>NC_141682.1:11712500-12345000 GCF_028749965.1 Puma concolor
AGAGAGAGAGAGAGAGACAGAGCATGAGCAGGGGAGGGGCAGAGAGAGAGGAAGACACAGAATCCGAAGGAGGCTCCAGGCTCTGAGCTGTCAGCACAGAGCCTGATGCGGAGCTCGAACTCACGGACTGCGAGATCATGACCTGAGCCGAACTCGGACGCTCAACCGACTGAGCCACCCAGGCGCCCCAACACAACATGTACACTTTAAGTTTCATGTGCCTATTATGCTTTTTACAGACCCACTTTTCCGTGTGTGTGTGTGGGTTTGTGTGTGTGTGTGTGTGTGTGTGTATCTTTGAGCAAAGAGACTTCTTCCCCGTCAGTGTTTGCTAACAGACAGGGTATATGGTCTCTTTTATCCCCTTCACAGGCTGCCTGGGTTCTGCCAGAATCCCTTTTTGGGATCTTAGGCTGGAGGTTAATGGATGCACACAGCCCATGGCCACGTTTCTGGAGAACAACAAGCATTTATTCACAACAGAGTTCTTTCTTGCTCTCATCATCTGGTCCCTTAGAGGAAGTGAAGGTATTTCCGGGTAATTGACAAAGTCCAGAATTCTTCTGCTACAAGTAACCTTTGAAGATTTCTAGTCCACAGGGTCTGTGGCTCCCCGTTCACGTCCGTGAAATAAACTTTTACAGACATGTCTCATTTGGGGCCATGTTGTATTTTGAGGAGTTTCTCTTTAAGGCAGCATTTCCCAAAAGAGCATTTCACGGAAGGGGATGGAGAGTTTAAGGGGAGACGATAAAAGAGATAATTCCATTAACTAGATAACTCATTAACATGAAAAAAGGTAGAGTGGGCAAATATATTTGGAAATGTTGGGCTCTTACAGGCTAAATGGGCTTCCTCACTGCAGTAAGTCGTGCTGGAATTTTTAAAAATGTTTATTTATTTATTTTGAGAGAGAGAGAGAGAGAGAGAGAAAGAGAATCTCCAGCAGGCTCCGCCCTGTCCGCACAGACCCTGAGGCAGGGCTCAAACCCATGTACCTTGAGATCATGTCCTGAGCCTAAATCAAGAGTCGGGAGCTTAACGGTACTGGGCCACGCAGGCACCCCTGTGCTGGAATCTTTTGATTGAAGTGGAGAAGCCAAACTTGTGAAAAGGAAAACTGCTCACCAGGACATGGGATATCTTATCTCACAGCACTCAGGCCGACCATACAGGGGGCTTCCAGAAGTGCCTCCAGCTGGACTCAAGATCCACTCAGACTCCTGTCTCCCATCCATGCTCCTTCCAGAGCCTCTTTTTCACTATCCAGCCCCCCACCCCTCACATCCAAACCTCTTCCTGCTCTGTAGTTCATCATGGTGGGAAATGTAGTGATGGCTGGTTTCAGAGCTTTCTAGATTACGGCTTCAAGCAGGAGAAAAGTCCTGACAGTTTCTGTCCCAAATTCCCAGGGCCTAATTCCCTGGCCTCATGTGACTCAATTACCCATCCTGGGACCAATCAAATGTGGCTAGTAGGTGGAGTCTGGGAAAAGAATTTTGTGATTGGCCAAGTTTAGGGCAGATGCTTTTTCTTAGACCAATCAGCTGCAGCCAAGATTGCCCCCATCACATTGAGCAGAACGCGCGCTCCCTGAGTACATACATGAAGGGCAGAGATGGGGAAGGGCACTTTCCAGAAGAGCCATGGAAACCGGAGCGACAAAGCGGCGTGTCGGTTGTACAGAGTAAAGATGATATAGACCTCTGAAAGGAGGCACATTACATGCAACTTTCCCCCAGATATGTTTGGCTGCAGATATTTATTTTGAAGGAGCATCTTGGGAATGAATGTTGTGAGGAGGTGATGTTTTAGAGGTCACAGAAAGAGTTGGGGGTGTCATGGGGTGGGTAAGGGGACACGGAGGGGCTCTGGCTGGCTGGGGAAGCAGATGTCACGTTAGAGAGGGCCTCACTGCCTTGGTTTCTGACCAGTGGCTTAGGCTCCGTGTCTCCGAAGCAGGGGTTTGCACTGCTGGTGTCGGGGTAGAGCTTTCTGCCACCAGCCACCTGCCTTGCCATGTCGTTGCTCTAGAGGCCCAACCCAGAGGGACCTTTCTGTGTCTGCAAAAGTCCGGTGTCCTTGGCAGGTGTTTTCCATTTGGAGGAGGATGCCAGGACCTTCATTCTGGGATCCACACGTCTGGACGCAGCGCTCGGCTCTGAATCACGCCCTTCTCATTGGCCCAATAAATCATTGAAACCGTATATAATCATCAGATTTTACCGTGCAGATATATGGCTGCCGTTTGTCCACGATGAGATTTATTGCAATAAAATTTATCCGCTCCGGCGTCCTTTTTAATAAGGCGAAGTAGATCGTGCACTTCTAATTTAATGCGCTGTGTATGACTTGAGTCGGCTGAACTGCAGCTGGCTGGGGTCTGTGCTCTCGCTGGCTTGCTTCCCCTCTCAGCAAAGCCCTTCACGGTGAACCTGACCATCGGGAAGAGCTAAGGGCAGCTTGCCGGGGGTGGAGGCAACTAGGAAACCCATAGCTCAGGGGGTTCTTTTCAGTTACGCATTTTCTCCAACTGAATTCTCTCCAGGAGACTCCCAGAGCTGAGCTATCCTGGATGAAGGAGCCCACGATAACACTTGCACCTCAGCCACCAACATGGCCTTGGGTGGGGCTCTCAGGGAGCCCCCTGGATTCGGCCGAGCATAGTTTGAAAGCCACTGCTGGTTATAAAAGGTGGTGAGGAAGGGCCTGGCTCAGATTGTGTTCAGATGATGCTCAACCAGTGGGAGCTCCCCTCTTCCTTGTTCTGACACTAAACTCCTTCCTCAGACCCATCACGGCATTTTACGGATTTTCTCTCTGGAACTTGTAGCACTTGTCTTACCCTTGTCTTAGGAAACTCAGATGCATGACTTCCCTCTTTATACGTGCTCGCTAGTCTGTAATGTACTCAAACGAAGGATTCATTAGCCCCTCAAATATCCAGCCAGCACCCACATTTCCACGATCACTCCTTGTGCGTGTGCGTGCGTGCCTGTGCGTGTGTTTCCGTTGTTTGCATCGGCATTCTGTCAAAACCCACCATTACATTTGGCATTCTAATCTTCACCGTCTCTCCCCATTTTTGTGTTTTTCTTGCCATCTATTTGTTGAAGACAATGGATCATCCGTGCAGTATAATTTCTCACATTGTGATTTTTTTTTTTTTTTTTTTGCAGCTTGCATGATTTAATGTAATGCATTTAAACAGAGTTTAATAAGGATTTTCAACAGAGCGGCACCTTTGTGGCCCTACAGGCTACTGTGCAGACTCCCAGGTCTGCAGCCATCGGGCCCTTCACTGCTGTGTTCTCCAGCTGGGCTCACGCTCCTCTCTGCTTGAGGGTCCTTCCCTCCAGGGAAGGACAATGCCAGCCCGCTTGTCTGCGGGTCGAGCATTGTCTCTGTCTCAAAATCACAGACTGTTAAGACACAAAGGGCTTTGAGTCCATCTCTCCTTCATGACTCCTATCCAACTGGACTTTCTTTCTTTCACGGCCTCCCGCCCACATGCGTCACCTTTTTAAAGACCAGACGCACATCCACCTGGGGACGCAGTATGAGGGAGCGGGAAGAAATCGTGGACTTTTGAGCTAGAAATATCAGAGTCAGGCTCTCGGGTTGACTGTTCTCCAAGACCTTCTGATCTTGTGCCAACTCTTTAACCTCTCTGAGCCTCAGTTGTTTTCTTCTGTATAATGGGAATGGTACAAGGATCGAACCAGACAAAATGAAGCTGAACGAAACATTCTTCCACTTGCTCAGGCCAAGAGCATTAGAGTTACTCTTTCCTTCTCTCTCTCACTCAACATTCCGCCTTAGAGAAGGCCATGAAGAGAAGGTCAGTGCTGCGTGATTTGCTCAATCCTTCTTTTTGAGCCTTTTTTTTTTTAAATACAGGAAATCCTTAAATAACAGGAATAGCTGACATCTATTTATCATGTGCTCTCTCTCAGGCGACGTAGTAAGGACCTTCTATCTAACAGCTCATTTAAGCCTTGAAACAACTCTAGGAATGAAGTGTTATTATCCTCACTCCCATTTTTACAGATGAGGAAATGGGCCCAGAAAAATTCAATCACTTGCCCGAGGTTACACAGCTAGTAGCTGGGAACACGTGGATTTGAACCCAGGCAGCCAAGCTCAAGGGGTTTCCTAACCCTGGCCGTGCAATCCAGTCCTCTGGAGCCATTATAAAATACTGAGCATGCCAGAACACGCCCCAGATCAATAAAATCAGAAGTTGGAGGTTGGACCCAGACATGGATGCTTCTTCAAAGCTCCTAGAGGATTCTAGTTGGCAGCCAGGGTTGGGAATGACTGACTCTACCTGCGTGTTGTATGGATGCTGATGTTACTTACCTCCAAGACCCATACCCGTGGTTACTAACAGTCATATCTGTCCACACGCAGGTCTCTTCTCTTGAGTGTCTTTGCGTATTACGTGCCTTTGTGGAGCCGGGTTGGGTGTCTGAGGCCCCCTCAGATGTCATATCCCAGGCACCTGTGAATCAGGGAAGCTCACAGTCTTGTCCAGTGACCCGGGGAGCCAGAGGCAAAGTTGAGGGGTGGCCACATTGGTCGGTGGCAGCAGGAAGACTCTTGAAGAGCCTTGGCAGGGACTGTCACGTCCTGAGCGAAATACATACGCATGCCGGTCACCTTTACATATTTCTCAGGCCAGTTGAGGTGAAAAATGTGCAGGCTTTGAACCATAGGAGGAATGCTTCCTCAGCTGTCAGCCTCTGGACACAGTAACGATCAGATTTGTCATGACCCTTAGATTTTTGTCAGTCACCGCGTTCCCGCACCCATCTGGGAGATTGACAGTGCTGTCTTGTCACTTTGTCAAACCGAATGACAGCCTCTCCAGATTTGGTTATGCGTGGACAAGAGAAGCTGTCACGGAAACCTTGTCGACGTGATGAGCCAGTGGCAACTCACCCCGGTCACACGGCGTGAATAAGGAGGACAGGGCAATTAGGTGCTCTCCAGCGTCGACGCCAAGAAGGTTGACAAATTAAAGCTTGTCAACTTCCTTAAAGCCGCTCAATGATCACAAGATTTTGAATGCTGACATACGAAAGCCGAAGTCTGCAATGGGAGTGATGGCCCCGACCTTCCTGTTCTCTCCTTTCAGTTTTTCCAGCTTAACTGGGGAAAGCGGGACTTCCTGAAGCAGCAGCGAGGGGTCTGCAGCCTCACACAGCTTCTGCTGGTTGTTGGTCCCACCAGGTGGAAAAAAGAAACGATGCTGAGTTTGGATGCCAGGGTGGAAGTCTTAACGAGGCTCCTCTGGCCTTATTTCATTGCAGGAAAATGAAGTGGAATATATCGGAATCCATTACGCATAATGGGGTTAATTTTGTTTGTGAAACGTTGATTTTAGCTGGGTGAGTACATAAATCTTTGGGTGTACTGAGTCATGGTGTAAAGTGTATTTTTATTGTGAGTCATGGTCTAGAAGATTTGAAAACCACTGTCCTAAGGAGCTCAGGGGTGAAGGAGCAAGTTCCACTCATGCGTTCAGATGGGCAGATCGAAATAGAAAACATGCTTCTGAGTTTTCACTAGTGCCTGCCACTGTTCTGGGCACTTGAGAAGTACTAAGCCATTTAATCCCCACAATGACCCTAGGAAGTGGATACCGTATTACTAAACCCATGTCACAGATGAGGGAAATAGAGGCACGGTAGGTTAAGAACTGCGGGGGACAGAGTAATGGCCCCCAAAGACATCCACGGTCTCAGTGCCCCAGACCTGTGAATGTTACCTCTCATGGCAAAGGGACTTTGTGGACGTGATTACGTTTAGGATCTTGAGATGGGGAGGTTATTGTGGATCTCACAAATGGGCCTAATGTAATCATGGCGGTCCTTAAAGAAGGAACAGGGAGGAGTGGGCAGAGGTCAGAGTTCCTCCATCTTGACCCTTCGCTCTTCTCTTCTCCTCCACCTGCGTAACCTTCTTTGAGACTTGGCTTAAAGCTCAACTCTTCCAACGCGTCTTCCTTGATTAATGGCACTTCAGTGATAGTATGTTGTGACTATGCCACCTTATACTTCCGGTAGCAGTATGTGAGCCCTTCCATGTGACCACACCTTGAAGAGTGTAGCGCGTTGTTATTTTTAGAAATCTTTGTGGTGCTTTTGAGGCAGAGTTGATACACATCTGCTGAAATAGGTCAGCCTTCTTGTCTTGCATCACTTAATTAACAAGTTGACATGTCTGTTTTTGAATGTACATACACCTTCCCCCCACCAACCCCCCGCCCCCCATCCCGCTCACCCCTGCCCTCCCCCGCCAAGGAAAATTTTGTGTTTATGAGCCAGGAAACATTGAGAAATGATCAGCTGTCATTTTTCTCTTCTTTTTTGTTGTGGTCGTATCCGCGGGATGTCAGCTAGCACTCAAATACACGTGAGGTTGCAAGAACAGAGGTAGACAGAAATGGGAAGGAACAGTTTTTTGTGTGTGTGAAATAAAAAGGTATGAACGCTGTTTATATTTTGTTCCGTATTCCAGGTAGCTAAGATTTTATAAAAATTGAGCGTCCTTGTTCCCATCAATATGTGTTCTGTAAAAAATTAAATGTCATGTGGCTCCGTGTATAGGATTCCATCACTGAGGTATTTTATAAATCCTTGAGAATAGAATCATAGCGGCGTAACTTGTGACTTGGGCATTTGGCAAACCCGTGCTTGCGTTCAATTATAAGATGACTGTGTCAGATCCAACAATGATGCAGCAGCAGGGTTTTAGCTCTCCCAGCCCTGTTTTCTAAAAGGATACAAGACCAGGGATCTGGGGTGGGTTCCTATCCCAGGGACCTTAGGAGAATGACAGGACCTCTCTGGACCTCCATTTCCGCATCTGTGAAAATCAAGGGGTTGAATTATATGGCCCCTAAGGTCTGTTCCATTCCAAAATTCCATGTTCCCAGGATTCTGATTACAGGGCTGATCCAGTCATGCATGCAAAGTGCTGAATATTTAAATAATTGCTCACAGGTTGCACATTTCATTACTGTCAAGAGCCCAGAATTGCACGGAGGGACAGCACTTTCTTCTCCAGTTACATGCTGAATGGAATTATACTTGAAGTGACTTAATAAAGGAGGTGGGTGTCCTCCTTTGCCGGGGCTCATCTCTGTGCTGTGCATGCTTAGTATGTATGTACGGGTTGCTGACTGTCTCATCCAAACAGGCCCCGACCCTGCTGGCCCAGCGCCCTGCACTAGTCAGCTGGTCGACCTGGTCTGAGCCCATGATTCTGCGTTCCTGATTAGGGGTAGCAATGTCTCCCTTATTGCTTCCTTACACTCCCCTGATGAGTGCTTATCCCAAGATTATCAAGAGGCAACCCAAAGGATTATTTGTGAGGAACTGTGATCTATAACCCCCTCCCTACATACACACACGCTCACCCAAATCTGTACAATTGACCCTTGAACGCGCAACGCGCAGGAGTTACAGGTGCCGACCCCCTGCACAGTTGAAAATCCACATCTAACTTGTGATGCCCCCAAAACTTTTACTAACAGCCTACTGATGACCGGAAGCCTTCCTGATAACGTGAACAGTCAGTGAACACATATTTTTTGTGTGTTACATGTGTTATGTACCGTATTTGTGTAATCAAGTAAGCTAGGGAAAAGGAAATGCCGTTAAGAAAGTCATAAGGAAGAGAGAAAATACTGTTATCACATTTATCAAGAAAGATCCACATATAAGCGGCCCCATAGAGTTCAAACCTGTGTTGTGCAAGGGTCAACTGTATATATAAATTCTTTTTAAAAAATACTTATTGATTTATTGAGAGAGAGAAAGGAGGGAGAGAGAGAGAAGGAGCAGGGGAGGGGCTGAGACAGAGAGAATCCCAAGTAGACTCCACGCTGTCCGAGCAGTACCCAACACGGGGCTCGATCTCACGAGTCAAAATCAAGAGTCGGCTGCTTAACCAACTGAGCCACCCGGGTGCCCCTATAGAAATTCTTTTCTTTTCTTTTCTTTTCTTTTCTTTTCTTTTCTTTTCTTTTCTTTTCTTTTCTTTTCTTTTCTTTTCTTTTCTTTTCTTTTCTTTTCTTTTCTTTTCTCTTTTCTTTTCTTTTTTCTTTTCTTTTCTTTTCTTTTCTTTTCTTTTCTTTTTTCTTTCTTCCTTCCTTCCTTCCTTCCTTCCTTCCTTCCTTCCTTCCTTCCTTCCTTCCTTTCTTTCTTTTCTTTTTTTCCTTTTTTAAAGAGGGCCATGAGAGTTGCAGTTGCTGCTGTCAGACCATACTTCAGGTCAAATTTTGATTTCAACGTTCTCTCTTTGCGTGGTTTTGGACAAATCCTTCAGCCTGGCTGAGCCTCAGTCACTCTATCCGTAGGGTGGGCATAATGATGTTGAAGCCCCACAGAGTTTTTAGCTGTCGTGGGGACACCAGGACAGAGTGTGGGAGGCTCAGTGCTCACACCGTGAGCCCTCAGTAGCCGTTAGCTCTTACTGCGTCTGGATAAGCTATGAACGGCTGCTCACGTCTTCCCTTTCAAAGCAGCCTCTGGTCCTTCCCATTGAATTTTCTCCAGCTACAAAAATTCAAGGCTGGTGGGTGACTCTCCTGCTCCCCAGACACCGCTCAGCTCTCCCGATGTGCTGGCTGGCCAGGAAGTTGAGAGGTCCAGACTCCAGCGAGGAATGAGGGTTGGTGGCCCATTGTGACTTTGAATTTTGGGTATGTGACCTTAGTGCTGGAATAGAATGATCTGCGTCTGTAGGTCAATTCTGGAAAGGCCTCATAGAGGTTCTGATGGGCCAACGGGAGCTCCAGGGACTCTGACTTGAATAGTAATGACTCCATAGTGGCAGGATTGTCTTGCTCACGGCCCCATATTGGGCTCTCGCGGGGAAGGCTGTGCAGAAGGCAGTGTGGCCTTCACCAGTGGGGACCTTCACAGCCGACAGAGGGTGGATCTGGTTGGACCATCTGTCCTGGCTCTCCCCCACACAAAGGATAAGGATTTTTTTCTGAAGCCTTATGGGGAACTTCAGGACAGGCTTCTACTACATTGTGCAGACCAGTGGTTCACACACTGGAGAGTGGGGTTTTACCAGTGGGGTAAACACTGAGTGCTAAGCCCCGCCCCCAGAGTTTCCCATTCAGTTGTTCTGGGCGGGGGTGGGGGGGGGTTACCTGAGAATCTGCATTGCTTATAAGTTCCCACGTAATCCCGACGCTGCTGCCTTGGGGAGCATCGTTTGAGAATCTGTGTGATCAAGACCACAGTGGCCTCCAGGCCAGTGGATAATTTCATGGACCAGTCCCTACTTTTACAAGTGGATTTGCCCCGATGAACCAAGGCCTTGTTTGTATGAATTAATGGTGCCTCTGACGGAGAGGTATCCAGGGCTTGTGATCAATGTCGATTAGTGAGTCGCATGTGAGAAGGACCAAGATGAGACATTGGTGCCCTCTCTGTCACTGTGTCATTGTCACAGTGCAGTGGTGACATGATCAATGGAAAGATGCCAACGGATGCAGTCAGCGGATGTACTATTTCTTTCCTGGCAAGGACCAGGAGAACTTAGGAAGACAGTTCCTTGCAGCAGAAGATAATGTTGCATGCTCCCAGATGGTGGCTTGGGCTTCCCGGCCCTCCCCGGCCTCCACGAAGATGTGCAGCTGTTGCCGATTCCTTCTGCGCGGTATGAAGATTTTACGAGGCGCAAGAAACTTGCCTTCGCCAGAGAGGCTCGGAGAGGTTTCTGGACCGTCTTGGCACACCTCCCACACGCACACGTTTTGGTGACTCTGGCCAAGCGCCCGCCTGCTCAGCTCTAAAAAATGGATAAAAGCAATGCTGGCACGTTCTTGTGACGTGAGTGGACTGAAGGTGAACTTCATGCCTCAGTTGGTCCAACCTGGCCCTTTGCCGGCGCCTGAAATGTCTTTGGGTTCCGGGTCTCTCCTGCCTAGGTCTCCACGTTGACACCTTCCCTGGGAAAATCTGCTTTGGGATGATCAGAACGTTCTGTGGGGAGGAGCTGAGGAAGGAGTAGGGAGGGGGGCAGATGTTCCCTCGCATCCTGCATTCTTTGGGGCAGGTAAGAAGCTGGGCGGGGATTTTATTTTCTCTGTGGGCCAGGGGTAGGACCACGGTGGGGGGAAGATGGTAAAGGATAGACAGATAGATCCCCTCCTTCTGAGGACCCTTCCCCAGGCCAGCTGCCTCAAGAAGCCTGTGACTCTGCACGGTCGGGGCAAATGCTTCTTTCCGGCCATCTTGTCCCACAGAGACTGACCGCCCTCTGCTCCTGGGCTCTTTTCTTCCGGAGCCCGGTCCTGGCCGTCATTACTGGGTCTTGCGGGGACTGTTCACTTCACGTAGCTCCTCCAAACTCTTTCCTTCACTTCCTCCACCCACACCTGAAGCTGTGGCATGTGCCTCAATCACCTGGACAAACGCAAGAGCACAGAAAGGTATGAGACCCATCTCTAGGCCTGCGTGTCAGTTACTTGTCTCATTCTCCACCTTCTTGGCCTCCCCCGCTCCTGACTCTGCTGGTTCCTTCAGGGAAGGCGTCCCTCCTTCCACTTCTCTCTGCTTGGCCAGTCTCTCCGTCGTGGTGTCTGAGCAGGAAGGGGTTTCCCAGCAAGCCCTCCCGCGGCCCTTTCCATGATACGTGTCTGTCCTCTGTCTGTGTCCGTGTTTTCGTCTGTTAACTTACCGAGCACAGATGCATTGAGCGTTACCATTGCCAGGCCAGGCCTAGGGCAAGTTCCCAGAGATCCACGGTTCCTGCGGTCATCCGACGCCACGTGTACCTGTCAGGCTGTCACCTGGTGCATCGCAACGCCTCTTGGCTGTTTTCAGGATCCGCTTTTCCAAGCCGCGGTTCCCACATGCTGGGTGGCTGATGGTGTTTGGTGCAGTTGTTAAAAACACACAGTCCCGACTCCTTTCATGAAGACTCCCGTGTGGGAGGGCTGGGGCAGAGTACGAAAAATCTGTAGCATTTTTACATGATTCCCGATTTGGAACTGGGTAGATTGAATGAAGATTTAAATAATAATGATTATACCAAAAACCTTTGAGGGAGAAAAGGGGGTGGGAGAGACCGTTGGCAGATTTTAAAACATATCATAAAGCCTCAGTAATAAAAACAGTAAGGCGTTTGATCAAGCGGATCAATGGAAAAGAATAGAAAGTTCAGAAGCAGATGGAAATATATGAAAGAGGTTTGTAGATGATACAGGAGGAATTTCAAATCAGTGGAGAAAAAATGGATTCATCCATAAATCAGGCTGTATAAACTGGAGGGGGGAAAAAGCCGGGTCCATGCCTCATGTCTACATCAGGATAAATTCCGAATGGATCAAAGGTCTAAAAGTAAGATACGGAAGCATGAAAGTATGGGAAGAATTCATGAACGAATGAAGTATGTAAATTACCTAACACTATATGGTGCCCCATAGCTAATGGTTATTATTAGAATTGTATGGTCCTATTAAGATTTCAGGATTATTAAAATTAATATATACAAATGCCACATGGTTCGGACACACAGAGAATGATATTCTTCTGGTAACTCTAGTTTTCATACATTCACCCCGCTTTTCCCCAAATGAGAAGCTGTAAGAGAGAAGGGTGACTGTCTAGGCAAGGACGTGTGTGGGGCAAGATGGATCCCACTCAGCCGGACCCTCTCCGGTCGTGTGGGAGAAAAGCAGATATTTTCGCTAAAAGCTTTTCCTGGCTCGACCTTAGTGGTTGCCTGCTCCGGATGGTGCCCATGTCTTGGGGTGAAGAAGGTCATTACTGAAGACTAAAGAGTGTGATTCCAACATCGTGTTCATCTCCGTTTATAAGGCAAACCCTCATGCCTGGAGTTTGGGAAGACACAGGCTTGTAAGATAGTGAAGGACAGTGAAGGGAGGGCTTATCTGGGTCATATCTTACGTGGTCTATGCCAAGAGTCGGGAGACAATACTCTAAGTGCGATTTTTCAGAGAAAAAAATGTGCTAAGCCGACCTTAATTTGAAATTAAAAACTTCTTGTCTGCCCCAAACACTTAAGAGAATAAAAAGATGTCGAATCACTATGTTGTATACCTGGAACAAAGGGTCGCAGTGTATGTCAACTAGACTTCGGTTAACAAAAAAGAGAAGGAAAAGATAAGCCACAGACTGGAGGCAATGCATAGGCTGACAGATTAGTGTCCAAACTAGACACTTTAACAAAGAAGATGTACATAAGCACTAAGTACATAAAAAGATGGCCAGCATCATCTATCATTAAGGAAATGCAAATTAAAACCACAGTGAGCCTATCCCTGCACACCTATTAGAATGGCTAAAATAGGAAAAGATCGACCAAGTGTTGAGGATGAAGCAGAAGAACTGATTGCCATCCCCGACGGCTGGGACAGCCACTTTGGAAAAGAGGGCACCAATTTCTTCACAAGTTAAATTAAACATTCACTCCCTATAGGATCCGGCCAGTCCATGTCTAGATGTTCGCTGAAGACAAAAGGAAACATTTTTCCATGCAGTGACTTACATGTGAATGTTCATGGCGAACACTAGGTAGAACACAAACGGTCTTCAAGAGGTGATTGGGGAAACATACTGTGGTATATCCGTACAATGCAACGCTACCCAACAATAAAAGGGAATGAGCCGGTGAGACACGTGGCATGGCTGAATCTCAAAATAATTTGAGTTGAGTCAAGGAAGTCAGACAAAAGAACACTTACTGCATGATTCCATTTATATAAAACTCTGGAAGACACAAACTGACTGATAGGGACAGAAAGCAGGTCAGTGGTGGCCAGGGGTGGGGTGGGGGCAGAGAAGAGGAATTACCAAGGGGCACAAAGAAAATTTTGGGGGCGATGATGTGTACGTTTTTTTGAATATGGTGATGGTTTCACGAGTGTATCCATATCTCAGAGCCTATCAAATATGTGCACCTTGGGGTGCCTCAACCAACTGAGCGTCTGACTCTTGATTTCAGCCCAGGTCATGATCCCCGGGTGGTGGAATCGAGCCCCAAGTCGGGCTCCATGCTGAGTGCGGAGCCTGCTTAAGATAGTCTCTCTCTCTCTCTCTCTCTCTCTCTCTCTCTCTCCCCACTTCTGCCCCTCTCCCCCCACTCATGCTCTCTCTCTAAAAATAATTCACCTTATTCTATATAAATTACAGCTCTATAACACTGTGAAATATTAGTTGGTCCTTGAGGAAAAAACACATGTTAACTGGAAGGGGGAAATTCCTGACGAAAGGAGAGAGTTAGCAGATAAATGGAAATTCATTTTCTCACCATTTTGGAGGCTGCAAGTTCAAGATCAAGGTGTTGGTAGGGTTGGTTTCTTTTGAGGCCTCTCCTTGGTGTGCAGATGGTCGCCTTCTCCTTGTGTCCTCACATGGTCTTCCCTCTGTGCATGTCTCTGTCCTAACCTCTTATAAGGACACCAGTCAGGTTGGATTAGGGCCCATCTTAATGATGTTATTTTAACTTAATTACCTCTTTAAAGACGCCATCTTGGGGCGCCTGGGTGGCTCAGTCGGTTGAAGGTCTGACTTCGGCTCAGGTCTGACCACGATCTCAAGGTCTGACCACGATCTCGTGGTTTGTGAGTTCGAGTCCCACGTCGGTCTCTGTGCTGACAGCTCAGAGCCCGGAGCCTGCTTCGGATTCTGTGTCTCCCTCTCTCTCTGCCCCTCCCTCATTTATGCTCTCTCTCAAAAATAAGTAAACATTGAAAAAAATTAAAGATCATCTCCATATACACTCATATTTGAGGCACTGGGAGTTAGGATGCCAACATATGAATTTTGGATGTGGGAGACACAGCTCAGCCCATACCACGGTGTGGTTGGTAAAGTGTTGGTATCATCCATGGCAAGAAAACTCATTTGAAACCCTGCAGACAAAGATTCTGGCGTCTTTGCTCCTTCTTAGTCACGGAACATGGGCTGAGTCGCTGAGGTCACCCAGGGTCCCTCATCTGAAAGTGGCAGACGTCATTGGTTGCTTGCCTGGCATCTGCCTCGTGGCCGTGTGGGAAAAGCTGAGAGGATGACAGAGCCCTGGAATCAGTCGGCACCTGAGCATCGGCCATCAGACTTTCTAAATGAGAAACAGACACCTCGTTCCGTTTGCTGCTGTTTTCTGTGCCTCACTTGCCAGAGCGTCCTGTGAAATGTACCAATATGTGCCTTTGCTAGATCGCCGCGAAGGCCACGTAAGATGAGGCACAGAAGGTAAAAATGCCTGGCACATGGTAGATGCTTTGTGAATGGCAGCTTTTTCCTACCATCAATGGGAAAGTCAGCCTTCGGACGTTTGGAGAAAGCACCCCTGTTTTCCGAGAGCCCTGCGAATCCCTAGAAAAGAGCATCTCGAGGCCGCTTCCAAATGTCCTTGCGGCAGGATGGTTATTTTTCTTCCCTAACTAGTAGCAGGTGTTTGGCTGTGTCCATTAAAAGCCATTCTGTGCTCCCTTGACAAACGAGTTTTTTATTTAGTGGTGTAGGATCAATAATGCGGTATCTCATGTGAACTATTAAAATGGAAAATGTCTGCGGGGCTGACAATCGTATTATCGATAGGTACTGAGCAATAAATTATGTGAAACAAAATGGAGCAACCGGCCTTACAAAAGGCTTGTCTGGGGCTTGGCTGGCTTTGTTACAGCCGCAGCCGCGGCTTCCCAGGGCCGCCTTTGGAAAAGCACTCGATGAAGCGCGGGCAGCTTTCCATCTGAAGTGGCTGCTGGCTGTCTCAGCTCTTCTAAGCCAGACCTGCCTGCTTGGAATAGGCTCTTCCCCACCCCCCCCCCCTTCCAAGCTAAGTCCCGGGTGAGTCAGTTTCTCTTCTGATTGCGGCGCCCATCCTGACCCTGAACCCCTTGGCCAGGCTGACTGTCCTCTTGTTGTGTGTTCCGTGCCCAGTGAGATGGCATTTTGGGCACCTGGCCTTGTTCGCATCGGGTGTCCTTGATTCTTTTCTTTGTTCCCACCTCCGAGTCTTACCACCCGCTCAGTCTGGCACCACCTGGTCCTTCGCTTACAGGCTTGTCCCCTGGTTTCTGGCCCCTGATGATCGATGGGATTTTTCTAGGATTCTCTGTGCTCACTTCCTGTCTGTCAGTTGCTGGCCTCCTTGGGTGATCATTCTGCTCCCTTCCCTGCCGATGGGAGTGGAGAGGTCTCAGCCATGCGGATAACTCCCCTTTCAGGATTTCCGTTGCCCTCATTGTCATTTCCATAGGACCCAGCCCTTGTGACGCCATCACCCTGGGGCTTTGAGTAGCAAGGCGTGCTGGGACTTCACCCCTCAGGAGGAAATGGAGAGGAAGCAGGCTGGGGATCAGGCAGCATGGAGGCTGGGAGCCTGGCTTGGGTGTGGGGCTGACCCCCAGAGGAAGTGGTCAGAAGTCCGACGCACGATGTCAATGGTACTTGGTCAACTTGGGTTGATACGAGGCCAGGGGAGAGGCGGACAGTACAAGTAGCCCATACCCCTTACTGGGGTCCAGTGTGGAGACCAGGGAGAACCTGGGCTCTACACACGAGTCTCAGGTGCCCAGATGCAGTTCTCCAGGTTACCACTTCCGATCCGAGCTGGCACTCCAAATGAAGTCTGTGGCTCTGTCTGTCCTGAAGGAATGACTCTCGATCAGGACAGTGTGTGTATTGGGAATAGTGACCAGGTTAATGAGAATATCAGAGAGGAAGAATATTTGAAAGGGCACATTGAATATTATAATATAACTTCATGATTGGAAACTCAAAGATGCCTATTATTTTCTTAATGGAAATTAAGGATGATACAGTTTCACCAAAACATCTTGGATACGGGACACGGAAAGAACAGAGATTTTCAAAGGAGAGGAGCAAATCCTTCCAGCATCGTGATAGGAGTGTCAAGAGTGTGATTACTCGGAAGGGCAGAAGGGGGTGGGTTTACCCAGAGAGCACTGGTGGATCCCCTTATAACCAATATTTCAGGCTTCCTTTAGAATCTGAACCCATGGGGGCGCCAGGGTGGCTCCGTCGGTTGGCGTCTGACTTCAGCTCAGGTCATGATCTCACAGTTCGTGAGTTCAAGCCCCGCATCGGGCTCTGTTCTGACAGCTCAGAGCCTGGAGCCTGCTTCGGATTCTGGGTCTCCCTCTCTCTCTGTCCCTCCCTCCCCACCTCTTTCTCTCTCTCTCTCTCCTAAGTAATAAATAAACATTAAAAAAAAAAAAAAGAATCTAAAGCCATGAATTTTCAACAGGAAGATGGTGACCCAAAACAAAGGTTGCGGATCCCTTTGTAGCTGGTCTGACTGTGTGACTGGGTTCTGGCCAGTCGGGCGTAAGCAGAAGTATTGCATGGAGGATTCTAGAACTTGCTTGACGAGCAGCTAGCGTCAGCTCTCAGCTCCTCCTCTTCATCCCTATTTCCATCTTGCCACTTGGCCAATGCCAAGCAATCTTGGACCTTGAGGAGGGCTGTGCTCTCAGGATGGCTGAGTGTTGAACTAGAAGGACCCATGTCCTTGAAGAGTTTGTGGAACAGAGTCTGTAAAAACAGCCCAGAACTTTCTGCCATTGGACAGATTTTATATGAGTGATGAACTTCTGTGGTGTTAAGGCCACAAAAGTCATTTTTTTTTTTTCCGGTGACTCATAGATAAACCTAATTCCATCGAATACAGGGTCAGAAATAATTTGAGAGACCTTAACCTGGAAGGAAGACGCTAGCAATGTGCCATTGACCTTTCCCCTCAGTCCTGCATTATCACTGTTCTTCTCAATGATGGCACTGAAGGAAGAATATCAATTTTCATATGATGGAAATTTGGGATTCTCGCTCCTGTGGCGGGTTGTCTCCGAAGATGGCCATCACCCATTCTTTCCCTCCCTATAAGTATGTGGTGTTTCTCACATCAGGAGCTGGAGCCTTGAATCCCAGCTGGCCTTAGTGACTCATTTGACCAGTGGAGTACGATAAAGATACGTTCTAGGATTTCTGCGGGTAGGTCATCAGAAGCCTGGTGGCTCTTGCCTGGGTCTTTTGGAATGCTTATCTTTGGGGCATTCTCTCTCAGAACTTGGCTGCCAAGCTGGGATAAGCCCAAGCTAAAAAGAAAAGACCACATGTAGGTACCCCAGTCAACAGTCTCAGCTAAGCTCCTAAGTAAATAACCAGTGGCAACTGCCTCGTATATGAACGAGCCACCTTAGATATGGAACCAGGTGAGCTCTCAGATGAGCACGTTCCCAGCTGCCTCCACACGAGACACCTTGAGACAGACCCAGCTGCCTTGACCCCAGTCCACCTGCAGGATCATGACATACCATGATAGATTGCTGTTTGAAACCACTAAGTTCTGGGATGATTTATTACACCACAGTATATGACCATAGCAGCCAATATAATCACAAAGATTATAATTTAGATGAATAATAATGTCTGTCAAGGGGCGCCTGGGTGGCTCAGTTGGTTAAGCATGCAACTTCGGCTCAGGTCATGATCTCACGGCTCGTGGGTTCAAGCCCCGCGTCGGGCTCTGTGCTGCCAGCTCGGAGCCTGCAGCCCGCTTCGGATTCTGTGTCTCCCTCTCTCTCCACTCCTCCCTGCTCATGCTCTGTCTCTGTCTCTCTAAAAAATAAATAAACTTTAAAAAAATAAAAAAAAACTCTGTTAAGTGGATGAAAATGGACAAGAGCCATTTAAGAAGTAGGATACAAAAATGCTGATTCAAAGGGGCAGGTGCACCCCAATGCTTATAACAGCACTATCAACAATAACCCAAGTATGGACAGAGCCCAAATGTCCATTGACCGCTGAATGGATGAAGAAGATGTGGTCTATATACATATACAATGGGATACTACTCGGCGATCAAAAAGAATGAAACCTTGCCATTTGCAACAACGTGGATGGAACTGGAGGGTGCTAAGCAAAGCAAAATAAGTCAGGCAGAGAAAGACAAATATCATAGGATTTAACTCATATGTGGAATTTAAGAACCCCAACAGATGACAGGGGAAGGGAAAGAAAAATCAGATGAAAACAGAGAAGGAGGCAAACCATAAGAGACTCTTAAATCCAGAGAACAAACTGAGGGTTCCTGGAGGGAGGATGGGCTAAACGAATGACAGGCATCCAGGAGGGCGCTTGTTGGGACGAGCACTGGGTGTAAGTGATGAATCACTGCGTTCTGCTCTGGAAACCGATACTGCACTGTAGGTTAACTAACTTGAATTTAAAGAAATGAACTTAAAAAAACAAAGAAGTAAGGGTTATGTCTTGAATACTGGGTCGCTTGCTGCAGCTGACCAACGACAAAGTCCAGGTTGATAACGAGTAGCTGCCCTCGTGTGTGACACTGGGGGGGGGGGGGGGGGGATGTAGGTGCCGGTAAAGCTGGCACACGAGTGCCTTTAATTCCCCAACTCTTAGGGTTCCTATAAGTCATCTCCACGTCTGGTGCCATGCTCTAGCCAGAGAGGAATCTCAACATTCTCTGGAGGGACTTGGCTTTGAAAAGTCTGTCCCCATCACTCTTTGCACTAGGGTCCTTCCTCTTGGCTTTACAATTAGGCTGCCTTGGTTAAACTCCCTTTTCAGGTCTCCTCTGTTTTGTGGAGCCCCTCTTTTGTGGTATAGCCCAACCTGGGCAGGGTATATACTCTGTTCATCCCAGCCGAACATTCCTGACTGGCTTACGTCTGATGGACCGCTTGTATCTGATAACCTCCGGATACGCACTTCTGGGGGATAACGCACCTGCCCCCTATACAGAGACGTTTGCACAAGGTCATTGCTGAGTACGGTCTAAATCAAATAGAGATGGGACACTCTGTTAACCCAATGCACCTTCTGCAGGATACAGCAACCAGAAGAATTTGAAAGAAACCCAATACCGAGAGGAATTATTCCAGTGAGACGGCACCAGTATTCCCTGGCATCCATTACCCACAGCAGCCTTATTTTCTCCTTCCTTCTGCTTCTCCCTACCTCCACCCCCACCTCCAATATCCAGAGATTCTACTGCAGAATTGAGCTTAATGTCTCCTATTCATTCGCTAAGCATTGAAAGGGATAATTGGGAGGTAATTGCATTACTGTGCAGTTTGTAGTTAACCTTCTATTTTGGCTCTTAACACGCATATCTTTGCTCCAGGAGTACATTAAGGATAATTATAGGCAATTCTCTGCCAGATCCAGGAAAGGGGTTTGCAGTGAGCACGGGAGCCCACTAGGAAGGAAGAGTTAATATAGCTAAGCTTGAAGCATATCCAAGACGCTAAATGAATTAAGGTCAACTCGACATGAACTTTGGCCAAGCAGAGCTGGGGAAAATTAGAGTCAGATAAAAGTTCTTTCTTGACAATTGCTGCGTCCTCACAGAGCCCAGGGAAATTGTCAAGTGCTCGTTTATTCGGCCCCAAACCTGAGTTCCTTCTCTCTGCTGGCCTTTGAGGGGAGGGGGCAGTGTTGAGAAGGACCTCCGGTCTGGCACGGGCTGACATTTGTCAAGACCCCTCCCTACACGAGAGTCTCCAAGATTGGTCTTTGGGTTTATAAATCTGTCATCTCTGTGGTATTTAGGAAAAACCAGTTCTCTTCTGTCACTGTGCAGAAGCCCCTCAAGAAATGAACATTTATGTGCAATACTATTTCCTTCCATCTCAAATGCAAAATAACAGAAAAAATCTGGAGGATAGAAACTAAACCCAAGTAACAGAGCTGCAGATGTTAAGAGATGAATCACTGGGTTCTGCTCCTGAAGCCAAGGCTACACTGTGTGTTAACTAACTTGAATTAAAAAAAAAAATAGATATTTCTCTCTTGACCAACCAGATTCGTGTCTCTTGTTTTCCATTCCCCATCGTGGATCAAGCCGAGAGGGCTTTTCTCTTCATCTCTCATCCACCCCAGGAAGGAAAGGTTGATGAGCAAGGCAGACTGTTGAGTGTCGAGTTTCACTGACTGTAAGGTTTTCTTTGCAGAGACAGTCCTGGTAGTTGCTGAAGGATTCCAGACAATATTGATGAGGATTAATGATCCTGTAAATAGGTGTTTAAAATAAATAAAAGGATGAAAACAGGGATTAGGGAGAAACTACAGTGGGTTAATAGATGAGGTGTTCAAACGCAAGTTCCTACAAGATGATTTTAGCAATTAGCGGGAAACATTTTGTCACAAACAAAATAAATCTGCAATCAGAAAATAATTTGCAATCAGCTTTGCAAGTAAAATAGCATACTTTCCCGTCATTCGAAGGCATTTTGAGAATTAAATGATCAAGTCAAGAGTGATGCTTTTAGAAGGGAAATGGTTAGAACCATTACCCTGGCCATTAGCCAACTGTGAAGCGTCAACTGGGGAGGCATTTTGCAGAAAGCGTTTTCTTTGAAGAAGCTGTCCAACCGCACGGAGAGAAGCGATACCTCGGTTTGGGGCGGTTGATGGTGCCTTCCTGGAAATCAGCACACGGGCTCATAAAAATGCTCTGCCAGCCACAAAAGGCAGCTGTCCCCTCACAATGGACGGGACCCTCTGCCACACCACGCAAGTCGCTCTGTGTGGACAAGTCACAAGATCTTCAACTATCTCCAAGGATCAAGGTCTTTGTCTACGCTGAGATTTCTTTGGAGACCCCAATGAGGGGGGAAAGTACTTTCTGCAAGCTGATCAATCATTCAAGCAATTAGAGACCCACCGAGGAGAGACCGTGAATAGGCAAGTCATCCGTATTTTGCCTAATTTTTACTGCTGACCGCGAAGACTCAGTTCAGCCTTAATGAGTGTATTTCAAGCAGTGACTTTCTCTCCTCACTCTGGCAATAAAATGGAAAATGCAAATCTGGAAGGGCGGGCAAGTTCTCAGTGTCCTTTACAGAGACTGCTGATCTTTCCGCAAAGGGAAAAGACTGTCTAGATTTTGCAGAATTTGTGTACCGAAAGCAGGACGATTCCAAAGTGAGTTCTCTGCGTGCCCCTGTCTCAGCCAACTGGTTGCTATTCATGCATTATCCAGCGTTTTCTCATCTAATTCTTCTCTTAAATATTTATAAAACTTGCCTCGGCTGCAAGGATCCAAGAAATAAAATAGAATTATCTTAATAAAGAAAAGGTTGGGATGTGTCATTCTGATTTAGAAAGCCCATTTCATGGTGTGTGTTGGAACAAGAAATAATTAATTTGGGACGTCCTTGATCTCTGACTGGAGTTGCATTAATGATATTATGGTATTAAATATAATAGCATTTCACCTTCATTATCCTTGCGTTCATTCTGAGCCCTTGTCTTCATGGCAAGAACCGTGTCCGTGGCCGGAGATGATTAAAGTATAAAAGATCGAAACTGAAAGGGGTAATTTTGTGAAGCTCACTATTTACTCTGGATCTTAGCCACTGCTGAGCTCAGACATCTCTTTGTCTCTCTCTCTCTCTCTCTCTCTCTTTTCATTTCAAAAGAGTTTGGCTAATTCGTCTCCGTCGTTCATAAAATTCACTTCTTTCACGTTCCCGAGTTTATGGTCTACCCAAAGCCAAATAAAACAATGCTATTGACAGAATGCTTGCATCTCCCCCAAATTCAGAGGTTGAAATCCCCAACCCCAATGTGATGGTATTTGAGGGTGGAGACTTTGGCGGCGGGGGTGGGGGGTGTTTGGTCATGAGGGTGGAGCCCTCACGAGTGGGATTGGTGCCCTTAGGAAAGGGACCTCAGAGATCACTCTCTCCCGCATTTCGCCAGGTGGGGGTACAGCAAAGAGTCGGTAGTCTGCAACCCGGGAGAGCGATCTCTCCAGAACCTGGCCATACTGGCATCCTGACCTTGGACTCCCAGCCTCCAGAGCTTTGGGAAATACATTTCTGTTGTTCCAAGCCACCCAGTCTATAGTGCTTGGCTATGGCAGCCCGAAGAAAGACACCGAGTTTGTTAGTTATTTGCTGATGGCCTGCATTTCGTGGTCCCGTCTATTTGTATGGACACAGGGGAGGGTAGAACAGGCCGGTGTCCGCTGGAGAAGCCCACACCACTGTGGATTAGACCCATGGCAGTGGTCGAGGACGGTGGCTGTCTCCCTGGCCAGCTGATTGTCTGATTTTCTTTCGTGGCGGGGACACCAGTCCGGACCCCTGGCCAGTGTCAACACTCACACTTAGTTCTTGGTCTGGGGCTGCTCACTGTCCCCTGGGACTGCTGTGCCTGCGATATCCCCGGAGGACCTTCTGCAGGTGTAGAAAGCCGTCCTTTGTGCCTTTTATCCCGCTTGTTTGTTGTTGTTGCTGCTGTCGCTGATTGCCATGTTTTTTCTTCCTGAGTTTTGTGATTCTTGGTGGTAAGCTCATACTTATTGAAATTCATACCCGCGATAATTCTTTGAGGGCATGTTCGGAGAACGTACATTTGCTTCCGTTTGCTCGGGGACATTTGCCAGCCGCTCGGAGGCACTGCCACCGCAGGACCACTTTAAATTCTCCGATTGTGCTTGAAAACAAATCAAATGGTATAAATTCAGCTCCCAGAGCCCCGCGAGTGGCACATCTGCGGTTGGGAATTCTCAGGAGAGGTTAGGAAGTAATCCCTACCTACTTCCTTCTAAGGAAGGCTTGGCAGATGGGGCGTCTTCATCTTCCCCCTGCGTGGGGAAAGTTTTTTTTTCCTTCCTAGTTTTTGCCTCCTTGGAAGTGTGGCCCCCAGAGAACCTGGCACTGTACAAGAACGGTCTGATATTATCCCGACCTTGTGTGGATCCCAGGCTGTCTGTCCTCCTTTCTCTGCACGGCCATGAGGTGAAAGTGCAGAATCCTGGGGAGAGAATTGAAAGATAGCCCAAGGGAAGCTTCTAGATTCAGCATTCTACTACACTCCTGGATTTCTGCTCCCATTTCTTCTTCTTTTTTGGGAGAGGGAAGGGCTCTGAGGGATTTCTTTGCCTCTAGACTACTGGCTTGTGTATTTAAGAAGACTTGTTTTCTTTTTCAGTCCAGCATTTTTTGGGTGTCTTGTAGGGGCTGGATTTCTCAGTCTTTCTCGTTCACGCCACCGCCAGAAGGCTGCCAAGAGTACTTTCGTCTTTCTCTTAGGACACGTATTTCATTGCTGTTATAGCTGTTTGCTTTGCTTTTCCCTTTCATTGGGTTGCTGGCTTTTTGTGTGGCCCATGTGCCCATCGCCATGACTTATCGTCACCACGTTCGGGGATGGAGAACTTAGAAGATAAATGGGGGGCACGTGGGTGGCTCAGTCGGTTGAGCGTCCAACTCTTGATTTCGGCTCAGGTCATGATCTCACAGTCATGGGATCAAGCCCCTTGTCTGGCTCCACATTGAGTGTGGAGCCTGCTTGGGATTCTTTCTCCCTCTTCGTTTGTCCCTTCCCCACTCACCCTTCCCCACCCTGCTGCCCCCCTCAAAAAAAAAGATAAATGGGAATCTGTGGGTTTCTTTGTACTGTGATGGGGAGACGTCTTATATAGGAGAGGCTATGCTATGCTGCAGTAGAAAATATGCCCTGAGATCTCAGTGGTGCAGGCAGAATGAACTTATTTCTGTTCTTGATATTGTCAGATGTGGGTCTCGCGGGTCTTCAGGGCATCTCTGCCTGCTTGGGGAATCTAGGTTTCTTCCATCTTGAAGCTATGCCAGTTGGAATGCGGGGTCTCCATGGTCACCGTGGCAGGCGGGCCATGCCATGCAACGTTTTCAAGTTCCAAGATTGGACAGGGCTTGTGTCACGGTGATACCACTTTTGCTCGTATCCCATTGGCCAGAAATGGTCACATGGCTCCACAGACATTCTGGGGCTGAGCAGAACGTAGGTGAGTATTTGGGGAGCACCGGCAAGCTTTGCCAAGATGGAAAAAGAGCTACAACATTGCTGTCCCCAAAGCTATTAGATTAAATTTATAATTAAGAATCGCTTAATCGTGTGTATCGTTTTTGATCCGAATGTCGGCTACCACTTGCCTGTGGATGTTACCAACCTTGCTGGAGTATAAGGAGGCCAACCAGAGGCTTCGCTTTTAGGTTCTCCTTTGGCTAGTGAAGCCATGAGTTCAAACAGGATTGGAGATTCTAATTTATTTGGTTTTTCTTACTTAGTTTTTATTAAAACTTTTTTTTAACTTAAATTTTAATTTTTTAAACATTTGTTTATTTTGAGAGAGAGACAGCGCAAGTCGGGGAGGGGCAGAGAGAGAGGGGAGAGAGGGTCCCCAGCAGGCTCCATAGTGCCAGCACAGAGCCCAGGGCAGGGCTCAAACCCACGAAGCTGTGAGATCAAGACCGAAGCCGAAACCAGGAGCTGGGCGTTTAACCGACTGAGCCCCTCAATTTTTAAAAATTTGAGTATAATTGACACACAATGTTACATTAGTTTCAGGGGTACAGAATAGTGATTCAACAACTCTGTACCTTGTACTGTGCTCACCCCAAGCATAGCTAACATCCGTCACCATCCGTCACCATTAGAATACGGTCAACTATACTGCCCGTACTTTCCTTGCATCCCTGTGACTTAGTCATTCCATAACTGGAGACTTGTACCTCCCACTCCCCTTCACCCCCTTTGCCCGTCCCCCCTACGTCCTCTCCTCTGGAAACCATTAGGCTGTTCTTTGTATTTACAGGCTTGATTCTGCTTTTTGGTTGTGCATTGGTTTGTTCTTGTCTTTTGGGTTCCACATACAAGTGAATACGTATGGGATTTATCTTTCTCTGTCTGACGTATCTCACTCAGCATCACGCCCTGTAGGTCCATCCATGTCGCCGCCAATGGCACGGTCTCATTTTTTATGGCTGCGTAATATTCCACATCTTCTTTATCCATTCATCTAGTGAGGGACACTGGGGTTGCTTCCATATCTTGACTATTGTAAATAATGCTGCAATAAACATAGGAACGCATATGTCTTTTTGAGTTAGTGTTTTCACTTTCTTTGGGTAAATATGCAGCAGCGGAATTATGGGATCATATGGTATTTCAGAGTCCACGGTTATAAACACATTGTTGCTCATAAAGAGGGTCCACCTTGCCTTGTGCCCTCCAGCCCTAGTGGGGCCTCTAGTAGTCTTTGGGTAAGACTGCAGATGACCTCCTTTTCCTGGACCCCAATGCAGGACTGTCCACCTACCACAGCCTGGACTTCCACTGAGGGGCTGAGGGTCTCAAAGCGGGCAAGTGCAACATGTTCAAGAAAGGGCAGCTTTGGCAATGAGAGGTTTCCCGCCTTCTCGGAAGTCAGCCCGCTCTGTCTGGGAGGAGCACCTTAAGAGACACCTTTGTAATCTTAAGACTGGACCTCTGCTTTTGCATTGGGATAACGAGGCTTCATGTCAGCTCTTAAAATGCTGTGATTCTCCATAAAGGCGTGCACTTTAAAAAGTTCATTCATTCAAAAGATGTACGCTGAGCATCTTCTCTGTGTTGGGTTAGATGGGGAACCCGGGGATTCAGTGATTCTGAGATACGGTTTCTGCTTCCCTGAGTTTCCTGCTCCTTGCTTCTTAGCCAGGGGAGAATATACATAAGGTTTGGGAATTTATGTATCCATTCCTGAACATAAATATTTAGCAGGACTAAAGTGGAGATCATTCACTGGTGTGTTTGAAATTGTCCCCAGGTGATCCTGATGGCTGCTGCGGTGTGGGAACCCCTGTATAAACTAGCAAGGGAAGCAGGCCAAGTGACAAGTAATATGCACAGAGGGAGGTAAAAAAAAAAACTTAGTGTCAGAAATGACTGCTTCTACCCCAGCATTTCTTGGAAAGCTTCTTGGAGTAGCAAGGAAGGGGAACGAAAACCAATAGTTATTTTAGCGTCCATCATGTGTCATCCTACCTAATAATTGCACCTCAGTCTCACAGAAACTATGGCGTGGTCCTCTTATCTTGGTGTTAGAGAGAAAGAAATGGAGTCTGATCCACCTGCCCCAGACAACATGGCTAGTAAATGGGGAAGCTAGGGTTTGAACCCAAACAAGATAGAATTGTGGTCGTGTCTTCAAGACCGATGGATTGGTGGTGCATCAGTTAGCTGATAACACAAAATTGTTGTTAACAGACAGCCCAGAGTCTCACACGACCTCATTCTGTTGGCCAATGCAAGTCACATGGTTGAGCCCAAAGTCAAAGGGTAGGGAATTACACTCTGCCATTTTAGTCAGAGGAAATGTAAAAGAACATGGCATAGGGTGTAGATACAAATTAGGAGGGGTGAAGAATGGGGCCGATACTACAATCTAACCTGGGTAGATTCCCACGAAGTTAGAGGAGAAGGAAAGTGAGTCAACTAGAGTTTAAGGGGATGAATGGCGTGCTCCCCACACCCAATTCATATGGTAAAGCCCCAACCTCCAATGTGACTGTATTCAGAGATAGGGCTTTAAGAAGATAATTAAAACTGAATGAGGTCATAAGAGTGGGACCCTAATCCTATAGGGCTTGAGTCCTTGTAAGAAGAGGAAGAGACACCAGAGAGCTCTCTCTGGACACAAAGGAGAGGTCACGGGAGAGCACAGTGAGAAGGTGGCCATCTGCAGGTGGAGGAGACAGATGCCTCGATCCTGGCCTTCCAGCCTCCAGAACTGTGAGAAAATAAGCTTCTTGTGGTTGAAGCCTCCCAGGGTGTGATATTTTGTTACGCAGCCTGAGCTCACTGATACATGGAAGAAAGAAGAAAGAGAGAGAGAGAGAGAGAAGGAAATAGCTATTAACTGTGTACCCATTTGCTGGCTACCACACTATTATTTTATTTTGCCTTTATAATCATCTTGCCAAATAGGTTTATTGTCTCCTGTTTAGAGAGGAAATAACACAGCTACTGTTGATGGACACAGCAGCATTTGAACTCAAGTCTGCTGCTATGCAGCCCATGCTTTTGCCTCTAAAATGACGGCTAGCAACTTTCCAGCGGGAGGGCCAGAAAGTGAATACCTGAATCTTGCTGAGCCACAGAAGCTCTAGAACAACTACTCAACCCTGCCCTTGTAGCACAGAAGCAGCCACAGATGCTATGTCAACAAATAGGCGTGGCTATATTCCAAAGAAACATCACTGACAGACACAGGAAGTGGGTGGGAGTTACAGGCTATGGTTTTGATAACCTCTGCTCTGTCATGTTCTCCTTTTATGGGGTTTGGCCCGTCCCATGCAGAGGACTCTAGACAGAAACACCAGTGTGCAGGAAGGCCTGGATGTGTGGGAGTGCATGGAGAATAATTTGACGAGACGGGAGCAGATGGTGTTAATTTGAGGTATGGGAATTGAGGCGGCGGGAAATGCTAAAAATGTAATTGGGGCCCCAGTCGTATTTATCTACCTGTTGAGCAAAGCAATCCCACGTGGCAGGCCCGTTGATAGGCTCTGGGAGCCCCTGGTGGAGGGCACGAAGAGCAATCCCTGTCTTTGGAAGAGGTGATAATTTGGAAGGGGGAGAGAGGCATGGAGAAGGATGGCATGAGGACAGGAGTAGGCGAAGAGTGGGAGCATCGAACTTCTGAGCCCCACCCTGGAAGCCTAAGCTGACATCTCATCCAGAGGGTCCTATCAGTGGTTCTCCCAAAGATCATGCAGGATGCGGGCTTGCCTGTTGAGCAGAGAATCAGAATCAATGAAATCAACGCTTCAGTATCTTCCTTAGGAATTTCCTACTTGTGGACATGGGCTTTCGGAGACCGAAGCTTGTACGACTATTGGAAAGAGTTAACACGCTGCACTTGGAAGGGAAAAAGGAGCCATGTGGTGGCAAAGAATTTGTTCCCTTCTTTGGGTGGCAGCCACAGGATTCCTCGCCAATTAGTAGCATCTGGTCCTCATAGAAGATTCATCCCTGGTTGAGCTGGCAGGTACCTCTGGATGTGACACTCTGTGAAGTTCCTGATGGGCCATCTGTGATGTCTTCCCTTCCCAAATACCTCAGGCCTCCCACCCCCACCAGCCAGTCTGCCTTTCGTTCGAAATATTTTTAAACACTCAGACCCGAGAGCAGGACTAACTCTAGCTTTTTTTAGAGAGGAGGGTGAGATTACGAGTTGCTTTTTTGTACAAACCCAATAAAAGGAAACAGTAACTATAGGAATCGCTCTCATGTGTTGAGCCCTCACCACGAGTTGGGGCCCTGTAGTCAACATTTTACCAAAGACGTGTTTTTACGTGCATGATCCCACTGAACTCTCAGAACAGCTGTGTGAGGATATAAGTGCCTTCATTACTCTGATTTGCAAATGAGGAACCCAAATCTCAGAAAGGTTACTTCACCAGCTCAATGCCACAGTCTCAAAGCGTTTGAACCTGGGTTCGAACCCAGTGTGGTCTGGGTGGACGGACAGCTCAGGCTCTGACATGGAACATATGTAGAGATCTAAAATTCATGTCCTGTTTAAATGGTGTTTAAATGGTGATGCTGATTTTTTTTTTCCTGCTTCTGGGTAAATTTAGGATCCCGTTATTCTAAGGGATCCCTTCCTGATAAATGTTATCATAGTGGTATATATGATGGCGGGGGGGGGACGCCTGGGTGGCTCAGTTGGTTAAGTCTCCATCTTCAGCTCAGGTCACGATCTCTTGGTTTGTGAGGTCGAGCCCCGCATCGGGCTCTGTGCTGATGGCTCGGAGCCTGGAGCCTGCCTCTCCCTCTCTCTGCCCTTCCCCCGCTCGCACTCTGTCTGTCTCTCTCAAAAATAAACATTAAAAAATTAAAAAAAAAATATACATGAAGGTAATACTTACATATGCAAACTGGCCATTTCCGGGATGTTCTTGCTGACATTACAGGACATTACGAGGCTGTTCTTTGCTTTCCTAGACCTCACAGACACTCTATTTTTCTTTCTTTAGGCAGGGCATCTGCTGGAACTCATGTGCTGTTCTCAGACTTCTGGCCCTCCGCTTTGCTTCCATCCAGACTGAATGAATTAGCCTGTTTTCCACATGGGCTCTGTGGGGGAGGGGAGGAAGAGAATGAGGTTCAGCTTGTTATTCAGAGGCGTCGTCTTCATTCATTGGGGGAAGAAAAAGGCCCCGGGTCTTACCGAAAAATAAAGACGGCTACAGATGAATCCTTCAGCGTCCTGTCAAAGGCCCAGATCGAGAAATTTAGAGTTACTCAGCTTGGGGTCTTTTATTTTAAGTAACGGTTGGAGTAAAACAGGTCATCGTGGCCACCCAATACCCTAGTTATCTTCCTAAATTGATGACAGCATCTGGGTACTTCACCCCCTTTCAATTTCAAATGCAATTTGTCCAAAGCCTCCTATTTAAATCACATGGATCTTCTCTAAACTAAATAATAGGCTACATAACTCTCTGGCCTCCCACGGAAAGACAAAGGCTGGGCCCGCGCGCCCGCACGCGCATGGCGGTGGCCATGGATTGCAGCTGATGAGAAGAGATGCCTTCCAACCGATGATTGAATTTAAAGCTCTTTCATTTCTGCTGGGGATTTGGGATCTAATGAGATGATCAGCCGTCCTGCTGGGGTCGGCCCGCCATCATTGCAGACACAGACAGGGCTGAGCAACCCTGGCGAACCCGTGCCGCCCCCTCCCGCCCAGCCCCCGGCCTGCCCCAGGACCGGTCACATGTCTCCCGAGCCATCCCCTTGGTTCTTGCTTCCAGAATCAGCCTCTCCACCCCACTTTCGAGCACCTTCCAGCAAGTTCTTTCCAACACACAAATCCGCTTAGCTCATGCTGCAGCTCGGAAGCCTTCCTGGGCTGCCCAGAGGGGTCACTTTGGAGCCCCTTCAAAGTGCGTCCCCAACCAAAGTGTGACCTCTTCCCCACTGCCCCGCAGGTGCCTCATTCTTCCAGAACGTGACTCTCACACACCCCATTGTGTGCTTTGCTCTCCCACCTCTGACTCTGTCTGCCTTGATCCCTGCCCCCCCCCCCCCCCCCCCCCCCCCCGCCACCAGAAATGTCTTATTTCCCTCTTCCTCTCACCCACTCATGCTTAGGAGACGCACTGTTCTGTGCTTGGAATGGAAAAGCATAACATTGGTAAGAGTTGGAAGGATTCTTTGAAGTTGGGAAATTTAATTTCTATGGAAATGCTATTTATTTTTCACTTCTAAGTCTCCTTCTGCAAGATCCTGCTCAAATGTTGCTTCCCCTGGCAACTTCCAACTCTCACCGCAGGTTATCCGTGCTCAGTACACGCACAGTAGGAGCGCCTTGGTGGCTCAGTTGGTTAAGCTGACCCTTGATCTCGGCTCAGGTCATGATCTCACGGATCATGAGTTCGAGCCCCGCTTTGCTCTTTGCACTGATGGTGCGGAACCCGCTTGGGAGTCTGTCTCTCCTTCTCTCTGTCCCTCCCCCGCTTCGCTCTCTCTCTCTCTCTCTAAATTAATAAATAAACATTAAAAAATACATGCACCATAAACAAATGCATGAATAAATATGGGGGTGGAAGAGTGACAGTCTTTTTATTTTATTTTTCCAAGGCGCTGGAGTCACGAACACTTAGATTGTTTTCAGCGCTAGGGATGAACAAGTCCAAGTTTGGATGGAGAGAGAGGTCAGGGTCATATGGCAAGTTGTGGCAAGTTAGTGCCAGAAAAGTCGGCCCAGAACACAGTGTTACGGTGTTCCTAATTCTGCTTCTACGTGGCTTCTGTCGTTACCACGAGTGTTCTGTTTGTGTTTGTTTGTTACATCTGTGGGGCTGTTTTCAGGCAGCAAAGACTGGCTGGCCACTTCCCGGTTCCCCCTTTCTCATGCCATGAGTCCTTCAGGCGATGTGGCCCGAACCACTGAATTCCCTCATTCCAGGGATGGCTTGGAGTCAACGTTGACAAAGACACTGTCTGGCTCCCCATGGAGCCTTGACCAGACCAACAGGCATGCAGAGCGAGTAAGAAGAATGCAGAGCAGGAACCTGCTGATTCTCTTGCCAATGGGGGCGAGCGGTTTGGGGTGGTCCTCTCTGGGGAGGGGGCATTTCAATGGAGTCTGGAAGGTGTGTTGGACTTTTCAAGAGGAGGGCGAGGAGAGTGATCATACAAGGAAGGTCATGTGCTAAGGCCCGGTGGCATGAACGGTCGTGTGTGGTGCGTGTGGGGTAACAGGGTGAGGGCTCATGTGCCTGGGGGAGGGGAGGCCTGGGAAGGGGCAGAGGGACTCAGGAGGGTGGGTGGGGCCAGCTTACCAAGCTAAGGAGATGGTGCCGTGTCCTATGTGCATGGGGCGGGGGGTGGGGGGGAATTGGTCAGCTCCGGCTGCCATCAAAGCACCGCAGACCGGGCGCCTTAAGCAACAGGAATGTATTTTCTCCCGGTCCTGGAGGCTGGGAGTCCCAGATCAAGGTGTGGGTAGGTTGGTTTCTTCTGAGGCCCCTCTTTTTGGCTTGTGGATGGCTGTCTTCTCCCTGTGTCCTGATTTCCTGTTCTCATAATTTCCTGTCGGATTAGGATCCACCCCAACGACCTCCTTTTAACGGAATCACCTCTTTAAAGACTCAAGGTCCAGATGCTGTTATTGTGAGGTTCTGGGGGTTGAGATTGCAACATATGAGTTGGGGGGGGGTACAACTCAGCCGGTAACAGGGGACAAATGGAGGTTTTTTAAGGATTCATTTGGAACACTCAACTCTCGTTTTCTTGGCCTGTGGTGTGTTCTAAATGGCATTAATCCTTCCTCTGAAGGGCCTCTAAATATAGATACCATCTGCCGTTGTGCAATATGTTATCACTGATCCCCCACTTAGCAGCCGCTTCCTTACAGGCGGGGAGGGGAGGCTGCAGGAAGCCAGTGAGAAGCCACAGAAAACCCCACAGTCAGGTCGAACGAACGCCAGAGCCTCCGAGATGATGGAAGAAGGGCACCGGGATCCCCGAATTCTGTGGCCCTTGACTCCCATCGACTCGGAGAGAAGGGGCCAGGCTGATGAAAATCTCTGCTCGTTAACAAAAAAAAAGAGAAGTTCTTTCTTATGGAGCAAAGTGGCACCGGCCAGCCCTGGTTGATGGCATCTCCATGCTGATGAAGGGGGACACTCGTCGGGCAGACATGTTCGCTCAGACGACACTTTCCCGGAGTCCCTCCGCCGGCTGGTTTTGCCCCTGCACTCTTGCTACGAAGGACAATTTGGCCCTCCCATTAATTACTTTTAAAGTTCTAGATTTCAATTAGGGAGTTAATTACTTTTTGCCATATTGCCCCCATTAAAGACATTTTCATTATGAAGTTAATTTGTTAGAATTGAAGAGCTTTGCCAAGAGAGAAGAATTATTGCGTAAGGAGCCTCTCGGGTTCCTCTGTGTCTCTTCCCGCTTTGAGTGATGGAGGGAAAAACCTTATTTTAGATTTTTCCCGTTCGCAGGATAATTACGTGTGAGCTGCTTACTTTGTGCTCACAAAGCCACGCTGGGCTACAGAGGATGCAAAAGTAGATCCAGAAACACGCAGCCCGTGTTGTCATGGGGGGGGGGGGGTCAAGATCCGGCAGATAAGAGATATTTTAAATATAATTCTAATTATTAAGTAACTTACCGTTAGAAAATTTATTTATTTATTTTGAGGGAGAGTGCGAGCAGGGGAGGGGCAGACAGAGAGGGAGAGAGAGAGAATCCCAAGCAGATTCTGCACCTACCGTACAGAGCCCGACGTGGGGCTCGAACTCACAATCCACGAGATCGTGACCTGAGCCGAAACCAGGAGTCGGACGCTTAACGGACTGAGCCAGCCGGAGCACCCCCCCCCCCCAGGTTTTCGTTTTCATATTTATGTTTTTTTACACACCCGTAAGTTGTTGTTGTTGTTGTTGTTGTTGTTGTTTGAGTTAATTAATGTTTTTTCTTTGAGCGCAGCTGACACATTATTTCAGGTGTATAATGCAGTGATTCGACAAGTTTATACGTTATGCTATTCTCACTGCAGGTGAACAAGGGTGGATCCCTACACCTCACTGTTACCATCGTGTTGACTCTATTCCTTATGCTGTGCCTTTTATTAGCATTTTTTTTGTTTTTTTTTGTACAAGAGAGAATGTGGACTGTTTTTGCTCTTTCCCCCGGATTGACAATGAGTTTGCCAGCGCACTTTATAAATAATCCATTCACTTCCCTTTGAATTAAACTGCCATCCTTGTGATAAGTGAACTTATAATACAATGGCATCTGATTCTGGGTTCTCTACTGTGTGCCACTGATTTATCCATGCCTTGACCAAAACTAAATCGACTGATTATTCTTTAAGACAGTCGTACAATTCCCAAACCCCGAACAAACACACATATAAACAAAAATGGCTTGTCGGGATTTTATACGGAATTGCATTCAAGTTATATGTTAACATTTCGGGAACATCGAACATATATTTTCCCCATTTGCTCAGGATTTATGCGTTTTAGGGACACTTGGGTGGCTCAATTGGTTGAGCGTCCGACTCTCCGTTTTGTCTCAGGTCGTGGTCTCGTGGTTCATGGGATCGGGTCCCACGTCGGGGCTCTGCACTGACAGCACAGAACCTGCTTGGGAGCCTCTCTCTCCCTCTCTCTCTGCCCCCGCCCCCCTTAAAATAAATACCCATTAAGAAAAGAATTCATGTATTCTAAATTTTTTTTTTCAACGTTTATTTATTTTTGGGACAGAGAGAGACAGAGCATGAACGGGGGAGGGGCAGAGAGAGAGGGAGACACAGAATCGGAAACAGGCTCCAGGCTCTGAGCCATCAGCCCAGAGCCTGATGCGGGGCTCGAACTCACGGACCGCGAGATCGTGACCTGGCTGAAGTCGGACGCTTAACCGACTGCGCCACCCAGGCGCCCCAAGAATTCATGTATTCTAATAAACATTTATTGTTTTCCTCATAGACACTTTGTGCCTTTCTTCATAAACACATCCATAGGTATTTTATAGTTTTCGACCCAATCATAAAAGGAACATTGTAAGAGTAAAGAACATGTGTAGATTTTTGGTCATTTATCTTGACTAAAACCACCTCTCTGGGCAAGTGAGAGAATGGAGAGCGATTCGGTGCTAATGGGACACGGGATTCTTGTGAAATACACTAGACTATACTATACTGTATCGTCTCTTCCCATCCTATATTATACTGTATCATGCTATACTGGACCACTGCATATTATGCCATATTATACCGTCCCGTCCCGTCCCGTCCCATCCTATACTATGAGACAGTGTTACCAAACATGACGTAATATAATATCATACTTTAGAAGAGTTGCGTCTGGGTTTTCTCTTACTGAACACTCTGTGCTGTTAAGAGAAAGGTTAGTCTTCTCTCTGCCTTTGTCATACCAGGGTGGTGATGTGTCAGTTGGAGAGAATTTCAGTTTCTCCAATGGACACATTCATGGCTGCACTGGCCAGGAGACCCAGTGCCAGGGCCTGTTGGGATGGGGTGGGGGGGGCGGGGGGGTGGTGGTTCCCCAGGAGAGGCTTTGTTCTCCCGTCTCTATTGCTGTGTGGCAGGCTGAATCCTGGAGAAGCCACCTTAGCCTTTTAAAAAAATGTTTATTTATGAATTTGGGGGGAGGGGGTGAGGGAATGAGCAGGGGAGGGGCAGAGAGAGAGAGAGAGAGAGAGAGAGGGAGAAAGAGACAATCCCAAGCAGGCTCCACTCTGTCAGTGCGGAGCCTGATGTGGGGTTCGAACTCACGAACCCCGAGCTCACGACCTGAGCCGAAATCAAGAGTCGGATGCTTAACCGACTGAGCCACCCAGGCGCCCCCCAAATTACTCACATTCTGAGGGTCTGAGGGTTTGGGCTTCCACATCTGGATTTTGGGGGTACAAAACTGAGCCCAGAGCACTGAGGGCAAGCCGGGAGGGTGTGACCAGAAGGTCCTCAGGCTCAGGTTTTAGGGCTGCCTTTCTCTCCCCCCATGTCACCGCATAAGTGGTCTCTAGAGGCAAGTCCGAGGGCACTAACTCGCGGAGGGTGGAAACACGCCCGCACGCCTCGGTCACAGTCACCAGCTCACTTTAGAGACCCCGAGATATCGGGGCGCGGGCGATGCTCACCTTTGGCCCAGCCACCAGCCTGCTTGGAGACGCTGTCTTTGTTGTCTCTCGGTTTCCCTCACCTCCAGCACATGGCCCCACCGTCACCCCCCAAATGAGGTCCACGGGGAGCCGTTATTCCTGTTTCCTGAATTGCTTATTAAAGCCACAGATGAGGGGTGCCTGGGGGGCTCAGTCGGTTAAGCGTCCGACTCTTGATTTCGGCTCAGGTCGTGATGTCACGGTTTGTGAGTTGGAGCCGCACATCTGCTTGGGATTCTCTCTCTCCCCCTCTCTCTCTCTGCCCCTCCCCTTCTCTCTCTCTCTCTCAAAAAGAAATAAATATTAAAAGAAAAAAAGCGACAAATGAGAACAAAAGGTGCTTAGTTAGGATCCCAAATTCTGAGCTCAGCAAACCCGTGGCCACGGAGCCTGCCCTTGGGCCCTGCCCACGCACAGGACCAGCCCGCGTCCTCGCCCTACCTCCAGCCCCCCAAGATGCTGTGTGGGAGGGCTATATCCAGACAGCCTTTTGGGAGAACTGGGAGTTTGTGGGAAGAAGTCATCACTCCCTGTGAGAATATGTCGCGAAATTTTCTGGCCCTCACTGTGCCTTCCCGTGTGCTGGGCTGTTTGAAGTACTTCCCATCATGCCAGAGGCTGTGGGAATGTGCCTGGTGTGTTGGCGCAGGGGGAGATGGAGGTGGGGGGAGAGGAGAGGGGAGAAGGCACCCTGGAGGCGGGGTGGGGAGGGCAGAGGCTGTCCTGCTGTTGGGCTTGGCGGAGGGGTGAGCTCCCCCGGGGTCAAGTGCGCGTCTGCACGGAAGCCATCAAGGTCACCTGTGCCCCACGGCCACCTGCTGACAAGCGGACCCAGCGGCAAGAGAACAGAAGCCCCCCCACCCCAAGCCTCTGGAGTGTCCAGCCCCAGCTGGCCCCAGGGAAGGGAGGAGAGAGAACGAAGCGGAAATACAGGAGTCACGTGGGACAGGGGATGGGATCACCTTAACAGGAGCACGGCGAGTTTATTAAATGGAGCTGAATCAGAAGCCGACAGCCCAGGAGGAGGACGGGCTTGGTGGCACCGTTGTTGCACTAATGAGAAAAAATAAAATCCGTTTTACGTTTCATGCTGATGAGTTGAGGCCCTCACTCAACTGGGTGTGACTGCAATCAGCCGAGAAAGGGTCAGATTATGACACCTCAGGGGGATTTTTGGATTCTAGTGGAGGGTTCAGAGGAGAACCAGACATTTGTAAGGCAGGGAGACATGATGCTTTAACAGTAGACTGACTGGGACTCCCGGGGGCTCCGTCGGTTAAGCGTCGGACTCTTGATTTTGGCTCAGGTCTGGATCTCATGGTTCACGAGTTTGAGCCCTGAGTCGGGCTCCGCGCTGACGGCTTGGGGCCCGTTTGGGGTTCTCTGTCTCCCTCCCCTCTTCTTGTTCTCTGTCTCTCAAAATAAATAAACTTAAAAAAAAATAAATAGTAGAGTAACTGTTGATAGCATACATATATATTTTTAAATATTTATTTACTTTTTGAGAGAGAGAGAGAGAGAGAGAGAAAGCAAGGGAAAGGCAGAGAAAGAGGGGGACAGAAGATCTGAGGCAGGCTCTGTGCTGACAGGCTAGCAGCAGGGAGCCCAATGTGGGGCTCGGACTCACAAATAGGGAGATCATGACCTGAGCCGAAGTTGGACGCTTAACCGACTGAGCCACCCAGGCACCTCAAGTGGGCTGTGATTTGGACCAGAGAACACGAGTTGGAACTCAGATGCCTGTCTGGTTTCCTTCAATGCCACCCCCCAACGTCCCAGATTTGGAAGGTTGTCCAGGGTCCACTTTGGAATATAGTGTTATGGTGTCCCATTTAAGGAGTTGGGTGTGGCAGCATCTGATGTATTTGGATGTGTATATATATATATTTTAATTTTTTTCAACGTTTATTTTTGAGAGACAGGGAGAGACAGAACATGAGCAGGGGAGGGGCAGAGAGAGAGGGAGACACAGAATCCGAAGCAGGCTCCAGGCTCTGAGCTGTCAGTACAGAGCCCGATGCAGGGCTCGAACTCACGGACCGCGAGATCATGACCTGAGCCGAACTCGGACGCTCAACCGACTGAGCCACCCAGGTGCCCAGTGTTTGGATATTTATTGGGGGTGATCTTCTTCTACCATCCCTGGGAAACTTCAGGATTATTTTGGAAAGACTGTTAGGGTGTTAAATGTGGGAACCCAAGTAAGCCAGTGGAGATGAAGGGTGTTAGTAATTTATATATATATACTATACTCTATATACTATAAGATATATAATTTATTTACTTTGAGAGAGAGAGAGAGAGAGCACGCATGTGTGAGTGGGTGAAGGGCAGAGGGAGTGGGAGAGAGAGAGAGAGAATTATTTTTTTAAAGTTTGCTTATTTATTTTGAGAGAGAAAGAGAGAGTGCAAGCAGGGGAGGGGCAGAGAGAGAGGGAGAGACTTCCAGGCAGGCTCCGTTTTATCAGTGCGCAGCCCAACGTGGGGCTCAGTCGCGCGAACAGTGAGATCGTGACCTGAGCCAAAGCCAAGAGTCGGACGCTCAACCTACTGAGCCCCCCAGGCGCCCCTAATCTGGCATCAATATTAACGTGACTTCATCAAACTCAGGCTGAAGAAGCCCGGGTTGGTTCAGGGACACGAGGGACTCAGAGGGCAACGGGAATGTGTGGACTCTGGAAACAAAGTAACCCAGGCTTCTGCACTACCGCCCATTAACCCCGTGACTCGAACCAGTGGGGTGACCTCCGTGAAATCCACCTCGATGGCACGAGAGACTCTGGATCCCTGCGTGTTGGGGATCCTGTGAAGGTAAGCGCGTCATGGATGGACAGCACCCGATCCGGCACCTGTTCTGGGAGGCCCACAGTACACGCTGCTTCCTGCCTCCAACCGGGCCTGTGATAGACTGGAAGGGAATTTGTGGTTCCCGTTTGTGGTGGGGAGGGGAGGGGAGAGAGAGGAGAGAGGGACGGAGAGAGAAGGGGAAAGAGATAGAGAAAGAGAGACAGGGGAGAGAGAGAGAGAGAGAGAGAGAGGGAGACCCTAATTGGAAGAGAGATATGCTCATCTCCCAGAAGGAGTATAGGAGTATCAGTGATCTGCCCTCGGCTCCCCTTCCGGGCTGCGGCCCCAGGTCCGTGAAGCAGAGCAAACCGACCCAAACTAGGAGTGACAGCGCCCTCCCGCAGAGGACAGGGAGGTTCAACAGGCTCCTGCGACAAGGGCGTCTGGGGAACGCGACAAAAGTAGAAGCCAGGGGAACCAGCACCAGGTTACTAGAATTGGAAGGGACACTGGCGACGTCTGCCCGCTGCTGGGCCTCCGTGGCAAGCGCCCCGTCGCACCGCGGGGTGAGCGCGTGGTTCCCTGGGCTGTCGCCTCTTTCCCTGTCTGCAAGTGCGCCGCTGGGCACTTGCCTGCTTCTGCCCTCGGGCATCTCAGTCTCGGGCAGAGATGCCTATCTGAACAGGCTGGGATGCCAGCACGACCCAGCCAGGGCAGAGGAAGTGCAGACAGCCTGCCTGCCCAGGGAAGGCTTCCTGGGGCGGGCTGCTGTCTTTGTCACAAGTCTGAGCAAAATGAGTGACAGCCAGGGGACAGAGAAGGCCGGAGTGAAGGAGGTCGACACACGGAGCAAAGAGCGAGGCCTTCAGGCCCGCTGGAGGCCCAGGTGAAGAGTGGGGTGGCGGTGGGGGTGGCAGTGTGCATCAGGGGTCCCACTCACTGAGCTGGATGGGGTCCCAGGGTCTCAGGGTCTCCAGGAAGCCTAGAGTTCAAGGGCGGGGCTCCAGCCAGAGAGGCGGAGCTTGAGTGCAAAAGCCAGACCTGGTGCCAGGCCCTGGGGAGGGGTGGCGGCTGAGACCACGGAATCCCTGCCCCAGGCTTGCTGGATTCCAGGACACGGCGCCACCCTCCCCACAGGTATCTCAGGACAATGGACGGCAGGGGTGAAGGTAGGGGACGGGCCATGGCGTGACCCTGACATCTGTAACATGGACCAAGCCACCTCTCTCAAAGGCTCTCAGGGGTCCTGAGTGGAGACCCCCAAGGTGAGGAAGAAGGTAGTCTGGCTCAGGGAATACTTCTGGCTTCCCCGGACAAGGTAGGACAAGCAGAGCCTTGGAAACAAAGCGGGTCTGGGTTCAAATCCCAACGCCACCCATAGCTGTGTGATTCAGGGTCCTTGTCTGTAAAACAAGGGAGAAATCTCTACTGCCAGAGTAATTAGGTTCTTCATAGATGACAGTCCTTCCTTCCTTCTTCCTTCTGAGCTGGTGTTGTGAGTGTGTTAAATTAACACTTGTTGGGGCGCCTGGGTGGCGCAGTCGGTTAAGTGTCCGACTTCAGCCAGGTCACGATCTCGCGGTCCGTGAGTTCGAGCCCCGCGTCAGGCTCTGGGCTGATGGCTCGGAGCCTGGAGCCTGTTTCCAATTCTGTGTCTCCCTCTCTCTCTGCCCCTCCCCCATTCATGCTCTGTCTCTCTCTGTCCCAAAAATAAATAAAAAACGTTGAAAAAAAAAATTAAAAAAAAAAAATAAATTAACACTTGTTAAGGAGAGCCCCAGGGTGTTGGATGGTGGAAGTTGGTTCAACAAAAGACCAGGGAGAATTAAATAGAAGAGTCTCTTTCCCCCAGGTCCCGGAGGAGGTAGTGACATGCCTTGAGGGGCCACAATGCGGGGAGTTCAAGGCAGGGTGCAGGCAGAGGGAGAGATAGCCTTTATTAGGGTCCCTGGGTGGGGTGCTTTGGGGTTCCCAGGCTAAGGCAGGATTGGTTGATTCATACCAAAAGGAGCGGGGTTTTGGTAAGCTTTGCTGGCATCTTATCTAAGGGATGCACGACCACATATTCTTTGAAATTCTTCCCGTTGAGAAATGGGGCTTAGGCGCCTCCCCTTATATCTGGGAGGTCTCCATTACTGCTTGACCACCTAGAATATGGTGGCAGTGATCCTGTGGCAGTGTCCAGGCCCAGATCTTAAGAGACTGGAAAACGTGGAGTCGCCCTGAGCTTCCGTGTTGTGAGGACGCCCACGGAGCCTTCTGGAGAGACAAGGAAGACCGTGTGGAAAGGAAGCAAGGACCCGAAATGAAAGCCCCAGCTGAGCCACCAGCAACCTGCCAGCCCATGAGTGCGCCATCTTGGAGTTGGGGCCTCTGATCCCAATGAGCCGCCCCGGTTTATGCCACATGGAGCGGTGATGAGCTGCCCCTCAGAGCCCTGCCCGAACTAAAGACTTTTGAGCCAATTTGATGATCGTTGTTGAAGTCGTTGAGTCTTGGGACAGCTTGTTACGAGGCCACAGACAACTGGACCAGCTGCGGGGCCCCGGTGGTGTGCTGGGCACCGGGAAGGTCTTGGAAGTAATAAACATAACCTACGACCAAAGCCCATCGCGACATTGCTTGTGCAGGTATTTGACCGTTTCCAGCCAATGGGCCATGGATAACTCCTTCACTCGGGTCAAGTCTGTTTCTTTGAGCTCTGCTGGCCGATTGGTGCCACCAGGAAAGAGCTTGAGGCTGCCGTCCCTGCCAGACGGAGCCCCGGGCTCACCTCGGACTGGCAGGGGGAATCAGCGGAGGGTCCAGACAGGGGGAGCTGCTGCTGGTACTTAGCCGAGGAGGGAGGGAGCCTCGCCTGTGCCTCCTTCTCTGGAACCAGGTGGCAGTCGCCCTCTCCTCATAATTAGAGGCACAAAGGACACCCCTGGGCCTCAGCAGCCCCGTAAAGTGCTCCGTGAGCACAGGGGAGCTGTTGGCGAAAAGCAGATGGTGCCTCGGAGATGGGAGGAACTCACCGGAGGGGTCGTATTACCTCCAGGAACGAGGCAGAAATGAGGCAGCCAGCCCCGCTTCCCACCTTCCAAATTAGCTGGAAAAATAAAAATACCGTTCGCAGCAGGCTCTCGAGGCGGCAGCTGGGGTGATATGTCACCGGCAGCGTCTTGTCCCGCCTGTCTCGGGGAGCCCTGGCTGATGAGACGCGCGGAACATTATTAACGCCACTTTGCCGGAAACGCTGCACAGTCCGACTAATGCCTTATGGCATTTGCTGCTTTCCTGGGGCTCCAGAGATGGAGAGAAAAGTCCTGAAATAGCAACTCCGCGCTGGTCGTCAAGGCAACGGGATCCTTCAGGAGGCACCATGAGGTGATGAGCTTGGCACCGGGAGGGGATGGGAGGAAAGGAAGTGCTCGTGGAGATCCTACCCTCCACGAGCCTACATTCTTCTTGGGAAGACAAGGGGTTTTGGTGGGCGAATCTCTCTCTCGGGGCCGAGTTTCCCTAACGAGGTCCCAAGGAGCACAAGGGCCGCAAAGATCGTAACCAGCGTTCGGGAGAAAAGAGCCTCGCGCGGACGAATGACGGTGCAAAGCGCGCTGGACAAGACCAAGTGACACGGTGCCGGGCCTCTCGCTCTTTGAAGCGCTCGTGCGCGTTGTGCCGTCCAAAGGGGGGGTTGCTACACTTCCCTATGTTATCTGATCGTGGAAACTCTTGTTCACAGAGCACTTCGGGGGGGGGGGCGGGATTCGGAAAGCCCAGAATGGCTTTGGGGACCCGGAATTAGGAAGCCATACAAAGCGGTGTGTAATTACGTTCTCAGAATGTGTGGAACAGGGAGAGCTGGTGCAGGCTGGGCCAAGGAGGGGGGCTTTGTGGAGGAGGAGGTGGAAGGGGAGGGGAGGCTCGCAGATTCTGAGGGGGTGGTGGGAGTGGAGAGTGGAGTCCCTCCCTTTCCGCCAGCCCTTGGTAACTTTGCATCCGCTTTCTGTCTCGATGAGTCTGCCTCTTGTAGGTATTTCATGTAAGAGGAATCCTACAAGGGACGCCTGGGTGGCTCAGTCGGTTAAGCGTCCAGTTCGGCTCAGGTCATGACCTCGTGGTCTGTGGGTTCGAGCCCTGCGTCGGGCTCTGTGCTGACAGCTTGGAGCCTGGAGCCTGTTTCAGATTCTGTGTCTCCCTCTCTCTCTGCCCCTCCCCTGCTCATGCTCTGTCTCTTTCTCTCTCATCAGTAAATAAATGTTAAAAAAAAAAAAAAAAAGGAACCATACAATATTTATCCTTTTGTGTCTGGCTTCTTTCCTTTAGCATCACAGCCTCAAGATTCACGCATGTTGTAGCAGGTGTCAGAATTTGCTTCCTTTTAATGGCTGAGTAATAGTCCCTCGTGTGGATCGACCCCATTTTCCTTGTTCGCTCATCCGTCGATGGCCCTTTTGGCTCTCGCGAATAATGCTGCCATGAACATGGGCGTGTAGGCGTCTGTCTTGTGCGTGGTCACTGTTTCTCCCACGGCGGTGACACTGTCCCATAGCAAAACCTGTTGGTTTGCAGGCTGGGGTCCCCTTCTAGAATGTGGGCTTTTCAGTCCCCAAAGGTTTGTTGAACATCTACCATGTGTTTGGCTCTCTGCTGGGTGCCGTGGGGAGGGGACCTACAAAGTAGAAGTCCTGCCCTTTGGGAACACACTTGGAATCTTCCTACTTTCCTGATCTGCGCAGGCAGTCGGACGTAGTAGGCTGTGGTGCCAGCTATTGAACTGAGCAGCGCTGTGGGGACCGGAGCGGGTAGCCCCCCCTGGTGGGGAGACCACTCACGGTTGCTTCCCAGACGCCCCCATATCGGCCGCTCAGAGCTCAGCGTATCTACTCCGATTGAAGGAGGCGTGTTGCAGTTTTTAAGAATCGGTCCCGAATGTTGCTTTGAAATGGGCGTGCCTTCTGTCTCTCTTGATCGGTCCAGAGCTCTCTGCGTCTCTTTCTGTCACTTACACACACACACGCGTGTGCACACACACCCTCGCTGCTCCTGCGAGTCCGTAAAGAGCCTCAGAGAGGAAAGATGACTGCACTTTGACAAAGGCTGTTTCGATGGCTTACGCCCACCTCCGCCCGAAGCCGCTCATGGAGGTCATGTGTTCCTCCCTCCAGGTTCACCCACCCGGGGCACGGGTTGATGGGGACCTCTTGCAGGCAGCCTCGGGGGTGCTGCTGTGCGCTGCTTCCGTCTCAGGCTCACGACACAGCGGTGATCACTTACGTGCCTGTTTATTAGACGACAGCGTTCGACAAAACCAGGTCAAGCTCAGCTCTCACACTGGCTGGCCCTGAGCCTTAAGTGAACTGCCTCTTAGCCTCAGGCTCCTCTTCTGTAAAATGGGAACGCTAATGCCGACCCCTTTAATGTCCATCAACACTGGATATGTTTGCCCCGATGGTTACTGGTCGAGTAACACCCGTCTATGAAATGGCACTGTGCCCCATAGCCAAGCACTAAGCCAGTGTGGGGCGGAGACAAGTCTGTAAGGGACGGAGAGCCGGATATGGGAGCCCCACGACCTGACTGCAAGGAGTCTGATTTGAGCATGCGTGAGCTGCCCGCCCAGGAGCCGGATCGACCGAGGCAGTGTGCGCAAAAGTTCGCCAGGACCCTAAGGTGTGGTAGGAATGCACTTGAGACTGATTGTTGCCTTCATCCGATCTACTTATCAGTGGGACGATGGCATGCCTTAGCTCCGTACAGCTCGGCTGGGGTTACGGGATGTGAGGGCGGCATTTTAGAGGCACTGCTGAGTCTCACCCGGTGGGGTAATGCCAGGCAGACAAGTCACAAGATGCCTGATGTCGCAGACAAGTGTTGATGGGAGCTCATAGGTGGTCATAATCAACGATCTCCCCGAGAGCCGATATCCAGTGTGCCCCATCGGTGCGTCCCAGGAGCTGGGCTCATTTTTGCCTCTCACATCATGTTGCCGGTCAGCAGCACGGCCCGGATTAACAGGGTCCCGGGACTGCGTGCGTATCTGCACCTTGTCTGCCGGCGAGGGTACAGGGTATCTTTGCATGGCGCTCTCTGTCCACAAGCACGCACGCTGCCCCCGTGTCCCGAGCCCCGTACATACACTTCTCTTTAGTTAGGGAGGAAGGACCGACGGTCATGCTGGTCAGAGGAACGTGGGGTCAGGGTCAGGCCCTAGTCTGCCCTCCCCCACCCCCCCGGTGTTACCTCTCCTTTTGCTGGAACCCTCTGGTTTAACTGGATTATCGGCAGAGCCCCGAACTGCCATGCCGTTCTCCAAATCAGTGCCTTGACTTACAGCGTCCTCTGCCCTAGACACCGCCTCCCTCTGGACTGTTTTGGGAACTTCCACACTCAGCTTAAGGGACACAGGTTTCAGGCTAGGCTGACCGCTGCCCACCCTGGGTCCTGGCCCCTCGTCCCACGAGGCCCCATCCGGATAAGACGGGATCGGCATCCATAGTTGCTTGTTGGCTGTGATCTGTTCACAGACGTGTCTCCCGGCCCCTCCGCTCCTCCCAGACTGAGCTGCTAGTGGGCAGGGACCCTGCGTCCCACACCCTGTGCCCTCAGTTCCCAGCCTGGGCCCTGAGACACAGCACCACCCACTCGCTGATGAGCCAATGAAGGAAAAGAATTAGGGATGTGTGCTGAGCGCCGTGCCCTGTCTTATAGTTACCACCCTTCCTCTACCCCGTTATGGTGCCCACGTTAGCTTGGTGAGGGAGAGGACGGTGTCACCCCGACAGGGCCACCAGTCTTGGAGAAGACGTGCTCCATGGGAAGGCACTGCTCCCTTCCCGGGTGGCCTGGCCGCGGGATGGATGTACTTTCCTGTCCTGTGCCAGGTGGGCACGCTTCCTGGGGAGCGGGGCTCCCCCCGGGCGGGCGGTCATTCCTTCTAACACGTTTGTCCGCCCGATGGGCCCCTGTGTGTTGAAACTCTGCCCGTGTCCTCCGTGCGGCTCTGCCTGGCGTTTGGAGGTGGCGGGGTGAACCACAGTTGGCCTGAATCCGTGCAGCCGATTGGCGGCCTCCTGAGAGCTGGCTCTGGGCTCGGGCTTGGGTCTGCGGTGCAGAGAAGGTGGGGAAGGAAGTCGGATGCTGTTCTGCCTCCAGCTCGGCTCAGAGGATGTCACAGGCCACGTCCTTGGTCCAGATGAGCCGGGCCGCCCTCCCGTCCTCTCCTGGGATTGTGATGCGGCCCCGGGTGGGAGGTGTTTCACTCGTCCTGTCTCATCGCACTCCGACAGGGAGCCTCCGCCCTCTTTTACAGGTGAAGGAACGAAGTTTGAGACGTAAAGTGGCAGGGGTTGAGCCCCGACTCAGATATCCTCACTTCGTTCCTGTTCACGTTCTACCAGGCAATGTGGTTTTCCCTTATGATCCCCCCTCCCCTCCCCGCTGACATCAGTGACTTCCAGCCTGGGTAAACCTCTTGTTCCAAACGTCACCCTTGTCTTTCTTGGGTGTCCAAAACGGCCCAGCGCTCAGCAGCCCGGGGGCAAAGAGAAAGACGATGCGCAAAATACGCCGCCTTCTTTCTCCAGCTGTGAAACACCAGGTCCCCAGCCTTGGACCCGCTCCCCCGACGCAGTCCCCGCACCTAGGACGCACCCGTGTGTGTTCTGCCACCTTTTCCCTCTGGTCTGCGATCTGCTGTGAGTATGTGATCTAGGAAAGGGGCCTCTGCCGCCTCTGTGGCTGGTACCCGCCCTCCACCCCCTGGGGGTCTCTCCAGCTGGGCTCCGTCCCTCCTCACTGAGGCCCCGTCAAACTTACAGGGTGCTGAAGAAGCCACCCTGGGTTCTTAAGGCTCCACGCCCGTGGTGCAGCAGGGGCTGGCTCCTCCCGGCTTGTGAGGGCCTACTGTGTGCGTCTCTTCCCAACTCCGAGGTCAAGCATGACATCACGGGGGTGGCTTGGGATTGGCCACGGGGGAGTGTGTCCACCATGGAAATTGGCAAACGTTGTATCCCGTCAGCCCGTTAACATTTACGCGTCACTGTCCCTGCTGCTCTAGTGTCCTGGAAGCTACACTGGGCCGCCTGAGTTTTTTGTCACCTTCCATCCACCCGGCCCCTTCAGGGCCCTGCTGTTTGTCACCTTGTGGGCGGAGACGGGTCTTCTCATTTTCCTTTCTGTCTCCCTCAGGCTCCATCCTTGCAAAAACAAAAAACAAAACCCCAGACCTGCATAAACCCCGTTGCCCTTCTGTGAAAAACACCTGTGCCTGAAGTAAAACAGGCACACATCCCCCCAAAACAAAACAAAACAAAACAAAAGGAAACAAAACAATTACCTGGGGCACATATATCTGTTTAAATAGATGCATGGGGGACCTGAGTCACTTTTCCAAATCCTACCTCCTTAGATGCGTACATTCCTTTTTCTTTTTTTAATTAAAAAAAAATTTTAAGTTTATTTATTTATTTTGAGGAGGGTGGAGAGCAGAGAGGGAGGGAGGGAGAGAGAATCCCAAGCAGGCTCCGTGCTGTCAGCGTAGAGCCCGAGGGGGGGGCTCGATCCCACGAATCGCGAGATCATGACCTGAGCCAAAATCAAGAGTCAGACGCTCAACCTACCGAGCCACTAGATGTACACATTCTAAATTCTAACTTCTCAAACGAAACCCCAAGGCACTTTGAATGGAGTAGAAGGGCGCGGAACCCTCCGTCTGGAAGCCAGGGCTCTGGCTTTTACTCCTTCGCTAACTTTGTGCCCTTGGGTGTCTCAGGCAAGGACTTATCCACGGTCTGCGTTGGAGGTGTTTTAACTGTGAACGCAACCCCTCAACTTGGGTGGCTTAATTCCATATATCTCTTCCTCGCTCACACCACTGTCTATTCAGAAAGATGGGGAGACTGAGGATCCATTGTGGATGGAATTTATGGGCCAGCCTGGAGGTGGCAGTCAGCACTTTCTTTAATATTTCAGGCACCACTTTCCTTTTTCTTTTTTTTTAATTTTTTTTTACATTTATTTATTTTTGAGAGACAGAGACAGAGCACAAGTGGGGGAGGGGCAGAGAGAGAAGGAGACACAGAATCCGAAGCAGGCTCCAGGCTCTGAGCCGTCAGCACAGAGCCCGATGCGGGGCTCGAACCCACAAACCGTGAGATCACGACCTGAGCGGAAGTCGGACGCTTAACCGACTGAGCCACCCAGGTGCCCCAGGCACCACTTTCTTTAATATTCCATTGGTCCCATGGTCACGGGGTTCACGGTCACCAGGGAGGCCCACAGACAAGAGATTCGGGAACACCCACATCTCTGCCGTGCTGGGGAATCTTTCCCCCTCTGGAGACCCAGTTCTGTGTGTGAAACATGGAAGCTTTGGCCCACGAGCCCTGCAAGGCTCGTTCCTGCTCTAAGGGCCCGTGACTCTCTTGTTTTATCATTGCCAGACAACATGCGCTGTGTTTTCAAAGCGGACTGGGTTTGCTTCTCATCCCTGGCTTGGTTTCGCTGTGTGATAAAGGCGGACCCTTTCACCGATGCGTCTGTTCCAAATGCTAATCCAAGTGTGAGCGCCCCGTCGTTACGTCTCTCGAAACAACGTCCGGACCCATCTCTCTCTTTCTGAGTCTTCCCAGAGACCAAATGTGAACTGATTTCATCAAGGCCAATTGTCAATCATAAGGAGAAATCTATATGAAATTTTAATTGCAAGATGTTCGGTGCAAATTTAATGAAGTGAAATAAGAGATCCGAGAATTCCCGCCTTCTCGGATCATGCATAATGTTGACTTAAATTGGCTCTCCGGAGGTGGAGGGAATTGCATTTTTAGAATTTACACACCGAGAGAGCAAATGGAGTGGACCCTGAAGGTTAAGGTCATAAATCAGAAGCATTTAACTGGCTTTGAGTGATTGCTGTAGACGGCAGTGACAAGGCGAGCTGACTGCAGCCACCAGTGATTAGTCTGTCTCCGATTATTGAAATGCTGCTCAATATTCATAAATCAGTGGTCATTAATCCCCCAAATAGTACCTGTCGGCTTTCTAAATAAATTTCTAACCTGCTAATGGAGATTGAAGAGGCTGACGAGTGCTAGCTCAGAATGGACGCAAATGAGGGCCGTCCCTCCGATGGACTTGGAAACGCGACTTTTTGGACCACGAAGTCACTCTGGGGCCGAGATGTCCCCGTGGACACCGCTCTTCACCAAAGAGGGCCCGTTCCGGAGGCTTCTCCCACCGCCTGTGATTTCTGGAGACCGTGGCCTTGATGTATATGTCTCAGTCTCTGCCGTTGGGCTCAGGACCAAATCAGATGATTTCAAGGCTTCATCCCTGTTTACCCACAGTAACTGGGAAATAAGGTTCACGGCGCGGCGAAAGGCCGTGGCATTTATTGGATAACGTGTGAGCGAGCGAGGGAAGGAAATCGTAATTGGAGCGTCAGTCACGGGGGTAACAAATTCGGGAAGAGATCGAGACATGAAAATGAGCACAGAGAGGCGTCGTTACGCGAGACCGAAAAATGATTTCATTACCACAGACGCTTAGAGCCCGTGTTCATTTTCTCTCTGCCTGGTTTCTGGGTTGGGTTCATAAATTATATACGACGGTGACCAGACTTCCGGGTATGGGCATCGTGTTGAGTCGGATGATAGGCGCCACTCGGTAACGATTGCATTTTAAATCTGGCAGAAAATGAGATGTGTGGGTGGGTGCGTGGGAGAAAGGCACAGGGTCGTCTCATGCCCCATTTCACCTCGGAAAAAAATGGAGCCAACGAGGGGCGGCCGAGAAGAGATGCTGTTTTCAAGGGCAATAGCTCAGAATAACAGCACATACTCTTTTAATTCCAAACTTATTAATCCTAGAGAACAGAAACCGACGTGGTAACTGTAAAACCCCTCCCTGCGTTGAACCAACGGCGGGCCAGACCCGAAGGGGGCCTGGCCCCTGCTTGACAGATAGAGAGCTAAGATCCGGGCCATTTGCCGCGAAAAAGAGCAACGGCTAAACGCCGTATTCCGCTCGGAGTGTGAATCGAATCACCCCACGCACGAAAGCAATTTGGCAATGTGTATGAAGCGTCTTAGAAATGTTCGCATTCTCCACCCCCTTTGGGATTGATTCGATGCACCCTTAGCACAGATACTCATTTCTAGTAACAGATTCCCAGGAAATCAGTTGACATAGAACGAGCTTCACGGAAGCCCTATTTTAGCGCAGCCGAGGCAAGCTGCAAGTCCAACGGTGGGAATATTTAAGTAAGCCACGGAGCATCTGCTCCTGGACGACTAAGGAGCCATTTGAAGGCAGTGCTTCAGGGAACAGATGACAACACGGGGGAGCGTTTAGGGGAAGTGGAAAAAGCAGGCTCCAGATCCGTGCACGCGGGGTGGCCACACCTTGGGGGAAGGTTCATGGCCAGACATCGGGAAGCCAGTTGAGAGGGGGCAAGGCTTTCCTCTGGGGAGTAAGTTCTTTGTTGTTGCTGTTAAGTTTACTTACTTAGTTTGAGACAGAGAGAGAGAGAGAGAGAGAGAGAGAGAGAGAGAGAGAATCCCAGGCAGGCTCCATACTCACAGCGGGGAGCCCAGTGTGGGGCTCGATCTCACGATCCAGGAGATCATGACCTCAGTCGAAATCAAGAGTCAGCTGCTCAGCCAACTGACCACCCAGGTGCCCCATGGGGAGTAAGTTTTTAATGGTCTGGTTGATGGGACAGTTTTGCTGGGGTATTTCCAACCCGATTTATACCATTCAATCCTGAGAAGAGACAGCATCTGAAATGAAAATTTTGGTTGACTGTAGACTTATTCCCCCCGGCCACTCCCCCCGTATTTTAAATTATGAAATGAATTTAGGAACAAGATGGCATATGTAAAAAGGGGAAAGTAGAAAAAAAGGAAATGACCCAACGCTCACCATCCTAAAGGGAAAAATTATGAAAGGCAACTAATTGTTAAACAACGATTTGGCTAAGTAAGCTTTTCTCCCCGACTTCGCATGAGGCCGCCCCTCAATGGTCTCGCTGAAGTCGTCTTTCCCCACATCTGCTCTGGGCTCCTCGTTTGTTACGGGATGGAATCCAGAATTGTAATCGGCCATCGAAGACTTTCCCTTCGTGCCGTCCCTCCTTGGTCCCCAACACCGATCCTGCCCCACTGTTCTCCCCTTGTCCGTGCTGCTCGGGTTATGGAGAATGCCCTGATTTGACCCTGGCCTCCTGACGAACTCCTCTTCTGTCGTCACAGCCCGGTGCAAATATCCCCTTCGGGATGCTTTCGCTCACCTTCCCCCGGCGGAGTGAATGCTCTTCCCTCTGCATTTCCGCAGCCCCGTTACTTATCATCCTATGCGATACCTACTCATGTTGTGTCGCGTTTATCTAAGTTTGTCTCCACCGCTGGTCTCTGAATTTGACATGTTAAGAGCCATATCCAACTCCTTCCTGTGTCCCCGCACACACCATGATGCCTAGCCCATGGATGGGTGCCCAAAAACATTAATTTAACTTTTGTTGATATTTTTTGGAGTAGTCCAAACAGTGCTCTTTCAGAGTGCATTTTTGTGGGTTTTCTGACGGTAGGAGCAGTGTGTCTTTGGCAGAAACTTTGGGAACACGGAAGTATGAGGAAGGAAATGATCACCTGTAACACCAGAACCCAGAAGTGACCACGGCACGAGGCTCCAGTCCTGTGTCTGAGCCCATGAATGCACACACACATACACACACACACAGACGTTCCTGAAAACAAAATTCACACCGCGTTTGCATTCTGCTTTTATTACATCATACACACAGACATAAAGTGACTGTAACTATATGACATATATGAATATAAAGATGTTTATGTGTAATGATTTAACCCATCTTTATTAGACATTTAGCTGTTTTAGGCAATGCCCCGTCTTTTCCTTTCCCTGGCCCTTTCCTTCCTTCTTTATTCCCAGAAATGGGTCACCGGGCACCATCCTCTAGCGGCCTATGCACGACCTCTGCGCACATCGCTCATTGTTTGCGCAGCGGAAATACCCGGTTGGGATTTTGTACGTTTTCTGAGAGCTCTTGAGCAAACTCCCTCTGATGAGTCCATTGATGTCAGGGCACAAGGATTTTTACTCTCTTCAAGAGCCATGCATGCTTTTTTTTTTTTTTTTTTTAATTTTTTTTAACATTTATTTATTTTTGGGACAGAGAGAGACAGAGCATGAACGGGGGAGGGGCAGAGAGAGAGAGGGAGACACAGAATCGGAAGCAGGCTCCAGGCTCCGAGCCATCAGCCCAGAGCCCGACGCGGGGCTCGAACTCACAAACCGCGAGATCGTGACCTGAGCTGAAGTCGGACGCTTAACCGACTGAGCCACCCAGGCGCCCCTATGCATGCTTTTTAATCGAAGAGCCAGCAAAGCATCTTAGTTTAGAATCAACTAACATGACCTAGAAGCCAGAGAATGTGTTTAAATGTGGGTTTTTTTTTATGTTTATTTATTTTAGAGAGAGAGAGAGAGACAGTACGAGTGGGGGCGGGGCGGAGAGCGAGGGAGACACAGAATCGGAAGCGGGCTCCAGGCTCGGAGCTGTCAGCACAGGGCCCGACGTGGGGCTCGAACTCACAAACCTCGAGATCACGACCTGAGCCGAAGTCGGAAGCTCAACCGACTGAGCCACCCAGGCGCCCCTCCTTTGCACTATTTTTACTGAAGACTTAACCCATCCTCCTGGAGTCTCAGACTCCTTAGGGTGGCCAGACCCCCACCCTCACGAGCACTCATGGTCGGACCTCTTTGAATAAGATGGGTAATAACCTTGGGAAGAAGAAAATCAGAGCTCTCATGGGACGGGAGACCTGACTTGGGACATGAACTCTGTGTAGGGAGCTCTCCAACAGTTCTGGCAGAGTTGTGTTGGGAACACAGACCAGAGCAAGAGCCTTCGGTTTACTGATGGGCAGTAATCACTTCCTGTCTTTGGAGTCCCATCCTGGGTGGCAGGAAGGGAGGCGGCATGATGGAGAAAGACCCGAGCTCTTGTCCTCACTCAACGGCAACCTGCCTACGGCCTTGAACAACCCATCACCCGATTTTGCGCAGGCCACCCTCCCGACTCACCCACTCCTCTGCTGGGTGAATAATGAGCTTTATTTCTCTGTGGGGGGAGGGGAGGCGTGTGTGCCTCTGTTTCTCTTACTTAAAGGCCAACGGGACACCATGAGACAAATCTGCCGGTCTCCTTGGAAACAAAGAGAAGATCAGACTTCGGGTGTTTCATTTTTCACCACTTTGGGTTAATACGTAAATGTGTGCAACCTTTTAGAAATCCCCACACTTTCCTAGCGCTCATAAATTACATAAAAGCAAAGATCGAGGCCCGCAACTCTTGTGTCTGTAATATGAAAAATGTGCTGGTATATCCACCCACAGCCCAAACGTATTACTGCTTTTATGTGCACCTTTCGTTGAAAAGACCGACGGGAATTTGGGCGTTCTTAGAGTGTCCGATGAGGTTCAGTCAAGCCCGTGTGCCGGTGGAGACTGAAACTTTTTTTTTAGGCTGAGGCTCATTTTGTGGGGTGACAAAGGCTTGCTGTCCGAGGGGTACAGAGCCTTGAGCGTAACACCCCACTCTCGGGACTCTTGGACACTCTAAAATGTCCTGGCATTGAGGGAGTCTGCTCAGTGTCTGAGGCCTAGTTCTCCCCTGTGCCTCCTCGTGGCCTCCTGCCTCTGGGTCCGGCTCCTACGACGTTGGCCCTCTTGGCGTTTCCCTGGACCTCATCCTTTGTCTCTGTCGGCCCCACATGGTGCCAGACCGGCCCCCTCCGGCCTCATTCTCACCCTGAAAACCTCCATCGGAGCTCACTTTCCCGGGAGAGCCGGAACTCTCCATCCCTCCCCTTCGATTTTTCTCTCACGCCTGAATGCTCTCTCTCCAGTGCCTGGGGTGGGGTAGACAGTCTAGCCCAGAGGAGCAGGACCACTGGTCAAGACAATGGCCTGTGGTCGGTCGGCCCCACCTTGAGGCCGCAGCACTGTCTGGGCCACTTTTGCGGGGAGCGCGGTGGGAGGAATGTCTCCGCTGGACAGCGTGTGTGGCCCTGGCCAGCCCGGTCCCCGGACAGCGGTGCTTCAGCCCCTGGTTTCGTACCCAGGGAGTGTCCTCCAAGGCTGTAAGGAAACACGTTTCCAAGTTAGGCTACTGTTCCTCACAAAGTCAGACAACGAGTTAGCACGTGACTCGGCAATTCTACCCCTCCCTGTGCACCAAAAGTAACTGAAGACAGATGTTCACACAAAAACGGCCACATAAGTCGCAGCATTTTCCGCCATAGCCACAGACTGAAAAAGCCCAGATGTTCATTAACTGCCAAACGGATGAACAGTGCGGTGTCTCCACGCAAGGGAGTATTATTTGCCCATGAAAAGGAACGGCAGACTGACGTACGCTAAAGCCTGGATGAACCCTCAAAGCAGGGTGCTAAGTGGAAGGGGCCGGACACAGAAGGACACGTATTATAGGATTTTATTTACAGGAAATGTCCAGAATGGGGATATCCGTAGAGCCAGAAAACAGGCAGGTGTGGCCAGGTGTGGCAGGAGCAGTGACTTCTGATGTGTTTGGAGTTTCTTTTTGTCTTAAAACAAGACAAAAATGATGATCATACAACACTGTGAAGGTACTCAGTGACACTGAATTATTATTTCTAAAAATGTTTTATTTATTTTTGAGAGAGAGACACACAGAGTGTGAGCAGGGGAGGGGCAGAGAGAGAGGGAGACAGAATCCGAAGCAGGCTCCGGGCTCTGAGCTGTCGGCACAGAGCCTGACGTGGGGCTCGAACTCACGGACCGCGAGATCATGATCTGAGCCGAAGTCAGATGCTTAACCGACGGAGCCACCCAGGCGTCCCAGTGACACTGAATTATACTCTTTAAAATGATGCCCTTTAAAAATGGTTAATTTTATTTCATGGGAATTTGATCTCAAAAAAAAAAATTAGGCCAGACATCAGTCTGCCCTGTGGAGTGGGCAGACACACAGAGAAACCAGTCATGTTCCTAGAACAAGAATCCAGCATGAGGGTCACATTAGGAATGGGGTGGGGGAGGGGCGCCTGGGTGGCTCAGTCGGTTAAGCGCCCGACTTCGGCTCAGGTCATGATCTTACGGTCCGTGAGTTCAAGCCCCGCGTCGGGCTCTGTGCTGTCAGCTCGGAGCCTGGAGCCTGCTTCCGATTCTGTGTCTCCCTCTCTCTGACCCTCCCCCATTCATGCTCTGTCTCTCTCTGTCTCAAAAATAAATAAACGTTAAAAAAAATTTAAAAAAAAAAAAAAAAAAAAGGAATGGGGTGGGGGATATAAATAACAGAAGTTGTATTAACAATAAATGAAATCAATGAGGGTTTTTTATTTCTCACTCAGAAGCCTGGGATAGGTGGCCCAGGGATGCCGTGGTTGGCTCAGCAATAACATTAGGGACCCAAGCCGTCATTCTTCTGCTCCATTATTCTTAGTGTGTAGGCTTTTGTATTCATTCTTATTGCCTCATAATCCCAAGATGGCTGCTGCAGTCCCGGCCACTGCATCCATGTTCCATGCGGGAACGAGAAGAAGTTGCAAAAATTCAAAGGGCATTCTAGCTGAGTCAGATATTTTAAATAAACTTTCCTGAAGCCTCCCTCATCAACAATTCATCATATTAGTTCGCATGATCACCCATAGATTTATCAAAGAAGGTACTTGGAAAAAGGTACCTATATGAGGAGGGAAGAAGTCTGGAGATTGAACTACATGGAATGACTTGGCATGGCAGGGTCAGCACTGGTGAATTTTGACCCCAGCACTGTTTACGGCCGCAACCTTTAGGAAGAGGGCACACCGTTTTTCCTTGGGGAAGGCTCATAGGGAACTTGATTTATTTATTCTTTAAACTTTAATTAAAAAAACTTTTAATGTTTATTTATTTTTGAGAAAGAGAGAGAGTGAGAGAGAGAGAGAATGAGCAGGGGAGAGGTAGAAAGAGAGGGAGACACAGAATCCAAAGTAGGCTCAGACTCTGGGCTGTGGGCACAGAGCCCGATGCAGGGCTCGAACTTATGAACTGTGAGATCATGACCTGAGCCTAGGTCGGATGCTTAACCGACTGAGCCACCCAGGCACCCCTAATTTTAATTAAAAAACATTTTTTTTTTTTTTGGTATTGCAATTGTGTTTCTATTTGCTGTGTTTGATCCATGTTAACAATTAGGATTCAAAATTAAAATCTTGTAGCACTTAGCGGAAAGTAGGGAACTGATTTAGCAGCAAACACATCGGAGGGAGGGAAGATGTGCTGCTTAGGTAACTCCAGCCTTATCAAAAGCCAAGGCAGAGCTGATCCTGAGCTCAGGGCTGGGGTTCCCAGCTGAGAGAGGCTGGGGAGAGGCAGAGACACGAGATGAGGTCAGGGCGCCCGATCTGATTTCCTCTACACGTCACGGCTCCGTGACCAGGGATTGTGTCTTACTCCTCTCAGTGTCCCCAGAGCCTAGCGTAATTCTCAGCACACGTTAGCCTCCATTTGTGGTTCGAAGATGGGATGAGTCCTCTGACTCTTCCAGCCTTAATTCGATATCTGCACTGCCCTGAATCTTCTGTGCATTTCGTGTTCCTCAGCAAGACCGCCTCCGGCCACAGTGGGACAGTGGTGATGTGTTTGTGTAAGAGCTTTGCTTCCCAACCCCGACAGGGGGCCAGTCCTCTCCCTGAGCCCCCAGATGGGGTATTTTCGGAGAAACACAGGTTCTGTGGTCAGAAAGTAGCTTCCGAGGACCGGACTTGAAAAGCCACTTTAAACCCGCAGTGATTCAAGCAAATGGCCGTGGCTCAGAGCCAAGCAAATCAAAGCAACAAAATGCACAGAGAGGCCCGAGTTTACATAACTATTCAGTGTACGAAAAAGCGAGGGGAATGATTTTAGTCAATGAGTTACTAACAGTTTGGACATTAAACTTCAGGGCGCGTTAAAATATTAAAAAAAAAACCCATCAGAGCTCGAGAATAATACGTATGTTGATTTTTATATTCCAGTCAAAGAAAGAATTTTAAAGATTGGTGCAATTGACCACCTAAACATTTAAATTTTAGTGTGGCCAATTACTACCATAAACTAGAAAAAATAGTGTGACGTGAGCTGGGGCATTTATTTGCAACATAGAATGCAGGAAAAAAGTGTGATACTCTTATGTCAAGAGTGTTTACCAATCAATAAAATAAAGGATAAATGCCCTGGTTATGAATTGGGCAAAAGACATAAATAGCAATTCACAAGAGAGAAAAGGCAAATGGCCAAGAAACATGAAGTCAGTGCAGTATCTTTCCAAATTGAAGAAGCATTTGGAGGCGCCTGGGTGGCTCAGTCGGTTGAGCGTCTGACTTTGGCTCAGGTCGTGACCTCACAGTTTGTGGGTTCGAGCCCTGTGTCGGGCTTTGTGCTGACAGCTCAGAGCCTGGAACCTGCTTCGGATTCTGTGTCTCCCTCTCTCTCTGCCTCTCCCCCCGCCCTTAAAAATAAATAAATATTAAAAAAATTAAAGAAGCATTTAAACAACATGTCATTTTTTTCGGCCAAAAAATTGGCATTTTTGAAAAAGACAGTGCTAGCTTTAGAATTTGAGGAAACGGGGCGCTTGACTACACTGATTTAACCTGGGGGACCCTTTTTTGGAGTGTGATTTCACAATATGTATAAAAACCTTAAAATGTGCTTATTGTTTGGCCTCAAAAAATTCCATTTGGAGGAATTTACCCTAAAGAGCAATCCTGGGGTGCCGGGGTGGCTCCCTCCGTAAGCATCTGACTTTGGCTCAGGTCATGACCTCACAGTTCATAAGTCTCAGTCCCACATCAGGTGAGCTCAAGTCCCGCTTCAGGTGAACATGAGCCCAGGGTGAGCCCTACTTCTCCCTCTCTCTGCTCCTTGTGGGATTCTCTCTTTCTCTCTGTCCCCTGCTCACTTGCACCCCCTTTCTAACAAAGAAAGAAAGAAAGAAAGAGAGAAAGAGAGAAAGACAGAAAGAGAGAAAGAGAGAAAGAGAGAAAGAAAGAAAGAAAGAAAGAAAGAAAGAAAGAAAAAGAAAAAGAAAGAAAGAAAGAAAGAAAAAAGGAAGAAAGAAAAAGAAAGAAAAAGAGAAAGAAAGCAATCTTGGATACAGGCAAAGGTGTATTTGCAAGGATGTTTATTGCAACATTGTTTATAATAGGAAGAAATAGCCATAGTCTAATTGTACAGCAGAGGAATGGTTGATGTTTATTTTTTTTTGAGAGAGAGAGATAGAGCGTGCGTGTGCGCGCAAGTCGGGGAGGGGCATAGAGAGAGAGGGAGACACAGAATCCGAGGCAGTCTCCAGGCTCTGAGCTGTCGGCACAGAGCCCGACGTGGGGCTTGAACCCACGGACCGTGAGATCATGATCTGAGCCAAAGTCAGACGCTCAACCACCTGAGCCCCCCGGGGTGTCCTGAGGAGTGGTTAAATATAATTTTGTACAACGATGCAGCAGAGTATTATGGGACAAGGAAAGATAGCGTGGAAGTTAGGGAGTCACAATTAGGACCCATACAACGAAAAAGCAGGTGCACAATCGTGTGTATGATATGACTGACTTTTAAATGGGGACATGACTGTGTGCACACACGTGTATACAGAGGAACATAGGTAGTATATTGGGGTAACCTCTGGTTTTCACCTATGGCTATCAGTCATGTATGCATATTTAGAAACAAAAACTTAATAAAAAAAAGGAAAAAAAGGGGGCGCCTGGGTGGCTCAGTCGGTTGAGCGTCTGACCCTTGATTCCGGCTCAGGTCATGATCTCACGGTTCATGAGATCGAGCCCCGCGTCAGGCTCTGTGCTGACAGCGTGGAGCCTGCTTGGGATTGTGTCTTTCTCTCTCTCTCAAAATAAATAAATAAACATTAAAAAAAAAATCAACTTTGAATTGCAGTGTAGAGGAAATGGGATACGTATGAGGGCCCCCAATCCATATGGATAACTCAATAAATGCCATGCCTTTATTTTCTCTGGTTACATTCTCTGCCTTATGTGAAAACGTGCACATAAGATAGGTTGTAATATTTTTTTTTTCAACGTTTATTTATTTTTGGGACAGAGAGAGACAGAGCATGAACGGGGGAGGGTCAGAGAGAGAGGGAGACACAGAATCGGAAACAGGCTCCAGGCTCCGAGCCATCAGCCCAGAGCCTGACGCGGGGCTCGAACTCCCGGACCGCGAGAACGTGACCTGGCTGAAGTCAGACGCTTAACCGACTGCGCCACCCAGGCGCCCCGATAGGTTGTAATATTAAGCTACTTAACAGTGAATTTTGAATTAACGTCTCCCCCCCTCCCCCCAGATGGGTTTGATCCTAAGTCTGTAGGGTTTTCATTGTAAAATGAAAGGTTTGTTTCTGTAACTTCCTATTTAAACAATAATTGCAGCCGTCTCCCAGTTTGTAGCAACACCGAAGTCAATGCCTTGGATTTTCTCCATTGTAATCTTTCCACTCCAAAGCCACGTCGGAAACTCGTTCCTAAACATTGGTCTCCTGCCACCCATCATAGCCGGAACTTGCAAGGACTCGAATCTGAATTAGTTAGCCAAGTCGCATTCCGTTAGCTGAATGTCCCAGGGCGGCCGCAAAGCCAATGCTGATTCTGTGGACAGACCGAGTTTGGGAAACGCTTGGTCAGAGCGTCCCCGATATGCTGAAAAACTTGGCCGCTCTTTCTTTAAGCTGAGCGACAACCCCTGGCAGAAATCAGACGAAATCAACAATCCCCGTTGATTATGCTTTTGAAAACCGCCAACCGCGTCCTAGAAAACCAGACATTTCTCCTCCAGATGATTTCGAAATGGCCCGCGGCCAGCTCCCTCCCGGGGTCGGCTCATCACCTCGTCCTGGTGTTGGTCAGGCCTCCCTCTCCAAGGCCCGGCTCGGCCACGAACCTCATTAGGAGCCGGGTCTGTGTTCCTGGCAAACAGCTGCCTCTCGCACTTGAAAATGGATGCAGAGGAAAACGGTCCCTGCAGCCTTAAACAGAAACATCTGCTCCTCGGGAGCCTTTTGCTGGCGAGGTTTGCAGGGAGATGCGTTCCGGGGACAGGCGACGGTGCCGCCTCCCCGCCTGGTGACGTCAGCCCGAGAAAACTGCTACAGGGGACGAAGCCTGAGCCGCACGTTTCATAAAGCTTTAAAAGCACAAAGCCCGGCTTAAAAGGAGAAATATTGCCAGGTGGTGAAAAGTGCTCCCAAAGAAAAGAAAATAATAAAGAAAGAAGAGCTGATGGAATCCAGGGGCTCGGATTCTTTTGTTCTTCCTTCCCTGTCCGCCGGGCGACAAATGAAGATTTCTGGTGTGCAAGCATCCGCTGAGACAAACGGTTTTCTTTTAGCCAGCTTTATCTGGCATCGGGCCACAGTCCTCAATGTCGAGGCCCAGATTAAATAAGACAGCCTAGGTGCGGGGTCTCGCCCGGAGGGCGGGGACACCGTCCAAGCATACCCCTCCTCAGGACGGCCGGATCCTAACTGTTCTCCCTTCCTCCCTCCCTCCCTCCTTCCCTCCCTCCCTCCCTTCTTTCTTTCTTTCTTTCTTTCTTTCTTTCTTTCTTTCTTTCTTTCTTTCTTTCTTTCCCTCCCTTCCTTCCTTCCTTCCTCCCTCCCTCTCTTTCTCTCTCTCTCTTTCTTCCTCCCTCCCTCTCTCCCTCTCTCTTTCTCTCTGTCTTTCTGTTTCTCCTCTTGCACAAGGACAACAATGAGCCCGATAACGACAGCTTTCTTTCAAGTTCTCCTTTTGGGCTTTTGCAGGGTTTTTGCTCATGCGCCCGCCGCAGGGTTTATTTATGTCACACAAATCAGGGACTGTAATCCTGAAGGGGTTTTACATTGTCCCCTTACGTCTGCTCCGTGGGGCTAATCCTTCACTGGCCCCTCCGTGACCACCGGGCCGGGCCGCTCTGGAAGAAACGCTCTCATGGTGACTCTGAGTCTGAGAAGAGCATCCCAGCCCTGTGTGAGAGCGGAAAGCCACAGGTGGTTGGTCGTGTTGAATCCCACGCTCCCATGGGGAGCCTGGGACACGGCTGCCACCGGCCCCTCTGTTCCCCTTCTTGCCGCTTCTCCCGCTTCTCCTGATGTTCCTACCACTAGCCTCTGACCCCTGCAGACCTGGGGTCCGAGGAGGGAGAGGGGGTCAGGGGAACGCCACATCCTTGAGGGCAGGATGTCACATTCTCCGCCCTTGAGGGGATTGAGGGGCTTTTCTCTTGGGGTGACTTTTGTGGAGTTTGACTTCTTCAGATACCCTCACCCCGTTCCTGAGGACCTCTCATCAGTGGTTCCCTTGATGTGAGCGATGTATTTAAAGTAAAAATTTTTTCTGAAGTTTGTTTTACGTATTTTGAGAGAGAGAGAAAGAGCACAGGAGGGACAGAACGAGAGGGAGAGAGAATCCCAAGCAGGCTCTGCACTCCTGGTGCAGAGCCCGATGTGAGGCTCGATCTCACAAACCGTGAGATCATGACCTGAGCCGGAATCAAGAGTCAGACACGTAACCAGCTGAGCCGTTAAGGTGCCCCGTGATGCATTTTCCTGGGACCTGTTGCTTACTCCTCGCTGACCCCCATGCTTCCAGGAGCGTCTCTAGCTTCTCTTTGCTGAGGTCCACTGGGCCTCCAAGTGGCCCCGTAGGGCAGGGTCTACACCTGGCTCATGGGAGACATGCGTGGGTGCTTTGTCCCGACCCACCGGGCGAGGACGGACCGGAATGCCCCTCTCAGCCCCTCACCGACTCGTCTCTCATGCTGTATATTTCCCATGTAGGAAACAGACACCAGCCCCTTATGTACCGAGTACTTTGGGGGCTGCTATTGAAACCACATGACCCCCTCTCCGAGCTTGGCAGGGGGTGGGGTTCTCACGTCAACAGCCGGCTCTCCACCTCTTCTTAACTGCCTTTCCTTGAACTCTCGGACTCTGGGCTCGGATTAGGAGACTGTCCCTTCCCCGTGGGGGCCGGGTTGGGGTTGGGGCTGAGCCCCACTTTCTCCAAAGTAGCACTCTTCAAGCACCTTCCCTAATCTTCACCCCGCAACCCTTGGTATGGGGGAGGTTGGAGCTATCAACTCCTAAAATTCACACAGCTCTTTGGCACACCTGGTGTGTGTGTTGGGTCTCCTCCGGCGTGTGATATCCGTCATCTCGGGCGCCTGTGTTTCAGTGCCGTTCCCGGACTCTGCTGGCTATTCCGTCTTCCTACTTGCCTCTGAGCTCTTGGAGGGGGAACTGAGGCTTGGCTACCCTCTATCTTCAGCCGCTGGCACGGGGCCCGGCGTGTGGTGAGTGGTTGGTGCTTTCTCGCCGAACCGATGGGCAGATGCCACGCGTTCTCTTTTACCCAGTAAGCGGCAATTTGCCGAGCAAGGAAACCATCAGGTGCCGCGTCCAGGCTGAGTCGGAGGAAGCAATGATAGATTCAACAGGGTGCTCTCACACCAGTCGCGATGGCTGCGTTAGTGCGTTAGTGCATGTGACGACATCAGTTCCAGGGCTGGGGTGGGGACGGCACAAGATGAGCCCGGGACGTCTTGTCACCAACAAGTAAAGGTTGCTTGAAAAAAAAAAAAAAATGACAGGACCGTGTCCAGAGGAGGTAGGAGCCAGCTTGGAGGAGCTCCCGGTGACCGAATCTGAGGATGAGCAACGAACTAACCATAGTCATGGGTGATACGTAAAACAAAATCACTAACCATGAATCCACGCTGGCCTACGGGAGTAAATAAGTAATTAGGCTGAAGAGAAAGTGTTTCCTTACAGTCGGATTCTCATTTTTGAACGTGGGCGGAACAATGGAACACCATACTGATGACCGTTCGAGGCCAAACCCACCAAAGGACGGTAAAGCGAACGGGCGATGAGATGCTTCGTGACATCAGGTGCTTCCTGATCCGAGGTACTGATCCGAGGGCACAACGTCGCTTCTGTGATTTTCCTGCCCGAAGTGCTGAGCGTAGACATGAGGGGACCTCAGAAAAACCCAAACCTGGGAACATTTTACAAACTAACTGGCCAGGACTCTCTGACAATGTCAAAATCACGGAGGACGACGACAGGACTCCCCGAGACTGGAGAAGACAAAGGAGACCTCACAGCTCAATGCACTCCGGGGCCGTAGAGAAGATTCTGGAAACAGTTGGAGAAGCTTGAATAAGGTCTGTAGATTAATTCAGAGTCTCGTGTCAATTTCGATTGCCTAATTTAGATCCTTGTGCTGTGGTTGCGTAAGAAGTTAACATTCAGGGTAGGCGGATAAAGGCAGATGGGAAATCACTCGTACCCGCGGGTGCAGCTTTTTATTTTTTAATAAGTCCGAATTTATTTCAAAGTTCAAGGTTCAAAAATAAATTCACATTTAGGAGTTAAACATGACACAGTGGCACTCGCTGCCCTTTGTTGGCCCCGGCTGCCTTCCAGGCGCCGCACCCCTAACCCTCTGCTAACCAGCCTGAATAGTTCACCAATCTTTAAGTGCAAATGAAAACTTAGGTCTTATTTTTTCCAAGCGATGGCTTACGAGCCAGCGGGCCTTATTCCCAGGAAGTGAGCATCTCTCTCTCTCTCTTGAAGCCTGTCCCAATCTTGGCTTTTTCAAGCATTACAACGATCCAAAGTGAGGTTGGTTTCACGCCACAGCTACCTTCAGGAGCCATGCGGGGCCTGCTGTTGCTTCTCGTGGCCACATGGTGTCGCTGTTGGCACTCTGTCCTGCATAATCGCCCAGGCTGGGTCCCTCCAAATCTTGGCAGAGACTTCTGGGAATTTCTGAGATGAGTCTTGTCTCCATCCCACGGTTTGGCCGAAGGCACTCCAGGCTTGGCTCCCTGAGGTTGTCCTTCATTAAAGCTCACCTCACATCCACAGCCCCATTCTAGAACCCATCTCATCCTGGGAATACTGGTTTCAGACTGGTGCCAGCATCTCACGGCTCATGGACCCCTCTGCCTTCTCTCTATGGATCTCCATTTTCAAAACCCACCAGGCAGCGGTGGTGTGGGGGGGGTCCTCATCCTCTTTCCTCCTCCAAGGGGAGACTGTCGGGGTGAAGCGTCTAAAGGGGACTTGCCAAGGAATTCCAAGATGTCTGCCTCTCATCCTGTCTGGGAGCGGCTAGCAATTACAGTATGGTTTTCTGACCCTCCCCACCTTAGACACGAGAAAACATTGACCTCTGTGATACTTCATTTATTCCCTTTTCTCAACAAATAGGTATCGAGTGCCTGCTTGTGCTGGGCTCTGTGCTGGGTTCTAGAGATTTCTAAAAAAACAAAAAAAAAGACAACAGTTCTAGACACAGAGGTTGTGATGCAGATCGAGAGAGACGAGGGGTAAGCACGGGGTGTCATGGGAGCACGGAAGGAAGAGGTCGTGGACGGAGTCAACTGCAGAGGAAGGGGCTTGAGTTGAGTCATGGAAGATAAAAGGTATGGCGGGTGTGTGAGGGGAGGGAGGACGTTAGGCTCAGAGGGAGCAGCAAGCTCGAAGACCCCAAGGATGAATTTGAGCCCCCTGTGTGTCCACCCCTGGCTCCCAGCACCTCCATTGGTTTACCTCCCTACATATTATTTCCATTTCGTTCATCTGCATTTCCATGCCGGGCTCCATGCGTGAGCTCCGGGAGACTGAGGACCTGTCTGCCATGTCGACTGTGCTCCCGGCGCCTGGGATGTGGGAGGCTCTCAGTTTACAAAAATGGTGAAGCGATGACTCAGCTTCGTGCATTGGTGGCAACACAAGTCGTGGTTCTATCTTGCTGGAATGACGACGTTTGGCCAAATGACGATGTTAGGCAAGTAATTGCAAAAAATGGGTGACCTAGGACCTTGTGTGCTAAGCGGAGGAGGTTTTACTTTGTCTCCAAGGCAACAGGGAGCCTCAGAACATGTCAAAAGGAAAAATAACGTAATTGCATTTGTGTTCTAGGGCCAGGGTGTGGGCCGCCCGGGAGGGGACGGTGGGAGGGACAGTGAGATCTGTAAGGGGCTCTTGTTGGGGTTTGGGCAAAGAGCGAAGAGGTCCTGAACCAAGGCTCATACGGCTTTGAAGACAAGAGTGTGTGGCAGATGCTGGGGAAGGAGTTGGAGGGATAAGTGCTTGGGTGGTATCTATCCATGGGACATCCCGGATGAAATGTTAGGCAAAGCGTTGGGCATGTGGGTCAGGGGATGAGGAGGGGAGCGTGGGCTGGTGAGGGAGACTGGGGGCTTAGCAGGATAAAGATGCTAAGGTCGTGCGTCTGAGTGACGCCATCCAAAGGGAGAAGGCAGAGGATGTTGGGCACTCTGAATGGAGCCACAGGGATTCTCAAGAGAGGAGAGGAAGACCCGGACAAGGAGACAGAGGGACAGAGGAGTCCAAGAGGTCACGGAGTTACAGAAATCGAGGAAGAAGATGTTTCTAGAAGAGACTGGTCCACAGGGTCAAATGCAGCAACATGAGGCAAACAGATAAAGACTGGACGCTGGCCATTGGGTTGGCCTTCCGCGGTCCTGGGGGAGGGGTGGGTTGGCCTTCGGCGGTCCTGGGGGAGGGGTGGGTTGGCAGAAGGTGGTGGTGGGGTGGAGTGTAAGGGGATGGAAGGTAGTCACTGCCCCAACCACATGGATCTCTCCTTGTCCTCTCCCTCTACTTCGATGCTTCGGCTGCTGTCCATGGGCTTGTTCTAACAAGCCTACCTCCATTTGCCACCTCTGTTTCCTTCCAGACCCCTCTCCAAGCCCTCCTCTTTTCCGTATCTCACCTGGGAGGCAGAATTAACCTCTCCTTCACCCATGTCTTGGGCACTTCATTATAACTCTTAGGATATTGTGTTGTTATTTGTTAGCAGGACTTCAATGGTGATCTGTACCTATGTATAATCTCTAAGCATCCATTTATATCTGGGTGTCCTGCTGTCTTTCCTTATTTTTGTCTCTCTGACCTCTAGGGCCACCCCTACCCCCCTGTATGACGACGCAGAAACCGAGGCTCTGAGGAAATGCTTTCTGGAGTGTGGAAGGAGGTCTTTCCCGAGAGTCTGCAGAACCTGGGTCACTCTGGGCCTGGGAGAAGGGAGGGAGGGAGGCCATCAGAGCAGAAGGGAAGGGACCTTGGAGGATGAGCTAGACAGTGGGTGGAGGCATGGCGGCCTTGTATGGGATGGAAAGGGAACCCTCACCTCCTGCCCGGATGGAACCAAACATGCCTCTTGAATCCCCAGTTTGAGAGGCGGGCACATGGGGCCTCACCACCCACAGGCCCTCTCTCTCTCAGGGGTCAGGGTGTGTAGGCCACCAGGGGCTGGGTCTTTCCTCCCTTTGTTTGCTGGGAGTGCTTGCTAACTATGGTTGAATTGCCCTAAAAGGCAGAACTGAGAATCTGGGCACTGGCTGGGTTGGCTCACTCCACCTGCCTGGGAACCATGCTCTCTTTTTTATTATTTCCTTCAACAAAGACATCAGAAGCTGGAAGCAAGGCTATCTGGGAACTCAGGAAGCCCCTGCAAAACCCCGGGCTTCCTTGGGGATGGGTGTAAGCCAACCCCTGGGGCTGGGGCTGTGTGGGGTGGGGGTGGGCCCTCCAGGCACTGCCTGTCCCTGGAGACACACGCAGGCTCACCTCTGAGCACCGGCAGGCAGGATAACATTTCCCACTGCCATTGATTTTTATGTCTTTCTACACTAATTAGACATGTTATTACTAATCTTTGGTAATCACCACAAGGGGCTTGTGGAAACTCTTGGAGATTTCAATCTAGATTAAAAATAAGCAACATTATCACTTCTGGGAAAATGCAGAGAAAGCGCATGTTATTCTAATGTTTAAATCAATAAAGCTGTCCTGCTTCTGTTTTGTGCTGGTATTGACGAAATTTATCAAAATCCCGTTTAAATTTCCTTCTGTCCATCTCGTGCCCGCACGGGCGCCTGATTGATTTCTGCGAGGGCATCTGCCGGGGGTGGGGTGGGGGGCTGCCGGGGTAAGACAGCCCATAGCCCTGGGCCTTAGGGCCAGATTGAAGAGACCTGGGAGGTGGGGGGAGCAGGAGGGATCACGGGACCTAGTTTCCACTCTGTTATTTTGATGTCTGTTGATTCCTCTTATTAAAGGAGCTTTTGAACCCACAAGAAAGAAAGGGAGAAAATCCTTTCTTCCTTAATTAATCTCTCTTCCAATTGTTAAATCGCACACTTTGATTGCCAAACCACCTGCCTGCCCCGGGGCAGATTAAATCATGTGGGGGGCATGAGGTAGGGAGGTGAGGCGAACATCTTAACCAGGGGTCCTGTCCCTGGGGAGCGGAGAAAAGAAATTATCTGTGCATGGAGAGAACACCATCTAGCACGTTTTCTCAAACAATTGAGACTAATTTGTTGACACAGGGAGAGAAATGAGCCTACTTTAATGTTCTGTAGAGACAGACTGTAATTTGTAATACCTCTGATCAGAAATTGAGGTGGCATATGGACCCGAAGTGAAATAAGGCACAGTTAACTTTTTGCCAGGCGTGGGGGTGGGGGAGGGGCAAACGCATCTCCGTGTGACATTGCCACGGCAATGTTTCTGGCATCGGCAGCGGGGACAGCTTGCGCACCCAGAAGGATGCCAATGTGTATCACAACTCGGGAGGCGGCATGCGTTTCCATGCCTGCTGTGTTTGCCAGGAGCTGTACTCAGCTAGGCGCCAGAGCGGAGGGGCAGGATATAGTCTGCGGATCCGCCGCCTGCCTGGGTGGTGGTGGTGGTGGGGGCATCTCCAGAGTCAGCCTTGAGGCTGGAGCTCAACCTGGGGCTCCTGGTGCAGCAGCAGACTGTATGTGGCTCTGGGTGTGAGTTCAGCTTTCTTCCCAGGGGAAGATCTCCTTATTTCTTGAGACCCAGGGCAGCCAAAGTACTCGGGCTCCCCAAACACTGTTTCATGTATCTGTTTCCCCTACCAGACGGTGAGGTCCTTGAGGGCAGGGGTTGCATGATAACGATGGTGATGGAAATAATTGGGACACGAAAATCCACGTTACTCTATATCAAGCACCTACCATGTGCCAGCTCTGACTCAGGCACCTTACTCACCTTTTCTGCAACCTGTCCAGCGAGGTAGGTGTCTTTGCTTGGACTGCTAAGACAGCGTACCATGGACTGGATGGCTTCACCAACAGACGTGTATTCCTCACACTTCTGGAGGCTGCGAATCCAAGGCGAAGGTGCAGGCAGGTTTGGTCCTTGGTGAGGGCTCTCTTCCTGGCTAGCAGATGGCCACCTTCTCGCTATGTCCTCACATGGCGGGGGGAAGGGGACAGCGAGCGGGCTCCAGTCTCACCGCCAGTGCTGGCCCTTTTCCCTCTCACCACACTGTCTTCTGAGCTGAGCCCAGGTCTAGGGCTGTGCTGGCGTTCAGGCATGCTGGTTGAAAGACAGAATGTCTTATTTGCTTCTGTGACGTCTGTCTGCTTGTGATTTTGTCCTCCTACTGCAACCTTCAGCTTCAGTGAAGTTCCCCCTGGTGGAAAGATTCTAGAGAACCCCCAAGCCGTTTCAATGAACACTGATCTCCCTCAGAAGCTTCGGCTCCATCACCTCTGTTCACAAGGAAGGGAGGGCAGCATTGATGAGATTTACCACGAGCCAGACATTTTGCATATTTTATTTATATTCCTATCACCATCACAAGCTATGTTTTAAAAAAATATTTATTTTTGAGAGTCCGGGTGGGGAGGGGGAGGTCAGAGGGAGAGGGAGAGAGAGAATCTCAAGCAGGCTCTGCACTGTCGGCCCAGAGCCGGATGCAGGGCTTGAACCTACGAACCGTGAGATCATGACCTGAGCTGAAATCAAGATCTGGACGCTTAACCGACTGAGCCACCCATCGCAAGCTGCTTTTACAGATCAGGAAATAATTTCAGGGAGGTTAAGTGCATATGACTTGTGGAAGGTCTTGGAGTCTTAAGCCGCTGAACAGTGATTGTGACCCCGGGCTGTCTTATTATTATTTGACGACGGGCCTTTATTAGCCAACACAGGATCGTGAGGGAAGACCAGGGCCTCCTTTGAACTCAAGTCTTACATTTGTGAGCGGGAGTCCTTTCAGGCTGAAGTAGTTTGCCTGGGATGTCCCCAGTTTCCTGTCCTGTGGCTAAATGCAGGTGTGGAAATGCAGCAACCTCAAAGCTGAGAATGGAGATAAAGACCGGGGTCCTTGCTGACCTTGCGAAGCTGATCCTGCCTACCCTTCCTGGACTGCCCCGTAGGAGAGGGATGCCCTTCTGTGTTCTTGAAGCCACAGCATCGCCCAAGACAATGCCTCCACTCCAGCTTAAACCCGGCAATCATCTGTGACATGACCGCTCTATCCTTGACCCCTACAGATGATGTCGAGGCATTACCACACTAGATGCGTACTCAGAAGACAGAAACATCCAGAAAATGAAAGGATTCTTGTCTCAGTGCCTAGAAGGAAACTGGGGTGTGTCGAGCACTCGTTAATGGCAGCCATTTCCACAAACTTTATGACTGATCGTGTCGCTTCACTATTACTCTTCATTGACCTTTGGATAGAGTTCACACTTGGCTCCCTCAAAGCCTTTTCCAACAGGGCAAGACAGAGCTAGAAGCATCGCATTGGGGAAGGAAAGCGTGAACTCCTTAGTTGAGCGTATGAGACCCTCCTCACTGGGTCTGGGCCCGCCTTTCCCTTTCTGCTGCCCTCCTTCCACTGCTTTGACCATGTCTTACGACCTGCCTTTCTCCTTTCTCCGCCTGGAATGCCAGTGGCCATCTGGTCTACCAGAAGGCTCAAGCTCATCCTTTGAGACAAGCGCAACACTTTCTTCCCTGGGCCCTCCCCCACCTCCTCTGCCCTCCAACACAACCCTGCCACGTTGTGCCCTGTGTTTATTGACTCTACCACACGTGACGGACACGTCACACCGTGGCCCTTAGTTTTCCATCCCACGCCACAATGTGCGCTCTCCCACAAAGAGGGATTTTTCTGGATTAAATGTGTCTAGCCATCTCTCTCATCTTAATGCGGATTTATTCCGAGCGAAGCAGGATCTCCCTGACTGGTGGTGAAACGAAAATCTAAAGCAGTGGCCGTCACTCTCCAATGCTGCCGTCCACCCAGCCAGCCCCGTGGGCACGTGGTCCTCACAGGCTCCGGAAATGGCCCTGAAGTTTACCTCCCTCCCTCCCTTTTGAAGGAAAGCACAGAACTGGGTTTCTGCATCTGAAGTTCCAATCTGGGGGGCGGGGGGTAGGTTTATCGTGGGTCCCTGGTGGCACAGAGTGTCTCTTGGTGTGATCTCCATTTGGGGGATTTAGCCGTTGGTATTTGAGCCTTATATCCAACGTACTGGCAGGTGGGGCGGGTGGCATAGTTTGCCCGCCATCCGCCTTGTGTTTGGGGCGCCTGGAAATCAGGAATGGCTTCCTCTTCCAGCTCTGACTTGCCTTTTCCCACCAGACGCGGACTTCAGCTTGCGCAGGGTGCCGCCCTGCCCGCCCCCAGTGTTCCAGCAGGTTCTATACCTCCCAGCCTGCTCAGTGGTTCCTCTGAAGCCCTGCTTTGCTTTCTACACTCCCGCTGCGTCCCGTGGTCTCACTGGACCGGAAGGTCGGACACAGGACGTCCCTGGGGAGGCATGAGGCGGGGGGGGGGGGCCTCTGAGTGGTCGAAAAGGCTCAGGGTTTTCCAGAGAACGCTGCCATAGAGATGCCCCTCACCGTGGTCCATGCCAGCTGTCAATTTTCCACTCGTGCTCTTCTGTGAGCTCCCTAAAGGCAAGCAGCTCATCTCGTTCAGGGCTTCTGCAGGTCCCAGGACAGTTCCTGGCACCGGGAAGGGCACCTGTGAAGTCCACATTCCCAACTCCATTCATATACTGGCACTTGAATGGTGGCCTCTGGTGGGGCGGGGGGTGGGGGGGAGCCAGGTCTCATTCAGAAAATGCATTTTCTAGTTCTAGTATCCGTCTATGTAGATTATGATACTAGGATTTGGGTTTTTTTTTTTTTAACTTTTTTAAGGTTTATTCATTTTTCAGAGATAGAGAGAGACACACAGTACAAGTGGGGGAGGGTCAGAGAGAGAGGGACACACAGAATCTGAAACAGGCTCCAGGCTCCGAGCTGTCAGCACAGAGCCCGACACGGGGCTCGAACTCACGGACCGTGAGATCGTGACCTGAGCCGAGGTCCAACGCCACCCAGGAGCCCCTGATGCTATTATTATTTTTAGAAACAAATCATAGCGTTTCCTATGTGCAAAGCGCCGTGCTCAGGCTTCACTCATATTTCTCTCTAAACCCTTGCCATAACCCTTTGAGAAGGTAATTTGCTTATCCATTAAAAAAATTGGGGCACTGGGTGGCTCAGTCCGTTAAGCATCCAACTCTTGATTTCGACTCAGGTCATGATCTCAAGGTCGTGGGATCAAGACCCGCGTTGGGCTCTGTACCGAATGTGGAGCCTGCTTAGGATTCTCTATTTCTCTCTGTCTCCCTCTGCCCCTCTCCCCAACTTTCTCTCTCTCTCTCTCAAAAAAAAATAAATCAACAAACTAAGGTTTAGAGAGGCTACGAGACCCCCAGCTATGGGCAGCAGAGCTGAGATTTGCGCCCAGCTCTGCCCGAGTCAGTACGCTGACTCCCTACGTAGCTGCCCTGCCGACGTTTCCAGAGCCTCTGATGCTCTGATTCCATTGCAGTGGGGCCCCGAACTGAGCCCTCCTGTGAGAATGAGCGTCCAAGCACGAGAAGCAGAAATTCTCAAAGAATGTGCTGTTATGAAATTTATTCTGATGCCAAAAGGGGGTCTTGAGAGGGATTAGAGAGGAATTGTACGAGCTCTTATGCTCCACTGATAAGCTTGACTGTGAACTGTAACATATGCGGCCATAATGACGAAGAGAGAGATTTATTAGACTGTGTCATATTTGGTTAAGTACTTTCCATGTAAGACGAGTGTTTCACTTGTACATTTTCAATGGGTTTTCAACCATTTTCAATCCGTTATTTTTAACTCCTTGCATTATATTGATGGTAAATTAATTACCCCAATTACAATTCAGAAACCCGTATTGTCCAATTATAATTTAAGTCGTTTTCACGCCTCTCTTTGAGGTTGGATAGAAAGCCAGAGCACTTTAGAAAATGCTGTCATTCCCTCTAGAATCCTGTCATTGTGTTCCACATTTCTGTGGTGGTTTGAAGGTAGGGGTGAGGGCTCAGTGGTGGTGGTGGGGGGGGGGTGGTTCCCCAGGTGACACCCCAGAGGGCAGCCAGCTAGCCTGGGTTCAGATCTGGGTTCAGCAATGTGCTCGAATCCTTGGACGACAGGTCACTTAATCTCTCCGTGCCTCTGTTTCCACATCTGTAAAATGGGGTAGGTGAAGGGTCCCTACTTCTCGGGGCTATTCTGGGGATTAGATGGGTTGGTGTGGTTAACAGCCCGGTACGCAGAGTGAGCCATGAGTAAGCGTGAGCTGTAGTTATCATCACTGTGCTCTAGGGGCATAACGGTGGGTGGTTTTATCTCACGAGACAATTCCAACCCGTAAGTGGTACTTTTCTGCAGCGTTACGTGAAGACAGGTCTTTTACGTGAAGAAGGCCCAGCCAAGCTCAGCCGATCCAGTACGAGGGCCAATTAGAGATGTCTGCCGTGGGCTCAGTCGTGGGGAGAGGCGACAAGAGGAACGCAAGCTCTTTTAGGGCTGGAATTATACTGGTTTTAATCCCTCCTCTATGCCCCGTCCCCGGCACAGCGCTTGGCCCCTGCCGGGCCAGGTCGTGATAACACCTCTGAGTCCTGGCATCCAACCGTCCCTGCCCTGGACTCCCTAGTCAGTGAGCCCACGAAGCCCCTCTCTCTGCCTCAGTCGGTTTCAGCTGGATCTTCTGTCTATGGGGAAACAAAAGGTTGGATTGTTTGTTTTCTTTTAATTTTAATGTTTTTGCCACATTCCTGCCTATTTTAGGTAGTTCAGTGTATTGCCGTTGCAAAAGTTGCGTGCTCACGGTAGAAACGCTCTTTGCAAATATTATTCAGTCTGAAGAAAGAGAGGACATTATGTGAAGTGAAATAACTCATTCGCAGAAGGACGAATGCTCCGTGATCCCACCTACGTGAGGGACCCAGAGGGGTCGGATTCACAGACACGGGGAAGCAGAAGGGTGACTGCCAAGGCCTGGTGGAGTGGGGGCGAAGGGGGGCGGTGTTTCGCGGGGACGAGCTTCAGCTGGGGCAGAGACAAAGTTCTGGACGCGGACAGTGTGTGGGGCTGCACAACAATGGGCACGTCCTTAGTGCTGCCGACCTGCGTGCTGAAAAACGGTTAAGATGGCACGTTTTAAAAAGTCTTGTTTATTTTGAGAGAGAGCGCGCTCACATGCGTGCAACGGGTAGAGAGAGAGGGAGGGATCGAGAATCCCAAGCAGGCCCCGTGTTGTCAGCGCAGAGCCTGACACGGGGCTCGATCGCACGAACCGCGAGACCATGACCTGAGCTGACATCGAGAGTTGGACGCTTGACCGACTGAGCCCCCCCGGGCGCCCCCATGATAACGTTCTATGTGATGTCTGTCTTGCCACAAAAGCATTCACGGTGAGAGACAGTTTAAGCCCCAGGGGACAAGGCGTCAGGACACAGGTCTGGCTTCGTTCTCTGCCGGGCTGGTCTGTCTCAGGCCCAGTAATTGGGGCCTGAGGCCACAGGATGCGCTCCGAGTCTCTTACTGCCTTACTGCGTATCGTCAGGCTTCCTTACTTCTCATGCTGTTTTTTTCCTGCCAGAATCCTGTTCTCCTCCGTCACCTGCTTCACTCCCGTGTGCCTTCCGGCCTAGCTCTGTTGTGGCCCGGTATGTTCTGCCCACCTGATGCATCCCCAAGCTGGGGGGCGGCGTGGGGCGGGGGGGGGGGGGGACTGTCTGCAGGGCTATTCCCAGACTTGGAGCTTCCCCAAGGCCCGGTGAGCATCTTGTTTCCGCCCAGCTCTCGGGTCCGGCCCAGAGCGCACGTCAGTGACTCTGTGGAGACCACCGGGCCACCGGCAGAGATGGTGCCCGTCAAGGAGCTCCTGATCACAGGCGGCAGGAATTTCCCAAATGGTTTCTCCTTCCTTTCCCTCCGGCGTGGGGTTTATTGAGATTCCTGGCTGTGCGCGCGGGTGGCCTGGATCATCATCCTGCAGTCTGAGTCTAATGAGGGCCGCCAGACGGCCTGAGAAGCTCTGCTCCAGGCCGGGGCCCCTCATCTTCCCGTTACACCAGGCTCAGCCCGGCGAGGACACACAGGGGGCCCAGGCCGGGGACCCACGGGACCGTCCTGGGATGGGATGAAGTCACGTGCTTTTCTGTTTCACCTTTTCTTCCCCTGACGTCACCAGAAGATAGAGAACACTTTCATCATTTCCTTTTCCTCTCTTCTGGCCAGGAGGCTGCGTTCCCACCAGACCCCCCGCCGAAGATGGACCCAGAGCAAAACAGAACAGAAAAGTAGGGAAGGAAGAATGGGAAGCAAAGCAAAGAAGACAGAGGAAGAACTTGAGAGCAGGGCACAGTGGGTCATTGAGATTCTGGGCCGGGACACGAACAACTTGCTTATTTATGGCAGGGAACTGGTCCCAAGGGTCCATTGGACCACAGTACACATTGACTTTAAAGAAACGTCCTGGGGCGCCTCGGTGGCTCCGTCGGTTGAGCGTCAGACTCTTGATTTCGGCTCACGTTGGGATCTCGCCGTTTCGTGAGTTCGAGCCCTACATGGGCTCTGCATGGACCAGTGTGGAACCTGCTTGGGATTCTCCCTCTTTCTCTTCCCCTCCCCTGCTCGCACTTTCTCCATCTCTCTCTCTCAGAAAAACCCCAAACAAACAGAAAACAGAAAAAAGAAACGTCCCACATTATCCTATCCTGGGGTGAGAAGGAGGAATTTATTGTTTGACCATGAGACCTGTATCCCGATCCCTAACTGCAACCTTTTGTCCATTCAGCCTGCTGTAATGTGATCTTCCTCTCTACCTGGGGCTTAATTGGGAGAGTGTTGAGGAACAAAGCAAATATTTGTGGAGGCCGAATGCTGCTCTTGTGATTAGAAGGTAACACCGTTCGGCGTCTGCATCTGAATTGCGATACGCGGGCAGGGGAGTCAATTTGCTCCGGGATCGATAGATGTGGTCTCAGTTGGCAGAGAACTGGGGGCTTCCTTCTGAACAGTGGAGGCTGCTGGACAGCTGTCAACGCGTGGCTCAACTGAACATGGCAACTGGGCAGAGGTTTTATTTCTAGTCGCGTTGTTTTTCAGCTCAGGGTTGATGAAAACCTTCCCAATGTCAACCAGCTCGGTGTTAATCCTGAGAAGCATGGGGATCTAACAGGGGGTCACGCTGCCTGACCTGCGTGTCACCTCTTCGGCATCCCGTGAAGTCCAGGAGAATGGTCACCTCTCCGGAAAGCCTCCTTCTGCTGTCGCGTGGTGGGACCCCCCCATCCTCTGCACGTTCTTGTTACCCATGCTCTGTCCGCCGCGTCTTGGAGGTGACTTTCATGACCCCGAATCGGTGGCCGTTGCATTTTTAAGGTCCCTGTGGCCGCCAATAGTAAGCACCCGCTTGAGCTGCATTAAGACCTCAAGGAGAGTTTCTTGTAGGGACATAGGTGCTCTCCGAGTTCAGAGAAGGAATCAGCCCTCGAGAAAAGACCGCCCAGAGAATCAAAGAGCGGTCAAAATCGGCTTTCCCTGCATCTTGCTTTTTTGCATCTCTAGATTCTTCTTCTTGCTCTCTTTGCTCACTCTCTTGCCCTCGATCCCCTTGACCAGTGGGAGGTGGGCCTTCCCTGCTCCAGGGTCCAGGCAGCTCTGGTTCCCTAGGGCTGCCAGAACAAAGGGCCAAACATCGGTGGCTTAAAACAACAGAAATGTATTGTCTTACGGTTCCGGAGGCTGGAAGCCCCGGATGAAGGTGTCGGCAGGGCCGTGCTCTCTCTGAAGGCTCTGGGGGAGGATCCTTCCTTGCCTCTCCCGACTCTTGGTGTTCACGGGCAGTCCTCTCGACGTGCTGTGGGTGGCATCCGCACCCACCAGTCACACGGCCATCTTTCCCCGTGTGTGACTGTGGCCTGCTTTCATAAGGACGCACCGGTCCTAATGGATTAGGACCCCGCCCCCCAGTGACTTCATTTTAACTTGATGACCTTTGTGAAGGTCTGATTTCTAAAAAAGGCCACATCCGGGGGCACTGGCAGTTAGGACTCCGGCGTCGCTTGCATGTGTGGGGGACATGCTTCCATCCGTAGCGCAGTCAGGCCGTGACTGCCCGTTGTCAGCACTGCTGGCTGGGAGGACGCTTCGCCCATTACGTCCCCACCAGCCCTCGGTGGGGTCGAGGCTTTGTTGCAGCTTTGCTTGGGAAGCAGTAAGTGCTTAATAAGCACTAGCATTTATTAAGCCCTTACAGGGAACCCTGTGTATTCTTAGCCGGTTTCCACGATGAAGTCGCCTAATCCTCGGGTCAGCTCTGAGCTAGATGCGGCTTCTATCCCCATCTTACGGAAATGGGCTCGCTCGAGAGGAAGCATGAGGCAAGAGTTCCATGCTTTGGTCCACCAGCCCGATGGGTTGATCCTGGGTGTCGAGTGGAGGCAGGACAGGCGAGAGGACCCTGCTTTCTAGGTGCGCGTGGTCAGGGCAGAAGCACCGAGGCGTTCACAGGTGTCGTCTACAAAGCCAGGCAGCTTGTGTAGACTTTCTTTGTAGAGACCTGTTTCGCTTCTGCTTTGTGGTCCGATATGGAACAGAGGGCGCAGGCTACAACAGACTTAGAGCCCTTCCCCACTCGTGCAGGAGGGTTTTGGAACCCCTGCTCTGTCTCTGTGGTCCGAGCTCTCAGCTATAAGGCTGTGCCACTCCGTAGGCTCCTTCAGGAGAATCCAACGGTGTCTGTCCATCCCACGCCACTTTTTATTCCAGCTCTTCCAGAGGGTGTCACTGAGGCTCCTCGGTTCCTGGGACGAGCTTCACCAAGGCAGTCAGGTCACTAACGGCCACAGCCGGCCCCGGGGTGGGACTCGGAAAGCAGACGTGGCGTTCGGTCTCTTCCTTTTCCTAAAGTCCGGCTTCTGTGCCTCATATTCTAGTTCTACAAAGAGTTGGGGCCTTCTCGTAGCTGCCTGCTGGATTCCGATCACTGATATCCCTTCTTTCCTGGAAAAGAGGTGAGAGGAAGGAGGTATCTTATTACCTGGACGTTGAAGGGGTCTCCTGACGGACAGGACGAGTACCCACAAGACTGAGGGTCTCACCCAGTGGCACTGGACACTAGATGGGACCGTGCCCCCACTGGATGGGATACTCTAGTACCCGGGCCTTCGGGTGCCCGAGCCGAAGCTTATCATTGACTTGGACAGCATGCCTGAAGCCCCAGGGGCTCCCTTGGGACCAGCCTCCATGCTGCCCACTGGTTTCATACCTACCTGGCTTCTCGTTCCACTCCTTCCTACGTCGGTGGCCTTTGAATGTTATTTCACGTCTCTTTACTGGTCGGAGTTCAGTCTGGGAAGCAGAGCTAGGTATATTTAGACAAAGGGGTATAATACAGGAATTAGACTTTAGATCTTGCAGGTGTGCTGCAAGATCGGAGAAGTCACTAGCTGGCTTTCTGAAGCCCCGGTGATGAGGAGGCCAGGCAAAGCCAGCTCCCGAAACGGGACGAGGGGAGCTCGTACAGAGGCTTACAGGAAGCTGCTGCCTCCGTGGGTCTGCAGCCACACATCCGGTGGCGGGCAGGGCCACTGTTGGCCAGCAGGGTCAGCGCGTTGGCAGGAGAGGTGGAATTCGATTCCTGCTGGGATGGAGGAAAGGAAGAACAAGCTAGAACCCGTCGGGCGCCTCTGTTTCTGTGTGTCGCCATACCTGCCCTTGAACTCCTTCATCGCTTAGGTTCCGTCCCTGTCAGTCTGGCACAATTTCCCCCCGTGGCCATCTCTAACTCAGAGCCCTGTAGGGAAGGGACTTCTGGAAAACAGAATCCACACGGTTGACGACAGAACGGTCCAGCAAACTCTCTGAGTATGATTTCCAACTCTGTGAGGTAGAGGTCACAACACAGGGTCGTTGTTGTTGTTGTGATGTGGATGTTGTTTTGTGGGTTGTTTTGTGGATGAAATGAGATAATACACGTAGGGCACGCAATCACAACAGCCACTGTGCGTGTGTGTTCTGGGTGGGATTTCTCTGCCCGCCGTCTCCCTGGATTGCCCCATCCAAGGATATGTTCGCAAAGGGCACATCTTTACAGGACAACTTATCTGCCTGAGTCTTTTTAAAAAAAAAAGATACTCACCCAAAAGAAACCTTTTCTCTGAGGTTTTTCCCTGCCTCTCTTTTCCCTTCTCCCGAGGCTCAAGTGTTCTCTTGCTATCAAGCAGAGCAGAAATGATGGCGTCCACAGCAGATGAGGACATGGGAAACCGGGGGAAGAAAAGCAAAGGCGGAAAGGGCATGGGGACTGCCAGGCACGGAGGGTCCTCTCTGCTGGCCAAGTTGTGGCCATCTGAAGCACCTTGCACCTTGCACGTAGGAGTGTGGTCTCTTTTGTGCAGAGGATGGGGCCTGGGGACGAGTTAACTAGAGTGGGGAGCTCCAGTCCCTCGCGGCACACGGACTCTGCATGAGTTGGATGCCGTCGCTGTAGATGAACCTCATTGATCTTTCTACCAAGTGCACGCATGTGTGTTTGCCTGGCTGAGAGAGGCGCCCTCGCCGCGCCCCCTCCCGATCCCGCCCTCCAGCCCGGATCATCAATAGATGTTGGACATCAGACACCTGATTCTTCCACTCTGGAAGATGAGACGGACAGAGCTTCCACAGAGCACCCGGCCATCTGACGGTAATGCCATCTGACAGTGGATTCCCCAAGGGGGCGATCGCCGGTCCTTGGGTGACATTTACTGTCTGATCACTGTCTTAGGTTCTCTATATATGTGGAGTACGGTTCCTGACACAGAATAGACGTTTGACGGATAATGGCTAGTGACCTTCCGACCGGTCCCTTTGCCGAGGCGATGAAGGGCCATCAATATCCGACAGATACAGGATGGGATGTTGTGGCGAGCCTTGGGCCTGGCAGAGGAAATATATTTGGGATAATACAGCAATAGCCACTGGTGTATTTTCACTGTCATATTCTAATAGCATTTACCAGGAATTGGAGGTTTTCTTAGCTCCCAAGGCAACGTGAACACTCCTTGGCAAGTTAAAAGGCCTTTGAGAGGTAGGCAGTGCTCCACTTAACGCAGGTAATAGCTTTCAGTCTGAAGTATTTCAAGGGTTTGGGGCCATCTCAGAGAAGTTCTTGAAGATGTGTCACACAAAGGGAATCTTTCATAAAGTCTCACAGATCCTCTGGGCTTTCAATGGGATTCAAGAGGCTGAAAGATGAATATCGTGGTGTGTGTGTGTGTGTGTGTGTGTGTGTGTGTGTGTGAGAGAGAGAGAGAGAGAGAGAGAGACAGAGAGAGATCCTGGTTGTTCCTAAAAGTTTGGGTGTTACTGAGGCAAATTGAAATAAAAACAACAACAAAAAGAAGTCTAGGGCTTTCTTCTTTCCCAGACGAACTCAGATCCAAATGAGGAATGTTGATAAATGTGCCAAGATCTCTAGCACACGTCTCTTTTAAATCCTATAGGTTTGGAACCCAGGTAGATACAGCCAGAATCATTGTTTTACGTCAAAGGTTAATGCAAAATGGAATTCAAAGGAAGAACGTTACCATCATTTCTGCAGGAGCAAGGATTTTGATTCTAGGGGACTCTCCCTCCAACTTGTTGTCTTGGTTCATGCCTCCATTTCGTTCATTACACACTCAAGCACCGGGTAGCCTTTTCTGCTGGCATCTATCTGTCTCTAACTCGAGAATGTATAAAAATCAAGCACTGTCCTCAAGGAGAATTCCAGGCCGCTGAAGAAGGCAAGTACATGTCCCATTCTCTTGAGGCTAATGTTCAGCCATTTGTAGCCAAATGGACTTGGGGTTGGAAAACAGCTGTTTACAGAATGTCTTCCTTGGGTGGCCCTAACCTGTGTACAGAGACACATAAATAAGACTGAAGACATAGTCTGTTTCCTAGGAGCTAAAGGGTTGGATGAGGGGGTGGGACTCTGTATTTTACGGAGTGTTGGAGGGAGGAACCATCTGGAAATGCACCTGAAGACAACAAGTTACGTCCTGCGGGACATGAGTGACATCTTGAGACTGAACATCATGCCTGACCCAGAAGCAAAAAGTCGTGCTAAGCTGGCTTGTCAGGCGGAAGGATGGGGGGAAGGCAGACTTGTAGAATGGAGGTATTATAACCCCAACTGGATGGAAAGAAAGACAGTACTTTGTTCTCCTCATAAAAGTGACATTCGTGTGGTCGAAAAAGTGGTTTCGGAGGCTATAAAAGGAAGAGTGTACAGAAATGAAAAGTGAACATCTTCCCCACCTCCGTTTTTTAGGCTCAGACCTCCGACCCGACTGCAGCTTTTCATTTTTCTGTTGGTTTCCACCATCAGCCTGAATGAAATACTCTGCAAGAATTTTTGATCCATACACGTAGATGGTTGGTATTGCTTCCCTGTCCTTCGTTTCCCCTCACATCACTTCAGCATTCGTGGGTGTATAAGACCTACATCCCCTTCTGAAACCACAGAAAAGTCTTCTAGGCTTGGACTGCAGGCTGATTACAAAAACTGGGAACTCACGGGCAACATTTGCAGTTGATAAAAAGCCCAAATCAACCTGAAACAGGAAATGAAGGCGGCTGGGTCTAATCTGATTCTGAGGTCTGAGGATTTGTGCAGTGCCCAACAGGTGCACACATACCGGGAGGGAGTTACTGTGGTTTATTTAAGAAAGATGTAAAAATATCAATTTTTTCTTTCAAATTATAGGTCTTATTTCTTTTTCAGGCGGCTACTAAATTGTTAGGACATAAATACTTAATAAGTTATTTGGGCTTAACCAAACGGGACTCTCGGGTATTCCTTTTGGACTAGGGATGCTGTCAAAACAATTATGAGGTCATGGAGATTGACATGAACTGAGAACGTTTGGGAGCCTTTCATAGAGCCTCTGTTCTAGAACATGCCCTCTGGCTACCGTGTGGAGAGCAGCTGAGAGGGGCATAAAAGCGGAGGCAGTGGGGTGAGTTGGATGTAGACCCAGTAAAACACAACCAGGGCATGACTGGGGGAGGAGAGACACGGATGAACTGAAGACACCTTGTCAGGAGAGAGATGACGGTGTTTGTTGCTGGAGGAGGTGAGCTTGGAGAGCCGGGGAGGGGCCGATGCCATTTGCCCAGGTCATCTGAAGGTTTAACTGGCTCTTAGCAGGGGACCTCAGCGCCTTGCCGTCTGTTGAACAGAGGCCTCGATTCCTAGCCGCGTGCATCTCTCGCACAGCTGCTTCCGTGTCCTCATGACATGGCCGCTGACGTCTTCCACAGCGGCCAGTTCCAAGAGAGAGCAAAGCTGAAGCCACAGTGCCTTTTAGGACCTGGCCTAGGAAGTGACACGCTGTTGTGTCCCACAAACCGGTCCTGATACGGTGTGGGCGGGAACTGTCCAAAATCATGACCATCAGGAGTTAGGGGTCATTGAGGGCCATGTTGGAAGCTGCTTTTCACACCTGCATTGCTAGTTACATTGCTATCAGTTATGTCGTGGGCAGGCTGCAGTTTTTAGAGAGGTGACTACCTGGGGGAACAGCAGTAAGGAGCAACTTCACTGTATTAGTCAGGGTTCCCCAGGGAAACAGACCCTAATGCATGTATGTATGTTTGTATGTGTCTCTAGCTCCATGAAGAGGTTCGTTCTAAGGAATTGGCTCAGGTCATTAGGGAGGCTGACGAGTCCCAACATCTGCAGGGTTAGTACGTGAACCAAAACCCCAGGAGGGCCGGTGGTATAATTCCAGTCTGAAGGATGGCAGGCTCGGGTCCCAAGCAGGGTTGATACTTGTTCCATTCAAGTTCAAAATCAGGAAGAAGCCAATGTCCCAGTTCAAAGGCACTCAGGCAGGGGAAATGCTTTTCTCTTGGGGGAAGGTCAGCCTTACTGGTCTAGGGAGGCCTTCAACTGATTGGACGAGGCCCACCCACATTAGGAAGAGCGATCTGCTAAACTCACTCCAATGATTTCAATGTTAATCTCATCCCCAAACACCCTCTCAGAAACACCCAGAATAACATTCGGCAAAAGAGCTTTGTACCCTGTGGCCCAGTCAAGGTGATGCCCCAAATCAATCATCTTACTCACCCAAGTGAATTTTGCTGTCAGCACCAGGAATATTCATCTTTCCTGCTGTGGTTTCTCCCAGGATCTCAGAGGTGTCCGTGCAGATATGGGGAGAACCTGTAGGCCCAGCTTCAAGGCACTGAGGCCCTGAACTGGAAAGGTCATGTTTCTAAGGAATCTTAGACCACCTGGCTAGTGCTTTTGGATGCTTCTGGAACCATCCAGAAGAGGGGTGCTCCAGCTTGAGTGCACATTGGAATCTCCTAGAGACCTTTAAAGAATACTGCAGCTCATGTCCTATTCCTAGTGATTCTAGAATGATTGGTCTGGGGAGTGGTTTGGGCAGTGGGATTTTTAAAAGCTCTCCAAAGCCTGAGAGAGAACCACTCAGAGCCTCTTCCTTCTGTGGGCAAGAGGCCATGTCCACGGCATCTCCCATCACCTGCAGGGCACTGCCAGCTCCTGGGGTCTAGGTATTTGAGTCTCCAGCTGAGCACCTGGCCCCTTTGACACGTTCCCTTTTAGTTCTTGCATTGTACTTTGTTTGGAAAGGCAGCCAGTTGAGCACAGAACGTAAATCAGAATCTGTTCCTCCTCGTACTCAAGTTTTATTATTTTTTTTCTCCTTAGCTTGAAAGAAATCGGTTCTCCATCACTTTTAGACGACAGTGACTCAGTGAAATGCAATCTTGACTAAAGCAAAATTGCTTAATTAGACAATAATATTAGAGAAATTGACCATTATGTCTGGTTATTGACTTTTCAGATGGCCTGTATTACCATTTATATTCTTTCCAGTTGGGTTTTTAAGCATGAAAATAATTTATTGAGAGATTGTTCTTAGAAGCTATTTTTAATAGCCTAATGGCTTTTTAATTTTCGAATCATTTATATTCATCAGCCGGAGCCAAGAAAGGAGTCAGATTGACTCATACTGCACAACCGTTCTCTTCAGTCATTAACTGTTTATACTTGGATATCAAGCCATGGAGCACAGGACGTCAGAAGGGGCACATCATGAAGCAAATGCATTTTGGGCTGTAGCCATAAAAATAATATTTAGAAAGTTACTGGTTATTGATCGACTACTCTGTGCCAGGCACTTAATGTAGGTTTTTAAAAATCCTCTTGATGATCCGAAAACACAGATATCAACAATCGCTCTTTAGTAGACTGAGAGATGAAGGCTCAGGTATGGAGAACGTCATCATTGCCAACATGGCGGATGCATGTTGACAGATAGGTCTTGTGTCCCCAGGATACCGTGTCTCCACATAACTTTTAATGGTATTCTTCACTCTCCGGATTACCCCAATCTGGGCAATAGATTAAATTTCCACTCTGCTTATGGGCCAGGCGCCTGGGGCCAGGACCCGAACTTCACACGCACTGTGGCCCTACAACCGTCAAAACAGTCAATGGTTTCTCCCACTGTCCTTAGAGTTGATCAAGCTGAGGCACCGAGAGGTCAGGGGTAAGGACAAGTTACTCGCAAAGTTCACAGAGCTGGTTAATGATGGAGCCAGGCGTTGGGCCCAGGCAGCCGCACTCCTACCCCGTTCTCCTTCTGTTCTGCAAAGCCGAACGGCAATCGATATCACGATTTCGAAAATGCAGACCAAGGAGAAGGTTCCGCGAGACTGGTTATTGGGTGAAAATAGCAACAACACTATTATAACACAGGAACATTGAATTGTTTTGTTGTGGTGGAACTTTGTTATACGAATAAGCTGCAGGAAATCGCATTTTCTGTTGTCAGGATCTGTCGAGGAAACACCGACTCTATATTGAATTAGCAAGAATAACTCGGGTTTTGAAAGCCATGGGGCAGCTGGACAAGACGCGCATAAATTTCCTACTTCCTCCAAGCTTAATTAGACCAACTGAATGATTGCCAACAACCACAACTCAGACTGCCTTCAGACAAATGTAGCATCTGAAATCATGGCTGAGGTTTCTGGATGCTGCCCGCGGTCACCCACGACTAGAGCAATGTAGAGGAAGAAGGGGTCCGGTGAAGCGTGTTTGGTTGAGGGGACCATCTGGTGAGGGGGAGCAGGAGCCACATCCTCCAAGGGAAGCTCGGGGAACTTGTGGCTGTCAGGTCAGAAGAGAAGACCAAGGGCAAGGGGCCGAGAGTGTATGCTCGGGAGTCGGAAGGCATGTAACACGAGACTTGTTCTGTGTGTCTTCGGAGCTCTGATAGAGGGGAAGGGGTAGCACAGGGGACAGCATCACCTCCATCTCTGCAGATGTATGTGGCAGCCTCGGGACGGCTTCTGGAGGAGGGGATAGAGGGGCATCTAGCTGGATCGAGTGACATCTCATTTAGCTATCTCACCTGGTAACGTGATGGCGGCACCCCTCACCACCAGGCAGTGTGAACGTTCACAGAAGACTCAGACGTTGAGCTGGGGTCTCCAGCCAGCCCCTTGAGTCTTAGAGAAGAGGCCCAGATCCATTTGTCACCCATGGCTGTATGACATCCTTGGTAAGACCCATGCAGATTCCCAGAGGGCTTGCATTGTCATGCCCTTCTTGGGCTGTGAGGCCCTCTCCCTTGACGTAGTGGTTGGACCACCTTGTTGGCTGTGTTGCTATCTCTGTTCTACATGTAATTAGCCTGAACCAAAGGTTGTTTAAACAGAGATCACCTTCTCTTTGCAGAATGAGTTTGTGTGTGTATTTTGGTGAAGGAAGGGCCAAGCATGTGTTAGTAGATTTCAGAAGTCTTTCTTGTTGCTGCAAAACAACCTCTAATTGAACATCAGGCATCTCTCATTCCTGAAATGTCTTTTGACAGCTCATCGCGAGGGAACTTCGTCTAACCTTTGATCATACATCACTCCGTATTTTGCCCTTTTTCCTCTCTCTTCTTCATTCTTTCTGGGAGCAAATTTCCTTTTTTTAAAAAAATCTTTTAATGTTTTTAATTTGTTTTTGAGACAGAGAGAGACAGAGCATGAGCGGGGAAGGGACAGAGAGAGAGAGAGGGAGACACAGAATCCAAAGCAGGCTCCAGGCTCCGAGCTGTCAGCGCAGAGCCCAAAGCGGGGCTTGAACTCACGGACTGTGAGATCATGACCTGAGCTGAAGTTGGACGCTTAATCGACTGAGCCACCCAGGCGCTCCTCTGGGAGCAAATTTCTTTCTTTCTTTTTTTTTTTTAAATGTTTTTTTAAATTTTTAATTTATTTTTGAAGGAGAGACAGACAGAGCATGAGCAGGGGAGGAGCAGAGAGAGAGGGAGACATAGAATTTGAAGCAGGCTCCAGGCTCTAAGCTGTCAACACAGAGCCCGACGTGGGGCTCGAACTCACGAGCTGTGAGATCATGACCTGAGCTGAAGTCAGGCGCTCAACTGACTGAGCCACCCAGGCGCCCCGGGAGCAAATTTCTTAACAAGGCACTTCGGCCAGCCCCCTCCTTGGCTGATTTCCTGCTGATCTCCAGGTTCAAAGACAGTGGATTTCCAACGTTTTGGTCATGGCCCCCAGTTAGAAATACTTATTATACTGTGACTCAAAATACTTTTGGAATACTTAACTCTTACTACCTCTGATGCACCCGGTCTGGTATTGTGTAGTCTATGCAGTGCAATGCATCCGTCCTATCTGTTCTATTTGATCACACCCCATTCCGTTTTATTTCTAAATTTTAGTCATGACTTGAAAATGGTGCACATTGATTTCACAACCCACTGCTGTATCAGGACTTGAAATTTTCAAAGCCCTGCTCCTACCCTTTTTAACTCAAGTGATTGGCCAAGTACCTTTCCATCACTGTTTTGCATATGCGAGTCCCAGAATGCACATCTTTTTAAGCAAGTTCTTGCTTTTGAATCTCCCGCATGAATCATCTTAGTTGCAAACACGTAGCAAGACCAAGCAGACCCAGCAGTCATCGGTGGGATGATTCGGGCCCCTCTAAACTTCACCGAAATCCGAAAGCAACAGTCTCAAGACAGGAAGAGTGGGCTAGGTGCCGTATACAGCCCCGTTAGGGGCTAAGTGATAAAGTACTCTTCAAATTCTGGTTCGCTCAAAAGTACTTGTTGACTGGGTTGGTACTAACCCACGTGCTGGGATTCCCTATGGAAACCGGGAGCGAGACATACTCTCATCCTTGACAAAAAATGAATTTGTAGCATATTGTGATTAGTGTCGTGCCGGAGCGTGAATGACGTGACCTGGGAACCCAGAGGGCAGGACGTGCACGGGATTCTGTGTGGATTTGGTCTTGAGGTCGGTCAAAGGGAAGGGAGTTTCAGGCAGAAGGAACAGCGTGAGGCTGTGAGACGTAAGAGTAGGGTACGTCTGTGGAATGGAGATCGGGTCGATGTGGCTAGTGGAAGGGAGGAGACGCAGAGGGTAATGGGAGGTAAGAGGCTGAGGTCAGGTTGGAAAGGGTTTTGAGCTTGGCTAGGAAGCCACACAGTGGATGGAAGAGGAGGATACAGATGTTGGGGCAAAGGTAGGGAGGCTCGTGGAGGGTGGCTGGTTAGGAGACCAGGGAGCTCTGCTGTTCACACCTGCACCCGCTAGCCAGTGACATCAGGCATGGCTGTCTTGTGGACAGAGTCATCAGATAGTTTCTGTGGTGGCCGGCAAGGCTGTGGCCCTCATTGATGAAACTTTGATCCGGCAGTTTCCTTAAAGGGGCTCAGCCAAGAGCACAGGCCTGTCGTCTCTGTCTGTTCTTCTGGCAAGGAGGGGATCCCGAGGGCCTGTGGGGACCATCAGGACCAGGAAGTGCCCATGGCACTCGTCATGGCGGCCATTGTGGAGACGCTCCTGAGGATGTCTCCAATGGGCACTCGTCATGGCGGCCATTGTGGAGATGCTCCTGAGGATGTCTCCATCACACGAGACTGTGTCCACTCCACGTTACTACAAAAAAATGATCTTTTCCCTGAGTACTTGTTTTTTTTCATCTTCTGGACACTGCTGACTGCTGAAGCCTCCCTGTCCACATGATTTATGACACTCCTTGGCTTATCACCATAAGGGTGGGGGCCATTTTGATGTTTTCAACCTCATACCTGCTGTACCCGTCTTTTGTGTTTATTACTTTCCTCCTCCCCCCCCCCACTCGGCATTATTTTTCTATTCTACTTTTTTTAAGTAAAAAAATGCCCAGTGTGGGGCTTGAACTCACGACCCTGAGATCATGAGTTGCGTGCTCCAAGTTTCCGAAGTTTTCTGTTCCTTTAAGATGCTTTTATAGACTACCGAGAAAAAGGGTGGGCAGAAATAATAAATAGATAAGCAGCCCCCCATAGCTGATATTTCATATCTGTTTCTGTAGCTGTGAAGTTAACCAAACTGTGGCCTTGTTCCTTGCAAGATGGGTAACATCCACGCACAATCAGCACGTACGCAGAGAATGGCTCTGCTGCTTGGGGCGCAATAGCCAGGACCCTCAGCCCCATTTGCCCGAGACCTGTGATGAACTCCAGTTTGGGATTTGTGAAGCTGTTTCCCTGGCCGTGACTGGAACTGCCATTCGAGTCACCATCATGCAGGGTCCATCAGCATCTCCCGGCGGGCATCCATTTTCGGGGACAGCCGTCGCCAAGCTTTCCTGCTTGGAGCACTTGTGTGTGTCCGTTGTCTTGGGGATGCCTGAGTTTTACACTCTGCTTGAGATAGGACAGGCTGAGAACGATAGACAGACGGACACACTGCCAGCCAGCCAGAGCCAACACTCTTGTCCACGGAGTTCCAAATGGCAGAAATACTGGCACCTGGAGTCCCCAAAGCAGCTGTAGAGGAATGACAGGCAGACTTCACCCTTTCAGGCTGTTTGCCTTACTCGGCTTCTAGGTGTGACCCAGGCGGAGGCAGCCAGAGGCTCAGGGATGGAGCTGTGCCCAGGGAGTGCCAGCCTCGGGACAGCCGTCTCTGAGCCATGGACAAGACTGAAGATCTTTGCAGCTGGGGCGGCGTTGGGGGGGGGGGCTTTCTCATGAGCACAGAGAAAGGCGGATGAAAGCAGGTTAGTGAAAGGAGAGTGTATTAGTTTCTGCTAGCTGCTAAAACAAATATCCAGTGAGGGGGTAGCTTCAATAACTGGTGTTTATTCTCTCACAGTTCTGGAAGCAAGAAGTCATCAGCACGGCTACACTCCCTCCGCAGGCTCTGGGGCAGAGTCTTTCCTGGCCTCTTCCAGCTTCTGGTGGCTCCGGGCCATCCTGGGCTTGGAGGCACATCATTCCTGTCTCTGTGCCCATAGTCACAAGGCCTCCTTATGTTCTGTGTCTGACTCGACACTCCCCCTGCCTCTTGTTTTTTAAAGGATATGTGCAATCGCTTTAAAGGCCCACCCAGATAATCCAAGATAAATGCTTCCTCTTTAGATCCTTAACTTAATTACATCCTTTGATACTTAAGATGATATTCACTTTGGGGGCGCCCAGGTGGCTCAGTGGGTTAAGCGTCTGACTCTTGATTTCGGCTCAGGTTCGTTCTCAAGGTTTGCGAAGAGTCCCCACGGTGGGTTCTGCACTGACAGGGAGGAGTTTGGTTCAGAGTCTCTCTTTGCCTCTCTCTCTCTGCCCCTCTGTTGCTCGCTTACACTCACTCTCTCTCTCTCTCTCTCTCTCAAAATAAATAAACATTAAAAAAAGAGATAATAGTCACCCTTTTGTTGCCGTATCAATAATATTATTCACAGGTCCTGGGGATTAGGGTATGGGTATATCTTTTTTGGGGCCATCCTTCAACCCACTATGGAAGGGAGGTCTCTGATCTTGATGGCAGAATAGAAACGTGAAGTTAGGGGCGCCTGGGTGGCGCAGTCGGTTAAGCGTCCGACTTCAGCCAGGTCACGATCTCGCGGTCCGTGAGTTCGAGCCCCGCGTTGGGCTCTGGGCTGATGGCTCGGAGCCTGGAGCCTGTTTCCGATTCTGTGTCTCCCTCTCTCTCTGCCCCTCTCCCGTTCATGCTCTGTCTCTCTCTGTCCCAAAAATAAATAAACGTTGAAAAAAAAAAAAAAAAAGAAACGTGAAGTTAAAGGGGGCTGGAGGTGGGGAACACGACCGAGTTAATGATTTAAACTCTGCATATAGTATTTGGAGTGTGTATTTTGTGTGGTTTCGGATCTGGCAAGGACAGTGGTCCTCTGTGGTTCATTGGAGGTTCTGACACCCTCCGTCATCTTTAAGGGCATTCTGGGCATCAGTATGCGTTCCTGAATTATAGCATTCATTCATGTGACCGATATTTGTTGAGCATCTATTATAGCAATCCAGCCAGTTACATGTTTCAGCAATTCTATTAATTAATTTGATTCTATTGATTAATTCTCTTTACTTATTAATTCCATTTTATTTTAAAATGGGCATCACGTTCATTTTTGTACTCCGTTGTAACAGCTTGGACTTATTTAGTTACCTTTAAAGATCGCAACCTATCAAAAACCAAGCTCAAAGACATCCTATTTGTTTTCAAGTCAGTCGCGCTAACTCCTGAGTCACCCTGATTGCTTCCTTGATCAAAGCACTTGGCCACAGATCTAGGGGTTGGCTAGTCAGGTGGCTTATATTTAAAAGTTTGTTGTTGTTTTTATTTTTTAGAAAACATTTTTGTGTCTTTGCTTTGACTTTCACCCTCCAGACTTTTAAAGCAGGGAGAACATGTTGAATTGGCATTTCTTTTTAAATTCTTATAGCACTGTATTTGTTTCAGATTTTTGAAAGGCCTTCCAGTACATGCATTGACTAAAAGATCCCCAGAGCACGCTAGAGAAGGTACGGTGGTCATTGGCATCCTGTTTTACAGGTCGAAAGGCTGAGTCCCAGAGAGATGTCCCAGGTGAGGGGCCTCCTGGGCAAACCTGGGGCTGGAATTCAGGTATCTTAAATCCTAAGCCACTGCCAGAGAAGTTACAGGGTTTCTGCCACATCATGTCAATCTTACCTAAGATTCTGAGGGTTTGAAAATGCCACGAAGACTTCACTGTTGACTATTTGCGGGGAGAGACAGAGAGGAGAGCAATCCTTCTTTCCGAGCATTGACTTTTTAAAAAAGATTTTTTTGTTTGGGTTCAACATTGACAGGCTCTTTCTATTCTGGGCCTATGCGAATCGACCACATCCTCTCACCCCCTCGCAAATCTTTTTTTCCCTGGCCTGTTTCCCTTTAGGGGAGCATGGGAGACAGGGTGCAGTGGGGGAGGGGGAGAAGTAAGGTGGGGTGAGAGGGGCGGACAGGGCGTTTGGTGAGAAGTCCAGGCTCCCGCACAGGCTGATCTGGGGTGAATCCTTAGCTCTGTGTCGACTTGTAAGTGGAAATCTATATCTTGCCTTTTCGGCTCTGTGCAATCCTTGTTTTCTTACCTCGTGAATATTGATTGCATTTAAACAAATTTTGCCCCAGACCTGGTCAAGACACCAGCTAGACGCTGGCTGCAATGGTACCCGCGTGAGACTATGTATGATTACGTAGGAGACTGGATCCAACATGCAGCCCTTTTTGGAAAGCAGAGAAGCTTTATGCTGAATAATTTACTGGGACCCCCTTTCTAACACAAGGCAAGAGTCAAGTGAGCCGGCTGAGATGAAACACAATTCATCAGGACATCTTCACGTGTCATTCCCGCGTCCCCCTTCTGGCTTCTTTCACACGTCCTGTGTTTGCTTAATGAAATACATCACTCTTTTGGGGGAGGGGAGGGAGAAGGCAGGTTTTCTCAAGCAATGTTCTGAATTCCCGACAAGAAGGTCAAGCCACAGGATTTATTTTGATAAAGCCGAACAGATCGTCTGGTGGGTAAAGGAGGACTTTGTTGATTTGGCATCTTTGTACTTATTCTATGTTGGTAAAGCTTAAAAGGCAAATCTTTAAAAAATTACTTCAAAAAAATTTTTAATCTTTATTTATTTTTGAGAGAGAGAGAGCATGAGCAGGGAGGGGGGCAGACAGAGAGGGAGACACAGAATCTGAAGCAGGCTCTAGGCTCTGAGCTGTCAGCACAGAGGCCGATGTGGAGCTAGAACCCATGAACCGTGAGATCACGACCTGAGCCAAAGTCAGATTCTTAACCGACTGAGCCACCCAGTCACTCCTAAAAAAATACTTTAAAAAATAGCCAAGCGTACCTTGAAAATTTCCCTTCTGCTTTTTTTTTTTTTTTTTTTTTTAATTAGAAGGAATAAAGATTAAGAAAATATAGAAAGCCATTTAACCGGTAACAACAATGCACTTACTGTCCCCAGTGAACAAAGGCAGGCTGGATCATAATTGTTTTCGATGTTTTAAAAGAGAAAAGGGAAATCTGAAGTCCCATCTGTACCCCTCCCTGATATAATATCTCTCTTCTGTCAGAAGCAAACATTATCATACCTTGGAGGGTATACCCTTACTTTGTGTCTGTCCATAAACTGTATAGGGATTGATTCCACATGTTTTTAAATTTATGTAAATGTTATTAAAAGGTACACCTTGTGTTGGGGCACCCGGGGGGCTCAGTCGGTTAAGCGTCAGACTCTTGGTTTCGGCTCAGGTCATGATCTCACCGTTCGTGAGTTTGAGCCCTTATTCGGGCTCTGCACTGACAGCTAGGAGCCTCCTTGGGATTCTCTCTCCCTCTGTTTCTGCCCCTTCCCTGCTTGTGCAGACTCTCCGTCTCTCTCTCTCTCTCTCTCCATAAATAAGTAAATAAACATTATACATACATACATACATAAATAAATAAAATGTACACATTGTGTATCTTCTGCAACCCTTTTCCACTCATAGTCGGGTTTTTGGGAGCTATCCCTACTCATTCATTTATTCTTTGGGTTTGGCAGTTGTCCATATCGACGTACGTCAGTTTAGGTCATTCATTCGTGGGAGCAGTTTTAGCAGTAATATGTGGGGTATGGACGGATATGCCAAGATTTATCTAGACATTCCATTTCTGGTGAGCATGCGATTGTTTCTGACTTACTGCTGTTATTAACAAGGTTGTGAAAAAGAATCCTGGAGGGTTCATGAGAACATTTCTGTAGTGTAATCCTAGAAGTAAAGTACTAGGTTTGCATTTCACTCGACTTGGCCAAATTGCTCTCCCAAGAGACTATGTTGTGTCACCGCCCCTACAGCCAGGGCTAAAGTTTCCGCTTAACCATCTCACCACCCTGTCCCCAACGTGTGACACTGTGTAATTTTGTCTCTGCTTTCATTTGCGTTTCCCTGGTTGCTAGTGAGGATGGGGACGAGGACTGCTTCGTGCGTTCATTGGCTACTCGTTGAGGGTCATTCCCCCTTTGTGCATTTTCTTATGCTTTGCCTTTTTATTGTTGGTATTTGCTTTTTGTTTATCTTTATCTTTTTTTTAAAGTTTTATTTATTTAAGTAATCTCTACACCCCACGTGGGGCTGTAACTCACGACCCTGAGATCAAGAGTTGGACACTTCACCAACTGCGCCAGCCAGGTGCCCCTGTTTATTTTTTTTTCTTAATGATTTGTAGAAACTCCGGACAGTAATTTTCATTGGTTATTTGGACTGCAAACATTTTCTCCCAATCTGTTGCGTTGAGTTTTTGCCCAAAGTATCCTCTATCATTCAGGAAATTTAAACTTTGATCTCTTTAACCTGTGATTGTTTTCTGTTAAGAAAATGGTTTTAGAAAGATTTCTTTACCGTAGGTGATAAAATTAGGTCCCAGTATTTTCTTCTGATGATTTTAAAATTTACTTCTTATGTTTATATCCTTAATCTACCTAAATCAATCTATCTACGTATCTTCTATCTATCTATCTATCTATCTATCTATCTATCTATCTATCTATCTATCTATCCATCTATCCATCTATCCATCTATCCATCTATCTATCGTCTATCGTCTATCTATCTATAGTCGATCTATCGATCTATCCATCTATCATCTAATTTGTTAATTTGTTTTGGCATGGTGTAAACTTCTATTCTAGCTCTGGACAGCTTCTTCCCCAGACGTCTTGCTGTGACAGACAAATGGCCCTCTTGTTTAAGTCACAACTGGTTGGACTTTCTATAACATGTAGCCTAATCACTGCATTTATTTTCTCTACTCACTCCTAAAGCTCCCTTCACATGTATTTTGGAGCTCATAATTTTTTGTTCTTCTCTATTTTTCTTTTTCTTTGCTTCATTTTGAGAGATCACTTCAGCTCTATCATCCATTTCATCAACTCTCTCTTTGTCCAGCTCGAGTCTCTTATTTACCTTTTTAGTGGAGTATTTTCCCCCTATTGCTGTATTTTTTATTTCTATAATTTCTATTTGTTTCTTTTTCAGATCTCCCTCTTTTGATTGCTATTATATCCTTTTCATGCCTGATAGACTTTATTCCTTCCTTTATACATGTACATGGCAATTAATATTATTTTAAAGTCCCATTCATATTGATCTATTGTTTATGATTCCTTGGGAATTTTATTTATTGTGTTTGCGGTTGATGTATTAGAGCACTGGAGTTCTCCAAGAGTTGTCTGGACCATGTCTTCGGCTCGAAATATTTTTCACATTGGTGGTACATGTTTTGCCTTGGAGAATTTTTCTTTTGGGAATTTTTATATTTGCTTCTGTTGGGGTCACAAAGGATGAGGACAAAATTTTTACATTTACGTTTTGGCTCAAGGATGTTGCATCATATTGGCCGTTTAAGAATCCTGATCGCATACTCCCTGGAAATGCAGTTTGGGGGATTTTGTTTCTTTTTAAAAATTTTTTTTAAATGTTTATTTATTTTTGAGAGAGAGAGAGAGAGAGTACAAGAAGGGGAGGGACAGAGAGAGAGGAAGACACAGAATCTGAAGCAGGCTCCAGGATCTGAGCTGTCAGCACAGAGCCCAACACGGGGCTCAGACTCACAAACTATGAGATCATGACCTGAGCCGAAGTGGGACCCTTAACCAACTGAGCCACCCAGGTGCCCTGAGAATTTTCTTTCTTTCTTTCTTTCTTTCTTTCTTTCTTTCTTTCTTTCTTTCTTTCTTTCTTTCTTTCTTTCTTTCTTTCTTTCTTTCTAATATGAAATTTATTGTCAAATTGGTTTCCATGAAACACCCAGTGCTCATCCCAACAGGTGCCCTCCTCAATGCCCATCACCTCCCCTCCCCTCCCTCCCCCCGCCATCAACCCTCAGTTTATTCTCAGTTTTTTTTTTTTAATTTTTTTTAACGTTTATTTATTTTTGAGACAGAGAGAGACAGAGCATGAACAGGGAAGGGCCAGAGAGAGAGGGAGACACAGAATCTGAAGCAGGCTCCAGGCTCTGAGCTGTCAGCACAGAGCCTGACGTGGGGCTCGAACCCACAGACCACGAGATCATGACCTGAGCCGAAGTCGGATGCTTAACCAACTGAGCCACCCAGGCGCCCCTATTCTCAGTTTTTAAGAGTCTCTTATGGTTTGGCTCCCTCCCTAACTTTTTTTTCCTTCTCCTCCCCCATGGTCTTCTGTTGAGTTTCTCAGGATCCACATAAGAGTGAAACCATATGGTATCTGTCTTTCTCTGTATGGCTTATTTCACTTAGCATCACACTCTCCAGTTCCATCCACGTTGCTACAAAGGGCCATATTTCATTCTTTCTCATTGCCAAGTAGTATTCCATTGTGTATATAAACCACAATTTCTTTATCCATTCCTTAGTTGATGGACATTTAGGATCTTTCCATAATTTGGCTATTGAGAGTGCTGCTATAAACATTGGGGTACAAGTGCCCCTATGCATCAGTATTCCTGTATCCCTTGGGTAAATTCCTAGCAGTGCTATTGCTGGGTCATAGGGTAGGTCTATTTTTAATTTTCTGAGGAACCCCTCCACACTGTTTTCCAGAGTGGCTGCACCAGTTTGCATTCCCACCAACAGTGCAAGAGCATTCCCGTTTCTCCACGTCCTCTCCAGCATCTATAGTCTCCTGAACAAATCAGGATTTTATTTCTTAAGAGTCAAGGTCTTGGGCCAGTGAGTAAAAATGTTCTAATTCTACTTTGAAGGACGGGAAAAACATTGCCTGATTCCTGATACCTGGCTCCTGAGAAGGGACTCACATCCAGCTCTTGTGCCAAACTGTAGACCCTTGGCCTCAATTCTAGCCTCCACAAAACCTTTAAAATCTCGTTGTACAAAGTATGTACGTATCTAGTGTGGTTACTCCTATGGCCATATAGTTTCACCTTATACGCGTTGCAGTGTTTCTGGAACCCCGGAGTTCCTCATTTTTGTGTTAGAGCTTGGATGTATATTTTGAAGGTTAAAAAAAACCATATACATTGAGTAGTATTTCTTTGTGTTTTAGACAGGGGGAACAGAACAGAACGAGAGCAGACTCTGCCGTCTTGACCTGGAATCTCTCCTTGTTTATTGGCAGTTTCCAAATGACACATGGGTTGTGCTCAAAATATTATTTGCGAGTTAGTAATTTTGAAGTCAGAAAATATTTTCCCAGGAAAACAAAGTGAGATGGCAATTAGATAAACCAGAGTGCAAGCTTCGCTGCTTAGGACAGGCGAGCTACAAGGTTTGGGTTTCATTAGAAGTCCGCGTAGCTGTCTCAATGTGGATTCTCCCCCATTATAGATCTGGCTTTCTTGGAAGATTGCATGTTTGTAGGAATTTATCCATTTCTTCAGGTTGCCCAATTTGTTGGTGTGTGTCATTTTAGTCTTAGTCTCTATCTAATTGACTTCTTCTCTGATCTTTTTCATTTCCCTCCTTCTACTAACTTTGGGTTTCATCTGTTCTTTTTCTTTTTTTACATTTTTAAAAAATGTTTATTTGTTTTTGAAGGAGAGGGAGACAGAGTGTCTGCAGGGGAGGGGCAGGGAGAGAGGGAGACCCAGAATCCTAAGGAGGCTCCAGGCTCTGAACTGTCAGCACAGAGCCCGATGCAGGGCTCAAATTCATGAAGCGCGAGATCATGACCTGAGCTGAAGTCAGATGTTTAACTGACTGGGCCACCCAGGCACCCCTCCTTTGTTCTTTTCCTAGTTCCTTTAAATATAAAGTCATATAGTTTACTTGAGGTTTTTCTTGTTTCTTAAGGTAGGCCTGTATTGCTATGAGTTTCCCTCTTATAACCTCTTTTGCTACATCACATAGATCTTGGTATTTCTGTTTTCATTTGTCTCTAGTTTTTTTTTTTTTTTTTTCAATTTCTCCTTTGATTCCTTTGATGACCCATTGGTTGTGCAGTATCATATCGTTTAATCTCCACATGTTTATGGTTTTTCCAGTTTTCTTCTCATAATTGATTTCTAGTTTCATATGATTGTGGTCAGAAAAGTTGCTTGGTGTGATTTCAGTCTTCTTGAATCCGTTGAGACTTGTTTTGTGGTCTAATGTGTGATCTGTTCTGGGGAGTGTTTTGTGTGCACTTGAGAAGAATATATAGTCTCCTGCTTTTGGATGGAAAGTTCTGTTTGTATGTATTAAGTTCATCTGGTCTAATGTGTCCTTTACGGCTGATGTTTCCTTATCGCTTTTCTGCCTGGGTGATCTATCCATTGTAAGTGGGGTGTTAAAGACCCCTACTTTTATTGTATTGCTGTCATTTTTACCCTTTGGTCTGTTAATGTTTGCTTTATATATTTAGGTGCTTTATATTGGGTGCATAAGTATTTACAATTGTTATATCTTCTTGTTGGATTGACCCCTTTATTATTATGTCTTTGTCTTTTACTATAGCATTTGTTTTAAAGTCTATTTCATCTAATACGAGTATAGCTACACCAGTTTTTTGTTTGTTTCTATTTGCGTGGAATATCTTTTTCCATCAATTTGCTTTCAGTCTGTGTGTCCTTATTTCTGAAGTGAGTCTTTGCAGTGTTTGGAGGAGTCTGGTTTTTTAATCCATTCAGCCACTCTGTGTCTTTTGATTGGAGAATTTAGTCCATTTACATTTAATTATTGACAGGTATGTAATTATTGCCATTTTGTTCATTGTTTTCTGGCTATTTTCGTAGTTCTTCTCTGTTCCTTTCTTCTTCTCTTGTGCTTTTCCCTGTGGTTTGTTAACTTTCTTTAGTATTATATTTAGATTCCCTTCTGATTCTCTTTTGTGTATTTACTTATTGTAAGCTTTTACTTTGTGGTTACTGTGAAGTAACCACAGTTACTTGGTTATATATGTATATGGTTACATATAACATCCTATGTATATAATAGTCTGTTTTAAGTTGATAGCAACTTAAATCTGAATATATTCCAAAACTCTACATTTTTACTGCCCTCTTTTCTGTTTTTGAGGTCGCATTTTACATCTTTTTATTTTATATGTCCTTTAGCTGATTATTTTAGTTTTAGTTAATTTTATTACTTTTATCTTTTGACCCTCAAACTATCTTTGTAAGTGATTCATGCACTATCATTACTGTATATTTACCTTTTGCTTTGAGAGTTTTACTTTCATATGTTTTCTTGTCATTAATTGAAGTCATTTCTTTACAGCTTAAAGAAGTCCCTTTAAGATTTTTTTTGGGGGGGTGCCTGGGTGGCTCAGTCGGTTGAGCTTCCGACTTCGGCCCAGGTCACGATCTCACCGTCTGTGAGTTCGAGCCCCGCGTCGGGCTCTGTGCTGACAGCTCGGAGCCTAGAGCCTGCTTCGGATTCTGTGTCTCCCTCTCTCTTTAACCCTCCCCCACTCATGCTCTGTCTCTGTCTGTCTCAAAAATAAAATAAAACATAAAAAAAAATTTAAAGAAAAATAAAAAATAAAAAAAAGATTTTTTTTTGTAAGACTGGTTTAATGTTGATGAACTCTGTTAGCTTTTGCTGATCTGGCATTCTGAATAATAACCTTTTATCTCTTGTATTCTGAATAATAACCTTGCAGTAGATATGGTGACAGATGGTAACTAGACTAGATGGTGATTAGTTTGCAACGTATACAAATGCCGAGTCACTATGTTGTACCCATGAAACTAACGTAATATGATATGCCAATTACACTTCAGTAGAAGGAATGTACTTTCAGTCTTGCAAGTTCAGAAATGTAATTTATCTGCACCTCATTCGTGAATCCACCTCTCAGGAAGGGACCCATTCAGATAGCGCAGACCGATGTGTCAAATCAGGATGCCAGTTTTAAAATTTATCACGAGAAATATAACCATCGAGGGAAGGACACTTACCTCCTGCAGTACAGTCTTTCCCTGGAGGCAAGCTCTGTGCGAAGGCACATAGTAGTCAGGAGGCATGCTACTGAGCATGGAATATAAGCAAAAGGGGTTTTTAATTATGTGATTTTGAAACTTTAATGGCCTCAGGGCCTGTCAGCTTGCTGAGTCCATGTCTGTAATAGCAGACTTCCTTGCCAGTGGGACTGTCACATCCAAAGCCCATTTGACAAGGTGTCCTGTCCTCTGGACAGAGCTTGGGTGGTCCCTGCCAGCATTTGTTTTTCTGGTTTTTTTTTTTTTTCCTTTTTTCTTTTCTACGCGTCCATAGATGACCCCATTCTTTGTTGAAATTTGTTAATATCTTCAATCTGGCCTTACTTGGGCCTTGGACTCCCTCTGTTTTCGTGTGATTTTTGTAAAGCTCCTCTCTGATACACTCTGGATGATTCCATAGCTTAACTCTTAGTGCGTAACCTTAGGTCTAGCTTCTTGGTAGGTAGAAAGAAGGCCCACTCGCAGCAGACCCCCCTTCTCCCCTCAGCCATGGCCATAGCCATTATTTTTTTCCCAACGGTGTATTTGGGACATCTTAGATTTACAGAAGAGTTGGAAGAATAGTTCAGCAACCGCTTATATGCTCTACTCTTCACCTCAATCCAACGATTAATACTGTATTGCCTTGGGGCGCCTGGGTGGCGCAGTCGGTTAAGCGTCCGACTTCAGCCAGGTCACGATCTCGCGGTCCATGAGTTCGAGCCCCGTGTCGGGCTCTGGGCTGATGGCTCAGAGCCTGGAGCCTGTTTCCTATTCTGTGTCTCCCTCTCTCTCTGCCCCTCCCCCGTTCATGCTCTGTCTCTCTCTGTCCCAAAAATAAATAAACGTTGAAAAAAAAAATACTGTATTGCCTTTGCTTCATATTTATGGATAAAACATTTCTTTTCGTTTGTTTTGCCGAACCTTGAGATACTAAGTAGTAGATATCCTGCAACGTAACCAATCGGTAAATTAACGTCTATTTCCTAGGAGTAATTACATTCTCTTACCTAACCATGGTACCATTATCACACCCGAGAAAAGACAAATATTAATTCGTGTCCTATCCTTGGATTTCCCCAAGGGTTCCAACAACTGTCAGTAGTCCTAACACTATCATGAGTCATATTCTGGGGAGAAAAAATGCAGTCAGGATTTGAGGTGTCGAGAGCACCTTAGCTTGCCCTCGATGTGGGCTTAGATAGGTCGGATCTTCCCTCATCTCACTTCTACCTGCTAACCATCAAAAGGGAGACTAAGACATGAGGAAATCATAACAAGACCAAGAAGGGAGAGCCAGTTTAAAGGTCAAGTGGCAGAGTTATGATTTATTATCTTACGGACTCTTCACAAAGTATGCATACATAGCTGCATGTCTTCCAGACACGTTCGTGGTTAAACTTTTGTATTCAGGCGTGACCATTTAAGAGCTGGGGCCAGAGGCAAGCAAAGAGACGCCCTGAATGGAAATCCCAAGGCTCCACCTACCCTAGTGTCGAGTGTGAGGGCTTATGCGAGTTCTGTTGCCCAGTGTTACCTGGCTTCGCTTCATGATGGTGTCTGAAGGCATGTATCTTGAAAGAATTTAGTACAGACTGCCTTTCAAAGGTCCAAGGACATATTCTGCAAGGCGTGCATCAAGGCTGGGGCTGTTGCAGGGCACTCGAGAGTAGCCCTTGTCTTCAGGATGCTGGGCCTGTGTCTTGGGCAGATGGAGGAAGGTTGTTCCTGAGAGAGCTTCACTGTGTTCTCTGTATGTCTATAAGCTTGGTTTGTTCAAAGCCTGGTGAGTGTAGAGGCAATAGTGCCGGTCCTATGTTCTTAGGACACATGTGGGCTCCTAGCCACCATGGGGGCGGGGCTGTGCTCTGGTTCCTTCTGGAGGACTGAGATCACCTGTATACACAGAGCTCAACTATCAGGACTGGGAACTGAGACTATCTGTGTGTCAGTATGACTTTATTAATTTGCTCCAGGAACCTCTTGCCCGGAAAGATAAGACTGTAAACCAGTAAATAACTTCACTGCTTGGATGAGAAAGTTTCTCAAAACCAATTTATTCGGGCAACAGTTTGCTCCTCTGGGCAAAGAGCTCAATGATCAAACAACTGTATGCTTCCCCAGACTTGCTTCAAGACCCTCACTTTGCTTTGTCCATCAATCCTACACTGTGACAACATAAATTTTGCACAGTGCCAATCAGATCCCTGCGTTGAAAGACCCTCCACGACTCCCTTGAACCAAGCCCCCAAATCTTACGAATATCTGCCTCTAACTTCTTCCTTCTGCTCTGCTTCTAAGGCTTTGGCAAGGTAATGTTGTCTCTGACTACAATAGGTTAAGAAACCTGGTTTTGCTTCATCCACGGGGCATTCTGATGATCTCTCAGGAGGAGTCTCCAGTCAGTAGTGTGGCTGCTGGAAGGCAGGGTGCTGTGTCTCCTTTTGCCTTTCTTGTCGTCTCTTCGTGACTTGTAGGAAACTGCAGCCTGGAACACAGAAGATGCTGCATTTGCTAACTGCCCCTTCTCTCTGGTTACTCTGGACCCCCTTGGGCGATGGACGTTTTCCCTGATACTTTTGGTTGATTCTTAATCCTCACGTTCAAATCGTCTTGTTCACAGAGGCTGCACATTAAACACTTAACAGATGCCAAGCATTTCCGTGTCTCCTGGCTGTCACAGGGCGGGGTGAAAACTGTCGGTGGGGTCGGAGGTTCTACAGCATTGAAGCTGTGAGGCTCTGGACTAGGGCATATTGGCCAACAGGGATGGGGGTCTGAAAATGGAGATAAGGGAGCAAAGGTAAGGGGGTAAACAGTGGGCAAGACTGGAGGAGCCCCAAGCCTTTCTGAAACCTTAATGAAGATCACTTGAAAGGGAAGAAGACAGAGCCTCCTGTCGCTGTCCGCACTTGGAATGCATGTCTTCGACCCGATGGACCGAATGGTACCGCGCTGTGGTCTGTGTGTCTCCACAGGGCCTTAGAGTCTGACCATTCTCCCGTGGATGGAGATTGAGCTCCCTCTGAAGGGACTAGACGGTCCCACCTTCAATCACAGGCTTTGGATTCGAGGGAGAAAGTATCCATGATAGAGAACGTGGCGAGAGCCTATCCCCGGTGCTGGAGCAAGTGGCAAAGTGGAAGGGGCAACGCCCCCACTCCTGAGGACACAGGGATGCTAACAGGCAGCCGTGCCGGGAAGACAACGGTGCCCGGAAATCTCAGAGGGGTTGTTGGCAGCATAGGAAGCAAGAAGTGTGTAGTTACGGGCAGGGTAGTAGTAGGCTCTTGAGGACTGGGTTGGGGCATCGGAGTAAAGGGCCATGGAGAAGGGGCGGGGAACTTCTGAGATGCTGAGGAGGAGTGTAGAATCCTCGAGAGACACTTTCTTTCTCTTCTCTTTTCCTTTCTGTGCCTCCATATCGCTCCATCCTGTTCTCTCCACTGCTACTGACAGACTAATGGCCCATCATGAATTTTCCAAGTGTTGACTACCCTTTCTCTGTATATTGTGTAGTGGGTGAGATTTCCCTTCTTGGTGGCATCAGGAGACAGGCAAAGCTCTCAAGACGATTTCCGCCATGAGTATTAAGCCAAACCGGTTCAGGAAGACCACCACGGTGGGCACCGTTGACTGCCTGCCGAATGTTCTCTTCGACTTTCCCTGATAAATGAACCCCAACTGTTCAGGGTGGCGTTGTTCCTAGTCAGGCACAGTTCCTCAGCCTCCCTTACCGTTAAGGTGGGGGGGGGGGACACACGACACAGTCTGACTAATGGGACATAAATGGAAATGTCCCGGTGGTGCCACCATTTCATGTTTTCTTTCTCCTTCTTCCTTTCTTGAAGTGATTGAAACATGGCCTTTGACTTCAAAGCGTTCGCTGCCCTTCGAGAGACAATCTTTCGTCCGACAAATATTTACTGAGCGCCTGCCAAGTGCCAAACACTGTGCCAGTGTTGGTGAACGAAGCTCAGACCATCTGGGCTCTTCTGAGACGTACGTTTCTAATTAGCGAAGCAAATCAGTCAAGTATCTGACCGAACAACAGGAAAATAGGAGCTAGGAGTGAGTAATTTGATGGAAACGAATCAGGAACAGATTGGAGATTACTGGGGGTCAGCAGCATAGGAAGCCAGTGAAGGCTTTTCGGGGATGACATCGATTCGAGAGTCTGAACGCACAAGGGAAAGGCAGCTGTTGATCATTGTTGGACGTGTTCGGGGATAGCAGGTTCCTCAGGCCAGAATGACCTCTGAGGACTCAAGGATCAGAGAAATGGATACTGAGACTGGGTGTGTAGACGACAGTTGTAGTTTGGTGAGCTGCGTACCATGATAGAGAAGGCACAAGGGGGTCTGACAAAATGGAGCAGAGAGTAGCCACGCCTTCTGGGTCTCTGGTCTTGGAGGCCACTCAGGTCTCCTGGGGACTCACCTGAACCACAGTGGAAAATGCAGGCAGTCGTGGCTGTGTTTGCCTCCGTGCACCACCTCTTTTCTGCATTGTTCCATAAGATCTGCTTGCCAGGTGGGCTCAGGGCCAGATCTGGCACCGGCTGGTCTTTTCTGAGCATCCTGTTGGAGACGGGCTCTCCTTTCTTTCTTCAAATGCTTATAGACCATGATGAATATCCCCCTGTTGCCATGATTAATACTCCCCTGGCCACCATGTCTCTTGTATTTTAATTGTTCTACATTTTTACCTTAAAAAAATTATTTATTATTTGAGAGAGAGAGAGAGAGAAAGGGTGCATGGATGGGAGGGGCAGAGAGAGGGAGAGAGAGAATCCCAAGCAGGGCTTTGCACTCACCCCATGGAGCCTGACGTAGGGCTCGATCCCGTGACTGTGAGACCGTGACCTGAGCCAAAACTGAGAGTCAGCTGCTTACCTGATTGAGCCACTCAGGTGCCCTTACCTTTTGTATTATCAACTCTGCTTGAATTAACTTTCGGTTCCCCCCATTTCTAGATTTCTGTCTGCACTTTATCTATCTGTGTGAAACACTCAGCTGTATATATTTTTCATGATTTTTATTACATTTTCACATGGATCACTTGTGTGTGACTTCCACGTGGCCACTCTCCGTGCAGGTTTCTAGTGAGCATGTGCTTCAGAGAGGATGTAAGTCGACAGTCACTTGAGCCTTCAGGACACATGTCTAAGGGTTATGTGCCTGTACAATCATTTGGTTAAAGATAGGGCTACAGAGGTAGAAAGATACAGACAGACAAGTTTCCTACTCTGGGCTGAGCAATGTGCTAAGTAAGCATTTACGTTAGGGGTCAGTGAACTGACCCCTTCCACTGAAGTGGAAGAAAATCCAATGTGATAAGTAAAGTCTTATTGGAACGTGGCCATGCATGTTCATTTACATATTGTCTATGGCTGCCTTGGTGCTATGGTGGCGGAATTGAGCAGTTGAGATAGAGGCCATATGGCTCACAAAGCCTGAAATTATGACTACCTGACCCTATACAGAAAAAGGTTGTTGTCTTGTAGGACTAAAATGCCTGGATCCTCCCTTCTGTAGGAACTCTTCTCTACCTCCCGCTCCCCACCAATTCTGAGAAAGTCAAGGGGAAACTGAGGAAGTAGAAAAGAGAGAGTATTTTTTGGTTGTTGTTGTTGGTCAATCAGATCAGAAAGGCTTTCCGGGTTGAACCTGAATCCAGTCATCAGAAGGAAGGTCACTTATCCTGGTACCCAAAATGAGATGAGGCCAGAGGCTGTTAATGCAAACTAGCCAGAAAGCAGAGGGACGAAGAGGACAAGGGGTGACATCATCCTGGGGAACACCTGGAACAGGTGTCTCATTGGGCAAGGTAATCCCAACTGTACCCAACAGATGGGGGGCCTAGCAGATTGGAAAGGCAGGAGTTGAATGGATTCCTCTCTCTGGTTTGTGGAGTTGAAGCCTCTCTTCTTCAGTTGGTCTGTGAAAGCTGTTCTCCATTCCTTCAGGGATGGTCCTGTGAAACCACCAGAGCGGGCCATTTCCTTTTTGCTCCGTGTCAGCCGGGATTTCAGAATGCCTGCTGCCCAACCCCTTGAGCTTTTGGGCTTTGCCTTCTGCTCCCTCCTCTTTCCCTGCCTTGTCAATGCCGTAGCCCTCCCTTTGCATTTGGCTTCCTGAAATATAGTCTCATCTCATTGCCATGCCTCTGTGATTTACTGTGTGTGAGCATCACCGCGGAGCGAGTAAGGCATTCCTCATTTTCATACCTGACACACGAGGAGCCATAAAAGTAAGTCTCCGAAGTCAGACTCAAGGGCCTCTTGATTAAGAGTTAAATTGCTGATATGATTTACTCAGTTTGAGCTTGGGGAAACAAGGGATGTTGAAGATAATGTGATTGGCACACTCACACTTGTGCCTCTCTCGAGTGCACAGATACCTGTGGAACCCTTGCAGAGGCAATGGGGAGACCCAACCTTGGCCTGCACCGGGGAAAAGCGGAAGACGAGAGATTGGCTCACCTGGGTCTGTTTCAGGGAAATTTGAGCTGGAAAACTCTTCCAACGTCATTTTGAATGAAATCAAGTCAAAGGCAAAGGGGGTGTGAGATCAAAGGGGTGTGTGCGGGAACATCCCGGAAGGAACAGAAGTTCGGAGGCAATAGTTTGGGTCTTGACTTTGCCACGGGTGAGCTGCGGGAATCTTATACAGGGATGGGTCTCAGTTTCCTCACCTAAAAATTTGGGTGGGACAAAATTACATGAAGATCCTTTTGGCGGACTTAAGGGAGAATGAGAGATGAGGAAGAAGATCGGTAAGTTTGGAAAATATTTTTGATCAATTTTACCATGAAGGGGAGCTGAGAAGGGGCCCTCCGGTAATTGGAGGGCAAGGTGGCACCAGGATAGGGTATCTTTAAAATGGAAAATAGCGGTACCTGGGTGGCTCAGTTGGTTAAGCATCTTGACTTTGGCTCAGATCATGATCTCACGGTTGATGAGTTCAAGCCCCATGTTGGGCTCTGTGCTGACAGCTCAGAGCCCGGAGCCTGCTTCAGATTCTGTGTCTCCCTCTCTCTGTGTCCCTCCCCCACTTGTGCTCTGTGTCTCTCCCTTGAAAATAAATAAACATTAAAAAATAAATGATTTAAAATGGAACATAATTGGACATGCTTCTGTGTTTTTGGATAGAGGAATCAATTGAAGTTATGGAAAGATAGGGATAATTGTAAGAATAAAGTCCCTGAGGGGCGCCTGGGTGGCGCAGTCGGTTAAGCGTCCGACTTCAGCCAGGTCACGATCTCGCAGTCCGTGAGTTCGAGCCCCGCGTCAGGCTCTGGGCTGATGGCTCGGAGCCTGGAGCCTGTTTCCGATTCTGTGTCTCCCTCTCTCTCTGCCCCTCCCCTGTTCATGCTCTGTCTCTCTCTGTCCCAAAAATAAATAAACGTTGAAAAAAAAAATTAAAAAAAAAAAAAAAAGAATAAAGTCCCTGAGTGGGTGAACGGGGAGAGAATAGAGAGCTCAAGTGGCCTTTGACAGGCTCAGGGACAATTCATCCCCTGTAACTGGATTAAAGGCAAGGTATTTGGGCATGAATGCCAGGGGACAGCTGGATTTGATAACGGGAGAGGGAAATCATGCTCATCCGACCGTTCCTATTTTCTCAAAGAAACACAATATGATGCTGTCAGCCCAGCTGGAAGGGAGGGGTCTTGGAGGTGTGACAAGCAAGCAGTTGTGATAGCATCTCAGAAAGTGAGAAGGTGACATTGTGAGGGTAATAGGGCATGGCTGTTGGCCAGTGTTGAGCACTGGTTTGAGAAAGGTGCTCACGGATTTAAAGGGAGACCAGTTAGCATGATTGTGGGATTTCTCTTCCAGTGGGGTTCAGCTTCCTGAGTGGGGGCCCAGAGGAGGTGAGTGGCTGGCTTCAACAAGGGAGGGGATCTGCCAGTTGAGCATTTTGCAGTAGGGGGTGAGCAGCGGAGGTGTTTGTAAAGGGGGCCGTTAGGGCGAGGGACATACAGAGCCTAAACCGGGTAAAGAGGAAAGTGAGGACCCGAGAACGATGACAGATATTCAAAAAATGGTAGGATCAATGGATTTGATAGAATTAATGGAACTGGTGGACTGAGGTCCTAAGATAAGCAGGCGGGAAGCTAGTGGTCAGGAAAGCACACGTTTGTATGGAAACTGAACTCATTTCTCAGTGATCTGTTTTGTAGGTTGGAGGTAGGTACTTAGGAGCCCAAGGCCAACGTCCAGTGCTGTCAGCCACTCCCTTTCCTTCTCTGTTTTATGATATGTACATCCTTCTGGTGAACTGGTGTGTAAGGGGTTGGATCAGTGAATCCCTTTCTTACTATTGCAAAATAAAGCCAGGTCACGCATCCTATCCATGAAATCTTGCTGTCATGACTTTCGTGCTTTTAACTGTGTTATGCTTGTTGGATTAAATGGAGACTCAGTGGCTTTCTCCAGGCTGTCTTTATGATTTCCCGGTCGTACCACTGATTGGTGAAGGGAGTCTCTTAGCTGTTGACAACCCAAGGCCAGTGTAGAGAGACAGACCCATCTAAACTCTAAGTGTTGGCACCTCATCAGTGGAGACAGACACCGAGATTCAAATCACACCCTGCTCGGAGGACTGATAGGACACACAGGTAATTCCCATTATACATGTGTGCTCACGGTCCTGGGGAGGTTAATACCTGACCTCCTGCTGTCTTCCCTGTTTTAGGAAAAACACAACTGTTCACGCAGCTGCCCACGTCTGAAACCCTGAGGTCATCCTTGATTTCCCTCTCTCTTTCACCTTCCTCAATGCATCGCTGTCTTGAATGAATGAATGAGTGAGCCAATGAGGGGATGAGTTACACAACTTCAGATTAGTTCAACGCACCTTGTCGAGATCTTCGTGCAGGAAAAATACTGTTGTCCCGCTCCCTCCCATTCCCACTTTCAAATAAGAAACTAATTCACCCTGATGATTGTATGAACAGCTAAATAAATAAGTTTCAGGATGAGCTTACACATTTACTTTACAAAATGCTTATTATATTAAAGAACTTAAAAGTCCTTTCATTACAGTTGACGATATAATGCGGGTTATTTAAAGAGCGTGAATTCATGGGCAGCACGTAATTCATTGTGGAGTATATTTGGGGTGATTATCCATTCCGTTATTGATGCTTCAGACTGGAAGTACAACACACACATCTTAATTTCTAATTATTATAAACTGTATACCAAAACATTGATATAAATATGCATGATTAATGTAAGTGAAGCAAATAACCTACAGCAACTAAGTGGATAATTATGGACTAGTTGTAAAATTTTAATTTAAAATAAAAAAGAAAAATATAACAGCAACTGAAAACCGTGCTTAAAACTCTGGACAGCCTTGAGGACACACACACACGTGCAAAAGGACCCACAGATGTCCTTTCGTAAAATTGTTAAGTTGTAGAGGGTTGTATGGATCACCACTCTGTATGTCTGTCCGTGTGGTATTTTCTAAATATAGACATTGCAATATTTCTGGTCCGTGGATCTTTGTAACTACCTTGACCAACAGATCATGGGGAGAAAGTTGTAACGGGACTTCAAAAACTAGGTCATCAAAGGCAATGTGGGCCTGAGCTCTTTTGAGATTCTTATCAGTGGACCCAGCCACCATGTTATAAGGAAGCCCAGGCAGCAAGGAGAGGCCGTATGTAAACGTTTCAGCCCAGACTCTCAGCTGAAGCCTTAACCGATGGCTATTCTCAACTATTAGCCACCAGTGAATGAACCTTCGGATGATTCCAGCTTCCAGTCTTCAAGCCCCCGGCTGACACTGAGTGGAGAGAGAAAAGCTATTCCCAGTTAGTCCTGCCTGGTTACAGAGTTATGAGCAAAATAAGTGCCATTGCTTTAAGCTGCTATGCCTTTGGGTGGTTTGGGACATGCATATCAGGAGCTGTGTGGTGTGGACCCGATTTGGACGGCAAACAAATTGACCTAATAGCGTTCTGACTTAGACTTCTTGGGAAACACTCAGAATTTTGGTTCACAACTTACTTGTATCAACCAGAGAAATTCTCTTCAGGGATCACAATCTAGAAATTAGGTTTCATACGTACGTGAAAATGAATGTCTGTGAAATTGAAAGCTGTTTTTCAACATAAACCACAGGAAGGACTTGTCATTTGGGGATCTGCTTTGGGAGAGCCTTGAGAGAATGCTATGGCCCACCAGGAGGCTGTTGACCATTAATTGTGAGACCGTAATCAATACGGGTCACTCTCATCAATATCCCTCATTCGTGAGTCACTGTAATCTCTCCCTTCCTACACTTCCCACCACGCTTACTTGTTTTTATCATAAAAGAATTTCAAATATACAGGGAAGTAGCCATTTCCATGATGACACAGATTAGCACTTAGCCAACTTTACTGCGCATCTGAAACGACTTTCTTTTTAAAAAATATTTATTTTTTTAAAATATTTTTAAAAAATATTTATTTATGCCTATTCATGTCTTCTGCCCATTCCTTCACTGGATTGATTGATTATTTATTTATTTATTTATTTATCTATTGTTTAAATATAATTTATTATCAAGTTAGCTAACACACAGGTGCCCTTGGCTTTGGGAGTAGATTCCCATGATTCATTGCTTGCATGCAACACCCAGTGCCCATCCCAACATGTGCCCTCCTCAATGCCCATCACCCATTTTCCCCTCCTTCTGTGCCCCCCATCAGCCTTCAGTTTGTTCTCTGTATTTAACAGTCTCTTGCCTCCCTCCCTTTCCCTTTGTGCCTATTTTTTCCCTTCCCCATCCCCCATGGTCTTCTGTTAAGTTTCTCAAATTCCACATGAGTGAAAACATATGATCTCTGTGTGTCTCCGAGTGACTTATTTTACTTAGCAACTTAGCATAATACCCTCCAGTTCCATCCATGTTGTTGCAAATGGCAAGATTTCATTCTTTCTCATTGCCAAGTAGTATTCCCTCGTATATATAAACCACATCTTCTTTATCCGTTCATCAGTGGATGGACATTTGGGCTCTTTCCATAATTTGGCTATTGTTGATAGTGCTGCTATAAACATTGGGGTACAAGTGCCCCTATGAATCAGCACTCCTGATCCTTTGAATAAATTCCTAGTAGTGCTATTGCTGGGTCGTAGGGTAATTCTGTTTTTCATTTTTTGAGGAATCTCCACAATGTTTTCCAGAGAGGCTGCCCCAGTATGCACTCTCACCAACAGTGCAAGAGGGTTCCCATTTCTCCACGTCCTTGCCAGCATCTATAATCTCCTGATTTGTTCATTTTAGCCAGCGTGAGGTGGTATCTCAGTGTGATTTTGATCTATATTTCCCTGATGATGAGGATGTTCGGGACCTTTTCATGTGTCTATTAAATAGTCATTTGGATGTCTTCTTTGGAAAAGTGTCTATTCATGTCTTCTGCCCATTTCTTCCCTGGATTATTTGTTTTTCGGGTGTGGAGTTTGGTAAGTTATTTACAGATTTTGGATACTAGCCCTTTATCTGATGTCATTTGCAACCCATTCTGTTGGTTGCCTTTTAGTTTTGTTGATTGTTTCCTTTGCTGTGCAGAAGGTTTTTATCTTGATGAGGTCCCAATCGTTCAATTTTGTTTTTATATCCCTTGCCTTTGGAGATGTATTGAGTAAGAAGTTGCTGTGGCTGATGTCAAAGAGGTTGTTGCCTGTTTTCTCCTGTAGAGTTTTGATGGTCTCCTGTCTCACATTTAGGTCTTTCATCCATTTTGAGCGTATTTTTGTGTATGGTGTAAGAAAGTGGTCCACATTCATTTTTCTGCATGTTGCTGTCCAGTTCTCCCAGCACCATTTGCTAAAGAGACTGTCTTTTTTCTATTGGATACACTTCCTTGCTTTGTCAAAGGTTAGTTAGCCATACATTTGTGGATCCAATTCTGGGTTCTCTATTCTATTCCATTGGTCTACGTGTCTTTTTTGTGCCAATACCATACTGTCTTGATGATTACAGCTTTGTAGTAGAGGCTAAAGTCTAGGATTGTGATGTTTCCTGATTTGGTTTTCTTCTTCAATATTACTTTGGCTCTTCGGGGTCTTTTGTGGTTCCATACAAATTTTAGGATTGTTTGGTCTAGCTCTGAGAAGAGTGTTGGTGCAATTTTGTTTGGGATTTCATTGAATGTGTAGATTGCTTTGGGTAGTATTGACATTTTAACAATATTTGTTCTTCCTATCAAGGAGCATGGAATGTTTTCCCATTTCTTTGTGTCTTCTTCAATTTTTTCATAAATTTTCTATAGTTTTTAGCATATAGATCTTTTACCTCTTTGGTTAGGTTTATTCCTAGGTATTTTATGGCTCTTGGTGCAATTGTAAATGGGATCGATTCCTCGATTTTCCGTTGCTTCATTATTGGTGTATAGAAATGCAGCTGATTCCTGTACATTGATTTTATATTCTTGCAACTTTGCTGAATTCATGTATCAGTTCTAGCCGTTTTTTTGGTGGAGTCTTTCGGGATTTCCATGTAGAGTATCACATCATCTGCAGAAAGGGAAAGTTTGACCTCTTTGCCAATTTGGATGCCTTTTGTTTCCTTTTGTTGTCTGATTGCTGAGGCTAGGACTTCCCACACTATGTTAAACAACAGTGGTAAGAGTGGACATCCCTGTCGTGTTTCTGATCTCAGGGGGAAAGCTCTCAGCTTTGCCCCATTGAGGATGATATTAGCTATGGGCCTTTCATGTATGGCTTTTATGATGTTACAGTATGTTCCTTCTATCCCACCTTTCTTGGGTTTTCTTTTTTTTTAAGAAAGGATGAGTATTTTGTCAAATGCTTTTTCTGTATCTATTGACAGGATCATGTGATTCTTATCCTTGCTTCTATTGATGTGATGTATCACAGTGGTTTGTGAATATTAAACCAGCCCTGAAACCCAGGAATGAATCCCACTTGATCATGGTGAATGATTTTTTTAATATACTGTTGAATTTGATTTGCTAGTATCTTGTAGAGAATTTTTGCATCCATGTTCATCAGGGATACTGGCCTGTAATTCTCTTTTTTAGTGGGGTTTTGTGGTTTGGGAATCACGGTAATGCTGGCTTCTTACAATGAGTCCAGAAGCCTTCCTTCCGTTTCTGTTTTTTGGGACAGCTTGAGAAGAATAGGTATTAACTCTGCTTTAAATGTCTGGTATTGGGAGGCTGGGTGGCTCAGTCGATTAAGTGTCCGACTTCAGCTCAGGTCATGATCTCACAGTTTGTGGGCTTGAGCCCCATGTCGGGCTCTGTGCTGACATCTCAGAGCTGGAGTCTGCTTCGGATTCTGTGTCTCCCTCTCTCTCTGCCTCTCCTTGTGCTGTCTCTTTCTGTCTCTCAAAAATTGAATAAATATTTAAAAAATTTAAATGTCTGGTAGAATTCCCCTGGGAAGCCATCCGGCCCAGAACTCTTATTTGTTGGGAGGTTTTTGATAGCTGATTCAATTTCTTCACTGATTATGGGTCTGTTCAAATTTTCTGTTTCTTCACGTTTGAGTTTTGATAGTGTGTGGGTGTCTAGGAATTTTTCCATTTCTTCCAGATTGTCCAGTGTGTTGACATAGAATTTTTCATAGTATTCTTTTAAAATTTTTTTTTTTAACATTTATTCATTTTTTTCAACGTTTATTTATTTTTCGGACAGAGAGAGACAGAGCATGAACGGGCGAGGGGCAGAGAGAGAGGGAGACACAGAATCGGAAACAGGCTCTAGGCTCTGAGCCATCAGCCCAGAGCCCGACGCGGGGCTCGAACTCACGGACCGCGAGATCGTGACCTGGCTGAAGTTGGACGCTTAACCGACTGCGCCACCCAGGCGCCCCACGTTTATTCATTTTTGAGACAGAGAGAGACAGAGCATGAATGGGGGAAGGTCAGAGGGAGAGGGAGACACAGAATCTGAAACAGGCTCCAGGCTCTGAGCTGTCAGCAAAGAGCCCAGCGCGGGGCTCAAACTCACTGACTGCGAGATCATGACCTGAGCCGAAGTCGGACGCCCAACCAACTGAGCCACCCATGCGCCCCCATAGTATTCTCTAATAGTTGTTTGTATTTCTGTGGTGTTGGTTGTGATCTCTCCTCTTTCATTCATGATTTTATTTATTTGGGTTCTCTCTCCTTTCTTTTTGAGAAGTCTGGCTAGGGGGTTTATGAATTTTGTTTATCCTTTCAAAATACCAGCTGTTAGATTCATTGATCTGTTCTGCTGCTTTTTTTATTCTATATTGTTTATTTCTGATCTAATCTTTACTATCTCTCTTCTTCTGCTGGCTTTGGGGTTTCTTTGCTGCTCTGCTTCTAGTTTCTTTAGGTGTGAGGTTAGGTTCTGTCTTTGGGTTTTTTCCTATTTTTTGAGATAGACCTGGATTGCAATGTATTTTCCTCTTAGGACTGTCTTTGCTGCATCCCAAAGGGTTGGACTGTCGTGTTTTCATTTTCACTTGCTTCCATATATTTTTAAATTCCTTCTTTAATTGCCTGGTTGACACACTCATTCTTTAAAAGATGTTCTTTAACCTCCATGCATTTGGAGGCTTTCTAAATTTTTTCCTGTGGTTGATTTCAAGTTTCATAGCATTGTGATCAGAAAATATACATGGTATGATCTCAATCCTTTTATATTCATTGAGGGCTATTTTGTGACCCAGTATGTAGTCTGTTTTGGAGAATGTTCCAGGTGCACTCGAGAAGAATGTGTATTCTGCTGCTTTTGGGTGAAAAGTTCTGAATATATCTGTCAAGTCCATCTGGTCCAATGTATCATTCAGGGCCATTATTTCTTTATTGATTTTCTGCCTAGTTGATCTGTCCATTGTTGTAAGTGGAGCATTAAAGTCACCTACAATTATTGTATTGTTATCAATAAGATTGCTTGTGTTTGTGATTAATTGATTTGTATATTTGATTGTTCCAAGTTGGGGGCATAAACATTCACAATTGTTAGGTCTTCTTGATGGAGAGTTCCCTTAATTATGATAGAATGCCCTTCTTCATCTTTTGTTACAGTCTTTAGTTTAAAATCTAGTTTGTCTGACAGAAGTATGGCTACTCCAGCTTTCTCTTGACTTCCAGTAGCATGATAGGTAGTTCTCCATCCCCTCACGTTCAATCTGAAGGTGTCCTCAGGTCTAAAATGAGTCTCTTGTAGACAGCATATAGATGGATCTTGTTTTTTTTGTTTTTTTTTGTTTTTTATCCATTCTGATACCCTATGTCTTTTGGTTGGAGCATTTAGTCCATTAACGTTCAGTGTTATTATAGAAAGATAGGGGTTTAGAGTCATTGTGATGTCTGTAGGTTTCATGCTTGTAATGATGTCTCTGGTACCTTGCGGTCCTTGCAACATTTCACTCAAAAAATCCCCCTTAGGATCTCTTGTAGGGCTGGTTTAGTGGTGATGAATTCCTTCAGTTTTTGTTTGTCCGGGAAAGCCTTTTTCTCTCCGTCTAGGATTCTTGGCTGCATATTTTTCTTATTCAGCACATTGAATATTTCCTGCCACTCCCTTCTGGCCTGCCAAATTTCAGTGGACAGGTCTGCTACTACCCTTAGGTGTCAACTCTTTTCGGTTAAGGCCCGTTTGTCCCTCGCTGCTTTCAGAATTCTCTCTTTGTCTTTGTATTTTGCCAGTTTCCGTACGATATGCTGTGGAGTTGACCTGTTCTTGTTGATTCTGAAGGGAGTTCTCTGTGTCTCCTGGACTTGGATGTCTGCTTCTGTCCCCAAAATAGGGAATATATAATTTGTTCAAATAAACCTTCTGCCCCGTTCTCTGTCTCTTCTTCCTCTGGAACTCCTATGATGTGGATATTATTACGTTTCACTGAATCACTTAGGTCTCTAATTCTCCCCTCGTGGTCTAGTATTTTCTTACCTGTCTTTTTTCTGGCTTCATCATTTTCCATAATTTTATTTTCTATTTCCCTTATTCTCCCCTCTGCTTCCATCATTGTTGCTGTCACTGCATCTAATGTATTTTGCACCTCATTTACATTTCTTAATTCATTGCGACAATTTCTTAGGTCCTTGATCTCTGCAGCACTAGATTCTCTGCTGTTTTCTATGCTTTTTTCAAGCCCAGCTATGAATTGTATGACTGTTATTCTAAATTCTTGTTCAGATACATTGTTTATATATGTTTTGAGCAATTCTTTGGCTGTCATTTCTTCCTGGAATTTCTTTTGAGGAGAATTCTTTCGTTTCGTCATTTTGGCTAGTTTTCTGTCTTTTGTGTGTTTTTTTATTATTATTATTGTTATTATTATTTAAAAAAAATTTTTTTTAACGTTTATTTATTTTTGGGACAGAGAGAGACAGAGCATGAATGGGGGAGGGTCAGAGAGAGGGAGACACAGAATCTGAAACAGGCGCCAGGCTCTGAGCTGTCAGCACAGAGCCTGACGTGGGGCTTGAACTCACGGACTGCGAGATCGTGACCTGAGCTGAAGTCGGACGCTTAACTGACTGAGCCACCCAGGCACCCCTGTGTGTTTTAATAGCTTGTCATGTGTCCTGCCCCTGTGAGTACTACTATATTAAAAAGGGGTCATGCACTGTCCAGGGCCTGGCCCTTCAGGAGGTGTTTTTGGAGCGTGTTGTGTGCTCTGTGTTGTGGTGACTCCAGTTGCTTTATCCCCCTACTTGTGGTGGTGGTTTTGACCTTCACCAGGTGTGCTTTGATCTGTTCACTGAAGCAGCCCTGGAAAAAATAAAAAATGAGGGGTGGTGGTGGGAGAAACCTTATCCCATACAAAGAGAGAAATGACAGGGAAGGGGGGGAAATTGACCAGGCAGAGAATCAAAGACACTATATGGCTTAATCCAGAGAGAGAGAGAAATAAAGAAGGCGATACAGGAGAGGTGTAAAAAGAATAGATAAAAAAATGCCTGCTTAAACACACCAACAACTTGGGGTGCCTGGGTGGCTCAGTTGGTTGAGCGTCTGACTTCGGCTCGGGTCATGATCTCGCGGTCAGTGGTTTCGAGTCCCGCGTTGGGCTCTGTGCTGACCGCTCAGAACCTGGAGCCCGCTTCTGATTCTGTGTCTCCCTCTCTCTCTGACCCTCTCCCGTTCATGCTCTGTCTCTCTCTGTCTCAAAAATAAATAAACATTAAAAACAAACAAACCGACAACCAGAATAGAGAAGGGAAGAAAAAAGAAGAAAAGAAAGAAAGAAAGAAAGAAAGAAAGAAAGAAAGAAAGAAAGAAAGAAAGAAAGAAAGAAAGAAAGAAAAATAAAGGAAGGAAGGAAGGAAGGAAAGAAGGAAGGAAGGAAGGAAGGAAGGAAGGAAGGAAGGAAGGAAGGAAGGAAGGAAGGAAGAAAGAGAAATAATAAGAATTGACCAAAATTCAAATCAGAAAATGCAAAACCGCCTGACAGGTGTCTGATGGTGACTTGGCACCGGTGGCTGTGCTGGCCTGGAGAAAGGGCTGTCTGGTTCGGTCAGTGTCAATCTTGCTCAGGTAGGTAAGCAGTTACTAGGCTGGGGGGCCGGATTTGGTATAAGCGGGTCCTGCCTCCATCGGGGGCCTGCTCTCCTATTCCCTGAAGCCCCACTGTGTTGGTGATGGGGAGAAAAAAGGCGACACCCCAGTCTCTCCTCTCTGGACCGGGTGTGCCAAACCCCACTGTTCGGGCCGTCCTCACAGCCCCACTTGAGTGGGGCGGTTTTTCCGGCCCTATAGTCTCCCGTGCCTCCCAGGCACTCAGCTGGGATTCAAACCCTGATGTCTTAAAGGATCCTGCTCTGCATGCCCCGGTTCTTGGGTAGTGCCACCACCCAGAGGACAAAGGGTCTCCGGCTGGCACCTGCAGGGTCTTTTGTCCTTGGAGCGACAATACGCCTTCTTCCCACAGCACCAGAGGGAGGGGACTGCTCTCCCAATGAGCCTCTGAGCTCACTATTGAGCCGGGGGCTGGCTCCCACTCCCCCCCAGGGCATCTGCGGTCCAGAGAAAGTCAGGCCAATCCTGGATCTTCACTACTAAGGCTGTTTGCAGGTTAGAAAAACTGGCTCCCTCTGTTTTTTTTCTTTCTTTCCTCTGTGGTTCGGAGAGGTTTTTCTCTTGTCCAAATACAATCTTACGCTCCCACAGGCTCCGTTTGTCTTCCTTTTGTCTCTCCACCGAAGGGGTTACTCATGCTCCGTGCCTACTTCCCTCTTTTTATCTCTCCCAATTTGCAAGCACGCACCTCTGTCCCACCAAGGGCTTACCATTATAGATAACCGTCCAAACCTTCTTTGTACTCTTCTTCTTCTTTTTAATGTTTATTTATTTTTGAGAGAGACACAGCATGAACAGGGGAGGGGCAGAGACAGAGAGAGACACAGAATCCCAAGCGGGGTCCTGGCTCCGTGCTGTCAGCACAAAGCCCAATGCGGGGCTCGAACTCACAGACCGTGAGATCATGACCTGATCCGAAGTCGGATGCTTAACCGACGGAGCCACCCAGGCGCCCCCGGACTCTTCTGATCTCGTTTCTCTTGCTCTGTCACGAAAGAACGTGCTATTCTGAAACTACGCTTTTCCTTCCCGTCCGTGTTCTTATGTTAGTTTCTATAAGAAACGTTAGCACTGCTTTTGCATGATAAATTTTATACCGATGTTCTCATAACATACCATCCTCTGGCAATTTGTGTTTTCTTCGTTCAGTGTTAAGTTTTTGAGATTTTTTCCGCATCCATTTGTATAATTTCATAGTTTAGGTGTTGACTGCTGTGCCATACTCCATTGTAGAATCGCATTTCAGTTATTTTTCCCGTTTCCCTATTGGTGAATGTTTGGGTTATTTCTAATATCTCACTTGTATATAAGTTGACACGAGCATACTTCAATGTCGTTATGTAGGGACATCAGAGCTCCTCTGAGAAATGCACTGAGGGGTGGTGGTGTTGCATTGAAAGAGTTGCAGAGCTTAAACTTCAATGGAAATTGACCACCAAGGTGGTTGTACCAGTTAATATTCCCGTCAGCAGGGATGGCGGTTCTGGACTTCTCCATTGCCCTATTATCATTTTTGTCGGATCACCAGGTATGAAGTCGTACATAGCCTATCATTGTTACACTTGTACTTCCCTGATTACTAGCAGGTGTAAGTGTTTTAATTTTTTTTTCATATTAGAAAATGTGGTTTTCCCTCTTCTGTGAATTATCCATTCAAGTTCTTGCCGCCTGTTCTGTTGTGTTGCTTGTATTTTTCTATTGATTTTTGGAAATCATTTGCAAAATCTGGTGGACAGTCTTTTCCTTCCTTCCTTCCTTCCTTCCTTCCTTCCTTCCTTCCTTCCTTCCTTCCTTCCTTCCTCCTTCCCTCCCTCCCTTTCTTTCGAGAGTCAGAGGCAGCATGAGTGGGGGAGGGGAGGGGAGAGAGAGAGAGAGAGAGAGAGAGAGAGAGAGAGAGAGAATCCCAAGCAGGCTCCACACTGCCAGCACAGAGCCTGATTTAGGGCTTGAACCCATGAACCATGAGATCATGACCTGAGCTGAAACCAAGTTGGACGCTTAACCGACTGAGCCACCTAGGTGCCCTGAGGGGGATAGTCTTTTGCATGTAGGTTGCTAACTTCTTCTGCTTTGCTGGGTAGCTTTTTGCTTTGTTTATGGTAGCCTGGAAGGAATTTTGAAACATTAATGAGGTCAAAATTATCAAATATTTCTGTTTCGATTTTGCCTTTTGGGACTGAGGAAGACATTCTTGCCCAATTAAGGATAGAGTTATTTGTTTATTTTTAATTAAAAAAAATATTTGTTTTTGAGAGAGAGAGAAGCAGAGAGAGAGAGAGGGAGGACAGAGGATCCAAAGCAGGCTCTGTGCTGACAGCAGAGAGCCCAATGTAGGGCTTGAACTCATGAACCGTGAGATCATGACCTGAGCCGAAATTGGACGCTTAACCGACTGAGCCACATAGGTGCCCGTTACTTTTTTTTTTATTTAAAAAATCTCTGGGGCGCCTGGGTGGCGCAGTCAGTTAAGCGTCCGACTTCAGCCAGGTCGCGATCTCGCGGTCCGTGAGTTCGAGCCCCGCGTCAGGCTCTGGGCTGATGGCTCAGAGCCTGGAGCCTGTTTCTGATTCTGTCTCCCTCTCTCTCTGCCCCTCCCCCGTTCGTGCTCTGTCTCTCTCTGTCCCAAAAATAAATAAACGTTGAAAAAAAAAATATAAAAAATCTCACTTCCCTATGGATAACCCAGTATCCTGCTACGATTGATAGAGTAGTTTTCCCCATTATTGTTTTGTAATGCAACCTGTGTCTTGTACCAAGGTCCCTTTCATGCAGAGGTGTGTTCACGGGCTCTCTGGTGGCCTGTTTATGCATTGGGGTTTTGTGTATGACCTAATAAATGCTTTTATTAAGTAGGGGAGGCATCATGCCCAGTGAGGAGCCCAGTGCAGGGCTTGAGATCAAGACCTGAGCTGAGATCAAGAGTCAGATGTTTAACCCACTGAGCCACCCAGGTGCCACATGTACGTCCTAATAAATACTTCAAGAAAAAAGTTTCCAGTAGTTTGACCAAGACCTCTTCATTGTGAGATCTAGTGGCCAATCCCATCATGCTCCTTCTTGACCTACTGGGAACATGCGTCACAGTTGGTCACTGGCTCTCTTGGATTCCAGGACTCAGCAACTCTCCTCGGTTCCTCTTCCTCAGTGGTTGTCCTGTTTCCAGGGTAGGACAGCATTCCGTTGCCCAACCCCTTCCTGCTTTAGAGCCCCAGGGCTCCCTCTTGAGCTCTCGTCCCTTCTCTAGTCACACTTACTTGCAACTTGCCCGATCACTTTGTATCCACTGACTGAGAATGGGACCCCTGTTTATCTTCTTGGAGCTGATCTCGGTTTAGTATTGTGTCCATTCATGTCTACGAGGCACCTCTTCTCCGGCTACTGCTTTGGAGCTTGTACTTGCCTCCTCGTCTGTAAGCATGTACTCCAAAAATTCTTACCGTGTGTGTCCGATGAAGTTTCACGTTGATAATGACTTTTGTTTTCTTTTGAAAAGCACACGGGCGTTAGACTGCTTTAACTACAATCGCCCTCATCCTAATTTCTGTTTAATTGTTATTGAGTATTCTAGTTCCATGTTGCTTTAACCTAACTAAAACTGCACTCTTATTTTTTTTTTTACTATAAATGCTTATTGGACACGAGCATCTCTGCCTTTGTCGGGGGATGCTCAATGCTGGTCCTTGGACTCCGCATCTTCCTTCTGGGATCAGTTTCATTCTTACTAAATTTCATTTTTAGCTGTTCTTTCATAGAGCGCATGTGAACGGGCCTATTTCTCTGGCTTTATCTGCAAATGTTTTCCTGTTCCCCTCATTCTTAGTTTTCAGTGTTATCATTCCATGCCCTTCTTCCTTAAAAATGGCTCATCTGGCTGCAGAATCCTACGCTCACCCTTATTTTCGCTCGGTTCTTTAAAACTGTTATTCTTTGACCTTCTGGCGTCTGCTGTTGCCGATGAGAAGACTGTGCTGTTTATCATTCAGCTTTAGAGAGTTTTCTTTTTTTTCCCCGATTCTTCTCTTTTGAGAGGTCAATCTGGATGTTGGAACTTCAGTCTAAAAACTCACATTAGGATTTACCTAAAAAAAGTAAAAAATAAAAAAAAGCCCTAAAAACACATCGATTCTAGAAAATTTTCAGTCTCCAGTTCTTGGAGTATTGCCTTCCTTTCTCATTCCTGCCCTTCTGGAATATGTATCTGCCTCCAGATACATGTTCGTTCATTGTTAATTCTTGTATGTTATTCTCCATGGCTCTTTATCTACATTTCATATTTTCCATCCCTCTGTTGTTTAGTGCATTCTGTTTTTTCCTATCTTCCAGTTTACCAATTATCGCCACAGCTTTTCCCCCCAATTCTGTGTGTAACCCGTCCACCGGGCTTTAAATATTTATGATTTTGGCTTTTCATGTTTCTTTGCTAGAAGTTTTATTATCTCCTTTCCAAACCTGCCTCTCCCCTTTTTTATACTGGTCTGTTCTTCATTATACTTTCTCTTGAAACTATTAACTCTTAGGTCATTTTAAATCTGCCTATTTCACATTTTCTTTCTTCTTCTTCTTCCATTCTCTGCAGTTCTTGGGACCCAGGTCTCCCGAAAGACAGATCTCCTGACTCATCCTCCGTGTGGTTCATTTTTCTCATATTTTGGCAATGCTGTATTGTCAGTTTATACCAATCAGGGATGACTTATTTCTATGGGAAGTCTTTGTGCTGGGGGTTGCAAACTTTTCCCCTTTGAGCAATTATATATATGTTTTCCTTTGGATGACATTTGGGGGGCAGGCCCCCTGACCGGCAAATTTTGTGTGTTAAACATTTGGCTTGTAATGCCTCCGCTTTTCAAATAATGTAACTTAATTTCACAATGTTGTGTTGAACTGGTCTCAGGTTTGGATATTTTATAGGTAACTTTCTCTCCATAAGCTTCCATAGACAGTAAACTCCCTATAGCCTCCCTAGGAAGGTAGATGGACTTCAACGATGTCCTATTTAAGGATGAGGCAGTTTTTTGAATCTCTGGGCTTCATGCACATAGCTCGGTTTTAATTCTCCAATTTTTTCTCAGCCCTGAACACATATTCCCTGTTCCCGTGTAGGAGTTAGAATCGAAACCACTGGGACCTATAATCTGGGGAAGAAACCAAGAGGTTCCCCTTGGAGTCAGCTTGGTTTTCCATTGTGTTGTTAATTTTTCTCGCTCAATTTGACAGTTGAGGATTTCACAATCTTAGTTTTGAACCCACCTTTGCATTGCATTTTTATACTTCTATTGTATGCAGATTTCTATTGGTTTTGGCAAGGGTGGGGCTAGCCTGTATCAGCTTAGCCTGCAAATTACCAAAAGCCCTTCCTGCCATGTGTATATTTTTTTTCTTTTCTTTGCTTTGCTTTGCTTTCTTTGCTCTCTTCTCTTCTTCTTTTTTTTTTAAGTTTGTGTGTTTATTTTGAGAGAGTGAGAGCCGGGGAGGGGTAGAGAGAGAGAGAGAGCGGGAGAAAAGGAGAATCCCGACGTAGGGCTCAAACCCACAAACTGTGAGATCATGACCTGAGCGGAAATCAAGAGTCGGCTGGGCAGCAGGCGGAGCCCCTCAGTCGCGCCCCATGTGTGTATTGTCATTTGCATATTAGCAACGAAGCCTCAATCACCCGTTAATTGGAAAGAAAGCCCGAAGCTCTCACGAGACTGAAAATAAAACCAACCAACCAAAGAAGAAAAAAATATTCAAGCCGGTTTGCTGGTTAAAATAATTAAATTGGTCGAGTTGGCGCAAGTTAAAATCCGAGACACCAAGCATCTTGAGTACTATATCACGCAGTTGGTTTAACGTCGGATGTTCCTGAATCTGAACCTTACTTGGCTTCTCTCGAGTGGTTGAGCCTGGGAGCGTCACTTCTCTGAAACTTGCCTTCCTCACCTGTGGAATGGCGATGGTACCCACTCCCCATGTTTTTAGCCAGAGTTTTAAGAGAGTTTGTAAGGGCAAAAGTGTCCAGAAGAGCACTTGTATCTTTGCATTGAATTTATATTTATTTTTGAAAAATGTTCCATTCATCGGACTTTATTAATGAGAGCACCCGTCTCCATCTCTCTTTTTTTCTATCTCTCCTCCGCCTCTTGGCCAACCTACAGGTGGCGGGCCCTCTTTGCAGCCAGTGGCTACACGCACTGGCTGTACAAGCACGCTGTGCAAGAGTAAACACCTCGGGAGCCCCACACCTTGCAAATGCCCAGCGTGGAGGACCCGCCCTGTGCTTTCCTTCACGTCCTCTCTGCCCGCATTTTAGTCCGGCCGTCGCCGTGGTAACCAGCTGCCTGCAGGGGTAACTTGGTAGCACCTCTCCTGGGTTGTACCAGGCATCTCTTGCCTTCTTGCCCTTCTTTCTCTCTCCAGATGCCTGGAGAAGCCAGGTAGCCATTCTCACGCGCACCTGGGTGATCCTGGAAGTGTGTGGGGAACCCTCCCTTGGGGCAGCGCTTGACAACTGGGGCAGAGGAGGCGGCATGTAAAGGTGACCCCTTTCCCTTCTGGGAGAAACAGCCCTGAGGTGCATTCTACGAGGCTTGCGGTAGTTGACCGGCTTAAAATCCCAGCCGAGGTTTGGCTTGGCTGACTCCCTCTGGATTGTACCCCTATTCCTTGGGATAAATACCTGCATGTAAGCCATGCATGTAAACACCTGCACGTAAGCCCTTGCCTCAGGCTCTGCCTTTTGGGAGAGCACAGGCCAAGACAGGTGCTTAATTCATCAAGAGAACGAGAGTTGCCACATGAATCGGTGAGAACTGATTACATCTATCAAGATTTAAGTACCAAGAATTAAGTGGGAACATTAATGTGAAGACATTTGTATTGACAAGCTTGTGAAACCAAGGCATTCGGTTGCAGAGATCTTTATAATTCATACCATATCCTTTCCCAGAGAGGATATGGGATGCCTCTATGGATAAAGAGGACAGTTGGAAAATCATGTAAATTTCAGAAGCTTACAACCAGCCCCGCCGCCCTTGAACCCTGGTGTTTGCTGTGCTGAGGGCGTTGGGTGACAGAACTTTCTAATGATCAGAACTCTGCAACCAGGGGACCCTTAAAGAGATAAGAGATCTTTGTAAGGTATCTCGGAAAATGATCAAAAGTAAGAATGCATTTGCCCCTAACCCTCTCCTGTCTTTGGAATGATAGACACGATTACGATTCCCTGGGATGACTCAATGCACATGATTTGGAGGTCAATCCTAAAATCCGGCCAAAGCTGACTTTCCTATTCATTTCTTACTTGCGGGAATTGGAGAAGCAGTTCTATACATCACTCGCTTGGATGGCCAGTAAGTAATTAGTTGGGGTCTTACCAATCTTAGCCCCCCTGCAAAGAAGCCAGTGGTAATTGTGGGCATTCGGATGATAATTCTCCAGCAGAGGACCAGCTTCTGATTCTGATTCCCCACCCGCCCCCTCCACAGGCTGTGCTCTGGAGGTCAGATGCCAGATGTACAATGAATATGGAAGAAAGAACGTTAGAACACAGGCTGTTCAGGAGTCTCTGACAATCAGCCCAGAGGTTTTGCTGTGCTGACGGCTGATTCATGAGTTGCTCATGTTGTAACAGTCTATACTTGGGGCTGAAAGTAACACCTCTCCCCTTGTGTGGTGCCAGGTAGCTGGAATTTCCCTCTGACAAAAATAGATAGAAGAAAATACACAGCTCACCAAAGTGAGGACAGCTCGGGGGACAGACCGCGGAACCTCAGCGTTCTGAAAACCCACGTCACTGAGTGAGAGAACGGAACACAGGGGTAGGAGTGGCACCCAAAGAAATTACAGGAGAAAGCAGTTCTGAGCTGGAGAAACCCCTATCTAGATTTGCAGATCAGAACACTCCCAAGCCCCAGGAGGAAAATAGACCAACACCTAGAAATAGTCAATGTGAAATTGAACTCTGGACAAATAATCACCCATGCATTCTCTGGAAAGAGCAAGCTAACCACAAAAGAATAAAAAATCAAGCTTGCTTTTGCAGCCTTAAGTTGGAGACAAGGGCAAATTGCTGATACAGTTCTGATGGAAAACGGAGTCATGGTTGCAATTACATTCATGGGTGAAGTCACGAGGGAGGTGTCCCCAGATGGGCAATGACTCAGAGATACCACGGCCCAGCGACTAGTGCTCAGAAAGCTATCAAAGATGCCTGCCGGCCGCGCCCAGCATGTATCATGATCAAGATTCCACAAATTACCAAAGTGGGCACGAGGAACAGGACAGGCAGCACTAGAGTCATTTAAACACAGAGGGAAGTTTCAATCACTGTTGCAAATATGTTTTGAAAGCAGAATGCCCTCCTTAGTTCGGGAAAGACACAACGTTACAAATAAGCCAGGCGGAGGGGCGCCTGTGTGGCTCAGTTGGTTAAGAAAGTCAATCAGGTCATGATCTCACATTCTGTGAATTTTCAAGGGGCAAAACGTAACAGTGAGGTGGCCCATTGCTTCCCGGTGGGTCCACCTCGGCCAGTCTCCCTCTTGCCTCCCTGCCAATCGCGAGTGCCTTCCCCACTGCTACCCTGCGCAGGGTCCAGTGAGCTGGACCGCTGCCTGGGCAGGATAATTTCTGTGGGCGGTGGGTCTGTGTGCAGCGAAGACCACTCTTCAAGGGCAGTCTGGATCTCCCTGTCCTCCCTCTGGGACCTCTGCTTAAGGAGGTCCCTCCTCCACCTCCACCTCCACCTCCACCTCCACCTCCACCTCCACCTGATCCCGGATACTCCCGCCCCCTCCCACCCCCAGCTCCTCGCCTCCGGCAGCCGGGAGACTGGCCCCGAAAATCAATCTTCTTTCTCTGGCACCTTGAATCTATGTTCTCACTTTGCGGTGGGTGGTGGAGGAGGCCCCTGGGGGGCAAAGTGAGAGAAGGGAGGCAAGGATATTCACAGGGAACAAAAGCATTCACAATTTTGGATATAACCCTGCCACGCGGTTTCCATAACCTCTTATATGGCAGAATATAACGCAGGGATAGGGCGCCTGGGTGACTCAGTCGGTGAAGCACCTGACTTCGGCTCAGGTCATGATCTCACGGTTTGTGGGTTCGAGCCCCGCGTCGGGCTCTTGTGCTGACGGCTCAGGAGCCTGGAGCCCGCTTCCGATTCTGTTTCTCTGCCCCTCCCCTGCTCACGCTGTCTCTCTCTGTCTCTTAAAAATAAACATTAAAAGGGGCGCCTGGGTGGCGCAGTCGGTTAAGCGTCCGACTTCAGCCAGGTCACGATCTCGCGGTCCGTGGGTTCGAGCCCCGCGTCGGGCTCTGGGCTGATGGTTCAGAGCCTGGAGCCTGTTTCCGATTCTGTGTCTCCCTCTCTCTCTGCCCCTCTCCCGTTCATGCTCTGTCTCTCTCTGTCCCAAAAATAAATAAACGTTGAAAAAAAAAATTAAAAAAAAAATAAATAAACATTAAAAAAATTTTTTTTTTAAAAAGAATGTAACGCAGGGACAACACAACGCACAGAGATGTGCAACTTAAAGCCTCCTCACAAGGCAGACACCCCGGCAACCAGAACGTTCCCACCCTCCTCCCTCACAGAACCACCACCCTGATTTTTATTAGGCATCGCTCGCTTTTGTGTGTGTTTGCAGCACCCAAACACGCCTTCCCAAGTGCGCTGGTTTGATCTTGCCCCCTTTCTCGAGCTTGACCTACCGGAATTCGTGGAGTATGCATTTGACGGCAGGTCCGGCTTCTTTTGCTCGAGCTTTTGCTGTGCTGGCGCCTTGGGGTCCTTTCCTTGGAGGCTGCGCAGAGCGCCAAGGTGGGAGCGGGCCGGCCTGGGGTTTCCGCCCGGCTGCGGGGGGACGTGACGTTCGGGCTCTGTCCGACGTCTGGCTTTCACGAACAGTGCTGCTGCCCCCGACTTGTGGTGCACTCGTGCCTGCTTTTCTGCTGCGCGTCTCCTAAATCCACAGCGCGATGCACCGTACTGCTCTATCACCTTAAACTTGCCCTGCTGAGTTACCGGTCTGGGGATGTGGATTTTTGCCCTGGCGCTTGTATGCTGAGGTATGAATGCTCGAGTGACGTTGTTACAGGGCATAAAAAGGCATTTCAAATCGCAACACGAGTACATGTTGGAATCATGATCTGAGAGCCGTCAGACTACCCGGAGAAATTCTCATGGAGACACAGGGTGGCTGGGTACCCAGGCCCACAGCCCCGGGGGTGGGGGTGGGGAGGAGGGGCGTGTCACTGTTTCCCAGCCAACGTCCTCCAAGCAACAGGTGCGCGCAGTCACTCTCTTCCCAGCCCACCGGCTTTGAACTTGAACAATTCTTGATGACACGGTTTTGTGTTGTTTTTTTCTTTTCCTTTTTTTTTTTTTTTGTTTCCGTTTGGTGACCTAGTATTATTTATACTGTCGAGCATAAAGCGAGACTTTATTAATTTATAAAACATTATGTCAAGACCGAATAATTCAAAAGCACATAAAAAACAGCCTCACCGTAGTTCTGAGTGGCTACTTCCTCAGCCACACAAATAGCCAGTGAAGTCTTTAAAATTGCCGTTTGGAAAAGACTCCGTTACACTTAGGTCCTAGGAGCATAATGGCCCCCAATCTCTTGGAGAATTTGGAGGAAAAGAGAAATGGGGTGATTTTATTCTCTTCATTAAATATACACTTATTTATTGATTTTTTAAAAATATATATTTAACCATAAAAATATTGGGGCATCTGAGGGGCTCAGTCAGTTGAATATCTGCCTCTTGATTTCGGGTCAGGTCATGATCCCAATGTCGTGAGATCAAGCTCTGAGTTGGGCTCTGCGCTGAGTGTGGAACTTAAGATTCTCTCTCTTTCAAGGGCGCCTGGGTGGCGCAGTCGGTTAAGCGTCCGACTTCAGCCAGGTCACTATCTCGCGGTCCGTGAGTTCAAGCCCCGCATCGGGCTCTGGGCTGATGGCTCAGAGCCTGGAGCCTGTTTCCAATTCTGTGTCTCCCTCTCTCTCTGCCCCTCCCCTGTTCATGCTCTGTCTCTCTCTGTCCCAAAAATAAATAAATGTTGAAAAAAAATTTTTTTTAAAAAAAGATTCTCTCTCTTTCTGCCTCTTTCTCTTGCCTCCCTCGCTCGTGCTCGCTCTCTCTCAAAAAATAAATAAAAATACAAATACAAATAATGAATCAAATGTATCTATTACGTGTTTACATGTAAATAGATACAAATATAACATTGGAAGGAGTATATGGAAATGTTATTGAAGTCATTTTTTGTTGGGGGGGAGAGGTGATGTTACAAATATTTCTTCATTTTGCTTTCTTTTGTTTTCCTAAATTTCTGTATTAAGTATGCTCACTTTCCAACTGGGAAAAAAGCTTCAAAAATATGGATAGTTAAAGAAATAATTTTAATAATTAATACTTTTTATTTTAATTTATTTTTAATAAATATTTAAAACATTTTTAAAGATTTTATTTTGAAGTAATCTCTACATCCAATGTGGGGCTCAAACTCACAACCCCAAGATTAAGAGTTGCATACCGTTCTGATTGAGCCAGCTAGGAGCCCCTAAAAAATATTTTTAATGAAATCTTTGAGAACAGAAAGAAACCATATAGAAAATGAGATAATCCAACTAGAACTATGAAGTTACACATTTAACTATTTTTTTTAATTAAAAAATTTTTTTAATGTTTCTTTATTTTTGAAAGAGAGACTGACAGAGCATGAGCGGGGGAGGAGCAGAGAGAGAGGGAGGCACAGAATCCGAAGCAGGCTCCAGGCTCTTAACTGTCAGCACAGAGCCCAACGGGGGGCTCGAACTCACGGACCACGAGATCATGACCTGAGCCGAAGTTGGACGCTTAACCGACTGAGCCACTCAGGCGCCCCTTAAGTTTATTTATTTTTGAGAGAGAGAGAGAGAGAGAGAGAGAGAGAGAGAGAGAACAGAAGTGAGGAAGGGGCAGAGAGAGAGAGGCGGGGGGGGGGGGTGGAGAGAGAATCCCAAGCAGGCTCCATGCTGTCAGTGCAGGGTCCCATGCTGGGCTCTAGCTCGTGAACCGTGACATCATGACCTGAGCCAAAATCAAGATGTGGATGCTTAACTGACTGAGCCACCCAGGCACCCCTTGGCCCATGGATTCCCCCCACCCCAACTTTTTAAACAGGTCAAATTAGATCTGACATCGCTATAGTAAATATTGGACATGAAGGCCATATAATGGCTGTTCATTTACAGAAGCAGCCTGACTCTGCTGTCATCCCGAGGACAGCCATGTTATTCCTTAGCAACACCAGTGGATGGTGCAAATGTTTATTTTTCCTTTCCGAGAAGTTTGTATCTGTCGTAGAGCCTGGACAAGTGCATTGCTGATGTCTGAGAGTCTTACAGAATGGCCTTGGCCAGGAACAATTCAGAGCAGGCATCAGTCACCTGTGTCACAAAAGAACACTGACTTCTGCCAACTGTGTGGTTTTGTGCCGGCTGGCCTTCCGGTCGGGACCCGAGAAGGGCCGAGGGGCACACTGGATTCTGTGACAACCAAGTGACTTGGTTTCTTGGTCAGCGTTATTTGGGCCCATCCATTTTGCTTTGTAGAGTTCCCATTAGCTGGGCTTCAGATGCTGATTTTCTGATTGCAGTGGTTTCTGGATGGCCCTTGTGTCTACAGAGATAATGCCACGTGCTTAACAGAGACGAGGAAGTGCATCCTTCCTTTGCTCTGCTGGGAGAGCCCGTATCCCAGTCACTAAAGCAGAGCCAGGTATTTGTATCTGAGTCCAAAAGAGAGCCCAGCGCCAGTCCATTTCTTCTCGAGGCTCCATTCCACACCACTGGATTGCAGGGATGCTGTGGTTCACGCCGAGCAGGGCAGTGGTAATACCAGACCTTTGTAGCGTCTACACAGTCTGAGCCATCAGTGGCTCTGGTTCATGAAATAAAATGCTGGTTTCATGAAGGATCTCTTTAGGGTGCTCAGCTCTTACAATTTGCTTAGCCAAATTGTCAAGAGGAAGAAATAGCATAGATCAAAGACCAGTAATACCACTGTTTCACCTAGGATCTGCTCCTGATGAAGAAGTTGGGCTGAGGGCCCCCGTCTTGTGATTTGTTGGGTGAATATTTCAGAGGAGGGGCCCCAGGAGACCATGCGCCATTAATTTTGTGGAGGGTGTGCTTTTCATTTATGAGGATTGGATCAACTTCAGTTGGGTCATACTGAGGGGCTATCCTCGGACAGTAAACCAGATGTTTGAGCAAGAGTGTTGCCGAGGGTTGACTGAGCGCTGAATGAGTGTCCGCAATGAAGTACCTAATTTGGGAGGACGACATGGATCCTGGGAAACCCTGGCAGCTGTTGTTCACCCTTGAGAGGCTTGCTACTCCGGCTCTCCTGCTTCGTGATGGGGGGCCCTCATCCAGCTACCCTCTGGAGACCCTGTTACCATGAGAAGGATTAACCTTCCTCATCCTGCCCTTGGATCCCCGCTGGAAAGAGATGCTTTGGCTACCTGGTGGTCCAGACTCAATTGTCCAGGCTCGCTTTTACCTCAGGGAAAACTTGGTTGTGACAAGGATGGACCATTCTAGACTCATCAGACTCCTTCCACTGGGATCCCATCTTGGGATCCTCAGGAATTCCAACCCCATGTGGGTACAACCTGTAACTCACAAACACGTACTCGGCATGTGCACTGTCTCATGATCGCTCTAGGCACTAGGGGCGCAGATCGTCCATGTTTTCGCCCTCCAGGAGGGAAGAAACACCCAGACATTCCTCAAACATCTGTACCCGTCACCCCACCCATCTGCTCAGCGGGTGTGCTCATTTGAGGTCTCAGGGAGGCAATACAGATCATCAGACACAAACATTTTCACATTGCACTCTGCAAGCTCATAGCCTCATTTCCATCTGAGCCTTTCTTGTTCTCTCGTCCTTTGGACAGGGTGTCCCTCTTCCAGGCCAACATGAATATCTCCGCTCTGGATCCCCTCTCTTCCGCCAGCCTGGAGCCCTTGCTCAGGCAGAACCTTCTCTCTTACTCTCTCCTTCTCTGCTGCCCAACCTCAGTTATGTGTGCCCAAGTCTCTCCCGTAACACACATGAAACTCTTTCTTTGAGCCCATTTCACTTTCCTGCTCTATTTCCCATACTTCTTTCTGTTCCCTGTCAAATTGCTTGAAAGAACCGTTTGTGCTCACGCATCCTTTCTCCTTTCTTCCTCAAAGCCTTGGCCTTCACCTCATCCCTCCAGGGAAACTGCAGTAGCCAACATCACCAGTGGCTGGCCTCCTGCTAAATCTGAGGGGCACTTCTCGGTCTTGTCTTTCTAGAGGAGAAGCGCTTGGCACTGATCGGACTACTCCCTCTTACTTGAAATAACCGTTTTTGCATGTTTCAGGTTCATGGCCCTGGTAGTGCAGTGAAGAGCTCAGGCTTTAGAGCGTGTCTGCTTGGGTCCTCATCCCGGATCCAGCCTTTATTAGCAGGGTGCTTTTGTGCAAGTTCCATAGACTCTCTGCGCCTCTGATTTAGAGGGCTGTCATGAGAATTTAATTAGTTAAAACACGTACAACACTTGGAACAATGCCTGGCACAAAGTACGTTGCTAAATAATTGTTCATGGTTATTATTTCCTTTGTGTTCTTCTCTTTTACGGCTATGTCCTTAAATGTTGTCATCTGGTCCTTATATCCAGTGCTGCATGCTGTCCCTCGTTTACCCCTTCAAAACATCCGTATGCTGATCATTCCCACGTCTTGGCCCCAGATCGCTCTCCTCAGATTCGAATCTACATATCCAACCGCCAGCAGCACGGATCTATTGTATGTGTACTTACATCTGTTGTATTCAAAGCTGAACTCACCATATTCTTTCCCAGAATGATACAGGAAATAGAAACCCCGGCCATGTGCTTCCCACTTGGATGCCAGAAACAAGGTGTCCTCCTCACTTCTTTCCCGTTCCGTTCCACGTCCAGACGATTGCCAAGTGCTGTCTCTTTGATCTCCTAATTATGTCTCCAATCTGCTTGCTTTCCTTCCTCTCCATTGTTTCTCACGCATGGCGCCATCTTTTCTTCTTGTAAGACCCAGAAGACTTTATCTGCTCGCATCACCCCTTACATTCTCCACTGTGGACAAGGCTTTGCTACATGTTAATGCTTCCCACTGTTCTGGACATGAAGGCCAGAGTCCTTGGAGCAGATATTGGCCTCCTCCAGTGTTTCTTACTCCTGTTAGAGGGGAAGAGGTGGGTGGATACCGCTTAGATTGAATCTGGGGCAACCTCCGTGCCATCCACTTTGGCAACTGAAGAGCCCACTTTCTGTAATTTCTTTGGAGGACAGTGGTCTCAGCTTAACCATCACTTTCTCTGGGTAGCTTTCCCCATCCAAGCCCCAAGTCTGGATTAAATGTCCATCCATCCATACTCTCCTTTATCTCTTCTATTATTGTGCATTCATCACACTACATTATAATTGCCTGTTTCCTTGTCTCTATCCTCCTGCACACTATAACATCTGTCAAGGCAGTAATCGTACTGTTATGGGCTGCATTGTGCCCCCCTCAAAGATTCATATGTTGAAGTCCTAACCCCCCAACCCTCCAGAATGTGACCATAGTTGGTAGCAGGGGCTTCCAAAAGGTAATGAAATGAAAATGAGATTGTTACAGAGGGCTCTAATCCAATATGGCTGGTGTCCTTCTTATAAGAGGAAAACTGGACCCGGACGTACTGGGGAAGATAGTGGGAAGACATAAGAAGAGGACGGCCACCTACAGGCCAGGAAGAGCAGATCCTTGTCTCACAGCTCTCGAAAGGAACCAACCCTGAGACACTTTGATTTTGGACTCCCAGCCTCCAGAACTGTGAGTCCCTACATTTTTGTGGTTTAAGCCGCCCAGTCTATGGTACTTTGTTACGGCAGCCCCTAGGAGACTAATACACGTATCTTACTCACTTCCCAGTGCTGAGCATGGCACGGGGAAGGGATTCAGCATCTGATGACTACTTTTTGAGTAAGTGAAGGAACGAGTCAGCCACCGAGAAGAGCCAGGATTCATTGATCCGGTTTATGCAACTGCATTTAATCAAGTATAGAAGAATGTCGTAGACGTTCAGAGAAATTAGGTGGCATTTGTGGAATCCTTACAGAGAAAACTTGACATGAAGACGTTGAATAAGACGCCAGTGACTGTTCCCATCTTCCAGTGGTTTATAGCCAGATGTGGTGGGGGATGTGCACTCTAGCTGCAATAAAAAAAATAAACCTCAAGCTCACGGAGTGATTGGAGCACAAAGAAGAAAAGGGATGAATTTACAATGAGATGACCGAGGGAGAGTCTCGTGCCTTCAAAAGTTGGTTGTGTTTCAGCAAACAGAGGTAATGGCCAAAGAGGAATCCAAGGCACATCATACTCAAAGGTAGAGAGGAAGGAAGTATGTTCTAGGAATAGAACACCCCTGGTTTGGCTGGATCGTAAGGGTTCGCATCTTCTTGGGAAGGCATTACGAGGCAGCATTTGGGAGAGCCTTGAATGTCAGTTGGGAGCATTTCTGAATCCGTGTCTCTGCATTTACGTTCCACAAATACTGGAAATATTAGCAGCTGAAGCTCTTCCTCCCTCCCGTACCTTCCCTCAAAGAAGCATCGGTTGGTTTAACCATTCATCGCAAAAACGACGTCTCCCCTTCTACATTTTTTAAATTTTGTCGTAACTTTCAATAGGAAATCTATGCACGGTCAATTAGCTCTCCAAGAGCAGGCTCAGCTCTCTGATGGATGGGCCAAGGCTTTGTTAAGACACCGCTCAGTACGTGTGTATATGTTTGTGTGTCATTGCCGAGACTGGCAATTAGTCTGGAAAACTAATCACCTCCTTCAAACAAAGGCAGCCAGAAATTCTCTTACACGCGTTCAGCTTTGGTAAATCACTTGACGATCACAGGGCTTTCTGGGGCAGGCTGTTCAAACAAGTCTCTTTCCTCATCCAAGGTGGCCTCTGGGGTCATCTCTTTTGCATGCTGGTGATCCCATGCAGCTCCGTGTAGCTTGTCACCATACTTCAAGCACAGACCTTGGACTTGGAAGTGCCCACCCCCTTTGCCCTTGTTCCAAAGCAGGGCTTTTGCGAGCCGCCCACCCCTCAGCAGGAGCAGTATATTGGAAATGTAAGGCGAGCCGCCGTTTGGAAGGAAGTGGGGGTGTGGAGAGATTGAGACCGGATCAGGTCTTAAAGGAGAAGGGAAAGGCACTATGTACTTTAAAATTTTATCTAAATCTTTATTTCTTAAGCCAATACGAGGCAACCAAGACTGGGTGATGCCAGTGAGGTCTCTCATTACGTTGGTTCTTCTGGTGACCCAGGTTTTTCCCACCCCAATACATCTGAAAGCCACGTTTGTTAATAACCAGAACAAGTGAGTGCGAAGTGAGGAAGCCATAAAGCTTATTCAAGTCACCGCCGGGACCCTCTGTTATGCTTCTGGGCCGGACGTGTCCTCCATGCATCCTGGAGATACTGGTCTACAATGTGATACTGCAGTGAAATCAGCATCCTTGCTCTTGGCCATATCAGTCACAAGATGCTTGCTATTAACCCACAAGTATTTACTTTGAGCTCTTCCCCCATCCGAGCTGACCCCTAGGGAAAAGGTAAGGCAGAAAGTGCCTTAGACCCTGGCCTTTGGGGTACTCATCCAGATTGTTCAGCCAGGGGCTTGAAAACCTGAGTTCAAATCCTAAAGCTGCCAGGACCAGCATCTGAGCTGAGCCTTTTTTTGTGGAGTCAGTTCCTCATCTGAAAGGAAGGGGTATAGTGGGTTTGGAGATCCCAGAATCCTCTCAGCCTCCAACATCCTATGAGGAGACCTTCAATGAGGAAACCTCTGAAGCTTGGGGCACCTGGGTGGCTCAGTCAGTTAATTGTCCCAACTTTTGATTTCAGCTTAGGTCATGATCTCACAGTTCCTGGGTTTGAGCCCTGTATCGAGCTCTGCGTCGACAGCATGAAGCCTGCTTGGGATTCTCTGTCTCCCCCTCTCTCTATGAGCCCCTCCCCTTCTCTCTCTCTCTCTCTCAAAAATAAGCAAATAAACATTAAAAAAGGAAATCTCTGAAGCCTACACAACAACATCCAAGGAAAGTGAGGTTCTGCCCACACCTTCTTCTCTTCTACCGCCAAGCTGCACATCTACTGTTGAGGGTTTTTTTTCCCCTTCGTGGATGGTTTTAATATCCATCTTCCTTCTCATTAGTCACTTATCCTGGGGTGGGGGAGAGCACATAATTTACATCTGTCCAGACCCACCTCTCCCTTCTCCAGGGGTCCCAGGGCCACCATCTTGGCAGGCACAGTATGGCCTTATCTTCCGCTGTGGTTGGCTCCCTGGGGATTTGGCCTTTGCCTGGATGAACAGTCCAAGCACATGTCCCAGGGCTGAACACCTGGAGTCATTTCAGTTGCAGAGGGGCTTTGGCAAAGCACTCTCTGCAGCCCCGGTGCCTTTCATCTTTACGCTCCTGTGAATTTAAAGGGAAATGAGAACCAGCTGCTTCTGATACCTTTACACTTAACTCATCAGAAAACTGTCTAGGGAAATGGGTTTGAGAGCCAGGAAACCCTTTTTAAGACCCTTTGTTTGGGAAGTAAAACTCGCCATGTTTTCCAGAAACCCAGGTTTCACACCTCACCCTCTGTTCACCTTCGTACCGTCTCCCCTGGCACCTCCAAATCGGGATCCTCAGGTTTCGCTGAGCCATCTGTACCTGAAATAATCATTATGATTGATTGCATTTGGGCCACTCTCCACTTTGTCAGCAGTTCAGCAGTCTCATTGGATTCTCATAGGAACCTGGTGATAGATTTGTCAATGGAAGCATCAAAGGGGTTCAAGTCAGCCTGTAATTGGCACAGCTGGGACCAGACCCCCCCCCCCCCCACTGGCTCCTAATGCTGAGACCAGTGGTTCTCGAACTTTAGCCTGAATTAGAATCACTTGGCTGGGCCCCCACCCCAGAGTGGGTCTGGAATGGGGCCTAGAGAATTTGCGTTCCTAAGAAACTTCCAGGTGGTTCTAACGCTGATGGTCCTGGGGCGCCATTTTGAAGTCCAGTGTCTTAAATGTACCCCCATGGGATCCCTTTGTCTCCTCCTTGAGTGTGTAGACCTGCCTTCCTCAGTGTTACCTATGCCAAACAGATGGAAAAGGAGTCTTCACTCACCAAAAGGAAGATGCCACATGTTTGCAAAGACTGGTCAGCAAGAACAGGCCATTTTCGCTGGGACTTGCCCCCCAAGTGCAAGCCAAACCTCTCCAACTCAGCCTCTCACCGTTTCCGTCCTTCTGCTTCCCCGACGAGGGCGTTCTTAACCTCAGTTCGTTTTGTCTCCTAACATCTGATGACGCTTTCCTGCCGTAATCGGACACCTCCGAGGCAATGGCCCTGGACACCACTCATCATTCATGGTTTCCTCTCGATGACTGTTGCCCTCCTTAATGTTATCTCCGCGTGCGGAATCCCCACTGGGGCAGTATTGCCTTTTTGGCGTCATCAGTTAATTTGTTCATTTCCATGTACGTTATTGAAAGCACTCCGAGTCTTAATTAGTCCTCTTTAGCCGCTTCTCCCTGTAGCCCCCGTGTCACAGAACCAAAGGCACTGAAGCACGGTGAGGAACAGGCCTAATTAACAGGCCCGTGATTGAAACTCGGGAGCAATGGAGGATGCGGAAGATTTACATAATTCATATGCAAAATGGGGGGCTGATGCGGTGGCAGGGGAGATGGACGCAGGAAGAGCAGTTAGGATTTGTCAAAGATACGTGTTGGTTAGGGCTACAGGGCCCCCCTCCCCCCACCCTTTGCTTCCAGGAACTGCCTCCCACCGCTCAGTTCCGAATGGTTCTGGATGGGGTGGCAAGTGCAGAACCAGCCCTGATCTCATCCCCTGCTTGAGGAGAGAGCACCTGACTGCGTCTGGCTATTTGGAAGCCTTCCGCCCTCTGGCCACGGTGATGGGTTGAGGCATGAACGTGTGATTCTCTAGTTGGGCCAATCAGAGTTGCTTCCCGGGACTTTTCTGCTGGGTGTAGCTGGGAGGAGCGCCTTTGGCCCTTGGGAGCAGGGGGTTAGAAGGACGTGACTCTTTGGTGGCCAGGAACCATCTTCCCCACAGCATGGGAGAAGACCGTCTGCAGGAGAAGAATGGGGTCCAAGTGCAGAAAGAGGCATAGCCAGGAAGTGACGGGAGATGAGAAGCCACCAAAGACAGAGTCTGAGCCCCTGCCTTGTGGTGCCAAAGCTACTGACACTTCATTGGACAAGAGCTTCCTTGATTTGGTCACAAGTACATGTACATGGCTTCCTTGATTTGGTCACAAGTACATGTACATGGGACTCGAGGGAACTCCTGTGATCAGCACTGCCTCGCCTCTCGTCAGCTCAGTTACAGTCAACAGGGGGTTGACATTGAGGTGATCCCGACAGGGCAGGGAAGTGGCCGTGAAGATGCTTTTCATATCTCCCACCCCTTTTTGACCCACACCAAGGAACTGTGTTTCCACTTCATTTGAACCTACAAGACCTGTTTCCTTCAGGTACCTGGGGTTTGCTCCCTGTACTAGGCTATTAGCCACTGGTTGTCACATCCCTTTGGATGCTGTGGGGCATGGACTGGCCGCCATACTTGGGGGACATCCCTACGTAGTCCGTCACCGCTAACTCTGCTCCTGCCCTGAATCAGCCTTGGTCTCTTTAACGTGACTCATTTCACAGGCAGTATTTATTGAGCACCTGTTACGTGCCTGGCACATCTGGGAATATGGGGACAACTGGACCTGAGCCCACCCAGTGAAGGTCCAAGTGCAGAGAGACCTCTGTCTTAATCTTTATGGATCAATGTCCAGGCCAAGGCCTTTGGTTGCCCCATTGGACAAGGCAGAGGCCTTCCCACCCTACTACTCCTCATAGGAAAATCTAATTCAACTTTTATCTCATAAAGAGGAGATTCAGACATGGACCTAGGGATTCATGGACCTAGGGATTCATAAGAGTCCTTTTGACTGAGGTTCCAATATGCTTAGACACCATGGTCCTCAGGACACAAAATTACCTCCATTCACGGACATACAAAGAATTCTATTGCTTCCTGTATTTTTTTTCTCCTTTGGTGCAATATCTGCATTAAGCCCCTATACTATACCATACTTACTATAGGTCATATAGAAAATAGAAAAACAAATTAAAACCAAAGAAAAATAACTCACAATATTTTTTAAAAGAATAGAAGGCTGTTTATTGACCACTGTTTACCAGTATTTACAACAAAGCAAACAATATACAGTTTGACTACAAAGTGATTGTTTCTCCTGGTTGCTGCTAAACCAGTAACTCAAATGCTGAGAAGAGGGAGGTTACATGTAAGGAATGAGTTGGGGTAAAGGAAAAACGTGCAGATCAAGAGTTTTTATTATAGGGGTCTGTCTCCCCGTTTATTGCAGCAGGTGCTAAATCACCCACATCTCTAACCCTCCGATTATGATTAGGTTTCTATCAGCCACGTCTTAGACCTTTTGGTCAGTACAGTACGGGGATTTCAGCTTCTTGAAAAAGAACGGTTCACTAGAAGGAAGCTCTAAATGTCCATTTAGCTAAGTTTTGCTTACTTAGTTAAAGCACACCAGGACTTGTGGGTGGGAAGGTGGTTGGGAGTGATAAAGTTTTCCTTTCAGGGATCTTGCACATAAACTTGCATTTGTATGACTGTAGATATGGATTCTGATAGGCTGCTTTCCTATTGTCCAATTTAAATTGCTTACATTACACTTAAATTGTCCAATTAGTTACAAAATTTGAAAGGTTAAGGCTTCCAGAAAAATTTCAATTTAACTTTAAGTGATTTATGTCTTAGGTTGCTGAAAATGATGGCATCCAGAAACACATATCCACTTAGCCACGGGTATAAAATGCTGTTTTTATTTTGGGGAATGTTAAAAAAAAAAAAGAAAGAAAAGAAAACCATTTATGTCTGTATTTTAAGTATGCACACACACAAACCCAAATAAACAAAAACCCCAGAATAGTCCTTAGGTATATAGGAGTTAAACACACATTCTGATTGAGTAACGACTATGAAGATTTCCCCCAACATTTAGAAAAGGTGTTCTCCAATGCAGGGGGATAATATCCCATGGTTGCAAATATCCTTTTCTGATAAAGGAAGCAATTACAGAAAGCTTTAAAATAATTTTTTTTTAAACATTTATATTTGAGAGACAGAGCGAGACAGAGCACGAGTGGGGGAGGGGGAGAGAGAGAGGGAGACACAGAATCTGAAGCAGGCTCCGGGCTCCGAGCTGACAGCACAGAGCCTGATGTGGGGCTCGAACTCACGGACCGTGAGATCATGACCTGAGCCGAAGTTGGCTGCCCAACCTGAGCCACCCAGACGCCCTTAGAAAGCTTTCATTTGTTCAAAGTAACCAGTGCCGTAGTTGCAAAAAACCCCAACAACTCCCCCAATACTACTTAAAAACAAACGTGTCAAACTCGATTTTCATTAAAATGTTATTTCTTCACACTAATCAATCAAAACACCGAGACCCAGATTATACACACACACACACACACACACACACAGTGCATGTGTATGTATATATATATATATATATATATATATATATATATATATACACACCAATAAAACCTTGGATTGCAAGTAACTTGTTCTGCGAATGTTCCACAAGACAAGCAAATAATTCTAATAAATTTTAACTTGATAAATGAGTGACATCTTGCAATCCAAGTAGTACATGACGCTGGATGTCACATGATCACAGCTGAGCCAATGGCTTTTGAAATTCTCTTTGATGTATGAGTGTTTTGGATTATAAGCATGTTTCTGGGATGAATTGTGCTCACACCCAAGGTTTTACTGTGTAAATATATATACACTGTGTGTGTGTGTATATATATATATATATATTTACTGTGTAATATATATACACACACATATATGTGTATATGTATATGTGTATGTATATATATATGTATAAAAAACAACGCCAACAATTATTGAGCTACACTGGGATTCACGCATCATAAAAGAGGCTCCAGAATGATGTCCAATTCATTCTGGCACGTGAGAAAGCAAGGAGGAGTCTGGGTCCTGGAAGAGGGCTTTCACCCGACCATGCCGGCACCCTGATCTTGGACTTCCAGCCTCCAGAACTGTAAGAAATAGGTTTCTGTTGTTGATAAGCCCCTCAGTCTGGGGTATTGTGCTATAGCAACCTGAACGGGTTAAGGCAGAAATTGGTACCAGAAGTGGGTCGCTGCTGTAACAAACACCTATAAATCTGGAAGCGGCTTTGGAATGGGGTCATGAGCAGAGGGTGAAGGGGTTTGGAGGTATGTGCTAGAAAAAGTGCACATCGCCACGAACGGATTATCAAAAGCAATTCTGGTGTGAGCTCGGAAGGGGGGCAGGAGAGCTATAGAGAGAGCCTCAGTCTTCTCAGAGAATACCTAAGTGGCCCTCCACAGAATGTTCCTAGAAGTATGGACAGTAACGGCCATTCTGGTGAGGTCTCCGTTGGGAGTGGGGAACGTGCTCTTGGATCCTGAAGAAAAAGGCCATCCTTATCATGAAGTGGCAAAGAACTTGGCGGAATTGTGTTCACATCCTAGTGTTTTCTGGAAGGTAAAACTTGTGGGCGATGGGATTGGATATTTGGCTGAGTCTTTCTCTAAGCAGCATGTTGGAGGTGCAGCTCGGCTTCCCTTGGATGCTTATCGACTTAAGGATGGAATCGTTCATCCAAAGGGAAGCAGAAATGAAAAATTTGGACGATTCTCAGCCTTCTCGTTTGCAAAAAATGAGACACCATGTTCTTAAGAGGATGCTTAGGGTGTGGCCAAGGACCTTCGGATAAGGACATTACTGTGGGTGTGAAGCACAGACGTAACCAATGACCCCAGGCAAACAGCCAAGTTGGACTTGAAGGAGGAGACAGGGAGGGATGAAGGAAGGTTGTCCTACTTAGATTTTACAGACAGGACACTAGAGCTCATCCCCTGTGATCATGTGATATTCTTCCAGACAAGAAGGACCCCAAAGACATTTCAGAGATCATCAGGGCTGCCTCCTTGGTTTCAAAAAGAGGGAACAGCACCTAGATTCTAACAAACCAGACGGTGCCCCACCCAAAGCCATGGGAACGATGTCCCCCAAAGCCTTGGGGACCAGACCCCTGCCCAGTGGAGCTGCGGGGGGCAGGGCCACTCAAGTGACCCCAGATGGGTAGAGTCACCAGTGTGCTATTCCCATCTGACTGAACTACTGTGTGGGCCGTGCCCAATAAAGCCATTTGTTGGGGCGGGGGAGGGGTTGGGTAGGCAAGAATGATCCAGTGTGTCTGGAAGGCAGGACCCTCGCCCCAGAGGGCAGAGCATTGCGTTAGAGAAGATTACTCTCAAGCCTTAAGATTTAATGTTTACCATGTTGGCTTTTGGACTTCTTCGGGTCTGTCACCCCCTTCCTTCTCTCCTGTTTCTTTCGGGATGACAATGTCTGTCCTAGGCCTCCTCCGCTTACTGTACTATGGAAATACAAAACTTACTTGATTTCACAGGTTCCCAGCTGGAGGGCAATTTTGCTTCAGAATGAATCTCAACCCCGAGTCTCAACCCACACTTGATTTGATGATATTTAATGAGACTTTGGACTTGGGACTTTTAAGTTGATGCTCAACTGAGTTACCACTTCTGGGGATGTTGGGATCAAAGGAATGCAGCTTTCATGTGAGAAGGATGTGACTTTGGGTGGTGGAATGCTCTGGTCTGAATGTTTTCTGCCCTCAAAATTCGTGTTGAAATTCTAACCCCACATGTGATGGCATTAGGAGGCAGGGCCTTGGGGGGGTGATTAGTGCCCTTATAAAGGAGACCCCACAGAGTTCCCTCCCCCCTCTACCACGTGGCACCCTGATCTCAGACTTCCAGCTTCCAGAACTGTGAGAGATAAGTCTGTCCTTTATTAGCCACCCAGGGTGGTATTTTGTTACAGCAGCCTGAAGGGAGGGAGGGAGGGAGGGAGAATACGGGAGAATATTGGAGATCGCAGGGATTTCAGGGAGGTGGGCCAGGCCTCAGACAGTCAAGGCAGTGGGCCAGTACCCTCTATCTCCCCCACTGACTTCCTCATCTTGGAATCCCGTGGGCCTGTGATGAGGGCTCTCGCTTACCTCCGGTGGATCCTCCTATTGATGCTTAGAGCCCCTTTCTTCTCAGGCTGGAACCGGATGGCACTTTCCCTGCTGTGAAGATTAATTGGTATTGTTCCCAAAACAAAAAGGTGTCCGTGCTAGTTTCTGAAGCCTGGGACACTGGGGCCAGAGGCCTCGCCGAGGTTTGCTCCCCTGCTGCGGATGCCCTGTCCACATCTGCTCAGCCTCACGAAGGCCGGAGGCAGAGACGACCCTTGTCCTTCAGAGGCGGGTTATGGCCTGTTTGAGCATGTTTGGGGGCTTTATCACGCACTTCGGCCCCAGTGACATCTCAAAGTATGGTGGCATAGCATTTTGGAAGTAATAACTGCTGCTCCCCCGGTATCATATTTCCTTGAGCCCCTTCTGTTCTCCCACAGCATCTGGGGATGCTGGTCCCCGTGCTTTGGACAGGAAGAGGATCTGAGTAGCAGGGACAGATGGAATCCAGTTTCCTGGGACTTCTTTAGGGAAATGGAAAAAGCACGAGAGCAACCCCCCTGGGACCAAAGGGAAGGGGCGCAGGGCTGGAAGGGGGCTCCAATGGCAGTTGTCTGGGTCCCAGTGGGGCTCTGAGATTGCCAAGAGGGCCTGCTTTGGAGCCTCGGACAAAAAGGGCTGTGTTCCTGCCAGGGACAGCCTCACCAGGCAGGGGTCTCCGGTAGGACAGGTGCCAACCCCGGTTTGTGGCAGGACACCTGCTCAGACCCTCAGCCACCCTCCTGCAGAGGGAGGTCTCCCAAGGCGGGAAAGGGGTGGGGAACTGCCAGGGAAAGCTGGTTACATGCTGGCGGGTCAAGCTCTTAGAGAATCGGAATCTGTAGAAATGGCCAAGATGAACGAGAAGGGTCCCTGAGGCCATCCAGTCCTTGGTCGTTACCAAGCAGGTGCTCACCACGGGTAGCAGGTGGAGAACAGACCCCAGGGAGCATCACAGGGTCTTCCTGAGGATTTCTAAGAATTCTCGTACCTTCAGCAGTCCCTACCTCTACGTCTCTGACAATTTCTTCTTAACTCACGTGCTTTACAATAATTGCCATAATAATAACATTTATGCTCGCCAGATTTGTAACAATCACTGATTACTAATAGAATTGCTGCTTTGTTCACGCGTGCTGTAAAGCATCGACAACAGTAGTGTGCCGTTGGAGTCCTCAGCTCCGTGAATGACAGCTCCCATAGAATATTTGTAAACACGTTAATTTCCTCCTAAGAAAAATGTGGGTTTGGGGTTTCACTTGATTGGAGACCCAGGTTCTTTGATGGAATAGTAGGGGGCATGTAACGTGGGAGGTGTGGAGTTCCACTTCAGAATCTCCATCTTCCCACTCACCGCTTGAGCAGGGTGGGGACTGCAGAGCTGGGGACCATGTCCTTGCAGGTGAATGCCTGACTCAGTTAGGTGAGCACTCAGTTAGGTTTGCTTACGCTGTAGGACGGAGACCTGGACTGCTGACTTCCAGTGCAGAATAATGCCTTTGACAAATCCCAGCTATCTTCAGGGAGCTGTGTCCATGAGGCTTGGGGACACATGGACTGTCACAAAGGGACCTGAGCACCCAGCTCCCGGGCTTGTGTGGCGGAGACCCCATGGCTCCTCTCTCCTTAGGCATCCGACTCTGTTTTACTCTTTCAAGCCCCCGTCTGAAGAGTACCATAAACTGGGTGATTTCGACAACAAACATTTACTTCTCACCCTTCTGGCCTCTGGGAAGTCCAAGATCAAGGCGGTGTCTGGTGAGAGCCCGCTTCCTGGTTCACGCACGGCTGTCTTCTGGCCGTGTCCTCATGTGGTGGGTGGGTCGAGGGAGCTCTAAGTCCTTACTAATCAGGGCACTAATCCCATTTATGAGGGCTCCACCTTCATGAACTAATCGCCTCCTGAAGGCCCCACCTTCTAACACTCTCATATTGGGGGGGCAAGTTTCAATAGATGAATTTGGTGGGGGGATGCAACCATTTCAGTCTCTGGCAGACTCTTCTTTCCTTCCTTCCCAACTCCTTTTCTCCAGCTGTCCCCCTTCGCACATCAGGAGGCTGTCCAGCACGTGTCACAGGTGTCAGCATGGTGACGGGGCCGCAGAGAAAGGCACAGACACAGCCAGGGAGACACCAAGCGCCATCGCTGAAAAGTTATTTTGCGAAAGCATTTCCGTGCGACTACAATGCCATCTGTCTGAGAGGCCCTGCCTTGGAAATTCTTGAGAGCCTCTTTGCTCGCTTCGCGGTCCCCTTGGGGAGATGTGTCATCACCGTGGCCGAAGGCATGCTCTCAACCAGTGCATCTTGGAGCCGGTGTTTGTAGGTCACGAGGGCTGGTTGTGCGTGTTTCTTCCCACCAGAAATCTGCAACCACCACTAATCAGCTGCCCTCCCACAGCCAGGTGTGAGACATTTGTTGGCACACGGTGTTCGCAACTGGCCTCCACTTCCCCATCTTGCTGCGCTTTCCCTCCGTAACACCCACGGTCCAGTGCCCTCATCCACCCCGGGGCTCACAGCCCTTCCGATCAGGGAAATTGTGTGCTCATCAAGAGTCGATTACACTTGTCCCCAACCTGTTCATGCAAAATATATTTGTTATGGCAATTATGGAAGTAGGTCAATATTGCCCTACTGATGGAGTGTGAGTATGAAAGAAACAGAGCTGTCATTGCCATGGAAATTAAGTCGCATGCTTGGGAGAGACTTACTAATGGCAGATTGCTGAAAAAATTGCTATCGAATTGAGTGCAGGCCAAGCAACGATAAAATGGTGGGGGGGGGGGAGAGGAACGTATCAATTGGGAAGGATTCTGGGTTCCGTTGCCTGGGACTGTCTCTGAAGTTCTTGTTGCACTTGTAGTATATAAAATGGCGACTTGGAAGTCAAGTGGATCCCCAAGGAAGGGATGTACATTTATACATTTTTAAGTCAAAATATGATATTGCAGGCGTGCTTCTATTATCCGTTGTGATTCCATACTCTAACCCACTTTGTGGTGATGCTGGGCCATCAGTGCCAGTGTTGGGGGCTAAGTGGCTTCTATAGTGACCTGAGCCACCCAGTCACTATGGCCATGCTATGGCTTTACTTGAGGCAAAGATTCAGTCATCGATGGTTGACCCTTGAACGATGTGGGGGGTTAGGGGCGGTGACCCCTTGTGCCGCAGAAAATCCATGCGTAAGTTCTGGTTCCCCTAAAACTTAACTCCTAATGTCTACTGTTGACTGGAAGCCTTAGCAATAACAGAAATAGTGGGTGAACACGCATTTTGTATGTAGTCTGTATCCTGTATCGCCTTCTTACAATAAAGTAACGCTAGAGAAGAAGACATCATCAAGAACATCAAAGGGAAGAGAGAATACACTTCGAGTAAACAATCCATGTGTAGATGGACCCATGCAGTTCAAACCCACGTTGCTCAAGAGTCAACTGTAACCTGACCTCTGCCATTTTTCGGGCTCACTGCCTGTCCAGCACACGGTTCAGAGACCGCCTGGGCAGCCTCACGTCCAGAGCTTCTCCATTTGTGTCCAGCTCCCTTTTCCCTTCTGCCCCTTGCCCCTCCCCTCTCCCACTCTCCTCCAGCAGCTTCCTCCCCGAAGCCCGTCCACCGTCCTCATCACACAGTGACATCCCACCCACGCTTCCAAATCCAGCCCTGTTACCGCTTTCTCCATAAAACTCGTCCCCATCTCCTGACTAGAGGTGATGTGGCCATCCCTGGCATTCTCAGATAATTGTATCCGTGTCTCAAGAATGCTGTGGGTCACTTCTTATGGAAAATTAGTTATTTGTGCCATAAAATTGGGGGTCTGGAGGGAACTTCAGAGAGCCTGGCATTCACCGCCTTAATTGTGTAGATGAGAAAATAGGGTCAGAGCCCTGTCATGGCGGGTTCAACGTGGTCCAGGCAGTTAGTTATGATAGTGACATTGATTATGTGAATGCCCCCTCCTGCCTAGAGGGTGGTCTACCCTAAGGTTCCATTCACTGAGCTTGGCACATTTATGTAATTAAAACTTAGAGCTTACCTTCATTAAATATGTTCAGATTGGAAAGAACTCTGTATTCGTTGGAAAGGATTTAGAAAATGCAAAATGATATGAAGAAGCAAATAAAAACCACTACTTGCCTTGCTATTCAGAGACAAGGATCTTTACCATTTAGGATCATTGCCCTCAGATGGGGTTGAAAGAAAAGGAAATCAAACTAATATTATGCATAGAACAAATAGTTGAAGGAGGGAGTGTTTTCTGATGGAGCAAAAGAAGTGAAGGCTTCTGAATGGTATATCTGATTCCCATCACCCACACATCTACTCAAGAAAGAAGAATCTGGGGGGGTGGGCGGACCTTTGCTAGATGCTAGGGCCTCAGAGATGAATTACGTATTGCAGGTGCCTGCCCTTGAGCTTTTCAGAACCTAGTGGAGGAAACAGACATGTAAACACATCATCACAATGCAGGCTGACAATGGAGGGATGAACAATTTAAGGCAGTATGTAATTACACGCAACATTACATGACATGGATTTTATGGCCTGTCACAGTGGGCTGTGGCAGTTTGTAATTTCTGTTATCAAACCAAAGCCACATAACAATGACCAGGGAAACTTCCTTTAAAGGTGATTGCTCATAAAGAGGAAATAATTGGAATTTCACAAACCAGTAATTACAAGAGCGGGAAAGGTTACTATGGTGTCTTTTATAACAGTAATCAAAAAAAAAAATTACAGGGGGACTTTAAAAAATGTTCTGTTAATTAACCCCATTAAGGTGACTGTCTGAGCCGAAAGGCAGATCAACCAAAATGCACACCTCATGAGGAGTTTGAGGGATTTGAGACGAGCAAGTCAGACACACTGTGGAATCAAGTGCTTCTCGCCTCTCGGGCTATTTGCGGCATCTGACTCAGCATTGGCAGCTGGTTTTTGTCATATCGTAATAATCACATGCTGTGGCCTCTTGTGACTGAGGATGGTATTATGGCGGGTCCTGCGTGGCTCAGTCAGTTAAGCGTCTCACTCTTGGTTTTGGCTCAGGTCATGATCTCAGGGCGGTGAGATCAAGCCCCACATCGGGCTCTGCTCTGGACACGGAGCCTGCTTGGGATTCTCTGTCTCTCTGTCTCTCTCAGTCCCTCGCCCACTCATGCCACTTCTGTCTCTCTCAAAAAATACATCTAAACTTAAAAAAAGAAAAGAGAGGTATTTTGCACTGTTGAACTTCTTCAAAATATTTACAGGGCTTGGGCAATTGTTCTGTTCACCTTGTTTTATTTTAACCTGTCAGGTCAGTTTTCTTGCACTCGATGCCTTTCCCCTGTGGACTCGTCAGGGCCCCGTCAGAGACAGGCGGTCAACCCGATTGAAGTGAGTGGGGGCGATGATCCTGAGACGAAGCAATGTACATGGGGGCGTGGTCTCCCAGGACAGCACCGAGGTTCAGATGCCACCATGAGAGTGATTGCTTTTCCTGCGTGTCCCTGAGGTGACAGGAGTATGTCTCTGAGCTGAGGTGGCTCAGAGTAGCTCCTGCTCTGTACATCAATCTCTTTCTCTCTCTCTCTCTCTCTCTTTTTGGGGGAGAACTTTAGCTGCTTATTCCTGGCCGGAATGCAATTCTGCTCAACAAGATGGCTGGCCAGTGGCCTGTGTTGTCTGAGCCTTCGCGTGGTCGAGTCACTCCCTCATGCTGTGCTTCTGTGCCCTCTTCTGTAAAATGACAGGATTGGATAAGATGAGCTCCGGCTCTTTCTGGCTCTTTCTGGCTCTTGCCAGCTCTGCAACCCTGTGAAATCACTCTCAGCGTGGACCGGTCTCGGAAGGGGTGCTCTGGGGGCGTGGGGCGAGCCCCTCTCCTGCCTCCAGGTCGCTAGGAGTGACCACCATTCATTTCTGCAACCCCCCCCCCCCCCAATCCACTTTCCTGACCCTCCTTCCAGGCCTCCTGCTGCTCTTCTGCGGCACTCCACGGCCCACACCACGAATGCCTCCAGGCCTTTCTGGAGAAACATGGCTGTCTTCACCACACCCTGATTCATTTTCCTCTTCCACCAAATGCAGGAAGGGAACACTCTCTCTCCTTCCTTGCGGGGTAGCTTGAGATCGTGCGACTGAATTCCGGGCACCACGTGACCCAGCAGTTCTGCTTCTGGGCCTATACCTAAAAGAATTGAAAATGGATGTTAAGTGAAAACCTGTACTAGAATGTGCAGTGTGGGCCTCTTCCCAGGAGCCCGGGGATGGAGACAACCCAAATATCCCTCAGTGAATGAATGGATACACCAAATGTGATCTGTCCGCACGATGGAATATTATCCAGCCATGAACAGGAGCGAAGTACTCCTTTTCGAAATGAGAGTAATTGCTTAAGAGGCCCCAGGTTTCCATCTGAGGTGATGGAAACTTCCGGAACTAGAAGCAGTGATGGCAGTCCAACACTGCAGGTCTGCTTAGCGCCACTGAATCGTACATTTTCAGATGATTGAAACGTGAAGTTCACGTTCTGTGTTTCAGTGTACCCCAATAAAAAAAGAAAGCGTAAAAGAAAGCTATCCACACGTATTTGGGGCCAAGGAGGAGAGAGAATAATCAAGTAAACCCCAACCCACCAAACTGTAGCTGGAAGGCAAGTGGAGGTACGAAGAACACACGCAGCCGGCAAGGTCAAGGTGAGATGAACAGTAGCCAGACTATGAGGGAATGGCACAGGCCTCCGGAGGCTTGGGGAAGGTTGGCACGTGGAGGGTCACGCCGGGCCTGAAGTGGACGCATCCCGTTGGCGGGAAGTTCAAGAGCAGCCAGTTCAACAGAACAGGTGTGTTGGGGGAAAGGGAGACTGAAAACATCGACCTGTTTTGGGCGCCATGATTTAAGGGCACCTGATGTCATGGCTTCTGAGTCTCCCAGGGACAGGGAGTTAGCAAAGTGTTGTTCTCGTGGTAATCTGTCTAGAATAATCCTTGAAAAGCTTCTTCCAAGGAGACGCTGACTGTACCTCCGTCCTGGTTCATCCTCCTCTGCCTAAGTGGCACACCCCTCTGTCACTGTCCTGTCTCCTGCATTGCCACTACCTTCCTTTCTGTAAATGGACACATCTGGCCAGTGCCCCTTAGCTGAACTCAGTCTATGTGGGACATGCCACAGAGGAGGTGGCATCTAGGCTGGCTCTTGGAGGAAATATAATACCACTCAGTGGAAGTGTGTGGGTGGTCTGGGCACAATGAATAGGTGTGTATGGCTGGAGCAAAGCCAGAGGGTAGCAGTAGGTCTGGCTGTAAGGCAGTGACGGGACCCGTAGTGAAAACGTTTGCCACGTCACGTTCACGTGTCAGCGGTGTCCATTGCTATCTTCTAGCTGTGTTTACCAGCACATTCTGGAACATTCTCAGGGCACGGAGCTTGAGGCTCAGCACCCAATTCAAGAGCAACCGGGGAAGTCGGTGCACCGTGTGTCTGAAGTGCACGGCTGGCCGAAGTGCTGACTCACGTGGTGGCCAGGGAGCTTCCTGGGCTACGTCCTTCTAACCCAGATGGAAGCGTGGGTGTCCACGCACACAAGCCATGTCCGTAAGCATGGTATTGGGTTGGCTCTTAGTTTCCGACTTCTGTTCCGGGCACGAGCATGATGCTACTTCATAAACTATTTTCTCCTCTAAACGTAGGCGCCCCCTTTTCCTAGGCTACTGACAGATGATACCAGGCAGGATCTGGCACTTCTAAGTCCTATCCAGCATCCTTTTCCCCTGCCAACCACTTTCCTTGAACATAAAGAGGACTCATCTCACGTTCTTCATCAAACTGAAGAGCTTGATTGCCTCTGATAGGCCACCTGACCTTCAAAACCCAAAGGCCTGTTTGCACACACTATCTTTGGAGGAAGGGACGTACCCAGAGGGCAACTTCTCAGTTTTGAAATTTTTTTTTTTTTCAACGTTTATTTATTTTTGGGACAGAGAGAGACAGAGCATGAACGGGGGAGGGGCAGAGAGAGAGGGAGACACAGAATCGGAAACAGGCTCCAGGCTCTGAGCCATCAGCCCAGAGCCTGACGCGGGGCCCGAACTCCCGGACCGCGAGATCGTGACCTGGCTGAAGTCGGACGCTTAACCGACTGCGCCACCCAGGCGCCCCTCAGTTTTGAATTTTAAATCAAAACTATTTCTTGCCTCCTTCTTGGACAATAGCTCTTGATTATCTGATTGTCCCCAAGGGGGCCTGTGCTTGATATGCAAGAGGCTTTGCTCTTTCTCCTTACTGGGTTCATCTCTGTGGGAACCCTCCAGATTCTCTGGTACCCCTGTTACTCAAGTAGAGATAAAGATGAGTTTCTACTGTCGATAGGAGCTCTGCTGTCCTGAGGTGTTCATAGAGTTTATCCTCTAACGAATGGGAATACCGTTGAGGACTTTATCAACGTTTATTTATTTTTGGGACAGAGAGAGACAGAGCATGAACAGGGGAGGGGCAGAGAGAGAGGGAGACACAGAATCGGAAACAGGCTCCAGGCTCTGAGCCATCAGCCCAGAGCCTGACGCGGGGCTCGAACTCCCGGACCGCGAGATCGTGACCTGGCTGAAGTCGGACGCTTAACCGACTGCGCCACCCAGGCGCCCCATACTGTTGAGGACTTTAAATGAGAGGAATGACATGATCAGAATTGTATAATGGAAGGAGGGAGTTCTGATGGTCACTTGGGACAAGGGGTAGGGCTCACCGAACATTTTGTGTAAAGGGCCAGATTGTAAATGTTTCCAAAACATCATGGGATGATAAAGGCTCTATCTATGGGATGATAGAAGCTCAATCCATGGGATGATAGAGGCTCTATCCGTGGGATGATAGAGGCTTTATCCATGGGATGATAGAAGCTCAATCCATGGGATGATAGAGGCTCTATCCATGGGATGATAGAGGATCCATCCATGGATGATAGAAACTATCCATGGGATGATAGAGGCTCTATCCATGAGATGATAGAGGTTTTATCCATGGGATGATAGAGGGTTCATCCATGGGATGATAGAGGCTCTATCCAACGGATGATAGAGGCTCTATCCATCGGATGATAGAGGTTTTATCCATGGGATGATAGAGGCTCTATCCATCGGATGATAGAGGATCCATCCATGGGTGATAGAAACTATCCATGGGATGATAGAGGCTCTGTCCATGGGAAGATAGAGGTTCTATCCACAGGATAGAGCCCCCTTCCATCCCCATTCTATTCAGAAATTAAGGCCAGCTCTCAGGAGGAACTGTGTGAGACTCTCGGAGCCCTGTGCTGCTTCAGAACCCAAAGTAAGGCTGTAGGTTGTTGGGGTGATGGTTCTTCCACATCCTATACTCTGGGAGGACCAGAGCTGGTGCCATGGGGCCCTCTCAAGAAGGGCTTCCTCAGTAGGCACAATGGACAGAAGGGCTCACACAGACATCCGGCACAGGAACCAGAACAGACTCCCTCCCAGCATCAAAGGTCGCACCCCGGGTCTCCTTAAAACACTCAGGGTGCACACACGTGAGGGGCTCCTAAAACCTGCCTGGGCTGGTGGGGCTCCACATCATTAGTATTTGGACATCAACAGAAACGTGACCTCAATTCGCATTCACAGATTTTAGAGATCTAAATGTATCCACGGATGTGAAAGAAATCACCCCAGGATGGGACGCACCCTATATTATCAACGTTGATCACATGAACATAAAAATCTGAACCTATAGCTCAGGGCTCTCTCTGTGTTGCTCTCCCCCTGCATGGGCTCATCTCTCTAAGGCTGTTGCAAAACAACTAGCAATGCAAATCTGGAAAATGCCCACACTCTACCTGTCAGAGAGAATCGTCTGCCTCTGATAATTCAAAGGGAACACAGAGAAGGAAGAAGTTCATCCCTTTCAGATGGGAGCGAGAGACACTTTCCAGGCTCCCTTTCTTCCTCCCTCCAGTGGGGATCAACGGGTCTTCCACTGCATCATAAAAGCTGAGACGTTGGCTCAGAGGCCTTCATAATTTGATCACGTAATTACCAGGAGAGGGGGTCGGTGCTTTACGGCCGTTGCTTGGTGGGTATCCTTTCAATTACCGTGCAGTGCTGGGTCATAATGGAAAATGTGCATGATGCCATTTGTTTGAGAGATCTTTAAAGATGAGGCTTTCCGGGCTGGCTTCCTGATTGAGTTTGTGTGGGCGTGTGTGTGTGTGTGTGTGTGTGTGTGATATTGTCACACTATCCTTCCAGGCTCTCGTATTCCTCTCGATTCACCTCCTTTGAGAGTCAATGAACCTCAAAGGAAACCTGGTTCTGATTTATGGTTCAGGTCAGGCCTTTGGCTGTGGTTCTTCCTCCACCCAAACCAAAAACTTTCTGGGTGACAAGGGCTGTGGCGCTCAGCAAGCCTGGGGAGGGTGCTTGGGCAGGGCCGGTCCCCCATCCCGCAGCCTGGCGGGGTTCCCCTCCCTCGGCTGGATCCACAGGCACCCCACCTTCTTCCCAGCTCGTGTCTCTGCCAGCTCAGTGGGAGAAGGAGGGACTGTGGGTTGAGGGAGGTCTGATCTTCAGTCCCGGGTGCTCCAGGGCTGCAGGCCCCGTGAGAACTTCCAGACCTACTCACGGGCCCTTTGCAGGGACACATGGGCTTCCTGGGGCCTGCAGAACGGAGGCGAGAAGGCTACATTTCTGACCAGCTAGCTGGTACCTTCACTGCTAAGCGCACAACTTGGGCAACAGTTGCTTTGTTTTTGGTGCACTTGGGTACTCCGACCAAGGGGTGCTTCGGGTCGGGGACCAAGTAGCCTGCTGTTGTTGCGTCGGTTCTGAACTCGTTCTCTCTCTCTTCGGCCGTGGCAGCGGCCCCCGGACTTCTCTCTGCTTCAGTCTTGTCTCCTCCAGGCCGCACCTGTCACTGCTGTCTGCAGAGATGCAGAGCTCCCCGACTCCGGGGGTCCTCCTGGCATTACATGTTATGGAGTTCTGGGGAGCACCACTGACCGAGGATGCGATGTGAAAGGTGCTCCCTGGAGTCCTGCAGTGCAGTGGGTATTGTCCGACAGACCAGTTGTCCTAAAATACCCGTGTTCCCTCGTTAGTCCTTCAGCTTAAGTCCTTACAAGGGCTCCCCCACGTCTGTGAGACTCACCCTGAGATTCTTACAACACAAAGCTTCCCAGACCCGGCTCTTGCCTCCCTCTCCATCGTTTGCCACGCTGCCTGCTTCCTTGAGCTGTGTCTTTCAACTGTCCCCAGGTCTTTGCATTCCAGACGCCAACAGCCTGGAATGTTCTCCAGGCTGCATTTGTTCTCCAAGGTGCATCTGCTACCTTCCCTCTGTCCCTTGGGGCCCCATGTCTTCTCCTCCTCCTTTCTTTACCATCCCTCATGCCTTGTCCCCGAGCCCTGTGCCTGGCATTGCCCTCTACAACTCGTGTCCGAAGCTGGATTGCAATCACACGCTCACAGCCAGATTTTTATTGGACTGTGGCGTCCTTGTGGGCGGAGACCGTGTCTCATCCATCACTGTATCCTCTGGGCCCAGCACAACGTGTGACCCAGAGTCGGCACACAATGAGTATCCGGGAAGGAAAGGTGTTCGTACAACGGGTTGGGTACAACAGCCAGTGGCTTGCAGGACCTCAGAGTCCACCCGGAGAGAGTCCCCCCGCACCTGGGGGAATATGACGCACCTGGGGGTACATCATACATCTTGGGGGGGGCATCGTGCACCGGGAGAGACATCACGTGCCTGGAGAGACATGGCCATGTAACACTGCATGCTATGGTCTGAGCTACAGGTACTGAGATGACTCAGAAAGGGAAGGGTGTAGACAGGAGTCTTCCGGGCTTATTTCCCGTGATTCTAGTGCTTCGGGATCCTCAAGGGTCACTGGTCTCTACTGCCTCACCCCCCCAGAGGAAGAGCCTGAGGTCTAGAGAGAAGAAGAGCTGCTTGAGGTCACTTTGAGAGTTGGCTGCAAAGCCAGAAATAACATCTAGACTCCTTGATTCCCAGTCCAGCGTTTATATATATATATAAAAAGAGCTCATCAGGCTGGAAGCAGCAGGCATTTTGATGTTTCTCCTATAAATAATTTAGGGGGAGGGGTATGAAACAAAACAGAATTTTGTTACTAAATATTGATGCTATAGCTGCTACTTAGAGAGGATTGCACACGATGTTTTCAATTAGATTCTCTTTATCCTCCTTTAGAAGCCACTTTTTGTTTTTAAAGGACAGGATTGGAGTGCGTTATTAACATCGACAGCCCCAGTATTCACAATGTGTTTCTGAAGCCATTAGGGGCAGATACTGATCTATCAATCTATTCCTCACCACGAGCCTCGGGCTGATTTCAGGGGACACCAGCAGGAATCGCTGTCTTGGCGTTACAGCAGAAACACCCTCGTGTGGTTTTAAAGTGGGTATTCGATCCACGGGCGCTCCCTGGGCATCCATGACTGGAACATGGCGGACTGGGGTTGGAAGGTGGTGGGTGAAAAGCCAAGCTCTGATGTTGGAGAGGGTGGATTTCAGCTGGAGGGACCAGCCGAGATTGTCTCTCGAGAGGAATTCCCGGGCTCAACTCATCTTGGGCTCCCACGTCAACCAAGAGAAGGGACACCGAATGCCTCAAACGCTTGCTGTGTGATTGGCACTGTGCTCAGTTTATCTCAATTCTCACGATAATCCTGCAGAGTAAGTGTTATTATGATCCCCGGCATAGGCAGAGCTCTCAGAGGGCCCCCAAGATCTATCTCCAGGGTGTAGACTCCTTGCATAATCCTCGGGACTGTGAATATGATGGATTTCATTCCCTTGATTAGATATGTTATCTGGCACAGTAGGCTTTACAAAAGAGAGGTGATCAGGGTGGGACTGATGTGACCTCAGGGGCACATGAAAAATTAAAGGAAGAAATCTGGCTCCAGAGGTCAGAGACAGGAATTCAGAGATCTAGAGCAGGAGGGGAGGCAGTGTGAGGAAAGGGCTCCTGCTGGTTTGAACTTTGTGGCAAGAATCTGAACATGTCCTCTGGTGGCCAAGAGTGACCCCGGCTGGGAGGCAGACCGGAACCTCAGTCACAGAGCAGCAAGGGACAGGATTGGCCAAGCACGTGAATGAGCTTGGCAGTGAACTCGGAGCTCCAGATGAGAAGGCAGCCTCCGACCCCTTGATTTTGGCTTGGTTGTAGATCCTTAAGAGAGAGAGTCCAGCCATGCTGTGCCTGGACCTACAGAACCGTGAATCAATGATAGATGCTGTGTTAAATCTGTAAACGTGTGGTAATTTGTGCCACAGCCATAAAGCATGAGTATATTCCCATTTTATTTTATTTATTTAAAAAATGTTTTTGATGTTTATTTATTTGAGAGAGAGAGAGCGGTGGGGAGGGACAGAAAGAGCAGGAGCCACAGAATCCGAAGCAGGCTCCAGGCTCCAAGCCGTCAGCACAGAGCCCGACGTGGGGCTCAAACCCAAGAACCGCGAGATCATGACCTGAGCCGAATCGGACACTTAACCCCTGAGCCGCCCAGGCGCCCTAATATATTCCCATTTTATACAAGAAGGACTGATCTGATTGCCCAGGCTAACAAAGTTGGGAGGTCAAGAAGCAGCACAAACAGACTGTCAATGAATGTTGACAATTACTTTAATCAGGGGTCTTCCAGCAGCAAGGTTTTCAGAGACTCCACTCATAATAGTTTGAGGGAAAAAAATAGAGAAAATGTACTGGCTTCCTTGACGGGCCAGGGACTGTGTCTGCCTCAGGGACAGCTGGACTCTGGCTCTGGCTGGGACGTCTCTCTCATCACCATCTTTCTGCTTCTTCCAGGTGAGCTCTGCTTTCAGGTGGGGTCTCTTTGCTTGGTGACAGACATAATGGGAGCTCCAGGCTGCTAGTGTCGTTACAGCTACGACCCGAGACTTTTCCACACACATCGCTTCTAGGCTTGGCCACGTCTGCTCTACATTTGCGGTGTCGGGTTTTGGATTCCAGCGCAGGAGTTAACGTTCATTCCTTCTCAATTTCCTCGCATTGTGATTCATTTCTATTTCTGGTCTCTTCAGACCTTTCTAGTTCCAGTGCGTTGACCTCATTCTGGATCTCTCCTCCTCACGGCGTCCGCAAATGTAGATGCAAATTTTACCCAAGGCAAAGCTCATGAATGCAGACACTGGTTGCTTTAAAGCTTTCTGGCGAAGTCACAGGAAAGCTGCCTCTTGCCCAAATCATTAACAATAGAATTATGAGAGCCATTGTCCGCAGACTTCCTCCAATCAAGACCCTTCGCTACAGCATTTCCCTCATTAGCCGGTTGGGTAATGTAGTTAAAAGGGAAATGCAGAAAATCCAACATGATTCATCTTTAAAGAGTCTCCTCTCGTTCCTCAGGATTGTTGCTTGCTTTCTATGTTCCCACGAGCCGTCACTTGTGCCTTTTTTGGGAACATTTTTTAGAATTCTTCCGGGAATCCGTTATAAGCTAGACTTTTCTTTTTTAGAGCTCGAACAGTCTGCCTTCTAGTTTTTGAAAATGAAGATTGCACGTGCCCATCTGCCGGCACCCGAGGCATCTGAGGCACCTGTCCTCTACTCCTGTTAGCAATACCGATGGGTGACACCTGGGGGGCATTGGGCACGTGCTTCACACTGGCTTAAGTCTTCCTCATGGATCCTTCCCGGATCCTTCCTGGATCCTCCATCATTGTCCTTCTCTTAGAAGAAGACACATTTTCTGAGGGCACTTGAGCATTAGGTAACTCAAGTAACATTCCCAGTGGTTAAGTAACATGCTGATTTTCATGACTGAGCCAAATGCTCAAAGTGTCAAATGTTACGGAGGCCCAGTAGGTTCGGAATCAGTGAGGTCATTTGGATTTTGCAAGGTGTCCTTGGTTGCCTTGAAAAGAACAACCAAGAGTGTTTGAACCAACCAACTCTTGGTTTGAACAACCAAGAGTGAAAGAGTGTTTGGGTCGAAGGCCTCTTATTATGGGGAATTAGGAAGAGGATAGAAAGAAAAGACAAAGAGATAGGCAACATGTCAGAAATACTTTTTAGTGAGTGAGGAAGGTGATTGGCTAAGAACCAGAAATGGGAAGAGTCAAGAGAGAGGAGATTTTTCTGGAGTCCCCACGAGATAATGTCTACGGAGGCCTCTTTTGTCATGGCTGGCACACAGTAGGTCTTAATTAATGTGACCTGCCTCGAAAGTGGCAGAATTGATCATATTGGAAAGAAGAGGATCCTTGTTGAAAGGAAGGGTCCTTGTTGAGTTATCTGATGCTCAGAAATCCTCAGCAAATGTGTCCGTTTCAAGGTGCTGAAAAAGAAAATAATTAAGGAAGAATGGATCAAAATAGGATAGGATGGATGTGGTTTTGAGTACAGGTAGAGAAGGCACATTTAAAGAACAAAGAAAATTCTCCGACTCCGTAGACAGTGAAAGTAGGGGAGCTGTAATACTGATAATGCTGGGGCCAGAGGTGTCCCATCGGGACTATGAGTGGCAAGTCATGGATGGATGGCGAGTCAATGATAGGGTTCCTTACGTTGGATGCATCCTCCCCTTTCCAAGATGGCTCTTGAGAGAGAGGAGTTTTTAGGTGGGAGGAGATGTGGAAGGGCCATGGCTGGGTATTAAGTCAAGAAGATGAAGAGGGGAATTGTGATGGTCAGTTGTATGTAGCCGGTTGGCTGGGCTGAGGCATGCCCGGAGAGCCCGTAGAACATTTTTTCTGGGTGAAGGGTGTTTCAGGAGGATCAGTGTCTGAATTGGTAGAGTGAGTGAGAAGACCACCTCCACTCAGCGCAGGTGGGCATCACGTGAACCACTGAGGGCCTGATTACAAGAGAAAAGGCAGAGGAAGGGTGAACTTGCTCTCTGTCTGAGCTGTCACGCCTACCTTCTGCCCTTGACCATCGGTGATCCCGGTTCGCAGCCCCTTGGGTTGGGACCAGAACCACACCCCCAGCCTTCCTGGACCTCCAGCTAGCAGACAGCAGATGGGACGTCTCATCTAGAACCACATTAGCCAGTTGCATAGAAACTTTCCCTTTCAATATAACTAACTATAACCTATTGGTTTTGTGTCTGAAGTTGGTGGAGGAGGTCGACTCAAAGATCCTCCCGTCGTTTGCCTCCATCTCTCATGGAGGAAGTGTTACTGGATGGCACCCTGTAATGCTTGGTATACAATAAAACTTCAATTAACCAATTGCTCAGGGGAATGGAAGTGCTGTGGTTAATTGAATTATCTGATTAACTGAGAATTAATGAACCAGAAACCCTTTGTCGTTCTAAGTCATACCGAGAACACTCCGGCATACCCAAGTTCTCTGTCCTGCCAGGGTTGGGAAGGGGAAAGAGTCAAGGGAGAAGGGAAATGAAATCAGTTTTTATGGAAGGTCTACTATCTGTGTGGTAGGTTACATAAATAGCATTACCTGCTTTCATCCTTGTGACTACGGAAGGAGGCCAACGTGACTGGCCCCTTTGACACAGAACAGAATTGAGAAGCATCTTCAACGTTATTGGACGTTGCTCTGCTGGTTAAGAACACGGATGAGTGTCAGAGACATCTGAGAATATCGACGGGACGTCAATGTTAGAAGCGGATCGAGCAGGGGTTTCGGAATAGGTCAGCCCCTGATCCTGACCCCAGCTAGCTGTGTGACCTTGACTGAGCTGACCTTGACTGAGCACAATCAAGGCAATTACATGACCTGAGTAAACCGCACTGGATTCAAGTTCTTCCTCCTTTTCCTGGGTTGTGTGATCTCTAGCCAACCACGTTCCTTTTTCATAGCTCAACTTCGTCATCCGAAGAAATGTACCACACCGCCTGCCTTGTGCAGAGTTGTGGCAGCCAGAGGGGGGTCCCGCGTGAATTGTAGCCGTGTTGGGTATCATCAACATGGCCTGGGGTCACGGTCATGTTAGGGGAGCAGAGGTGGACGGTGTTAAAGATGCAGCAGAGAAACCTCCATTTTCGGATGATCTCTGATTTTCCCTTCCTATGAAATCTCCGATGCTGATCTTACTTCCCTGTTCTTTCTTTCTTTCTTTCGTTCTTTTTTTTTCCCTCCAAGTATAACGTGAAAAACTTGTTCCAGAGGGTATGTGTTTGCTAATTTTGGTTTTACTGCCTCTTGCACCTCCGACAGAAGAGAAGAAAACACAGGAGGACCCACAGGCATCGTTACCCACTAAATCAAGCATTCGTTTGGCCAAGTCACCAGCTTCTGCTGCCGTCGTATTTTTAGGGAATGGGAAGAACCGTTCTTCTTGCTCAGAATGTTAGATTTATATTGCTCTCACTTAGCAAGTGAATAATTGATAAGTTGGGGCATATTAACATTGAACAGAAGAACCCAGTGGTACAAGGGTCCTGGGAAGGCTGCCTAAATCAATATACACTCATGAATTTTGAGCGCAAAAGGTTGAGCTGAGAAAGAACACAGATTTAGACCCCCATTAATATTTGAAACACACTCAGTGCTCGAGAGGCTTGCTAGAGCCCAAATGTTAACTGAAGGGGCTTCAGAGAAATGGCTTCTAAACAAATTTGAAAGTGGGAGATTTTTCCCTCCAAAGACTTCATGAGAAAAATCAATCATCTTTGTTGTTTCTGCTGTCAGAAGGCATCTATTAAAAATCTAATTAGAGTATTTTTACCAATTAAACATACCGAGGCAGCACTTGTCTGACTCAATGTTTGTAATTTCTAGAAAATCAGATGCATCAGGCTCTGTGATCAGCCCAGATATGGTAAAATGTTCCAGCCACTCCTGGAAACTCCAGCCTCCCCACCCAGGAGCCGGCCTTAAAATTTGATTAATCTAAACATTTTGTAAGGTGTCAAAAGAGGTTTCTCGCCTGATGTCTCATGGTCACCCAACGTGCCAGTCCGACGGAGGCCAAAATAACATCATCAGTCACAATTTGCTTTTGAAATGTCTCCTGCGAGGCCCCCAATTTGAGCTATCAAAGCTGGAAATTTTAAACCAAGTGGGAAAATGCTTCGAATTTTAATGATTCGTGGAACCTGGCATCCTGCTGGAAAGTCATCTAGAGTGTCTGATATCAGCATGCTGCTGTGACCACAGAAGATGTTCAGAGACGATGCCTCCACTAACATTCTAATGACACAGTCAAGGAGATAATCCTCTGTAGGCAAAGGGCTCACCTTTCAGAAATCATGAAATAGAATCTCGCAGTTAGTAGTGGCCAGAGAAGGCATTTCATCTAGCCCCCAGCTTCCCACAGGAGATAGCAATTCCGGCAGCCAGATTCAGGCTCTGCTTGCATACCCCTGGTGCTGGTGGGCTCACCACCTTACGAGGCAGACCATTCCATCCCAAGACACTACTGGGACACTATTGGGACCTACTTTTTGGAAAGAGGCTTCTTAGGTTCGGCTATTATACATAACCTGCCTCCCTATAACTTCGGTCCAAGAAGATCACTCCCAAGCCTCACGGATACAGCTTTCTGAACGCCGTTTGACACATAATTGGATTGCCAATACCTCGCTTCTCCCACAAAGCAGTCAATTTGGAGAATAATTCAGAGCATGTGCTCATTACTGGGTCTTAGAGGCTACAAGAAAAATTTGGCCTCTACACAGTACAGATGGTATTTGTTGTTTTCCCTGGAATTCTCATGCTGTATATCTTAATTAATGAATTAATGAAATTTTTCAGTCGAGTGGTCCTAAGGAGCACTTGTTTTTGAAAACTCTCCTTCTGCCCATACACATGGTTTCTCTGTTTTCCCTCCAATCCCCCAATTAATGAGCAAGAGAAGGTCAAAGCTGCAGCTCTTAGACGTGCGGGACAGGACGGAGAGTCTCGATGGGAAGTCACATTGAAAGATAAAAAGCAACTGCCCCCAAGTTGCACGAGGCTTTTTAACGAGGGCCGGGAACGTGAGCTGCACGGTATGATGTGCCCCGTCATGAGAGCAATCACCCTTGCTTGGGCTTCTCCAATCCCCCTCGTGTCAGTAACCATCTGTTAGTCTTACCGGGGGGAAAGAGAGAAGTTGCCCTAGTGAAAAGAACACAGCCTATTAGGTCAAGCAGAGGAGAGGTGTCTTCACGGCTCTACCAATTTCTACCCGTGACAACCTGCGTAAGTGGCTAAAGCCTTTTAAGGCCTAGTTTCCTCTATGGTACCATTGGCATAGGAATCCCTAGCTCACGGAGTTGTTCTTATAAAGATAAAGTGACGTCATCAAACGACTTAACATGGTGTATCAGTAAGCTACTGCTACGTAACAAAGTACCCCAAACTCGGAAGCTTAAAAAAAAGGCATTCATTACCACTCACAAGTCTGTGCCTCAGCCGAGAATTCTGCTCTTTGGACCTGCCGTGGCTGGTCTTGGCTGGGCTGGCTCACGTGTCTGTGTTGACCTGGTGGAGGGCCTAAGGACTGGCCATCTCAGGTAGCCTCGCAGGCATGTCTGGCAGGTGGCTGGTGGGCGGCTGGAGTTACTGGACGTCTGTCTGTCAGCTGCCGGCGGGCTAACGTGGGCTTATTCACGTGGCAGGCGCCCAAAAAAGGAGTAGAGGCATGCCCGGCTTCTGGAACTGGCATCCTGCCATTTCTACCACATTCTCTGGGCCAAAGTGAGTCATTCGACGGGTGGAGGAATAGATTCCACCTCTTGACGGGAGAAGTGCAAAGTCGCGTTGCAACCAGCAGCCACGTTTGCACCCAGTCTGCCTTGCACAGTATCTGGCGGGAGGACTCCCTGAACGGCGGCTATTGGAGACATTTCACAGGCTGCAAGTTGCAGGGATTAATCTTGTCTGCAGCCTTCTAGTGGAGGCAGTCCAGAGCCGTCCGTCGGGAATCTCGTATCTTAACCATTTCATTGTTAACGTTAGCAATGTCGCGGGGTTGTGCTTTTACTAGGACCTGTGGAGGGGGGCAGGGGAAATCTGGGTCAAGCGACTCACGGCAGACACTGGACTCGTTTCTGGGTCGCCCTGAGTGCAGAACGGAGAGAGCTCCTGGTCAGACCTGCCTCGGCTCTTGCAAGAAAGAATCCCGTCACTCTTGGCCTGGGAAGGGCCCCCTCTCACGGCCACTGTCGTCTCCACCCAGCAAGGTCCGATCTCTGACCACTGCTATGCCCCAGGCCCGGTGTTAGGTCCCTTACACGGAGTGCCTACCTTGGCCTTGTGGTTTCTGTACGGTTTCTCCCACTTTCCCGTTTCCGAAGCTAGGGCTCTGGGTGATTTCTTCATGGCAGAGCTGGAGCTGAAGTCAGGCAAGTGCAGCTTGTTCCTCTCTTAAGGGAGAGCTCCTGGAACGGTGTAATATTCCCTAAGAAATGGCAGGGGCTCTGGGATGTAGGAATCGGCTGCTGTCACAGAGGGCTCAGGGGCCACCTGGGCTGATTCCAGTGACCCCAGGATCGGGCAGACTGAATGAAACAAGTGACCCTGTGTCTTTAATCCAGGAGGCCTCAGAATTGCAAGCATCAAGGACAAATTAAACCAGCCCGCAAAATCGCTCTTGGCTTTGCCACGGCCTCCGACCTTCTCGGCATTATGGTGCCTGTCAGCTCTCTGGGCAGAGGCTGGGTGTCGGTGGGGAGGCAGGCACGTCAGGGGCTCAGCGGGAGCCGACCTGGGAAGCATGGATTCATTCTGGGGATCCGGTCACATGGGAAGGGTGGCAGCGACAGCCGCAAAGCAAGACGGGTCGCCTCGAGGCGCCAGCTTAATCACAGAGCCCGGGTCCCCTCCACCAGCCCCTTCCACCTCCCGTGGGTTCCCAGGTGGTCACCCTGCCCACTCGGCCCCCTCTGTGGTGGCCACGGGTGTTCTCGGCACTGCTTTTGAGACCTGGACGTCGCCACCCCTGTGCTTTTCTCTCCGTTCAGGTGCCCGACGCCACCCTGGGTATCCGAGAGCAGAGCCTGGGAGGTGGTCTTACCCCAGGGCCCCCAGTTGTGCTGTCTGGGGGGGTGCCCTGCATCAGGCTGAGCCCAGGATGCTGTCTGGAACATGCTTCTGACCTGGTTCTGAGAATCTAAGGGAAGGGTCCCCCCAAAGCTGGGCCAGGATTCTGTCCTTTTCCTCCGCTCTTGGAGGCCTTCCTCACACCCCTCCCCTGTCCCTGAGCTCCCAGGGCATCCCCTGCCCTATTTCAGATCCTCATCCCTGTCTGTGTCCATGACTCCACATTTAATCATCTGTCTCACTCCCGGCCCCAGTCAGCATTTAATATCCCTCCTTGGACCCCTCAGTGTGTGCGCCTCTTCATGGCTCCTGTTATATTGTCCAAAATGACATCGCAAGGGGTTCTGGAAGAAAGACGTAATCACACAGCCCCAACCATGAGAGGGCTTTGCGTGGGGCAATCAGGAAGGTTTCCTGGAGAAGGGAGCTTAGGACCAATCAGGGCGGGGCAGGGGCTTTGCAGGAAGGATGAGGGAAGAGCTGTGGGTGGGCAAAGATGGGGGATGAGCTTGCCTCGTGTGTGTGTGTGTGTGTGTGTGTGTGTGCCCTTGCCTGTGTACACGACCGTGCACGTGGACACGAGCGCATGTGTGTGTGCAAGCCTGCACGCCGGCGTGCACATGCGTGCGTTCGAGTGTGCAACAGCGTGGACGTGTGTGTGCTGCCCGTGCACGCCCGTGTGCGTGTGCACCGGCGAGTGTGTGACTGCGTGCACGAGTGTGGCAGGTTCGGTGCCGAGAAGCCGGGTTGCTAGGTAGCCGGTTGCCAGATCTTTGAGTGACAGGCTGAGCTGCCTTGAATGGCAACAGTGAGCCCCTGGGGGAAGCTAAGGGAACAGCCGCCTCCCTCCGAGTTCCGGTTCCAGGCTGGCAGGGCTGCCTCACCCTCATCGCCCGCCGCTGCCTCTGCAGGGCGGGGGGTGGGGGGGGGGCGGGGGGAGGCGGTGCAAAACCTCTGAGTTAGGCTCTTCCGTCCCCCACCCGACTCCACCAGCGGGACCTCCCCGCCTCTGAGCTGCCTTTTGGATCTGTGGCCTCGTCTCCCCTCCCGCCCCGGCCAGGCGTCTCCCCGCCCCGAGTCACTGGCGCCCCAGTCCACCCCCCGTCCCGCTCTCTGCTGTCCAGCTGGCTGTTCTCCATGCAGCTTCCCGGCTTGTGACCTTTCGAGGCTGCAGGAGCGTCCACACCTCCTGCGGGAGGCCTTTGCAGCCTCCTTTTCTGGCCTCCTGAGCCTCCCTGCCCTGGAGCCTCCCACGCGCTGCCAGCCCCAGCCTCCCTCTTCCCGGACGCCTGCTTCACATCTTTGCAACTTCGTTCCTTTCTTTTCTGCCTGAAATGGTCTTTATTGCCTTCTGCACTCCTACTGGGGGCTCAGAAATCACTTCTGAACCTTGGAGGGCAGACCAGTGCGTCCTTCTGGGGGGCATGGTCAGGCCCCTGCTCCTTTGGTTAGCATTGACTTTTCTCCCTGCGCTTTGGGCAGGATGACTCGGGCCAGACTTCTTCCGGTAGACTGTTGGCTGCCCGGGAACAGAGGCCCCGGCGGGTGCGGGCAGGAAGGAAGGACCCCCTGGCCAGGCGGGGCCTCCTCTAGGATGCCCACCCTCCCCAGTGACTCACAGACAAGCTGGGGGCAGCTCTCGCTCCTGGCTGATCTTCCCCTCCTCGGTCTTATTATGTTCCGAGGCTGGGTTTGATTCACTCCAATTCTTCTCCCAGTCCCAAAGGGCTGCTTGGGATTTGCCAATCCAGCTTTCTGACTTCTCGCTAACCACAGGCAGTTTCCCCAGGGGGTGTCTTTTTCCTGGTTTAAAGTGCCTCTCTGAAGCCTGTCCAATTTCAAGGCCACGTCATACTTCCCAGCTGGTGTTCGAATACGGTGGGTCCTCTGCTGATGCCAGACTTCAGGAAAACACCCACTGGGCGGTTCCCCTCAAGGGAACAGAGTTTGGGAACCAAGACCTAAGGCAGGGTGGGGGTCAAGGGTAAGGCTCATGGGTGGGGAGGCCGGCACCTGCTGCTGTGGGAACGTGGCAGGTGCCCATTTCTAGAACGGCGTAAACACAGTGCCCGCCCGTGTGGGTCATGTAAGACTGAGTAAGATAATCTGTGTCGTGTGCTCAGCGTCTGGAACAGAGTAAGCCCTCAAAGTTAGCTGTCATAATTATGAGTGTTGTCATTATCGCTTTTCACTGTGGCATTGATTCATAGCATTCCAGAGCTGGATCCGGTTCGGATCCCTACGTCTGTGATGAAGACAACCAACCGTCACAGAAAGGAAGAGTTTTACGAAGTCGCAAAGGCAGCGTGGCGGGGGAACAGAACCTAGGGTCGCCGGGGTCCGGGCCGGAGTTCTTTTGTTGTCCCCACGCCCTGCTGGCATTTTGGACAGGAGGCGCTCAGAGATGGCGGTGGCCACAGTGCCACTGGGAGAGAGCTGTCAGCTGTGTGTCTCCCTGACTTTGTCAGCCCCCGGGACCGGGTCCCCACTGCTGCTTGTCCACACAAGACCTCCTCATTGCAGAGTGATAAGAGGTAAGTCTGGACCCTAGGGATTCTCTTTGCTCTGTCCCACATCTTTGTCCTCCTTGTGTGAACATCTCCAAACTATTCATTGTGTCCAGGGCATTTTAAGCCCACAAGGGTCTTTCAGAATGACAGGAAGTAAGAGCTCAGACACGGTAAGTGTCGCACAGCTGTTGAAGGGGGAATCCTTCCCCTCCTGCTGGGCTCTCCCTCCCAACCTCTCTGCCTCACTGCTCATCTGAATTTGGCACCTGTCACCACACAGGCTGAACTGACCCTTGCAGGGCTCTGGGTCACTGGGGAGAGGTCAGATCTGGCTCCATCTTGACCAAGGGCAATACTGTTGGCTTGGCCAACTTGGTGGCAGGTTCTGGGTTCCTTCTCAAGGGTTGGGACAGACGCAGCTAGAAATGATGCCAGACCAATGGGCCTAGCTTCAGTAGGCTACAACCTCAGTGGTAAAGCAGAGTTTTAAACAGAAAGGGAACCCAGAGGGAATCCAGAGGTTACCTGGTGTGGGCCAACTCAGTGGAGTGGGGGCAGGGAGAAAGATGGGTAGGATTGGATCCCCTCAATTACCTGGATAGATCCATCAGTAGAGTGACCCCACACCTGAGAGAAGGTGGAAACCAAGGGTGTAATGGCCTCCATGCTTTGCTGGGATGGGCTTTGGGGTTGGAGGGCTTGTGGGTTATGGCAATGGCAACGTCCAGGGGTATGGTCGGGAAAGCAGGATCTGAAGGGGAGGTCTGTGTCTCCAAATACAACCTATTTCCAAGTCTTAGATGTCTAGGTTAAAGGTGTATGTGCATGATCTCACCTTAGATATGATTTTTGGGTGCTGCTGAAAAGTATTCACCTGCTTGACCACGGAGCATCTCCGGGGACTGGAGCTGGTGCCATAGTTGCCATTCTCATGGGGGCCCTTGAAGAGGAATCTGGGGAGAATCGGGGCCAGGCTCCGGGCTCTATTCTCAGGTGTTGGGACAGTCATTCAACTCTGCTTTGTTTTGTGGATGTCTGCAGTTCTCTTCGCGACCATGAAGTGTCAGTGTTCCTCAGTGTTCCCCTAAGAGGGAAGGTAGGCGAGCGTTCATTCCCATTTTACAGATGAGGAAAGTACGAAGTAGAGAAATTACACAGCTGGCCTTTGGCCAATGGGGGACGAGAACTAGGTGTCCTGATTCCCCACAAGAACGTCAACAGCTACACAACCTTCTCTTCCTGTGAGAGGTCCTCCAATCTTGGCCTGTTTCAATACATTCTTCGAGTTAGAAGGTTCTTTGGGGTAAGGCCTCAGCTCTCCATGATGGCCTGGACATTTTCCCCCTCTTCCTAGGCAGACTCTCCAGTCTCAGGGCTGAGACTCGTTCATGGCTCGTTCACCTGCAGCCACACTGAATGAGTCGTAGATTGTCACGGGTTCCAGAGTTTTTGCCTTCAGCACTTTGCGTGTCCCTTTTCTTCCTCCTCTTGGGGGTACCTTTATATCCTTTATCTGGCTTGTCCCTATTCTTCCTCCAGGCCCCAGCCAGACTCAGCTTGCCCTCCTGGACACTGCGTGTCCCTGAGTTGCTAAGGCTGTTGAGGCACGTGCCCTCTTGAAAAGGCTGTATGGGAATGAGAGCCAACAACCATAACAAGATGATGTTCAAGGTGGGAATAGAAACGGGAGCGACAGGGAAGAATGCACCAGACTCTGCCAGCCCTTTGGGCTTGGGTCAGATATCCCATGGGACAGAGGCAGAAAAGGGGGAGCTGGCTCCTTCCTTCCCGGAAGGTGGATGAGTCAGGAGAGCAGTACGCCAAGGACTGGGGTGGTAAAGACCTGTTCTCCAACCACCGTACCCCAACGAGCTCCCAGTCTCTGCTGGACATGTTCGGATGCCCTCAAGCAATGCCTTTGAAAGGCTCTGTGCACTTTAAAGTGGTGGTTTTATCTAATTTCGAAGTTGTAGCTGCAATTAGATCTGTCCAGATAATTAACTCCAATTTACCAGTTTGCCACTAGTAATTAATTACGAAAGTCTGTCCAGCGAGCCTTGGGAAGGAAAGTCGTTCCTCCAAGAATGGAGGCTTGGTTCTGAAGGGTTGGAGACATGGCCACCGTTGGGACTTTGTTTTCCCTGTGACCCACTGTGGTTCTGGCTCGTGCACAGGACGCTGGTGGCTCATTGAGTTCATAAGCACCAACGATCGGCGGGAACAGGGTTTGTGGGTAGGGAGGCACCCCCTTCTCCTTTTGCTAGGCTGCCTTGCTGTTCCGGGATGCGGTCTGTCAAAAAGCATTCACCTGCTTCACCGCGGAGCATCTTCTGGGCCTGGAACTCGCGCTGTGGACACCATTTTCCTACGGACTCTTGGCGAGGAATCTCGAAGGAGTCAGGGCTGGGCTCTGAGTTCAGTTGTTTTGGGGGTGTGGCTGGTGCTGTGCTGTGCGAATGTTTCGATTTCCCAACTCAACCAAGAAGTGTCAATTTCCCCTAAACCTACACTCAAAGATATTGGCAGTTTTTTCCAGAGGGCTACGTCAACCTATGATCTAGAGCAGCCAGCCTCCCCCCTGGAAGCATATTAAAATCAGCTTTCCCACCAAGAATGCTTAAAGAAATACTCATCACCACTGTCACGGGGCGGACAAGGCTGGTCTTTTCAAAAACCGGATCAATCAGGTATCTCTCGCAGCAAAATGAACCTGGACCCTTGCCTCACACAATATCCCCAAGTCCATTCCAGCTGGATCGTAGAGTTGAATACAAAAGAAGAAATGCACAGCTTATAGCAGGCAATACGGGAACATTTTCATGGCTTTGGGGCAGCCAAAAATTATGCAAGTCTCAAAAAACGCTTGTCACAAGGAAAAGGATGTATCAATTAGAGTTCACTACAATTAGGAGGTTCTGTTCATCAGGAGACATGAACTAAGGAAACAAAAAGGCAAACTGCAGAGCGAGGGAAGACGTGTGCCGTAAATATATCCCCATGGGCCCATATAGCAAGCATTTATTGAACGACAAATCTATACAAAACCCTGACACCCCAATTTAAAGGTTGGGCAAAAGAGGAACCTCACAAACCAATATATCCCAATGCCAACAAGCACGTGAAGCGCGTTCCCCATTATGGCATCGGGAAAAGGTGAATTAAACCCCAAATGTAGTCCTGCTCTACACCAACATTTATAAGGCCGTGTGGATGTGGGACGGCTGGATCGTCATGCACCGTTTGGGGGGAAGGAGTTGGCTTAATTCCTTTGGAAAACTGGCATTTACTACTGGAGATGAACCCACATATATGCCATGACCCAGCAATTTCAGTCCTGGTTATATATCCAAGAGAAAAGTATCTCCATTTGTACAAAGTTGGACAGCGGGCAATTTTGTGGGGACGGAAGTCAACATAGTGGTCGCCTGGGGGGTGGGGATCAAAGAGTGGGAAAATGCAGGAGGCGAGCCTTTGGAAGGCTGGCTGTGTTCTAGATCTTCTCTTAGGCAGTGACTCCAAGGGGAAGTTCGCTTTCTGAAACATTTTGTGGGGCCGTACGTGGGAGATTTGTGTCATGTACACATAGCAAATCGATTTGCTATTCTTTAATATGAAAATGTTTTTTTCCCGAAACAAATGCTGGCCCTTGGTCCTCACCCTGCACTGAATGGGAACATCGGAGGAGGTCCTGGTGACTTTCAGCTCTCCAGGCGATGTTTAACATGCGGCCAGGGTCGAGAATCCCCACCCCGGACCGAGAATCAATGTCGTTCCCTTAGACATCACTCATTACTTGGCCCCATGTGCACCTGGTTTGGGGAGCCCCGTTCAGTTGTTAGACCCCTGAAGGTGCTAGGATTTGAACCTCGGCCCCTGCATGTTCAGAACCGAGAGAGGACAGGCCCCGAGGAAGGAATGGGAAACATTTGACTAGGTAATTTACAGGAGGGGCGCGGTGGCTGAGAAGCGAATGATACTTGCCTTTCTAACTGGTACCCGGTGCAAGACGTTCCCCTCACCCTGCTTTTTTATGTTTTGAATAGAGAGGTTCGAATTTATGTTATAATCATGAGTGCTTTTTTTTTTTTTTTGGCATCTCACCTCAAGTAGGGTCTCAGATCAAGCCTGCCTCGTAACAGTAATACACGGGAGGATGCGTTTTGTCTTGCCTCAGTATTTCCTACCACCCTTCTTGATGTACAGCCCTGTAGGAGAACTCCAGACTGGGGATCTTCCTCAGAAAGGTGTTATGAGTTGAGCTTAGTTAGGCAAGTGGCAGAGTGAATGCATAAGCAGTGATTTTGCATAATGAGGCGTGTGAAATCCCACTGGAGGTTGTTAAAACAGCAGACAGACTGCGGTAAACAAGGTGGAAGGTAGGCTTTGAAAACAGATGGCTTTGAAAACCTGGCAAAGCCCTGTTTCAGACTTTTAAGAATTGGTTTCGTTAGCGCAAGCTATTTCTTTAAAAAATTCTACATGCATATTTTAAAGTTCTGTTTTAATGATAAAGTTCTGTGGGTAATTGAACATCAGTTTGCATCCTGCTGTAAACATGCTAACAACCAGATGTGATGGACAGCTTGCACAGAGACCTGGACCCGTTGTACATTTGGATTCAAATGTGTTATTTGGGTTTTGAGCTGGGGTGGTTTTGCTGATTTCTACCCTGAGTGTCTGTGTGGCCATGACCCACCCTCCTTGCTAAGTGGGCCTCCTGGGTGCCTCCTGCCCATAACCAGAGATGCTTCAGGCTTTCTCCCACATCTGCCCTCATTTCCTTCAGGAAATGAGCCTGATCCCTTGCCCTTCCGGCCTCACTTGTATAACTCCCAACCTTATTCTCCTTTCCTCCCAACACACCTCCAACCATATTTGAAGACAGCCTCGTCTCTTGAGTCACTCTGTCTTAGTACGAGCTGAACCCTTGGGCTAGCGTACCCTTCTTTTGATAGTTCCCAAATTCTTAATGGGGTCACCAATTAGAGAGCCATTTCTAGATGTCCTGACCTCTCCCAAGTGATAGAATTACTTAGCTCTGAATTCAAGGCTGCCTGTCTTCTTCAGACAATATAGACCTTTTTTCCTTCCTTCCTTCCTTCCTTCCTTCCTTCCTTCCTTCCTTCCTTCCTTCCTTCTTCCACATAGAGCAAAACTCCTTCAACCACACTCTACTTGACCAACCAAATGATAACAGCAAAGACTTAGTACTTGCTCCATTCCAAGAATATTCTCAATACTTTACTTCTTGTTAAATGATTTGGTCTTTACAACAATATGAGGTAGATACCACTGCAACTCTGTCCTGTAGATGGGGAAACTGAGGCACAGAGAGGTTTAAGTGCTTGCTCAAGTCCATCCAGCTAATACGGGGCAAAGCTGGGGCTGGAACTCAGCCGCTTGCTTACTGCCTCTCACCTCTGGGAGACACAATAACTCGTGTTATCATGACCTCTTACAGCTACTCAGCTGCCGTCTGCTGTGACGTGCACGGCCGCCCCCAACTGAGTTGAACGTCCATCCACAGTTGGTCACATGTACACCAGCTGCACCTGCTACTGTGATTACACAATTTGATTATTATATAAACGAATGCAGTATGAGCACAAAAAGGAAGAAAGGGGGTATATGAAAAGCAAATTGAACATTTGAGAGAGTCTCAGTGTAGACAAGAAGTTAAAAATGTGGCTGTCAAATTAGGCTGGATGTGGTCACTGGGAAAGGTTGGGGAAGGGTGTAGGGTTCTTCCCAGATCCCTTCTGCAGTGGCTCAGAGAGATGAACTGATAGCCACAGAAAAGATCCAATGACCATATTACAGTGTGACCAGCTTGGTGGCCCTCCCAAATTATTAACAGTGCCCCTTTGACTGCCGCAGTTTCCATTATAAAATATATGGTCGCCCCAATCGTGGGTGTAGTTCAAGGCAAGACGGAGAGGCACAATACTAACCAGCCAACTCTTCTTCAAAGAAAAGCCCTTGACTGTTCACTGAAAACCCGGCCATTATTGAGACCTAATACCAGTCTCTGAAAGCAAAGCCTGGAACCCTCCTAGTTCATTGAGAATCTGGGCTTCAGAGAAGGTCCTTTTAAAGACTGTGCTGCATTCAGAAGGGAACTATTTAGGAAGTTCCCTGCTGGTGTGAGACAGGGAGTGAGATCCTTAAACTTCTCCCACATGGGAGAAAATCGGGTTCCTGCACTTGAAGCGGCTTCAAGATCAAAGGAATCTGCCCTGGGCTCCAACAGGCTGCCATGATGTTCACGTCTCCACTGACCTGAATTCCAGGAACGCCACCAGAGCAAACATTAAATTTGGCTTAGTGTATATAGTCTGGCTTTGGCTCGGGTGTAATGAATAATACATTGGTATTCATTTAGGGTCTGAACAGGGTAAGTGTGACTATTTCAGTTTTGTGGTTTGAGTTACTACCGAATCACTCAGTAAATCTACTTACCCGGGTTAAATCTGGGGGTTGTCACATTTGTTCATTTTGCTCCTTTTTTTTAGTGCTCTCATTCTGAAAAGCAATTGTTTGCTCAGATATCCTTTCTCTGTTGAGAAATAGGTTTCTTAAGGATGAATGTTTGTCGAGGCGATTTTCCAGAAACGGTGCTAGGTCGTCTGGGTCTGTGATCTCATTTAACGATCAGTGGAATCCAGGGGTCGGAGGGTTTTGTGTCTCATGTACTGATGAGGCTGGAGCTCACAGATGGGAAATGATTGCCCGTAGTCACATAGTCAGGAGGTCAAAGTGCCATGAGTCGATCCAGGACTTCCTGCTTTCAGACCTTTATGCTTTCGCTCCTTCTGTTACTGTGTTTCCTCCGTGCCAAGCTACATGATCCTTCACAGATGCCATCGATCAACAATAAAATGGCTTTGGTATCAGTATGTTGCCGGTCAGATCTATGGGTCTTCCTTGATCTCACGGCCCACGACCCACTTCTTCACAGCCTGGCTTTGTCACCTGGCCCTCCACGGTGTGTGTCCTCTTCCTCCGACCACACCGTAAGCTCCTTGGGAGCAGGGGCCCTCTTGACCACCTTCTGGGTTCCTACACTAAGCGGCGCATCCAGGGATAATGAGCATCAGACTTAATTTGTCTTGAACGGGCAGCAGGAGTCTTTGAACAAACGTCTTTGTCTGGTATGTGGTCAGACCGACTTGGAGACTTGGCCACCGCCAGGCAGAGGTGACCAGGACAGAGGAGGGCAGAGCCTTGATCTTCCATAGCAAGGAACCATGACCCCGAACCTGCTCTCTGGGCACTGCTTCAGAGCCCTACCCTGAGATGCGCAGTTCCCCAGGTTTGAGGCCTGGGATCCCACGCCATGTGTCTTTTCGCCTTTGATATCTGGAGCCAGGGCTGGATTCATACTCCTCTGTGGCCAGGATTTGGAATGTGCTGTCAGTCACGATCCTCCCTCCTGGTGCCAGTCTCTGTGGCACGCTGGAGGTAATGACAACTTTCTGAGTCCAAACTTCCGTCCCTGTTCCTCTTGTGCCTTTTCGTGCTCTGATTGTCCAGCCAGGTTAATATTAGATGCTGTCGCTAGATTAAGTGTTTTTGTGGAAACCCAACATCTCAACCTCCAACTCCAGCACGGGGACCCTGGTGACTGTCTGTCTGGAGATGGTCTCCGACAGAGCCTTAGGTCCCAGGCACACGATGCTTAGGCAGCTTTCCCATCCCATAGGGATATGCTAAGTGTCCGTGTCTGGCACCATGATTTATCCTTGGAAGGAGATGTGGATCAGCTTGCTTTCAATAAATAGAATTTAAACCAAGATGCTTCTGTATAATTATGTTTCCTAATTATATTACTCGCCGCCTGTGGGCAAAACACAAAAATCTTCCAGTTGTACCAAAGGAAACCTGATGAGCTGAGTTCCTGGGCAAACCCAATGCATGTGGCAGATTAAACCTGGGAAAATGAGAGCCCCTCATGGGGGGACTTGGGTGAAGGGGTAAGAAGGTCTTTATGATAGTTTCCAGCTCTGATGTCCTAGAATTCCATCATGGCGCTTTTCTTGTGTATATATTTATGTTGAGTACACGTGTGCTGGCATCCATTCTGACTGGGCCAGCGTTTGCTCTGCTGGATGGGTGATCTTCTGACTAGCTCCCCAGTCTCTAGCCTTTATGGTCAGTTGCACTCAGGTATGGCCCTTGAGTACATCACTCAAGAGATATCATCTTCCGGGAAATCTGTGACTTGCATTTGAGATTCCATCCAAGTGCTTTTGGAAGCACTTACATCATTGAGCTAATGATAGCATAGGGCCCCAGGTGCAGCCAGTGTTCGTGTTCTCTGGCTGGTGTTGTGCCTATCCGAGTAGGGTCACTAGAGTCCCCAGTTCATGGACCAGTTCAAGTTCCTCAGACTGTTGGAGGCCTTCCCTAAATGGGCACCCTTTGCCTGGATCCTGTGACACTTGTAGTGTTTCTCAGAATGATCTTCTGTCAGTGAGGGAGGCCCCATGTCTCCCACAAAGCCAGGTGCATCATTGGTGACCCCACATTACTTGGGGATTGATTTGTTTCAGAGGAACAGAGAAAGAAAAAAAAAACCCTTGATGGCAACATTTGCTTGGGACACTTATTTTCAGAGTTACAAGTCTAGATGACCTGGTCTCTCAATGTCCTATTCCATTTTTTTTTTTTTTTTAATTTTTAGATTTACCCCCTGCCACACAGGCATCGCTTAAGAGAGTGAGTCTCCAGCTCCTTCTATTTCAGACTCTTGGTTTTGAACTGCCCATGTCTCCATTGCTGACATTGGCTTCCATTCTGCCCACGGTCGTCTATCCTCCTGACTTCTGATTTTGACATTCACTTCACCAGTTTGGCTTTGCCCTTTCCCTGAGGCTTTAGGCTCAGCACCAACTTTATGGCCATGGCCTTGACCTCTCCATAAACCATGTTTCTCTCTTCCTTCCAGCTGGGATGCTTTGGCCTGCCCAAAGTAGACTCTTCTTCCCAGGGCTGCCACTTACCTTGACTTTTTCGGCTACCTTTGATTCACACTGTAATCTAAGAGAAATTGCACAGAGCTGTGATTTATCAGTGGTCAGGCAAAGGGACAGCAGTAGAGACAAAGTGATGGATAAGATGTTAGCACTATCATTTGAAGACCCTTGGTGTTGACTTAAGATGGCGATAGCGGGCAAAGACTTCTGTTTTCTTATAGTGGCTAAGAATGTACGTAGAAGCCCCAAAGTCTCCCCATTGAAGTATAATATGCATAAAGTATATAATCGTACACAAGTATATGTAAATGCCTAGGTCTATATATTTTCAGAAAGTGAACATACCCATCTCCAGTGGGTCCCAGTCTCCCCAGATGAACCCCTTTCATCGGCCCTTTCAGTCTTTACCCTTATTCCCAGGGTAACCACTGTCCTGATTCCTAACAGCATAGATTACCTTTGCCCGTGTTAGTGCTTTATCTTCCAGAACCATAATACTGTTACGTAATAGAACCATAGATATGTAGTCTGGTATCTACCCTCTTTCACTCAAACTTAGGCATATGGGATCCATCCACGTTGTGGAGACTAACTATAAGTGACTCAGTTTTGAAACCACTTGAACCGCAAAAATTTCAAAGCTTTGAGAAAAAAAAATCCCTTACTTTTTATTGCTTGTTGATATCCAGTGGCTAATATTCTTCAGTGCATATATGCCCTTCAATATCTGAAAGCTACCATTTTCTTGGTTGTACAAACTCTACGGTTAGGAAACACGAGGAAAGATACCGGGGTGTTCTCAATTGTTTTTTATTGGTTCAAGTACCAGGGACCTGCTGTGACACCCAAACACAAACCCCATGCCTCCTGGATGCGGTCTTATGCACTGCAGTCATTTTATACTCAGGAGTGTGTTCGTGTGGGGGGAGGGCCAGGGCTCCCTGTCGTGGTCTCCACGTACCTCCACGTGGCTGAAAACTATCACCACCACCTGTTCTGTGCTTTGCCCTGGCACTTACTTCTATGACCTCATCCTGTCCTCGCAATTGTCCCCTGAAAAAACCATCGGTCATCCCATGGGATAGGTCGATAGGACTGAGGCTCTGAGAGATTAAACGGCTTGTCCAGATTGCACAGGGCACTAGGATTTAACTCGTCCCGTGTCCTCATTTTGTCTCTCTGTAGATGACTCCTCTGAGCATATGCCCTATGACACAGAGCTGACAAAACCCAGGAACTCTTAGGTAGGAGGCTTGAATAGTCGATAGAGTCATCAGCTGATAAAACCCAGAGGAGAGGCAGGCGTCTGGGCCCAATCCCAGGTTAAGCTAGCTGCTGTCATGCTAGAAGCCTTCAGAATCCCCAGAGTCACAGTGCAATCACGATCCCCTCCTTTGAGCTGCCCAGCAGCTCTCGAGCTGGTGAAATCCTCGCCATGACCCCTTCCTGGCAGAGGTGCATGTGGTCAAAGGGACGGGCAGAGGTGGCCTTGGGAACCTGGCCTGGGATGTGAGAAGTGGAACAGGGTAGCATCAGGAACAGTGCCTGTGGTGACTGGGAACCAGACCAGGCCAGAGTGAAAACAGGGAGTTAGTTCCTCATCTGTCCCCGTCGAGGCTGTTAGCGAAGGCAGTGGGGGTTGGCTAATACAACTCCCAAGACCTACTTGATTTTCTTTGGGATAATGCTCTGATCATGACTTCTGAGAGTTCATTTAAACTTGGACTTTTTATTTTGTCTAGAGGCTGTTGTCACAGCCTTCTCATGGGCTGCTTCTGCGTCCTGACCTCCTTCCTTCACTCATCTGTCCCTTGTCGCCCTGGTAACAGTCGGACTTCCCTGCTGTCCTCTGTAACCCTTTGTGGTCCAGCCTTCTCGTCCATGTCTCTAGTCTGGCGTGAAGTGGCTCCACGATCACCTCTGTAGCATTCCCATTCGCCGACATGACCCCTGTGTTCCCATCAGGCTGGATTACATTCGGTTTCCCCAGAGCATTAGGCACTTTCACGCCATTAGGACACTCTTCACGTAATACGTAAGTTCTCCCTGCGGTTCCGTTTACCTGCTTCTTCGCTGGACAACTCATCTCTTCAGGGGAAGGTACGGCGTAATCATCTCCGTGGAGGCATTTCCCGCTTCCACTGGGGGTGGTCCTGCCGGTAGCCTTGCTTCCTTCTGTCCAGTTCTGGCGCACTCTGTCACTTTGTCCCTCGGTTTCTCCCTTTAGATTATGTGTTCCTTAGATCTTGGGCTTCTGGTAGGGTTATGAGCCATAGTTTAGTAAACGTTTCTGGAAATAGAGAGCACACAGATCCATTGTGCTGACTCCTGGCAGGTGGACACGGCCGGTGCTTCGTGGGTGGAGAAAAGAAGCCAGACCACCTGAACAGCTGTGCCCCAGAGATTCTGCCGGGCCGACTACAAATCGTGGAGGACTCCCCACACCAGTTTGCCGCTCAGGGCGTGTTTGAGCTCTGAGTGCTATTCGGGGAGTTTTCTCTATTTCTCGACTGGATGGATCTATTCCCCGCGAACGGAGCCTGATGTCCATTGCATGACAGGGCAAGGACGAAGGGCGTACTCTTGGGGTTTGGTAAACGGCTGCCAGCTGCTCTGGCTTCGTTGGGTGTTACTCTATCGGATCGTGGATAAAGAGGATTTTTCAGAGTCCATTTTCTCCTTCTTAACTGTTCTTGTTAAAAAAAATAATGACAATAACAAAAGAAACACCCCCCCCCCCAAACCCCCAGCCTAATGTCTGCTCAGCTCCCAGGTCCTTGCTAGCAAAGCTTGCTACACACGGGGGCAGTAGCACGCCACCGACCCGCTCCAGAGCACCCACGGGAGCTGATTTATGAATCTGGAGCATTCACCGGGAGTTTCAACTCTAGTTAGATATTTTCCGTTTCGTCTACGTCGGCGAGAAATATCACTTAAGACAAAGTTGAAAATAAATTAAGCGGGGAACCACATAAAGAAGTTTGTATTTGCTTTTCTGACACCGGTTGTGAATTTTTATACTTCGAGTGTTTTCAGGCTGGCTCACAAACCCCCCCACCCCCCGTTTGAATCTGATCGTGCCATAAAGCTGTTCCCATCAGCTTGAGGGTGTTCCCAGAAATTCGAGGTCAAGACGGAAAATCTCTGCATGTCAACGAATGCCTAGACTGTTCCAGGCACCGTCTCATGGAAGCTAGCGTCATTATCCTCAGATACCAGAAGAGGAGTCAGGCTCAGAGAGGTCAAGCACATTGATCAAGGTCACACAGCTAAAAGACAGAAAGGATCTGTACCGTATGTTCCATAATGGCAGCAGGGATGCTTATCTTGTTCACGAATGTATGCCCAACACTCGGGACAGTGCCCGGCCACGTGGTTGACACTTAATAAATATTTGTCACATAAGTCAATGGCTGAGGGTTTGTTGACTCCAAGGGCAATTCTCTTTGTTCCGTATGGTGCTCAAAGGAGGAAGGATGTCGACAGGCCTTCAAGAGTTCCCAGTGGATGCTCTATTACTGTGGCAGCCTTTGGACTCAAGACGAAAGCTCCGCCTTCCAGGAGTTCTGCAGACTCGCACTCCAGAATCAGAAGGCAGGGGAGAGACATCAGCGCGTCTTAAAGAGTGATTTCTTGCTGAACAAATTCACTGTGAGGCCAAAGAAGGAAAACAGCACAGTGTGGATTTGGAGCATCAGATTTCATCCTAAGTAAATTGTGCGGAACTGGAGCTAAGGAGTCGTTAGTTACCTACGCAGAGGTTAGCGTTTTGATTCCAGTCATGTAAACCCCAGAAACATCCTGGGATGGGCATAAAGAGGCTATATCCCAAGGTGCATCTTCAGGCACATTGTTGGGCAGGGCGGAGGCCCAGAATGGGGAGTCACTGAAGAACGAATACTCTAGTTGGAAAGGGCCCCCCCGATGACCCTAATTCACACATGCCCGCCTCTCCACCTTATTCCAGAATAAGACATCTCAGTAATGGAAGGTCAGCCATGGGGGCTGGGGGTCCAAGGGGCTGGGAAGCTTGCCAAGATCCCTTTTGGAGGATGAGACAGATACACTGAGAGCCCTAGAGATTCTGGGGACATTCCAGAAAGGGAAGACTATGAACCAGGGGCAACGACTGGACCGGAAGCCCTTTGCACACTTGAAAAAGTTTGCCAATTCAACATGCTTATTATGTCCCCATCTGCTGAGAGCTGTCCTGCAGTGAAAGGCACCACAGACTTAGCCAGGAGACAGGCCTGTGTGCTTGACTCGCGGGAGCTGGGCAGACTGTGTCTCCCTCCCACAAGTACCTTGGTACCTTTGTCAGGAAGAGAAGAGGCATCGGTACCCAACTCAGGTTGGACAGTGGGCTTCAGGAAGCTCCTAATTCCCTGATGGGCATACACAGTGACTCAGGTCCCAGAGTGCACGCACAGGTATCTATGGGTCTGCATCAGTCAACAGTTGAGGCAGGAGCCTTATTAAACACATTTCTGGATCTCTTGGTGGGTGGAGTCAGGCTGGTTTCTGGCCGGGTTCTTTCGCTTGAAAGGAAAAAAAAAGGACACTTGCTGAAGTTCCTTCAGAAGTGGCTGGTAGGGGGGTGTTGGTAAGATCTGTGGAGGCTAGCCCTGGCCCCTAAAGAGAGCAAGAGGGGATGGTTATTCCCTCCAGCGTTCTCCCTTGTTCTATTGCTACAGGCTGTACTAACACAAAGTCTTTGACCTCCAAAACTTTTGCTTTAATTTCAAGTTTTGTTAATTCTACACGGTGGTTAATTTTACGCATCAACTTGACTGGATCATTGGATGCCCAGGTAGCTGGTCAAACATGATTCTTGGGTGCATCTATGAGGGTGTTTTTGGATGAGACTAACGTTCGGTGGGGTCGGCTGAATAAAGCAAGTTGGTCTCCCTAATGTGGGTGGATTTCAGCCAATCTGTAGAAGGCCTGGAAAGAACCAAAAGCTTTAAGAGGGCACGCCTCTCGCTTGACTGCTTGAACTGAGGCACTGGTGTCCTCCTGTCTTGGGACTGGAACCGAAACACCCTCACCTCTTGGATCCTGAGTGGGCTAGCTGTCGGGGCCGGAACTATAGCATCAACTTTCTTGAGTCTCCAGCTAGTCAACTGCTGATCTTGGAACTTCTCAGCTTCCATAATTGCGGGAGCCAATCCCTTTAATTCCTTATAATAAAATTCTTTACGTAGATATCCTGTCGGTTCTGTTTCTCTGGAACATCTTGACTCGTGCATCTGCGTTGCAAATGCTTCTTGAGTCTGCTTTCTTTCCTATCCCCATAACCATGTCCGCTGCCCTCATTTGAGCCAAACTGCTTTGGCTGAAGTTGGGGTGGCGGGGTGAAGAACTCACCCTCTCCTTACTTCTCTCCCTGCTCGTCGTTGCTCCCCGAAGTGGCTAAGGGGGGCTTTGGCCCCACGGGACACAGTTTGAAGTGAGTGGGCTACAATATCGGGACCAACTCTTTGGTCTGGCGTCCAAGTCAAGCAGGACCCGGTCCCGGGGGGCCTCTCCAGGACGGTCTCTGCCACTCACTCTGGGTTGAGTGCCAAGCACACCAAGGCTCTGCCCTTTTGTATGCACTATTTCCTTTACCTTTAAGGTCTCCTCGGACCCACACTGGGTTGCACCCAACGAACTCTTTCCCATCTTTCAAGATGAGCTCAAATGTCCCCTTGTATGTCAAATCATCCTGGTGGCGGGCAGAGTTTGTCGCTCCCTCCCCTGGGTGCCATGTCACTTACCCCACGGTATTGTTATTTATGTGTTTTGCTTCTTATCTTCCTTCCTCTGTCGCCAGTTCCTGGAAAGCCGGGCCTCTCTGTTTCTTCGGTGCCTAGAAGAGTTCCCGAACACGCTTTAGCAAGCGCCTGTCACAATTTGTGGAATGAATGAACAATGAGTCCACTGTGTGTGCCTGATGATAACTAGATTTTCAAAATATTGGTCAGCGAGACAACCGCAGATCCTTTAATCCTGAAGGTTTATCCAGATTATTTGACCTAATTCTTTAATACCACATCATCAGATAATGCCGGGCGAGCAGACCAGTGTAACATCGGCAAACACGGGGCTGAGTTTCACCTCTGCCACAACGTGGAGATCTGGGAGTCCTTTAATGAATGTGCACACAGAGAGATATCAGAAGATTAGCAGGGGAGAAACATTCATCAAAATTGCTCAAGTGCTATCAGTAAAGCATGTCCAAGCAAAGATTTTCAGTAAATGGTAGTGAGAGATGGGGGGCGGGGGGGTTCTCAGTTGGTCGCGGTGAGGCTTGTTAATTTCGCAGTTTACAAAAGATGAATGGCAAAGGAGCTAGGATACAGGTATAGTTACCTAATTGCAGAAAATGCTTTGTCTAAAACATAGCCCACGAGAAAATAGTAAGGAGAATATGCCATGTCTTTAGAAATAAGGCTTGACCTTCACATTTGCCTGCAGAAGCAACAAAGATTCCCAACCAGGGAGATTCTTGCCTCAAATCTAGAATGTGGGTCAGCAAACCAACAAATCCCCATTTCAATGGGCATTTTAATGGGAACCTGGATAGGGGGATCCTACCCTTCCCAGATAAGACGAGATCGGGCGCGTTCAGGGCGGTATGTCCATAGACTGGGGGCCTCCTACTCTTGAGATCTCTCTGAACCAGGAGGCTAGATGTTGACTGCAACACCTGAAGTCTGAAAGATCATCGGGTCACCTGTGCAGATTGTTTCTCATCCTGAGCTCCGAGATCATGGCTCTCGGGAGTCCAAGGACCTCGCTGGAGCCCAAGGGCCAAGGTCTCACCAGAATTCTGAGTGCCACTTTCTCACGTTGAGATGCCTATTCAGAGGGGTGAGTTGACTCTCTCTCTCTCTGCCCCTTCAAATGGCGATTGCCCCCGCACATCCTGTGTCCAGAAACCTTATGAAGGACCAGTCACATCAGTCATTGCCACCTCTAGAATTCTCTCAGAACTTGACCACTTAGGCCTGGCTTCACTTCTTAACCTTTTGTTAATTTGTAAGAATTAGGCGAGCTGTTTATTCTTTCTGTGCCTCGGTTTTCTGAAGTATAAGCTGGGGACAAGAACGGTGCCTACTTTTCAAGTCCGTCGTGAGAATAACATGAGACTATGTATGTCAAATTCTTACAACCGTGCCTGGCATTACTTTCCTCTAAAATTTACTCCATAGGCCCTGGAATATAGTAAGTGCTCAGTAAATGTTGGATGAATGAGTAACTGATGAATCTGGTGGAGATTTCATGTCAGGAAGGGAAGGAGACCTTAGTTCTTATGGGTGGCAGATAGAAGCCATCCTGAGGCCATTGACTGTGTGTGAAGCCCAGAGCGGTGGATTACTTCTAGCTTTGTGTGGTAATGGACCCCCCCACCCCCGACTGCCGCCATCATATTATGGGCTGAACTGTGTCTTCTCAAAATTTCTATGTTGGAGTCCTAATGCCCAGCACCTCAGAATTTGACTGTATTCGGAGACAGGGCATTTAAAAGGTGATTACGTTAAAACGAGGCCCTAATCCAATCTGGCTGATTCCCTTATAAGAAGGAGAAACTTGGAAACACAGAGGGATACCGGGGATGTGTGCTCGCAGAGGAAAGGCCACAGAAGGACACAGAGAGAAGGCAGCTACCTGCAGGCCACAGAGATAGGCCTCAGAAGGAACCAGCCCTGCGGAAATCTTGATCTCAGACTTCCAGCCCCTAGAATTGCGAGGAAATAAATTCCCATAGTGTAAGTCACCCGGTCTGTGGAATTTCTTTTCTTTTCTTTTCTTTTCTTTTCTTTTCTTTTCTTTTCTTTTCTTTTCTTTTCTTTTCTTTTCTTTTCTTTTCTTTTCTTTTCTTTCCTTTTCCTTTCTTTTCTTTCCTTTCCTTTCCTTTCCTTTCTGTTCTTTTCCTTTCTTTTCTCTTCTAAGTTTATTTACTTTGAGAGAAAGAGCAAGAGTGGGAGAGGGGAAGAGAGAGAGAGAGAGAGAGAGAGAGAGAGAGAGAGAGAGAGAGAATATCCCCAGCAGGCTCTCCCCTGTCAGCGCAGAACCAGATCAGACTCAAACTCAAGAACCACGAGATCAGAACCTGAGCCAAAATCAAGAGTTGGACACTCAACTGACTTAAGTCACCCAGGTGCCCCTGTTTTCTTTACTTTTAAATATTCTACAATTTGCCTTTCCAAGGGGATCGAGAACCCTTCCCGTGCAGAGGAAATACTTCCCTTCTCTTTGAATTCTTCACGGACTTGGTGCATACTTGTATGGAAATCCATTTCTTGGTGTTATGGTTTGAATCGTGTCCCCCTCCCCCGACCCCAGCTGCCACATTAGTCCTAAAAACTGTGACCTTATTTTGGAAATAAGGTCATGGCCGATGTAATTCGTTAAGATGAAGTCACACTAGAGTAGGGTGGGCCCAGGAAGAATGTGACTAGTGCCCTCATAAAAAGAGGAAATTCCGAAACAGACACACACACAGGAAGAAAGCCATGTGAACACGAGAATTAGGTTGCCGTAAGCCAAGGAGCCTCTGAGACTACCAGAAAGTCAGAGAGAGGCCTGGAACAGATCCTTCCGTGTGCCTTCAGAGGGAGCATGGCCCCGTCATTGCCTTGATCTCAGGCTTCTGGCCTCTAGAACTGTGAGACAATAAATTTCTGTTTAACCCACTCTGTTTAAACCACTGTTTAGACCGGTTCTATGGTACCTTCCTGTGGCGGCCTTTGCAAGCCCATCTGTTTGCTATTACGGTGGTTACCCGGATCTCAAACATTCTATGGGGTGAACCTCATGGCTGGACACGCTACATCTAAGGTACAGGAAAGCTGTCCGCAGTTTGCTTAGGACAAACGGCAGGTGTCAAAGCCATCTGCCTATTTGACCTTTCTTCCTTCAGCCAATAAACAAGGTGGGTGGGAAGGCACACCTTGAATGAGGCGACCCCTGAATTCCTGTCCCACGAGAGCGCCTTGGGTGACCTTGTTACAAATCACGTCTGGCTCTCAGTGTCCCTGTCTGCAAACGGATGGAGTCAGGCCACATGACATCCACGGTCCTTTCCGTGTCTGGATTCTGTGGTTTCTCATTATTTGCTCAAAATCGAGTGTGTTGATGGGGCTAGACAAATGAACCTGGACCTTCTCCCTCCCCCCACCCCCGCTTTGGGCTCCACTCTTCCCATCTAGAGCATGTCACACACCTCTAGTGTCTCCGTTCACACCTTCTTGTCCTCTCATTCGGTTTGAGCCACAGCTACAGAGAGAGTTCCTGGCTGGACTTCAAACTTGGAACTGGACTTCAGACTTCAAACTTGGACTGAGGGCACCTTCCCGAAAGCGCCCAGGATGGTCTTTCAATTTTGTCTCTAGTGTTTGTCTGACACCTGTGACGTCAGGGGGACCTCACTCGTCAAGTACATATCCCCAGCCTGGGTGGGGGGGGGGGGCGGGGAGCAACTCCCACCCAATGGGTCCCAGAGCCAATAGGTAACATACTTCCAGGTTGAACTGGAGTGGACAATTCTGCCCAGCGTTCTACCTGCTCCTCAGTAAGATGCCCATGGGGCCGAGCCCCAGATGCACATGGCAGTGACTTCGGTGATGCACCCGCATATGAGTTTTTCTCCTTTCTTCACCATCCCTGCTAAGACAGGCAGTGATAGGATGCCCTATCCTATCAAAGCTGTGTCTCCAGTTCGACTTTGCCTTGACCTTTGGTGGTGACTGAGCATGTTGAGGAAGCTGATTGCAGCCCATTCTCAACTCCTTGTGTCTCACAATTCACAGGTTAGACTCTGGTGGAGACGAGGGGCAAGGCTTGCACACTTTAACAGGCACAAGAAGCCTGAGAAGATTCGCAGTGACCCACACCAGAGGGATAGCGCCCCCTAAAGAATTCTGAGTCAATGATATTTCAACCAAAAGATTTGTCTTCTACATGATACAATGGTCCCAGACCATTATACACGGCCCCTTAACATACATTATTCACGGACCATGCATGTTTCCATTGCATTAAAACACCACCTCGGGCTCGAAGTACCATGTCTTGGTACAGCAACATACCAAAAGCATTTCATTTCACGTTAGATTTATGGAGGATGAAGTTGTGCCATGAGATTTCGGATTCTCACCGCAACTGAAGCGTAGTTCACACGCATAATCTTCCCACCCACCCCCCTTTTTTTATGCTGGAAAAGAACCGCTGGTCTCCTCTTAGCCCGCTACCTGTCAAAGAAAAGAGGGGCTTCTGGTTTCTTAGGAGAGAAAATCCCAGCCCAGCACAACATCTGTGTGGCTCTTTCTCAGGTCACGCTTCCCGAGATCTCATCAAAGGTGAGCTAGTACGTTTTAGAAACTCATCAGAGTAGGAAGGCTTTTCAAGGGGTAGGTAGCCCTTAGCTCAGTGCCTGGCACATGGCAGGGGCTCAGGAGAGTGTCTTTGGATGTGAAGGGAGTAATATCCCATGGTTACCAGGCCAGGCGCCTTCCGGTGAATCTCTGGGAAGTGCTGATGTGCGTGTGGTTTCAGAGCTCGCTCGGTGCTGGGCAGTGGGACCCCCCACCTCTCTGCCTCCTGGGGGGCCCTTACGGTCTCCAGGGTTCTTCTGTGCTGCGAGCCTCGTCTCCCAGGGTGCATGGAGAGAGCTTCATATTTCCTCGGAGACCTGACAATCCACGCGCACGTCGTTTGCTCGGCAGGAAGATGCCCCCCTCCGTGATAGTCCCAACATCCCTCCGAGCAGAAGAGGCTAAGCTTTCAGCAAGGCCCCTTTGTGGGGTTGCGGGGAACCTGGTGCTCTTTCCTTCATTGGCAATTGCCATGGCTTGCCCATTGAGACGTCCAGAAATCGGTCTCCTGCACACAGTTCAGGTGTGCTTAGGTTAACGCTTTTGGATTCCCCTTTCAGGCAGGGCTTGAAAACATGAGTTAAACACGGTTGGTAGTTTTTCCGTATTCCCTCAAGCCCCATCCGGGGTGCTTGCTGCATCCGAGTATGGGGGCGTCTCCTCTTGCTGGTTTCTCTTGACCACTTCCTTTCAGCATCCTTAGCTCACAGTTAGTCCGTTTACCAAAGCCTCCAAGACCCTCACGGGCAGCCCCCTGTGCCCCCCCTCACCCGAGCCTTCGATCTGTGAGATTCTGTCCCCGCTCATCCGCCCGTTGATCCCTCAGTCTCTCCCACGTCAAACAGTTCCTTCTCCTTCATCAAACATTTATGGGCCGCTGGGCTTCGTGGAGCCTAAAATGAATCACACAAATGCCATGCCCTCGAGACGTTCGGAGTCGGGGGAATGAGAAAGACACATAAACTAAAAGTTATAATCGGTATGATGGACCTGTGAGGCGGGAGCCTCTGGAGTCACGGAGCAGAGGAGGGGCTCGGAACAGGGTGCAGGAAGGGTCCCCAGGAGAAGTGAGCTTTTAAGGGTGGAGAGTGGACAGTTGCCGGTGAATGGAGATGGCATTTCCTGTCACAAATGGAGCGGACCAAAGGTGACGACCCCCAGGTCTGATGTGCTAGGTTGGTGGCCTCGCTGAGTTAAATGCTGGGTGGAGACAGAGTTCCTACGGTGGGGAGCACGTGAGACGGAGGTTAGGGGGATAATGCCAATTACGATTTGGAAGGCTTGAACTCCATGAAAGGAGCTGGCATTCTAGAAAGAACTTGGGCTGTGCTCTGGCTGGTGGGGACCACTGGAAAACTCCTTCACGGGGGAAAAGGATGGTCTGATCTCTGGTGTCGAGGCTGGATTGGGGTGGGGGAGGCTGAAGTTGGATGGAGGGGAGAGACCCCTTGGGATGGGGGGAGCGTAAATGGAGCATAACCACGATGAGAGCTGGAGGAGGGGTGTGGAGAGAAGGTATTCGTCGAGACGGCTTTACTAGATGGTGGGGTCCATGGGGACAAGATCGGTGCCTGCGGCGGAAGCAGGGGGCGGTGAGGAAAAGGCAGGCTTTTCGGTGTCTCCGAATTTGCGTTAGCCCTTGGACCACAGAAGCCTGCGAGAGAGCCACAGCTCCTGTCACCTCCAGGTCCCGCCGACTCCTTTCTGCCTTTGGGGACCATTCGCCTCACCCCCACCCATCGCCAGCGCCTCCCTTAGACGAGCCCACCTTCTCCTCCAGTAAGTCTCAAAACTCTGCCAACGTCCACACGCTGCCGTGTCCTTTCTCTGGGGCTCCAGCGCTCACTTCCCCGCGCAAATATTGATCTCTGGCGTGATTAATATTGCTATTTATGTTCACAATGAATTTGTTCACCAAAAAATAATTAGCACAAGAAGACTGCCTATTAGTAGGGGCCTCATTAATTTCACTGAGTTTATTTAAATGACAGCAGGATGTCAAGTCAATAATGATGACTAATTAATAAATACATCTGATTACTTTAGAGCCCGGGAAGGGGGCGTAAGGCTGTGTGCAGAGGCGGGTGGGGATGGACAGTTTCCGGTGAATGGAGATGGCATTTCCTGTCATAAATGGAGGGACCAAAGGTGACGACCCCCAGGTATGATGTGCTAGGTTGGTGGCCTCGCTGAGTTAAATAAAGGGTTGACCACAGCCACTCGGGAGTTTGAAGCGATATCCCAGAGTAACCAGTGGTCTGTGACTCCCAAGGCGTCATGAGATGTCCCCCTCACCTCTCGGAGACCCACCAGGAGACAGTGAGGACTGGGGTGGAAATCAAGGCTTCGGGTTTGGAATCCTGTTCCTTTACTCCTATCTATGTCACTTGGGACAACCTGCATAGTAAGTAGAGGACGTAAAACTCACCTTCTGGGATACTGTGAATTTTTTTAGAGTTTATTTTATTTATTTTGAGAGAGGGAGTGAGCAGGGGAGGAGCAGAGAGAGAGGGAGAGAGAGAGGGAGAAAGAGAGAATCCCAAAGAGGCTCTGCGCTGTCAGCATGGAACCCGGTGCGGGGCTCGATCCCATGAACCGTGCGATCGTGACCTGAGCCGAAACCAAGAGTCAGATGTGTAACCCACTGAGCCACCCAGGCACCCCTGGGATATGGTGAATTTTAAGTGAGATGTGTTGGAAGGGCTTGGCTGCTTAGATGTAGAAAGGCACTCAGGGAGGCCCCCCTTCTTCCCCTCCTTGGTATTTCCCACCAGCAGGGGCATGGCCAACCCGCCCCTCCCCCCACCCTCGGGGCAGAGGCACCCGGAGACTTCCCTTCATGTTTCCCTGCACGTTGAAGCTGCCCGAAGAAGCCCTGGGAATCTGCAATCGCTTTTACAGGTGATTTTATTCCTTCCGCCTCCTTCCTGCTCCCCACCCAGAACCAGCGGAGAGCTTTGGAAACTCACCTCATCAGGATGCTGGGGCGGAGTCACTGGCTTCAAAGGGAACCATTTGTTCTCAGCACACAGCCCTGAGCTGGCTGGTGGATGCTGGGTCAACAAAGGATCCGAGCTGTCCCCTCCTCCGAGGAGGCCCACGGCCAGGGAGGGAGCCGGGGAGCTGAGGGTGCCTCTCTAGCAAACGCTAGGCACATTTGCTGAACAAATGCTAAGAGGGCTACCCAGCCCCCACCCCGTCAGGCGTGTGCCTTCTGTTGTGCTGTGTTTTGTTCGAGGGGAAGTTGTTCTTTCAGATATTTTAGCTGGTTGCTTGGAGCCGCGAAGTGTTTGGGAACAGACGAGAGCTAGATTCAATCCTCCCTGAGGGCTGGTGGCAGGAACTCGCGTGACTTCGTGCGTTGCGAGGACCCCTGCTTTAGATATGGGTAAACTGAGACCCAGGAGGTTCTTGTGCACGCCCAGGCCCAGAGCTTGGCAGAGGGAGGTCAGACTCGGAAGGTCTGCAGGGAGGGATGGGGACTGCGGACACCTGCCTCTGTTCTAGCCCCTTGTTCCGGTTCCACATCTGTCTCCAGCCGCCAGAGGGTAAGCTTTCTGAGCATTTGGACTGTGTGTCGCTTGTTTCTGGGACACTGGTGCCTGGGCTCGTGGCAGGGGCCCAGCCGATCTTTCCCGGACCGGTTAAGGGAATTACGACCGCAGGAGTCCAAGATCCAGATGGGCACTTTGAACAGGAGCCCAGAGACCTGCTGGGCAGAAAGGAAAGCTAGGGCCAGTGTGGTCCTGCCAGTGAGTGTGGGCCCTGGGCGGGGGGACACCGAGTGCCTGGGCACGGCAGCCCTGAGCCCTGGGCCCTGGATGGGCACAGTCCTGTCGACCCGCCTTGCAGACATGTGGGGAGGACAGGGTCATCACAGTTATCAATGGGAGGAAATTGAGGCTCCTACCAGTTTGCTGAAGGCTTCTCCCCGGGGAGAAGATGCCAGGATCGTCCTCTCCAAGCCCCGTGGTCTGCCAGCTATGCTCCAGGAATGGGACAGAACTGTAAGAAAGGAGCCAGAGAACCCAAAGGCAGTTTGGGGACCTCACAGAAAAAGCCTTTCTCTCCTGGCAAGGTAGGGAAGAGGTTACCCTAGCTAGTTGGGCTATTCGCAGCTCTGACCTGGTGCATCAGGAGAGAAGGATTTGTGGATTTCTAGCAGGAAACACTGGGTTGAGAAGCGGGGCTGGGGTAGAAATGACCCAGAGGTGAAATGAGAGCAGTAGCAAGGCTGGGGCAGGGGGGTGTGGTGTGGGCAGGGTGGTCCCTGAGGCAGCAGAAGGGTTTCAGAGCAGGAGTGAATGTGGGCAGCTCCTCCTCCCGGCAGGGAGGGGTCTCAGGGCAGAAGGGACAAACAGATGGCCCTGCGGGGAAGGGCAGGACCGGCCCTGGCGATCCCGGCAGCTCCGGAGACCTTGCCGTCTACACCGCACTCCGTGAGCTAAGCGCTTGCGCTCTGGGGCTGCGCGTGGCCTTCTGCCGTTGGGAACATCACACTCCCTGCGATGCCTCGTACTGAGCCGCCGGATCTGGAGGAAAACCATGAAGCCGACCCTGGGAAAAGCCAAGAACGACACCCGATGCAGAAATGAGGCCATCCGAATCTCCCTTGCGTCTTCCCTAAGTTTCCAGCAAAACTGACCACGGGAGCCTGGGAGGGGGCCCCTGCGAATGGCCCCCCTTCCATGCTGCCGATGCTGGCAGTCCCCGAGGGATGCCCTTTGCGCGCAGAGGCTGCTGCGTCCAGGCCCCGCCAAAGCCAAAGCCACCTGGAAGTGCGCCGCAGCGGGGGGCTCTGGGCCAAGCGGTGTCTCCCCTGGGCTCCACTTCTCAGCTGGGACCGCGGTAGCCAGAGGACTGAGCTCTTGTGTCTGGCCGAGTCCCCCGAGGAGTAACCGCCTAAGCTTCTGTCCGCGGTCCCTCTGCCTCGGGTTCGGACCTCAGTGTGTGCATCCGGCCTGGAAGGACAGACAACAGCCTGTTGGCGTGCCTCCCTTCCAAGCGCTGCCACCTCCCACCTTGCCGACAACCCCCTGCGCGCACGCAGCCACGCCCCTGTCTGAGGCCCCTGTGGGCACAGGGGGACCTCTGCTTACACTTGGGATGAACTAAGGGCCAGACGGAGGCTTATAGCTGGTGGTGCATCAGGGGCAGGGCAGTGGGAGGTCCACCCTGAGGGAAAGCGATCAGAAAGCTTATTGTCCGTAGAGAATTTAACAACAGTAATAAAACGGGGTAAAACTTGGTAATTTAATAACGGTAGTAAAACAGACGAAAAGTGGGTCAGCCTCCTACCGTTGCCACGCACCAAGCAAGTCTAAATCATGTCCGTGACAAAGTGCTCCCCCCTCCCCGAAAATCTTTTGTGGGGTCCAAGTTCAAACCCACCGGTTCAGTAACTTCTGAACTTTAACAGTGTACTGTATAATATGGAGGTACGCTGGAAATCAGCATATTATTATCACTCATCGTCCATGAAAGATTGTCTTCTACGTGGAAGTCACATCAGAGAACAGCCAGGTTTTTTGAAGCTTCTTTATTTTGAGAAAGAGACAGAGAGAGAGAGAGAGAATGGGTGAGGGGCAGAGAGAGCGGGAGAAATAGAATCCCAAGCAGGCTCCCCGTGGGCAATGCAGAGCCAGATGTGGGGCTCGATCTCATGAACCGAGCTGAAATCGAGTCGGACACTCAACCGACGGAGCCACCCAGGCGCCCTGAGAACAGCTAGTTTTACAGTTGGTCTCAAAATGTGTCAACTCAACTCAGTGTGAGCACACATTGCCCCTGAGAGCGACGTCCTTGTGGTTTGTGATCATTTGAACTTGCCGTGGGTGAAGTTCATACCTCTACCTCACATATTCCTGTGTTTCAACAGGGATGGTCTAACTTTTTTTAATGTTTGTTTTTATTTTTGAGACAGAGAGAGACAGAGTGCCTGCAGGGGAGGGGCAGAGAGAGAGGGACACACAGAATCCGAAGCAGGCTCCAGGCTCCGAGCTGTTGGCACAGAGCCCAACGCGGGGGTCGAACTCAAAAACGGCGAGATCATGACCTGAGCCAAAGTCGGATGCTTAACCGACGGAGCCCCTCCAGGCACTCCTCAACAGGGAGTGTTTAAATCATTTCAATCAAAGGATTTAAATAAAAATGATTAGAAATAGGAATTATTTATTAGTCATCCAGAAAAAAAATATGAAATCGTGCCATTTGCCATGACGTGGGTGGAGCTAGGGTGCATTATGCTAAGGGAAAGGAGTCAGTCAGAGAACGGCAAATACCGTATGATTTCACCCATGTGGAATTTAAGAACCAAAACAAATGAGCAAAGGGAAAAAAGAGAGAGAGACAAAGCAAGAAGCCGAGTCTTAATTATAGAGGACAAACTTGATGGGTACCAGAGGGAGGTTGGGGGGGGGACGGGGAAACAGGTGATGGGGATTAAGGGGTACACCTGTCGTGACGAACACCGGGTGTCCTATGGGAGTGTTGACTCACTGTATTGTACACCTGAAACTAATATTACACTGTATGTTAACGAGGCTGGAAGTAAAAGAAAAGAAAAAGGAATGAAGAGAATTATTTAAGTTGTTTAAACCTAATGATTCGCACGAAAAGGTGCTATGGTGATTGTCACGTTGAGGAAACAGACTTAGTGCTTCAGTCCTGCCAGTCCGTGTGCGATCCATTCTCTGGATCTAGTGGTGCTGACTCTTTTGGAAGAAGTTCTCCAGCTCCCCCCCCCCCCCCCTGCCTTTTAGCGAAAAATGCCTTCATAGAATCAAAACACATTAGTATGTTTCCCTTCCCCCCTTTTTGTAATGGGATATGTTTCATGCTTTTCACTGTTATGATTAGGTATACAAGGTTCACTGAAAGAAAATTGTTACTGCCCAGAATTTCTTTTCTGGACCTTATTCTTATTTGTTGTTTAAATTCTTGCTGAAAGCAACTTGGAGGGGCACCTGGGTGGCGCAGTCGGTCAAGCGTCCGACTTCAGCCAGGTCACGATCTCGCGGTCCGTGAGTTCGAGCCCTGCGTCAGGCTCTGGGCTGATGGCTGGGAGCCTGGAGCCTGTTTCTGATTCTGTGTCTCCCTCTCTCTCTGCCCCTCCCCCGTTCATGCTCTGTCTCTCTCTGTCCCAAAAATAAATAAAAAACGTTGAAAAAAAAATTTTTGAAAGCAACTTGGAGAGACAGAGGAGGGCGATGGCACAGAAACGGCCGCCTTGAGCGCAATGGATTATGTCTCTGCCCCAAGTTCATGGGCTGAAATCCTAGCCCCCAGTGTGACTGTGTTTGAAGATGGGGCTTTTAGAGAGGTCATCAGGTCAAATGAGGTCATGGGGATGGGGTCCTAGTCCCGTAGGACTGGTGTCCTTATAAGAAGGGGAAGAGACACCAGGGCTGTGCACACCCGGGGAAAAGGCCGAGTGAGGACCCAGCAAGAAGGTGGACGCCTACAAGCCAAGGAGATGGGCGTCAGAGGCAACCAGCCCTTGGTCCCAGACCGGCAGCCTCCAGGACTGTGAGAATATAAACGTCTGTTGTTGAAACGAGCCAGTCTGTGGCATTTTGTTATGGCTGCTCTAGCGGGCTGAGACAATATGCTAGAAGCCCTCAGGGACAGCTGCCGACAGCGTGGCTCTGGCAGGGGGAGCTGGCGGGGCGGGCATGCGGAGAGAACGTCAGCCCTCTGGGGGAACGCTCCTGGGGCATCACCCCAAGTGCCGGTTCCTACTTAACGTGGTCCTTCTGGCACCTCGTGGGCCTTGTGGCTTCTTTAGTCTGTTGTAAAAGCCTCTGACCTCGGTCTTAGACTAAGGTTTTGACAGGTTAATAAAGAAGAGCCCGGCGTGGGTGCAGGGAATTCAGGGGCTCATTCAGAGAATTAGGAAGAGCCTGCTTTAACCAGAATGTTGGCTCTCAAGGTGGGTGCCCTTACTCCTGTGGGTCCCCAAGACCCTTTCCGGAGACCCCTGAGGGCCCCTCTTTGCCACCTGGATGTTTGCGTGAAGCTGAGTTTTTCTACCTATAATTTAACTGAAATGACATTCTGATGAAGAAGCGGATGTGGGGATCTAGCAGTCTTTCGTTAAGCCAGGCGTTAGAAATTTGCAAAAATGTCAACGTCCCGGTCGCACCGTGTGAAAAATACAGTAGGTTTTGTAAAAACGCATCATTTGTGTTTTCACACAATGAACTCATTGTCATTGAGTTTAATTAATAAGTAAATAATTTCTCAGGTTTGATCCGTAATGTAGCATATATATAGAATGTAGTTACGCGAGTTATAGCTCACATCAACAAAAGCGTCTTGGTGTCCTCAATAATTTTTTTCAAGAGAGAAAGAGGGTGCAAAGTGAGTGAGGGGCAGAGAGAGAGAGAGAGAGAGAAGTGGGGCTCACTCAAAGCGGGGCTCTGGCTCACCCGATGTGGGTGGGACTCGAACTCACAAACCATGAGATCACGACCTGAGCCGAAGTCAGATGCTTAATGACTGAGCCACCTAGGCACCAGTCCTCAGTTACTTTTAAAAGTGCCAAGGGGTCCTAGGGCAAAAAGTTCGAGAATGTCTCAGTGAAAATACGGATTATATGTAGAGAAGGAGACCAAGAAAGGTTCAGAAAGGTAGGCCAGGGACACATTGCCCATTGCTTGAGATGCCAAGGTGACCCTGTGTTTATTTTTGTGAGCACAATGGAGGCACTGGATGTTCCTGTGCAAGGAAATGACATAGATGGGGCTCTGTTTCTTGATAAATGCATCTGGTGGAGAACACAGACAGGGAGATGAGCCAGCAGCCTCTTGTAATATCTTGAGAGGAGTAAGGCAAGGTCGGTCATTCAGGCTAAGAATACAGGGCAGAACAGGGAAGGACCAGACCTCGCAGGAGCCACCTCCATTCGGGCGGGTCAGGGGCTGGGGCCCTATCTCGGCTGTAGCACTCAAAGCGAAGAAGTTCCCGAGACTCTAAGGGGGACTGCCTTCCGCCAACATGTGACTCTAAGTGAAGGTTTCCATGATTGGTCAATATCTGGTAAATGACTTCCTGTTTCAGGACAAAACTCCAGCTTGTTTGGAAACTCACTGGAACCAGAAAGCCCCCAGACCCGGGTAGTAACTGCAGGTGATCGGGGATGGGGGGGGGGGGTGTGGGGTGGGCAGGAAGAAGGAAGAAAAAGAAGCTAACGTGTGTCGTGTGCCTATTGCGGCCTGAGAGACGGGCCCGAGGTCACTCAGCGCTCAAGCGCACGAGAGGAGATTTGAATCCCCGTCTCTCTGTTGCCAGGCTGAGATCCTTTTCGTGACAGCTTTCTGTCTCCTTCGAAGGAGACAGGGAGCAGAGTTAGACGTCTCCCCGAGCTCTAGATGGACATCCAGCTGCCTCCTCCCAGTTGCATGCCTGAGACGTCTCAAATGCATCCTGCCCAGAGGAGGACCTCCGCGCAGGAAGACCACCCACACCTTCCACCTCTGGCCGCACCCCACAAATGCCTAGCCACCTCCTTCCACCTTTGCCCTTGCTCTCTTTGCTCCAGCCTCCCAGCCTCCTTTGCATGTTGCCCTCACACTTTCCCACGCGTGCATAGCTGAATCTGTGCCTCTCTTTGCCTCCTGTCTTGACCCTAGTTTTTCACGTGACTGCTGCTTTTTCCATGCCCCAGTTCTCAGCTCACATATTCCTTCCCCCGTGTGGCTTGCCCTGATTTCCACCATAAAGAGGGCCGACCCTCCCTCAGTTGTTCCCCGTCACGCCGCCATGTTTCTCTCTCTCTGGTAGCTGTTGTTACCTGGGGATGCATGTTTATCTGCGTATGGTCCGGCTCCCACCCCAACCAGAATATACAGTCCTTGAGAGTGAGGGTATTTCATAGCCCCAGGGCTTTGTACGAGGCTGTGGCATACAGCAGGGGCTCAATAAAGATTTGTTGAAGGGGTGAAGGAAGAGAAGGCAGCCATCTAAGTCACCCAGTGAGAATGGATAGGTGTCAGACACGGAGTGGGGTGCTGTAGGTGCCGTGGGAAGTTGTTTCATCCTGGTGGGAGCAGGGGGACCTGATGGCTGATGATTCCTTCCTGCGTAAGTTTGAATGGACCTGAGAACCGGGGGAGAGGAGAGTGGGGCAGCCATGCGGTCACCAGCGGCTCCGCTCAGGGCAACCGGTTCCATTTTCCCTGGATCTCCTATGCTTTGCACCGACTCCGGTGGACAACCTGGGGGCAGATGGTTCCACTCTTCTGTGCTCTGCTTCTTGAGGGGGCGCCTCCAGCTCTGAGCTCAGGGCAGAGTAGAGAAAAATACCTCTTGAGAATGGTTCTCTTGCTCCCAGATCTGTTCGATCTTTCTTCCGTCACCCCTGAAGGCATCCCCTCATCCCCTCCCCTAAACCGAACACCCTAAACATACATCAGGTTGACCAAAGGGATCACTTCCTCCAAGGGAAGGAGCGTTAAGCAAGTCTTCCCCAGACTCTGTTGAGTGCAGGAACCTCAGATAGTCACTCCAAAGGAGACCGAGGGAAATTATTCTGGATGCCCTTCTCAATAAGTTTGAAAGAAAAAGGGGACGTAGTTTTTTTTTTTTAATTAAGAAATTATTTATTTAATTGAAAAAGTTTTTATTCAAATATAATTAACATACAGTGTTATATGAGTTTCGGGTATACAATAGTGATTCAACGATTCTATGCATTCTCAGTGCTCACGATGGTAAATGTATTCTTGAATCCCTTTTATCTGTGTCTCACATTCCCCTCCCCTGGCAACCACATTTTCTCTCTGTATTTTTTAATTTAATTTAATTTAATTTAATTTAATTTAATTTAATTTTATTTTATTATTTTTTAAAGATTATTTATTTATTTTGAGAGAGACAGAGCTAGCACGAGGGGGGAAGGGGCAGAGAGAGAGGGAGAGAGAGAGAATCTCAAGTAGGCTCCATGCTGCCAGTGCAGAGCCTGACGCGGGGCTTGAACTCACCAAACCACGAGATCATGACCTGAGCCCAAACGAGGAGTCGGACACTTAACGGACTGAGATACCCAGGCACCCTCTCTGTATTTTAGAGTCTGCTTTTGTGTTTGTCTTCTTGTGTGTCTATTTGTTCTGTTTCCTAAATTCCACACAGGACTGAGATCATGTGGTATTTGCCCATCTCTGATTTATTTCACTTGGCATAATACCTTCCAGATCCGTCTATGTTGTTGCAAATGGCAAGACACCATTCTTTTCTGTTGCTGAGTAATATTCCTGTGTGTGTGTGTGTGTGCTCACGTGTGTCCATTCATCTATCGAAAAGATGGCTCAGATCACCACACACCTGTGGCCACCTGGCTTAATAACGATCGCAGAAGGATGGCATAATCTCACCTTGTCGCAGCTCATCGACCCCATAGAACTTGTCTGCCCCTCGAAGTGGGAGGACCCTTGCCGTTTGCTTAGTGGGAGGTGATGTTCTGTTCGCAGGAAGACAGAATGCAGAGCAGCTCTTGGGGGCTTAAGGCTCCTACCATGGGCTTCACTCTGGCTTGGCTCTCGCTTGTCCTTCAGAATCTGGAAGAAGCCTGGTTAATGAACAGTAAGGTTGGCCTCGCCAGCCCCAGCTGAAATTTCCTTCCGCCTTACGGCAATTTCACCTGCTATTCTCCCTTCACTAGGGCCCAGGTAGAAACCAGAGCAAGTCGGGAAAGGTTTAATTGGGCCCCAAATGTGATTAGCCAAGACTGGCTCAAATATGCTCCGCTGGTGTTGAACGTGCCACAAATCCTAGCATTACCCGCGGGTCCTAAAATCCTCTCTGCTTTTTTTTTTTTTTTTTTTTTTTTCAACGTTTATTTATTTTTGGGACAGAGAGAGACAGAGCATGAACGGGGGAGGGGCAGAGAGAGAGGGAGACACAGAATCGGAAACAGGCTCCAGGCTCTGAGCCATCAGCCCAGAGCCCGACGCGGGGCTCGAACTCACGGACCGCGAGATCGTGACCTGGCTGAAGTCGGACGCTTAACCGACTGCGCCACCCAGGCGCCCCTCCTCTCTGCTTTTTAAGGTTCCTCGCCTAGTCTACTCAAGTTGGAATTTTAAATCAAAGGGTAACATCTATATTGGCGATGACTTTATTGTTTATCTTAATATAAAGGGTAAAAAATGTCATGTTTTAAAGTAGTTTTTTTTTTAATTATTTATTTATTTTTTGAATTTTATTTTTTATTTTTTAACATTTACATCCAGATTAGCATATAGTGACACAATGATTTCAGGAGTAGATTCCTTAATTCCCCTTCCCCATTTAGCCCATCCCCCCTCCACCAACCCCTCCAGCAACCCTCAGTTTGTTCTCCATATTTATGAGTCTCTTCTGTTTTGTCCCCCTCCCTGTTTTTATATTATTTTTGTTTCCCTTCCCTTATGTTCATCTGTTTTGTCTCTTAAAGTCCTCATAGGAGTGAAGTCCTATGATTTTTGTCTTTCTCTGACTAATTTCACTTAGCATAATACCCTCCAGTTCCATCCACGTAGTTGCAAATGGCAAGATTTCATTCTTTTTGATTGCAAAGTAATACTCCATTGTACATATATCTATACCACATCTTCTTTACCCATTCATCCATTGATGGACATTTGGGCTCTTTCCATTAGTTTTTTTTTTTATATAAAAACAATGGTTTTAACAATGTTATATACTTTTAAGGGAATCTGGTAAGCAGTTGACCGAATCTGGTATGTTGTAATTTTCGGTGTTATACAGACAGAGGAACAAGAATGGGGGAGTTGGGCTCTGTTCTGAGAGGCAGAACAGATACTGGGATGTTCGCAGAAAGGACAAAAGATCAGGCCACACCCTCCCCCTGGGCTCTGGATGGGACTCCTTGACAACAGGGTCCCCTTCCTGGCCCCCTTCACATTAGAAAGAAGTATAATTCAGGCTCACGAGACCTTCTCGGAATTATCATTTCTAGCTCTGGCATTTGGGACAAAACCCTTAACTGACTTCATCTTGGTCACACGAAGTCAAGGGAGACTGGGGCGGGAAGTTTAGGGGGAAAAAAACACATGACGTGAATCTGCAGCTTTAGTCTCAGCCTGGCTGTGCCTCCGACATGAGCTGTACCTTTAGGAGGACCCGTGAACCTCATAGTCATGTTCTTCATCTGGAAAAGGAGGGGTTTGGCAAGGTGGCCCCTGTGTATTATGCTTTCTGGCTCTGTGATTTCCTGGCCGTATCCCAGATTCCCAATGACGTGCGTTGTTTTGAATCAATGGATTGGTCTGTTGAGTAGCAACAATATATTTAGCTCCATGCTAAATTCTACAATCAAAAGTGTTGCACAGACATTGGGCTAGGTGCTACAAAGAGGTACAAAGGGATAAAGAACGGTCCCTTCCCTCTAAAAGTGTACGGTTCTATTTTAGAGAGCTGTGAAGAAGGAGGAGGAGGGGGAGAAGGTTAATCACAAGAAATTTATATCAAAGACTTCCGCTTCCAGGCGGATGGATTAGCTGGAACCCAACCTGAGTCCTGCCTGGGACACCTGGAAAAGGCGGGTGAAATGCAGAGGTCATGTGTTTGAAGGCAGCAGAGAACTCTCTAGAGAGAATTAGAGGATGGAAGAGAGAAAAAGTTTGGGCTGGGCGTGGCGCTGGCCTGTGGCTTGGGGGGCTTGCCCTTCAGGGCACGAGCCGGGGCGAAACCCAGTGCAGAACCCATGCTATGTTGGTTTGTCGGATGCTCAACAGACTGAGCCACCCAGGGGCCCCCTCATCTCTTTTGATAAGGACATCTGTCCTCTTGGATTAGGGCCCATGCTACCGACCTCATTTCAACTTACCTCTTTGAAGACCTGTGTCCAAATCCGGTCACAAATGGAGGTCCTGGAGGTTAGGATTTCTACACTTGTATTTGGTGGGGACTCTGTTTAGCATATGTGACTTACAAATCGCGGAAGTGGACCCTTTCTGAGCAGGGCTGACAGGCAGAAACACCAACCCAGCTTTGGAGGGGAATTTGCAGGATTCAGGTACTCAGCCAGTTTTCCTCTGAGAAAATTCATCAGATACCAGGCCTTTGCAGGGCGGGACACTAAAATCCGAAAGAGACTCACAGCGGAGTTTTTTTTTGACAGTCTTGCAAGGCTAAGATTAGGTTCCGCACCAGCCAAACGTTGGGACCTTGCTCTTGTCACACTGCTGGGGCTGCGATAATGAAATACCACAGAGCGAGGGGCTAAAACGACAGAAACTTATTTCTTCGCAGCTCTGGGGGCTGGACGTCCAAGATCAAGGGGTTAGCAGGGCGGGTTTCTTCCACGGCATCTCTCCTGGAGGTGGATGCAGGTGGCTGCCCCTTGCTGTTTTGCACATGACCTTTCCTCTGTGCACGTGCATCTTTTCTTATAAGGACACCGGGTCCCTTGGATCAGGCCCAAACTCTAATGACTGCAATTAACCTTAATTACTTCCTTAATGACCCCATCTGCAGATACAGTCCCATCGGGGGGTAGGGTTTCAACACATGAATTTGGGGGAGACACAATTCCGTCCCTAACAGAGCCCCATAGGATAAGTCAGTCTCTCGTTAGAGGGCTCAGGGGGCCGGTAATGGGCCAGAAGTAGACAGAGCCTCGCCGGGGAGGTGACGGATCCTCCAATGACGGAATGAACGTGCTTCGTGAGCAGGAGTAAGGATGTTCAAGAGGTGTGCGAGGCAGGTGGCAGGCCCAGACATCTCTGACGGTGGAAGCCTGCTTTCACGGAACGCGCTGCCAGGCAGGTGCTCCAAGCACGCTTGTCAAGAAGATGGACCTACGGCATCTATCTATCTGCACAAGGTTTTCGGAGCTTCTCCTGCTATTCGTGGATCCTTCACAAACTTTGTTCTACACATACTCTGGCCACTCACAGGGCCGGGGTATCTTCTCCTTTCTCCATCTAATCAACTCCGACGTGTCCATCCAGCTCCAGCGAGATTACTGTCACTTCTCTGGAGCATTTCCTGGTTTCCAGGCCTCAGTGGTTTACATCATCTTGTGCTTACCGCTTACGCTTGCCCTGTAAGCAACATTGTGCTATCCCAAGTTTTAAAATGATGAGATATGCCCAACGTACGAGGCACAGACCAGAATTCAGTACACATCCACGTACCCACTATACAGCTGAAAAGCCAAGGGATAATTGTTGAAGCTTTTCAAAATTCTCCCGGAACACATTTTCCCCTTTCCTTCTTCCCTGGAGGGGCGGGGGGGGGGGGGGTGGGCGGGACTCTCCAGCCTGAATTTAGTGCCTATGAAATTGGTGATTAGTGCAGTTGACAGGCATCCCTCTGTTATTCTCTCGTAAAGACGAGCCTTGTGTCTCAGACCATTCGGATAATGAGCTCTCACCTTTGGGTATAGGCAGAGAATTCACGTGTGGACTTTGGTGTTACTTGGCATTATAGTGACGAGGACACCCTCCTTGACCTAACTTTGGTCAGGCTCCTCTGAGCTCGATCTTGGACTAGGCCTGGCCTTTGGCCTGCTGAGGGCAATTTTAGCAAGAGTCCCCTGAACCTTGATACGCAGCTAAGTGCCCTATCCCGCTCCCCCCACCTGTGATATTCACTCTGTCACCTCCTTCGGGCCCTCCATACCTAACCCCATACTGAAAGACCATCACCACTCTCTACAGAGGACATAGGCAGAGGAAGATCCAAAACTACACAGACAGAGGGGAGGATGGTGTGAAGACAGAGGCAGAGACTAGAGCAAGGTGGCCACAAGCCAACAAATGTTGGCAGCCACTGGGAGCTGGAAGAGGCTTTCCCTAGACCCTTTGGAGGGAAAATGCCACTGCTGACTCTTTGATTTCAGAATTCTGGCCTCACAGCACTGTGAGGAAATAAAATTCTATTATTTTAAGCCACCAAGTTTGTGGTATTTTGGCACAAGTCTGTCTTTGGCACAAGACTTTTGACAAAATCTCTCTCGGACCAGACATTGCTTAGGCTCCTTTGAGGTCAGAGTCGAGCATGGCCTGTCCTCATTATTGCAGTAGCTTTGAATAAAGTCTTCCGGTTTTAACGAGTGTCAGAATAATTTCTTATTGAACAGTTATGGTGCCTGTGACTTGGACAGGATCAGATTCATCATTGGACCCCCTGGCCTTTCATCTAGGACCCCGGGTGCACACCTTAAGCCTTCGTCTTCACAGATGATGGATCAGGGGTCCATTTGTGAGTCTGACTCTTGACCCAATAGGTTGCTCAGATTTTGATGCTTAAGATTCTGAGTATACTCTAGAAGCTGGATTTGAATCCTAGGCAAGTAGAGGCTGAGTTAGAGTCCCTGGCTTCTCTGTTCATGAGACACTGGGACTGGATTTAAAAAAATTTTAATGTTTATTTATTTTTGAGAGAGAGAGAGAGAGAGTAAGCTGGGGAGGGGCAGAGAGAGAGGGAGACACAGAATTAGAAGCAGGTTCCAGGCTCTGAGCTGTCAGCACAGAGCCCGACATCGGGCTCGAACTCACGAACTGTGAGATCATGACCTGAGCCGAAGCCGGATGCTTGTTTGTTTGTTTTTTTCAACGTTTATTTATTTGTGGGACAGAGAGAGACAGAGAATGAACAGGGGAGGGGCAGAGAGAGAGGGAGACACAGAATCGGAAACAGGCTCCAGGCTCTGAGCCATCAGCCCAGAGCCTGACGCGGGGCTTGAACTCACGGACCGCAAGATCGTGACCTGGCTGAAGTCGGCAGCTTAACCGACTGCGCCACCCAGGAGCCCCCGGATGCTTAACCGACAGAGCCACCCAGGTGCCCCACACTAGGACTGGATTAGAGTCTCAGGCTTTTGCACTGAGCCTCTCATTTGACTGAAATCCCTCTTTGTGAACCTCTGATGGCTGGATACGCCACCATGATGGCACTTTCTGTCTACTTCACTCCTCGTTGGTAACGGCTTTACCAAGAATAATTTGGAAGTTCATTTTTCTCTTTGGAAAAACTTAAGATCTTCCCAAATTGGTTCCTCTAAGACCTCTTTCTTTGACCACCTTCAACCTTCCTACCAGTTCCCTGGTGCCCCCTTCAAACCTCTTCCACCTCTCTCTCCACCCTGCTAGAACTTTCTCTGCCCACTCCAGCCCTACAGCCCCCTGGAGCTTTAGGCCCCCTTCCCCCACTGGGGCTCTCAAAGGACTCGAAATTAGAAAGAAGTGTAATTCAGGCTCATGAGACTGAAAGCAACTACAGAGCAGGGCAAATGAAAATCCTAAAAGCCTCCCCTATAAATAATTGGTAAAAAAAAAAAACAAAACTTGAACTGTCACAGCAAGCAGGTAGGCTTAACTTGTCCCATCTGTCAGAAATGCAATTTGGGTAAAAATAGGAGGTGGGCAAAGATGAGACCAACTCTTTTATATGAAACAGTAAGTTTCATGTTATTGTGTTTACTCGACTCGTTGAGACTTATAAGGTCTCTATTTGTGCCCGTCCGTATGTTTACCTATGTATGTATGTTACGCGTATGTGATATTTTTCTGCCTCCACACAGCCTGACCTCATTTTAACTTGATTACCTGTGTGAAAACCATATCTTTACATCGGGTCACGTTCTGAGGTGTAAGGAGTCAAGACTTCAACTGTCTTTTTCTCCGGTAGCGGGACAGAACTTAATCAACAGTAGGGTCCCACCTCTTGACATCTCCTACCCTGGCCATTGGGCCCACTTCCTTCCAGCTGGTTGTATGATTGGGCACCAATCAGGCTCACCTTTTTGGCTTTGCCTATCTCTGGCCGATGCCTGGATGACTGTATGGCCCACATCCTGACTCGCCTTACACCCTAGCTCCCTCTGGCCCGTGCGTGGCTCCTAGTCACCTCCTCCATTTCAACCGGGCTAGCCTTGCGGTGGGGCTAACATCTAGTCTAGAATCTGACCAGTGACTCCTGCCACGAAGGCAAGGTTTTCGAACGGCGTGCTCCCCCGCAGTGTTTCTTGAGTCCTGGATACGCATGCAACTTAATCTTAATCGATGCATGAAATAGTTCTTTCCTACAGCTGAGGGTATGCACCGTTTCCATTGTCTCCAGAGTGAAATGTTGAGCAGAACGTGCACTGTGGGGCGGGGTCCAATCCAGCGTGAGAAATATTCCATAACTCCCAGCCAGTGCTGGGAAATCTCACCCACCGTGACAACATAAAAGAGGTTCATGGTTCTTCCCGGTTGCACGATTCTGGAGTGGACACATTTGTGATAACTCTGGAAAGAGTTTTTTTTTCCACCCCCCCCCCAACCTTGTTTATGTTTAAAAATCAGTGTGCACCTTCTCATCTTTTCAGTGATGCTTGCGAACGCTCTGGAGTTTGAGACTGTATGTGAACCACTTAATCTCTAACAGGTGAAGACCGGGAATTGGTCCTTATGCCTTAGGTTTCTTTTTATGAAGCCTAAAAGGGACAGTTACAGTAGGCAGGTGGAAAGTGTGGGGGGTGCTGGGGTTGGAGCCAAGAAGAAGCACTCTGGGGCTTCTTCAAAGCCAGCATCTATTTTCAGAAGGGAACAAAATACTCACCAAAAAGCATGTGTCATCCGGCTGATTCTACACAACATCCTGAGGAAACGGAACACATTCCAGCATCTCTGCTAAATGTCATCTCGGATGAGGTGACTTTCTGATGGGCCCACAATGCATCCTTTCTGTCTGTCTCTTCTGGAAGAACTTAGTGACTTGTAATTTTTTCAAAATAAATAAGAGAACTCCTATAAGCTGGTGGGGCTCCCTTAGTGCACATGTGCGTGGGTCAGAAGATGTCAAGTTTTCATCATGTCAAGAGACATGTATTGGCCCAGACATAACATAGACGTAACTCCAGAAGGTGGGACTAGGCAAATAAAAGGACAAAGAAGTAAGAGAAGCACAACATGGACAAGATAAAGACGGGTCCAGATTTTGAAAAGGACCAAGGTTGATGCTTTGTTCAATCAGTGTGGGCTGCATGGTGGAGGGGACAGAGACAATAGACTTTTGTAGCTCACCTGCTTCTGCCATGAGGGCCCAGTCATCAGAAATGGAGATCCAGACTCTAATAACCCACCAGGGCGTGCTACAATTTTCCACTGAAATATAATATTTCTCTTTATGGTTACCCCCTTTTTTGATTAAAGGTAACCAGGACAAGCTTATTCTTGTTGACAGAATGAATCAGATGATTTGGCTTGATGATTTACCTCAGTGCAACAAGAATGGTAATTGACTGCATAGATATTTTGAAGTTTGCTTTGCTGGAACTTTCTTTCGTTTTTTTAAAAAAAAAATGTTAAAGTTTATTTATTTTTGAGAGACAGAGAGAGACAGAGCACGAGCATGGGAGGGGCAGAGAGAGAGGGAGACACAGAATCCAAAGCAGGCTCCAGGCTCTGAGCTGTCAGCACAGAGCCCGACGCGGGGCTCGAACTCCCGAACCGTGAGATCGTGACCCGAGCCAAAGCCTAAGTCTTTGTCTTAACCGACTAAGCCGTCCAGGCGCCCCTGATTTGCTGGAATTTTCCATAAGAAATTTCAGATTAGACTTTCAAAAGCCTCTTGAAGTTAGAAAGCCAAGTTAAGAACTCAACACCAGACCTCACTTGCAGGATCTATCTATGGATTTGGGTTCATTTATTTTACCAACGTCTCAAAATAACCTGAATTTCTTAAGCTGGCCGGAAGTGGCCTTCCTTACTCACGTGTAAGACTGGGAACCCTGTAAGCTCAACTACCTGGCTGGTTTTCCCAGAAGAGCTTTGTAAGCATTGGCTGAATTTTGAAGTCAATCTTAGTTCTTTAAAACTGTCCAGTCCCATCTGATTCTATACACATCATTCTCAAATATAACACTGCAGTCAAAGCCTTGGTTACAAAACCAATGTTTCCAGTCATGTTCAGTTACAAGGAACACAGATTCTTATTGAACTCATATAAATAATTGTATCCCCATGAATATAGGAATATACCATAAGACTTTCTGAATTCTGGAGAGACCAGGCAAAGAGAAAAGGATAAATGTTTCATTTCTGTTTACAAAACAATAATCAGCTAAATTGCTGTGAGTTTTAGATAGTTCCAGAGAAAAGGGAAAGGGTTCCTTACAATCACAAAGTAGAACATTAAAGGAGCAAAAAAAATGAAATCAGCGAAGCCGTTAAAAATCATAATCATGCTTAATCAGTTCATTCAGTCCCACGTAATTAATTCTTTTACTACTCGATCTCAGGTTAGAAGTTTTATGAACCACTTCCGCTTGTCCACCAGAGTTCTGGAAATCCTTACATGATCAAGTTGGATAATCTCCATTATTCCAGCGATGCCTGGACCCCAGAGTATCTCACAGTCCTTTCCATGGGTCTCAGAGCTAGCTGCTAGCTGCTCTTTGATGAACTTGTGAAGCACTCTGGCCTTTGGCTGATGGCAGATGCTCTTGGAAGAAGAATCAGAGTAAAACGCGAAACTATCTGTGGATGACAAAAGACTTGACTTGTCCATGATTCAAGATCTGATGAGGACTCATCATAAAAATGACGCAATTGACAAGGAAACTTGGTTATTTCTGTCACATGCCATGGTCTACAATGATAACCGGATTTATGATTGATTCTATTATATCATAATTTTCTCTAATACCAGCCAAAGCAAAATCAAGACAAATAGAGAACGAGGGCACCGGCAAATTTTTGGGAACTTTATACAGTTTCTGAAATACTTCCATTACAGCCACCCAGGCACCCAGCACAGGAGATTATTCTGATGAGACCCAGAATCTTTGTTTCCAAGGCAGATATTCAAAAGGCAGAGAAAAACCTCTTGCAATCCTTTATTAAGAGCAGACAGGGGTGCATGGGTGGCTCAGTCGGTTAAGCGTCCGACTTTGGCTCGGGTCACGATTTGACGGTTCGTGGGTTCAAGCCCTGCATTGGGCTATGTGCTGACGGCTCGGAGCCCGGGGCCTGCTTCGGATTCTGTGTCTCCCCCTCTTTTTGCCCCTCCCCCATTTGCATTCTGTCTCTCTTTCCTTTAAAATAATAAATAAACATTAAAAAACAACACTTTTATTCCACACATCAGCTTCATACACATGGTAACTCAGAAGACACAGCTGTCTTATCAAACCAATAATATTAAGTGACTGTTCTTTATCAAAGATTTACCCAAATTATGGGAATCTGAAAAGCATTTGGGTTAGTTTCCCCAATTCGGAGAGTTTTAGGCATTATTTAATTTCCATAAGCACATATTTATTTCAAATCCAATGCATCCTTAGAGAAGGGGGACATCTGGGCACAGAGATAGACACACACGTAAGGAAGATGATATAATGTCACAGGAGAAGACGGTTACGTGACTGTAGGGGTGAAGCTACACGCCAAAAATACCCAGGAGTTCTGGCAAACCCCAGAAACTACAATAGGCAAGGAAGGATTCTTCCCAGAGCCGTCGGATGGAGTGTGGCCACGCCAACCGCTTGATTTTGAACTTCCCGCCTCCAGGAAGTGCGAGAGAGCCACCTGGTTCCTGGTACTTTGTCACAGCAGCCCTAGGAAATGAATACAGACGTCGAGTCAGGGAGGAGGCAAGTGTAGAATGAACGCCCAGAGGAGCTGGCGAAGCAGGCGGGGAAGCGGTATTGGAGGCACTTTCAGGAAAACCAGGGGCGATCAGTCGCAGAGAAGCCAAGAGAAGGAAGTGTAATGGAGAACCATGGAGAGGAACTAATTTGACAAGAGGTCGCTGTGGGCTTGTGGAAGAACAGTTGTGGGTGGAGTTGAGGAATCAAGATGGCCTGGCAAGGTTCTCGGGCCAGCGCCCCTTCCAGAGGCCACCAGCCTTCTGGCAGGTGACTCCCAAGGAACTGAAACCACACACACGGGTGGCGTCATTTGCCTGTGAGAACCAAAGTGATTCGTGTCTTGTTTCTGGCTCTTCCTTAGTGAAGGGTATGAAAATAAAACACTTATCACAAAGGGGGAGGGGGAAGGTGTTTTATAGTAGCTTGGGGAATAGAACTGTTTATTAAAAGGAACAATAAAGCAAAATAGGTAATTAGGCTTCACTAAACAAAGCTCTCAAATCAACTTCTGAGAAAAAATGCTCCATATAACTTATAATCAAAGGGCTGCAAGGCAAAGTAGTGAGGTGCTCTTTTCCTTTAATTGATTTGGCAAGGATTTAAAGATTTCCGTGGTACGACCCTAAGCTTGTGAGACTGGATGTATCTGGGCAGTTCAACACAGGAATGGGAGTGTAATATTTCGGGATGATAATTTGATAAGATACTTAAAAGTCTTAAGAATATATGCAGATGCGGATCCAGAATTCCATTTCTAGATTTTTGCGCATTTATTATAGGCATATATATTTCAGCGTTATTTACATTACTAAAAGAGTGAGAGCAAGTGAATATCCCATAATACAGATTGATTAAGTAAGTTCTATTTATATGATGGGACAATATAAGTAAATAATGACTTAAGAAACATTTGTAGGGGCGCCTGGGTGGCTCAGTCGGTTGAGCATCCGACTTCAGTTCAGGTCATGATCTTGTGGTTCGTGGGTTCGAGCCCCACGTCGGGCTCTGTGCTGACAGCTTGGAGCCTGGAGCCCTCTTCGGATTCTGTGTCTCCCCCTGTCTCTGCCCCTCCCATACTTGTGCTCTGTTTCTTTCTGTCTCTCAATAATAAATAAACGTTAAAAAGTGTTTTTAAAGAAAAGAGACATTTGCAGGCAGCAAAGATATTCAGAACATATTAATTAGGAATTGAAAGATATCAAAACAATATTTATAGAAGGACTCGGTAAAATAGGTTTTATGTTTCTGAAAGAAAACTACACAAAATGATTAACAGGAGTTAATTTGGGGTAGTGGGTGATTTAAAAATTGTGTTTATTTTTCTTCTTAGAATTTTCTTTTCTTTTTTTTCCTGAAGTGAGCATGCATTGATTATACATTTGAGATGAATAAGTTTTATAAATAAGAGTTGAGTCGGGAGCCTGGGTGGCTCAGTCGGTTAAGCGTCCGACTTTGGCTCAGGTCATGATCTCGTGATTCGTGAGTTCAAGCCCCGCGTCGGGCTCTGTCTGACAGCTCAGAGCCTGGAGCCTGTTTCCGATTCTGTGTCTCCCTCTCTCTCTCTGACCCTCCCCCATTCATGCTCTGTCTCTCTGTGTCTCAAAAATAAATAAACGTTAAAAAAAAAATAAAAAAAAAAAGAGTTGAGTCTATTCAAGATTGGGTCTGAGAGATAAATGTTGGATTCGCTGAAATTTTGTCAGAGAGGAAGCAGTGAGGGGCCCACTTTCCCACCTTGTGTACCGATGAAGAAACTCAGGCCCACCGAGGCAACGCACTTGCCCACATGTGGCTCCATTGTATTACTTTTCCTGGAAGTGGGGCAACTCCCAGGAGACCAGAAGGTGGGCACTTAAAGGGTCCCATGAGGCGGTGGGTGGGGCAGAAGTGAAATCCAGTTCCTGATTCATCAACTGTCTCCTGTTCCCACCATTACATCCTCAACCATATGTCGGGGTGTATGCCTTACGCTTAGGGTTTCCATTTTGAAGAATTTTCCTCCCTGGGACGCCTGGGCGGCTCCGTCAGGTGAGCGTCCGACTTCAGCTCAGGTCTTGATCTCACGGTTCGTGGGTTCGAGCCCCCCGTCGGGCTCTGTGCTGACAGCTCGGAGCCTGGAGCCTGCTTCGGATTCTGTGTCTCCCTCTCTCTCCGCCCCTCCCCCGCTGGCGCGCTGTCTCTCCGTCAAAAATAAATAAACATTAAAACAAAATTTTTTTTTTTGAAGAATTTGCCTTCCTGGCCACCTTGAACATCATAGGCCTCAGACGCTGAAAGCCCCTCGCCACAAGCAAACCCGTCATCACCATTCAGAAGCCGTGAGCCAGAGCCTTTCAATCCAGCCAGCTGTCCCGCAACAAGGCAATGGAGTCACAAGATGAGCCCCACAAACGTGGGGCAAAGGAGGAAATTTAGAAGTGCCCTACCAAGAGCAGTTAATTACTGATGATAACGAAATCAGGAACAACTGGGAAGTGGTTGATGTACATTTCAAGGACGACACAATGATCGAAAGCACTAGGTGGGCTGCACGAAAATTTCCACGGTCACTGAGCAGATGGTTCGACCAGGCCGTCCCACGTCCCGTTAGAACGAAAGCCCCAACGTGGGAAACAAATACATGATAAGAGTAATTACATAAATATTCAATCTGGTTAACATGCAGTTAGGTTCGCCACATAATATATAAGTGCTTGACTCATCTTCAACCGGCCTGTTTATCTTCTGCAAATGATTGGCTGATTGTTAATTCTACGAATACGATACTTCTTTTAGATCACTATAATAGACTGCGGGAGGAACTTTGAATTCAGTATTGTTCTTTGGGTGGCTATTTAAGAAAAGTCCACTCTACTCTTTCCATGCCCAGAAGTAGGACTTTTGTAAGCTTGGGTGTGGTTTGAGAGATGCACACATTGGATCAAGTTAAGGAGAGATATTTTTTGTCCCGTAAAATAAAATAAAACAAAACACTCTACTTTTGTGGGTTGAAATGTGTGCTGTGAATGTTAGTATGTGCCAACGGATGGGCTGTTTCTCCTTGTTGAGCTGGATTGTGGGCTAAAACTCTTTTTTAAAAAATAGAAATAATTGGGGCGCCTGGGTGGCTCAGTCGGTTAAGCGACCAACTTTGGCTCAGGTCATGATGTCACAGTTCGTGGGTTCGAGCCCTGCATCGGGCTCTGTGGTGAATGCTTGCTCAGAGCCTGGAGCCTGCTTCGGATTCTGTGTCTTCTCTCTCCGCCCCCTCCCTAGCTTGTGCTCTTTCTCTGTCTCTCAAAAATAAATAAACGCAAAAAAAAAAAAAAAATTAAAAAAAATAGAAATAATAAGACTCTAGGATAAAGACACAGAGACCAATCAAAAGGTCTATTCTTCTACCCTTAGTTTCTATAAATTATAGGGCCAAATGATGTCTAGATATTTGCTACATGCTAATATTATCCATAAGCCTGAAGATGAGAGTCGTTAACAACCTGAATGGTCCAGGGCACCGGAAGTGGGCTTTAAGAGAGGATGACAGAAGGGTACCCGTCTACGGCCACCCAACCAGATGACCGCTGTGAGTTGAGAAGGTGTTTGAGCCCTGTTATCGATGTCCTCGTGCAGAAATTATGGGCTGCCTGTCACATGCATTTACCACTCTCTGACCTAGGGCTGCCGTATCCAAGTGTGCAGGTCCTCTCCTTCTTGGGGCATGTGGCTGAGGGAGCGAGCCGGGAGCGGAAGTCTAAGCCACACTCAGCCACTCCCTGAAGGAAGGGATCTTTTTTGCGAATTTGCACAAAGGCACTGTTCGCTCATAGCTAAGCCATATGCCCACAGGCTTACATCTTCCCAGAGGGAACACTTCATCTAACTCATGCAAATATAACAAATGAATCCATTTCGAATCCTTTTTATTTTTATATTTGAAAAATTCAAGTAAAATTTATATAGAGCGCAATGCACGAATATTGAGAACACAGTTTAACGGATTTCATGATATAGAACTGTGCTGTCATCTCCAGAAAAGTTTCTTATGCCTCCTTCCTGTCAATCTCCAAATCCCAGAGGCAAGTCACTGCTCTGGTTTTTATTGCCATAGGTATACACACACACAAACACACACACACACATACATATATATATACATATATATATATATGAAATTGGCAATATATATATAATATAATGAATATAATAATAATTCAATTGGATCTCTATATATATATTGGATATATATTATATATATATTATAATATATTATAATTATAATATAATATATTATTATATATATTATATATAATATATAATTATATAATATATATTATATTATATAATTATATAATATATTATTATATTATATATATTAATATATATTATATTGATATATATTATATTAATATATATTATTATATATCAATATAATATATATAATTATATATATTATAATATATTATATTATATGTATTATATATTATATATTATATATATAATATATATAATTCCAGAATATTCATGGCAGGTTTTTTTCATAATGGCCAAAATTTATAATAACCCAAGTGGTCATCTATAGGAAAATTTATGGTTTATTCATATAATACTTAGCAATAAAAAGAATGAATTGTATATGTGTATATATAACTATATGTATAACTATTATATACAATAACTATTATATATAACTATTATATATATAATAACTATTATATATTTGTATATATAAAAATATACATATATATCTATTGGAACAATATTACTACTATGTTGAAAAGAAGCCAGGCACAGAATGATAATATATGATATATGTATGTATGATATGATAACACATATATATATGTATATATATGATAATATATATATAGATACATGTATATACAAATAATCATTGTAATATATAATTTAATATATATGCATATATATGTAATGTATATGTCTGTTTATATCATAAAGTAATACATATATTATATATGTATATAATATATATAACATCTATATTATGGGTTTTATGATAATGTTATATATTGCTAAATGTATGTAACATTGTAACCCTGGGGGAACAATGGAGGTTACTTCCATCATAAGAGGCTTGACAAGTGCAGGACAGTGACATCTTCATTTAATTCTTCTTTTGGCCGGTGCAGAAGATGTGTGGCTGTCGGAGAATGATTGGGGTCTATCACAGACGTAACAACGTGGATGTTCCAATCAAAGCTGGTGTTCCAGATATGGTGGCTTTGCTGGAGGAAGCCAACGTATTGCCCTTTCTCTTCCGCCCTGCACCTGATAATCTAACTATTGACCTATAAAAGCTTTATCGTTCTATCCTTTTCTCTAAAAATAGTAAGTTAATTACCTTCACACGGCAGAGGTAGCAGCACACCCTTCCAGTTTTATCTGTGGTGCGTCCTCTGTTCACTGATGTAACAGCCTGGATGAATCTTGATTGTCTTTTTTTTTTTTAGTGTTTATTTTTTGAGAGACAGAGAGAGACAGAACATGAGCGGGGGAGGGGCAGAGAGAGAGGGAGACCCAGAATCCGAAGCAGGCTCCCGGCTCCGAGCCATCAGCACAGAGCCTGACGCGGGGCTCGAACTCACGAACCGCGAGATCATGACCTGAACCAAAGTTGGACGCTTGACCGACTGAGCCACCCAGGGGCCCCTTTGGTTGTTTGGTACACCACAAAAACAGCACATCTGTGCTTTACATTGGTGAGGTTGTGCTAACGGGATCCGGTGACTACGAATCCACAGGCATTTTCCGTGAGTTAGTATGTGGCTTTCAAAGTGTGGTCCTTGGCCAGCAGCAGCACCTGCAAATTGGTTAGAAAAGCCAACTATCAGAATACATCCCTGAACTATTTAATCAGAAACTCTTGGACTAGATGTTGCCATCTGGGTGTTGCAACACACTCTTGGTGATCTTAGTGCATGCTAATGTGGGGCAACCACTGCCTTAGTGTCACACATATACGCCAGCAGATCCAAGATCAATCCTACGAAAATTCAGGGATCTGCCGCAGGCAGTCTCTAGGTTTCAAGTGGTCCGAGAGGGGTTGGTGTCTATATATTTTCACGTGAGAGGTGACTTGCTGCATTTTGTGTTGCTTCACCATAAAGAAAGAGATGCAATGCTTCACGGGCCTCTTTGGCTTTTGGAGATTATCTAATCCACATTTGAGGGTGCTGTTCTGACCCACTCACTGGGTAGTCCAATGGGTTGCCAGTTTCAGGTGGGGCCCCAACCAGAAGACGGCTTTGCAGTTGGTCTAGACTGTAATGGTCGGACGCTTGGACCTTCCAACTTTGTCAGCACTTGATATTCTAATTATCTGGGGCACATAGGGAAGGGGTATCGTACCTCTGACAAACCCCAATAGGCAAATCACGGTGCAGAACCCCTGGAGCTCAAGCAACGGATGATTCTTGCACGGGAGACCCAAGTTTCAGATGGGCAATTAGGTGAGACGGCCTTGTGAATTTTTATAGTTCTGAGGTCATGGTGTGAGTCAGAGTGCCTTCTCCTTAACCTTCAAGATCTATACTGGGAAAACAGGAACGGGTGTAGGGATGCACAGGAGGTGATGGAGAGAGAGAGAGTAGAATTGTGGATCTTGAAGCCAATTGGCTTGAAGGGAAAGTAGAAAGATACGCAAATATGGGCACGGATAAGGCTATTTAACGGTATTTGCCCATGTCGCCTTGGAGGATGGGATCTGGCCAGCCAAGTTTCTGTCAGGCCATTGAAAACCTGAAGGGACAAGGAGATGAGCCAAGAGAAGGTGCTGGAAATTCTGCAGATGGGAAACACACAGAAAAAAGGGGCTAGGTCTTTTAGGTTAACGATTTTATCTCTTTAAAGTCGGCCCTGGGGCGCCTGGGTGGCGCAGTCGGTTAAGCGTCCGACTTCAGCCAGGTCACGATCTCGCGGTCCGTGAGTTCGAGCCCCGCGTCGGGCTCTGGGCTGATGGCTCAGAGCCTGGAGCCTGTTTCTGATTCTGTGTCTCCCTCTCTCTCTGCCCCTCCCCCGTTCATGCTCTGTCTCTCTCTGTCCCAAAAAAATAAATAAACGTTAAAAAAAAAAAAAAAATTTAAAGTCGGCCCTGAGGCATGTTGCCAACGAGCTCCTAAACGCCAAGGCTCTAAGACGACTCTTGAAGTAGTGGGATACAATTTAGACACTGAATGAGATGTGAAACCGGTGCTGGGGTGGTCAGTTCTGGTCTACCATCTTGCACTGCCTCTGCTGCTCTTAAGTGGCCTTGGGAGTACAGGGTTGAGGTTGAATTGCACTGATGATTCTCACGTTGCCTCCAGAGTTTTTTTTTTTTTCTCTCCCTTCCTGGATTTGCTCATCTCTGTGTCCCAGCATTCTGATCCCTCTGGAAGGTGGGATGAGCTCTCTCTCGCTTGGTCTCCTGGGCCCTGGGGCCGCCAGTTGTGTTTGGTGGGCGGAAGGCATTGGTGGAGAACGCGGGTGTGGGCAGTGAGGTGGGCAGGCCTTCCTCCCCGCTCTCTTTTCCTCTCCGGCTTCTCTTCTGTGACCGACTCGAGACCTCTGCTAGCCTCACGTAACACTACTCTTCTTCCTCTTGCTTCTTCAGGCCAACCAGTGTTGCCTCAACGTCCCTCGCTGGTGCCCAAACCTCTGTGTTATGTAGAGGCTCTTCACTAAAGTCTCTTCAAGACCCCAGCAGATTTCACCTTCTCTCCTTGTCGGGATCCTGATGGGTGTAGGGAGGTTGCTTTAACTCAATGACAGAAGACATCTATCCTTCATGAAGCATACAGTCCATCGGGACTCTACGTATGGTTTCTACATCTGTAGAAAGTGGGCAGTTTTATGTATATGTACGTGCATAACCCAATCTGGTGCTTAACAAGCATGCATTCCTTCTGTGGCTATTTGTTATTTTGATTTGTTTTCATTTTCCTTTGGGGAAAACGTGAAAGTGTTGTTCTTTCTTTCTTTCTTTCTTTCTTTCTTTCTTTCTTCCTTCCTTCCTTCCTTCCTTCCTTCCTTTCTTTTCTTTTCTTTCTTTCTTTTGAGAGAAAGAGAGATAGTGCAAGCAGGGGAGAAGGGCAGAGGGAAAGAGAGGGAGAATCTTAAGCAGTCTCTACACTCAGCAAGGAGCCCCATGTGGGGCTCGATCCCATGACCCTGGGATCATGACCTGAACCAAATTCAAGAGTCGGACGCTCAGCCGACTGAGCCACCCAGGGGCCCCAACGGTTGCACCTCTTAGTTTTACCAAGTACACAAGAAATTTAGACTTTTGACCTTTGAGGTGAAGTAAGAGTCTCATAGAGGAATTATGTAAGTGTGCATATCTCTGGATTTATCTTGTGCCCTTCCTCTGTCCATATCATCCCTGACGCTCTAGGGACACTACTAGCATTGTTGAGACAGGCAGACAGGAGGGACAGAGAGTGTCAGAGATGGGAAGAGAGAATTAAGACCTTTTCACACCCAGAAGCTTGAGGACGGGTGAGGGTGCGACATGCCTGCTCTCACGCGCTATCCAGTGCCCAAGCGTGGATTGAAATTTGGTTTTGTCTCTTGCCCGTGTTCTCTGTGTCCACATACGACCTCGTGACTGCTTTCGGATGGTCAGACGATGCATGTGCGTTGGAAAAGAATTTTGTTCTCAGTGCTCGAAACTGCGCCTCGTGGCGAACAGGCCACACCTGTTCCAGATCCTGCTAGAATGTTCCAAACCTTGCTAGAATCTCTCCTGTTCAGAGTGTTCTCATGTTTCTTCCACTTCACCACCAAGTGGCTGGGGACCTTCTGCGATTCAATTCATTAGTTTGTGGCGGCTCCAAGGTGTAATGCAAGTCTCCAAAGGGACCCGTCTCATCTCTTCTTTGTTAAAATGAAATTTCCCCTTGGTATTTCTCTTAGGGGCTTCTCCAGGTAAGGATGAGAGGGACCGAGAGGCAGGGGAGGGGGCTCCGGGCTTAAATGCCAGCAATCCAATTAAAGGAACGTTTAACCTTTGTAAATAAAGCCCCTGTTCGGCCCGCTTCTCAGATGCGGAGGGGAGAAAAATGATTTCACGTGAAGCCCCACACCATGAGCAGAGGGGTGGCGTTTATGACAGCCTTCTGGGCAGAGGGAGCTCAGCCTGCTGGTAAAAATTATTCTCTCTAGGAGAAAGCCTGAAGCCCAATAAGCCGCCTCCTCGGGTGCCCTTCTTGCTGGAGGGGACCGTTTACCCAAACGTTTCGTTCTAAAGAGCCATCGCTGGGTCCCGTCTGGCTCCTTGGTGTCCGTTCAGAACATGACAAATAAAATGAAATGTAAAACACGTGGCACCTGAGTGGCTCAGTCGGTTGAGTCGGGGACTCTTGATTTGGGCTCAGGTCATGACCTTGTGGTTCGTGGGATCGAGCCCCTCATGGGGTTCTGCACGGACAGCGCGGAGCCTGCTTGGGATTCTCTCTCTGCCCCTCCCCCTCTCTAAACAAACAAACACACTTAAAGAAATAAATGTAAAACAGTAAACAGTAGGAGAACGAGAAGAAAATAGAGTTGACCATATAACGCCCTCTTGGATGGGGCAGACGTCCGTGGTTCGGAAGCAGTACAAGGAGCCACAAAAGGAGAGATCAAAAAGAGCAGGAAGATATTTCAAGGCGGATAAACTGGGAAACCCTTGCCACAAACATGGCTTCAAAAGAGTGCTGTTGTTACTTGTAATTAATCGATTCATTCAACATTTATTGGGCCGGCTGCTAGAGATCTGGGGATCAAATGTCAGCGTGCCAAGGGCCACCGTGAAGTGGGAGATAGAAATCATCATTCTTGCTTCTGCCTGTCGGTTTGTTCACCTACGATGGTGGTGGGGGGACGGGGCTTCTCCGTACACATTTGTACCTGTGATAAGAAAAGCACTAGGATATCGATCGTAACGGACAAAGGACGGGAACTAGCAACTTACAAAGGAGGAAGTAGGTTTGGTTAAAAATAGCATGCCACTCTCAATCTCGCTAATAACAATTGCGGTGAAAATTAAAAATGAGCTAGTTCCAGGCTCTGAAGTGATCAGAATTAAATGATAACACACAAGGCTATCGCAGATGTAGAGAGAGAAGTAATGTCATGTGCCTGAAAATAAATAAAAGGTCTTTGGGCAATGTTTTGACAATATTTACCGAGAGTCTTTAAAATGTCCGTGTTGTTTGACAGTAATTATACTTCTAGAAACTTATGCAAAGGAAATCATCAAAGATGCAGGCAGAGACATGCATAAGAATATTCATGACTATATTCTCCTGAAAAAAATAAGTTTTTTTTAAGGTTTATTTATTTATTTTGAGAGAGACACAGACAGCGTGAGTTGGGGGAGGGGCAGAGGTGAGGTCAGAGAATCCCAAGCAGGCTCTGAGCTGCCAGCACAAGCCTGACACGGGGCTTGAACTCACAAAGCACGAGATGAAACCAATTGTCAGACGCTTAACCAACTGAGCCACCCAGGCGCCCCAAGAAAAATAAGTTTTAATGTCCCACAACAGGCAAGTGGATAATTAAATGGAGACATATCTGTGAAATAGTTTATTTTGAGTAAAAGTTGTGATGTCACGAGTTTGAAGAATATTTAATGATAATAGATATGCTCATGATACAAACTATATATGTGTTATGATCTCAATTTGGTGAGGTGAAGTAAATATTTATTTGTATGTTCGAAAATATTTATTTGATCTATTCCCAAAATTCCTCTAATGATAACAATATACGGATATGATAACACTTTTAAAGAATGTACGTACAGGGGCGCCTGGGTGGCGCAGTTGGTTAAGCGTCCGACTTCAGCCAGGTCACGATCTCGCGGTCCGGGAGTTCGAGCCCCGCGTCGGGCTCTGGGCTGATGGCTCAGAGCCTGGAGCCTGTTTCCGATTCTGTGTCTCCCTCTCTCTCTGCCCCTCCCCCGTTCATGCTCTGTCTCTCTCTGTCCCAAAAATAAGTAAATGTTGAAAAAAATTAAAAAAAAAAAAAAAAAAAAAAAGAATGTACGTACAGATCAATTCAACAAGCTCATCTGAATTTTAGAAATGTTAACATCTTCTGAAAACAAAAAAAAATGGGTATTTTGGAGTAGGAGAAACATGGTTTGGGCACACAGCTCTACATAGGGCGCAGAGAAAAGGCAAAGAAGGAGGCTTGGCAGAATGTTGGTTGGTTATGTGTGGGTGGGTCGGGTGTGTTTTGTCCGACAGACATGAAATCCATGCTGTTTTCCCCTCCCCTAGAGTGTGATGTCCACAAATCGCCCGCACCTCCTGTTTCTCCAGAAGATTCTGGGTGTCCCTTGGCTTCACTTAAAGATTCTCTTTTAGAAAGATCCCCTTTGACTCCATGAAGGGGGCTTCTTCCTGAGGAGCGGGAGAAATACTAGAGAATCCAACATGGGTTTCGAGGGTGGAGAAGGACAACCCTGGGTTCACCAGCGCTGAGTCCCCGGGGATAAAAGACAGTCAACGTTTCCAGGACTTATAGGGCCAACCTGCACCCCTGGGGCTGAGGCACCCTGAGAGCAGGGCTGAGTGGGAACCAGAAAAGGGAGCAGTGGAGTCTGTGTCCCCGAGTGTTCGTGTTCAGGGCTCCTGGCCACGGAAAGAAACTTCTTCCTGGTGAAATAGAGAAGGTTGCTTAACATTTTGGTGGCAGTTCATGGAAACACGACTTTCCCATCACTCGGGCACCCGGCAGGGGCCACCAGCCCCAACACAGGCAAGGAGAGTAGTAGCCAAGGCAGAGGCTCCAGTACCAATGCCTCTTGAGTGCAGAAATCAAATTCTCCCATTTTGGACAATGTGGGGAGAAGAAAAGCCTCACGAGGAAAAACGAGGTGTCCCGCCAGTTAGACGCGAAGCGGTTCCGTTATTCACTGGAAAAATCAAGGCGACGAGACCAACCTTGGGCGTCCTATGGTTATGAAGCGGTCATACCCATTATTCTAAGAAGAGTGTAGAATGTTTCATATAAACAACAACAACAACAACAAGTCTCAAACCACCCCACCTCCCGCCCCAGTAGTTAAGCAAATTGGGGGGCTGTCCCGTGGAATCTGCACAGCAGAGGTGGGGTTTAAGCCCAACTTGGCCATGGAGGTAACCAGGGGGGTGTGTGGGCCCTTCAGAAATGCGTGCGAACATTTGATCCCTTAGAGGCCCTCCCTTTCATGACCTGAGAGTGTGTGGCACGTCAGCTCCCTCCCAGCATCCTCCCCCGAAGCTCCACCTTGGGTCTCTGGGGTGTTTGGCCGGCCCGTCGTCACACACCTGCTCCTACCTGGGCATACGGAGCCGAGTGTTTCTGACATCGACAGGCTATCCTGAGCTTCTGGATGGCTTTGAGCAGAGAAATCTTCATCTCGAAGCAACAGACACCCTTCTGTACCCCAGGCACTGAATAAATCAGTGGAGATCTCAAACTCCATAATTTTAACCAAGCCACCTCTGATGGCTGCGGCAATTTGCTCTCTCGCGGGTTAGCGACCGGCCATAATTGATGAGGAAACTGACAGCCCCGTGTGTCCCTTCACTACATTTGTCATTAGGCGGCTGGCTTATTCTTTATCCTTGGCCTGTCACCGTCTCTCTCTCTCTCTCTCTCTCTCTGGCTGTCTCTGCCTGTCTCTCTCTCCCTGGGCACTGGTGGAGCAAATGAATCGCCTCCTCTCCCTACAGACAAGATCCATAAAGCCATAACATGTTTTTAAGGCAATTCAGCTTTTTGAAAAAAAAAAATGCATAATTGGAGAGTTCCAAAATAATTAGTTTATTGTACTGGGTCTGTAAAAAATGAACTTGCGTCTCATTTACGAGCCATTAGATCCCATGTTCTATGAGCCTGGTTGCTATTAATGCCACCCACATAAAATTTAGCATTCTTTATTAAAACGTGTCACAATTGAGGATCTCTTGTCCCCAGCCCCCGCGACTGGGAGCAGGGCTGTGTTGTCGTGCTGAGAATTCCTTCCAGAGCCTTGTTTATTCATTTTTTTGTGCTAAAATGTACCTAACATAAAGCTCATCGCTCTTTTACATCTGATAACAACTGCTTTCGGAAAAGGTGGTTCATGAAGCGGTAAGGTATGGTCAAAGGATGCCAAAAAGGAGACTATGAAGGAGGGGGGAGGAAGAGAAGCAGAAAAGGGAAGAGAACAGAGATCAGCAGGGTATCCCTGGCTGCGACACGGGTTAGCGTGGTGATTTTTGTGCCAACGATTTCGGAGCCCCCACTTTCTGTACCTGTGAGATGAAGTAATGGAATTGTATAAAATCTTTTCTTCCAAAACAAATGTACTAGAAGTCCAGTCTGTGCAACAGGCAACAGTAAGCCTGCTTAGATTGGAGGTGTGTGTGTGTGTGTGTGTGTGTGTGTGTGTGTGTGAATGCAAAGGTATTAACTCTATTGGGGGCAAATTGGAGAGACTCTGTGCAGCCAGGAAACCTCTCTGATTGAATGTACTCTTTGGTGGGTGGAAGCTGTCTGGAAGGCATCCGGGGGAGGAGATCAGAGGCATTTGGCTCAGGGGAGGGCCTGCATGAGTATTAGGAATCCCCCAAATGGCCCAGAGTCAAAATGCAGGAGTGACAGGAAAACATATCCAGACCCATGGTGACGTCAACCGGGAAGTCCCCTTAGGTAAAATCCAAAGGATCTGACATGTTTTCACTGGTCTCCCAACATCGTGTCCCAGAGGCTAGAAAAGGCAACCAGAGAAAACTACCCCTCTGGGTTCAACCTCAACCAACAGAGTAGACTTAGCAGGTGAAGTTCAAGAGTGGAGTCCTGAGGATAAGTGGGGACGGCGGTCGGTACCACGGCAGGAGGTTGAATGGCTTTAGCGAGGCGCCCGAGCCCTGAACGCACGATGTCGCCAAGCCCCGGAGAGGAGGGAAGGAGAACATTCGTTAAGAAACCCGTCTGCCGCGCTCAGGTATGAAAACAGCACTTTGGGAAGAAGGAGGTGAGGGCACATGGCCCGGGGAGGATCTGCAGGAGAAACGTCAGGAAAAGCAAAGCCCCGCCTGTCGGGAGCTGCCCCCAAAAGCAGAGGGAAATGCAAGAGGGGTTTTTAGATTATAACTGGAGCAGATGCATGGTCAGATGTGCCGGCCAGGACCCCTGCCGGCTCTGATGCAGCACTGAAGGTGGGTGGGAGAGAGGCAGATATGGGGCCCCCATTTGATTTCTGCTTCCTCCGTCCCGAAGGGCAATTTTGGACTCAAAGTGGGAACTCGGGCCCTGCCAAGGAAGAAGCTGAGGCCTGGAGCAGCCGAGAAGCCGCGTTCTCTGAGGGAGAGACAGCATGCCAGGATTGGAGCGGGGGGTGCGGGTTTTGAGGCTTGGGACAGGGTCCTGTGCGTGCATCAAATGGGGATCGTAACTCCTCTGAAGCTTGTCACCCCACAGCAGCTGCAGCATCGTCTGGGAGCTTGTCACAGACGCAGCCTCTCAGGTCCCACCCAGCGCTGCTGAATCAGAACATCTCAGAGCGGGGCCCCGGGAACCCGTGGTCACTGGCCCTTCAGGGATCCTGCTGTTCGTGCAGGTTGGAACCTTGTCTGTCGGAAGGGCCGGATGGGAAACACCCTGGCCCCCTGGGAGACATCCTGAAACTATTAGCTTCTCGTAGACGAGTTCAGATATCCTGGCTTGTACCAGCGGCATCCCCAAATCCTGACCGGACTGCGGATGCACTCACTCTCCAGAGAGTTCTGTCCGCTGGCAACGTGCGTTTCCGGAAGAGCCAAGTGGGATACGCTCCAGTCTAACCAGATGGAAAGTTTGCGGCAGGAAGGGATAGGGGACAGTCGCCAGAACGGTTCTCCGCCTCTGCAAACCCCCGAGCACCTTCCCTCTCTCCCGTAGTCAGCGCGATAAATATAATTGCGAGTGCACAGAGCTTGTACATGCAGGGAAGCGTAAACGATCTCTCCAGCATCAGAACACTAATTTTTTTTAACACGGATGAGATCGGGCTTCGGACTGGGGGAGGGATGGCCCCTTGAAGATCGGCCGTACCATTCAGGGATCACTCCCTTTACACATTAGGATGGATTAGAACACGTCAGTATCAATACCGGGCAATTCCCCTGTTGTCACACGTTGCCAGAGGAGCAATTATTTCACATCTGAGCCAAAATCTTACTTGGAGGCAAAGTTAATGTAGCATATGGAAGTGTGTGGAAACAGGGTTTGCGTGTCTCGAGAACACAGGCAATTGCCCGCCGCAGCACTGGTGAACAGATTTCTTCTACTTCATCTGTTTCGCTGTGTATGAGATGATCATTGTTTTGCATGGAAGGGGCCTCAACCCGTCTGAACTCGGGACGACATAGCACAGAATCACAGTTCAAAGGTTAAAAGAGAATTGATCTGGGAGTGCTCACCAATCCCTTGCTCTGTTCCCTGCTCTCTGAAGGATAAATCTCTTTTTCAGATAAATCCAGATTGCTTTTCCAATAGATTGGCTTTTGGCCTCCCTTGCTGGCTCGACTCTGACATAACCCGGACAGCCTCCCTATAGCTATGAAGAAATCATTTCTAACATCTGAGGTTAATTCACTAAATGAAGCGTTGGATTTTCTCCCACGGAACCGAGAAAAATTGTTTGGACGAGGTCAGAAAAGGCTGGCGAGCTCAGAGAACATTCCCCGGGGCTCCACCCCTGTGTGAAACTATACTGGACCGCCGTGCTAAATGAACCAACAGCAGCGGAAAAAAAATCCTTCGTGTTTGCATTGCCTTTTATGTTTCAAGCGATTTCTCATTCATTATCCTAAGCGCCTGGCAGGGTAAGTAGGATGGGTGCAATTAGCCCCTTTTGGCAAATGGGTAGACTGAGGCCAGGGAGTGGAACGCGGCCAGCCACTCACATGCCATTTTTTAAAAGAGAGATGTCAAGCTTTATCGTGATGATGCATTTCGGATTCCTTTGTGCCAGAGCATATCGAACAGCAAAATATACTGATTTTTATGCCACATGTCAAGTTCCAAATTTCCAATCCTAGGTAAAAAAAGATGCAAAACGTAAGTGCTGACCATTTAACTGTTGGTCGTGTCTTCCGGGGAAGGGCCCCTGGTCTTTTCCACTGGACTGAGGTCCCTTGGCAGTCAGCAAGACTGGTTCCAGTGATTGCAGAAGGGAAAGGGGAAGAAAGAGGTGTGGCCATCTCATTATCCCAGCACAGGGGAATCCAGCTGCCGGGGCTTGGGCTACCCCTCCCTCCAAGCCTCAGGATCCCCGGCATTATCGTGTTCCTTACAAGCATTTTATCCGGGGACAGACTTCCAGTTCTCTCGGAAGGGCCACCCAGCGTAAAGGATTACTTGATTGGAATAAACCTGTTAACCCACATTATAACGTGGTGGCAGATCTCTCCCTCTCTCCCTGAAGATTGGGAGAGAGGGGAAGAAAGTCAAGAGCTGGGGCATATGCAAGGGTCCTGGGGTGGGCAGGGGCTGAAGTGGGCATCCTGCCCTAGCAGGTGTCTGAAGGCCCTTGATATATACACGTGTTTTCTTTGCGTGCAAGAGGGTGGGCTCCCAAGAGCCAGAAGAATGAGACTTTCATGAACTCCTTCGCCTTTTGTGGTCCGAAAAGAAACTACAAGACGTGGATGGTTGACCAACCTCTAGAACATGGCACAATGGAGAAAGTGTTAGGCTTCTGATGACCACCCAAAGCCAACTCCAAGCCGTCTTGAAAATCTACCAGACTTCTCTGTGCTGACAATATTTGGAGAGTCCTTGTTAGTTATCCTTAATCTTCAGCGAAAAAAGTGTGTGTTATGCATTGAATGACGTCCTCCCCAAATTCATATGTTCGCGTCCTAACCCCCAGCGCTTCAGAATGTGGCTGTATTTGGAGACAGCATCTTTAAAGGGAGAACCAACTTAAAACGAGGTCATCAGGGTGGGCCCACTGGTGTCCTTATAAAGAGGGGGAGGGGTACCTGGGTGGTTCAGTGGGTTGAGCGACCGACTTCAGCTCAGGTCATGATCTCACGGTATGTGAGTTTGAACCCCACGTCGGGCTCTGTGCTGACGGCTCAGAGCCCGGATCCTGCTTCGGATTCTGTGTCTCCCTCTCTCTCTGCCCCTCCCCCACTCATGCTCTGTCTCTCTGTTTCTCAAGAATAAATAAACATTAGAAAAAAATTAAGAGGGGGAAATTTGGACACAGAGAAAGACACACATAGAGGGGGCTGATGTGGAGACCCAGGGAGAGGGGGCCGTTTACCAACCGAGAAGGGAGGCCTGGAACAGATTCTCCTCCCAGCCCTCAGAAGGAACCACCCCAGCCCCACACCTTGACCTCAGGCTTCCGGCTTCCGGAACGATGAAACCATACATTTCTGCTGCTGGAGCCCCGCTCCCGGCCGTCTGTAGTGCTTTTTTTTTTTTAAAGTTTATGTATTTATTTTTGAGAGGGACATAGAGTGAGCGAGGGAGGGGCAGAGAGAGACAGAGACACAGAATCCGAAGCAGGCTCCAGGCTCCGAGCGGTCAGCACAGAGCCCGACGCGGGGCTCGAACTCACAAACAGCGAGCTCATGACCTGAGCCGAAGTCGGACGCTTAACCGACCGAGCCACCCAGGCGCCCCATGTAGTGCTTTGTCATGGCAGCCCTCCTAAACGAATATAATGTTGTCACAACACAAATGGCTGCTACAGCATGGATGAACCTCGAAAACATGACGCTGAGTGAAAGACACCGGGTACTAAGGGGCAGCTGTGGTGTGATTCCATTTCTATGAAATACCCCGGGGGAGCTCAATCCATAGGGACCGGAAACTGATTAGTGGTTGCCAGAGGCTGGGAGACGGTGGGGGAGAGGAGTGATCGGGGGTCTCCTTTGGAGGGGGACGGGGATGCAAATGTTCTGTGCATGTGTTACGGGATCAACGAGTCATGCGCTTCAAATGGTTTGTCTTCTGTTATGTGAATTCCGCCTCGGTTTAAGCCTAAGAAGATGGCCCTCTTATCCTTGGAAGATGAGAGCCACGTTGAGAAGGGTGGCCTCGTGGACCCGGTGCCATCCGACGCGGCTTGCCTCCAGGGAGTGGGCAGTGGCCGTGCTTCCTTGAAAGGAAGCAGAAGTGAGCTCAGGCCGGTGGGGGACGAGCGGGGGGACCAGAGACCAGTCTGCCTCAAGCGGCCATGGCGTTGGACAGGCCCCGTCGAGTGAAGGGAATAGGAAGCCGCTCAACCCGACCCTGTGTTGCAACCGCTCTGTGCCCTCCACACGGTCCGCAGGGGTCCCCCCCCGGGGCTGACGTGTGTCCCGGGCCGCCCGGGCATCTTTTGAGCACCCTTGTTGTGTCAGGACCTTTCCAAGCTTTGGAGTCTGGCCTCCCAAGACAGAAGCTGGGATTTCTTTTTTCCAGGCTCCCTCCCAACTAGGGCGCGGTGATGCTGACCAGATGTGACTGCCCGCGATCAATTGACTAGGCGGTGACCCGAGGAAGGAGGCTCTTTGCAGAATTGATTCGTGGTGGGGGTGGGGGAGGGTGTGCGGCATTCAGAGGCGGCTGAATGGGGCCCGGGATTGGGGTCTCCGGCCCCGCGGTGCGGGGGTGGTTTGTAGGTGGAGGGATCAGTTCTAGAATGCTAGGTGGACGGTGCTCCCGGCTGCAGAACCCCCCAGCCTTGACCCTGTGAGCCCTGGTGGCCGTTTTCAGGCTGCGTTTTGTGCCTGAACAGAGTGGGGTCTGGTCAGGGAGAACCTTGGCTCGAGTAGCTCACCAGCCCGGTTCTGGACAACTTGCTTGTCCCGAAGGCAGACGACCGTGACCGTGTGGGTGCCCTTCGCCCTTGCCCTGCTCCTCTGCTTGTCCTCCCCACACGAGGGGGGCCCTGTCACCATCGCCTGCCAGGCCGCCTCGTGACTTTCTCCCTGCTTTAGGCCACACATCCCCTGGACATCGCTTTTGAGGTCAGAAAGGACTGGACCCCTAGGGCAGGAATGACAGACACATCATGTGTTCCACGAACTGTCACATTAATCGAGCGGAGAATGTCATCCTGCCCAGCCTGGGTATGACCTCGGGGCCCTTTTCACCACACACTTCCCTGCGTCCACCGCTGACAGAGGGGCCTCGGCACGGTAGTCAAATCTTGCCACCCCTGCCCTCGAGTCTTGCCTTCAGACACCTGACGGGTGACGACGGGGAGGGAGAAAGGCTTTTAAGTGACCGTATGGAAGTCTCACGGGCAGGGACTTCCAGTCACCCTTCTGAGAACTATTCCAGAACATCCTGCTGTGGTCGTTGGGGCGTCGGCAACAAAGGTGCTTATATAGACGACGTGTGCATGGTCAGGGAATTTCAAAGAAGGCGCGTGCCCTATGAAATCCGCAGGCCTCGTCAGGGGGAGAGAGGGAGCCGGTCCAGGTGGTGTTTGTCTGGCTCTGGGAGCCCCCCGCAGATGCCAGGCCAGGGAAGATGTGAAGCATTTGCTCCAAAGGCCAGGTTGGGAGGGGCCCAGCAGACGGCACCAGGGGCTTGTCCCGTGACACCGTGCACCTGGTTGGACCCTCTGCCATTTCCTGGCAAAGGATCCTGTGCCCCAGCCCCGGAGAGGAACACGCAAGCATTGAACTTGGCTTTGTCTCCCGTGCATGGAGGGCCTCGGGGCCCCGCAGCCACGGATTTTCCAACGTAGACGCCGTTAGCTTTGGGGGCAGGGCCATCCTTCCTAAGCGTCCTTGGCCCGGTAAATATCCTCAGGGCTCCTCTTCCCCTCCCCCCAGGTCGTGGGGGCCACCCGGCGTCTCGTCGCACGTCTCCAAACCAGGCTGCCTCGGGGTGAGGAAGCGGAGAGGGAACGGGAAGGAGATGTGTCCAGACTCACAGCCGCAGAGGTGGGCGAAATGAGATCCCAACTCTCTTAGTCCAGAGCTCTCTGCACGGGAGCCATCGCATGTGGACATGTGTGTGTGCGCCCGTGTGCGTGTAAGGGGGGGTGTATATGTGACCCGCTCCACATCAAGCCGATCAGGAGACTCGACTCACAGGCAGCGTGGGCTGAACTGGCTGTCACCTGCAGATTAATGCCAGGGACGTTATGAGGGACAGGTGGCAAAAGAGAATGCAGGAGAAGAAATTGCCGTCCGGTGGTCTTTCTGGTTGCTGTTCTTTTGCAGACCGAAAATCTGACCTGGGCTAAGAGACTACAGCTTTGATGTCTCTCTCTCTCTCTCTCTCTCTCTCTCTCTCTCTCTCTCTCTCTCACACACACACACACACACACACAAGTAAATAGATAAATATAGAAGGTGGTGCCCATGTTAATGAACTCAGTGGGGGAATCCCTCCACAGTGTTTACGTGGATCATATCACACACACTTTAAATAGTTTACGGTTTTGTTAATTATGCACCAAAAAGAAACAGTAGAAAAGAGAAGCAGGAAAGGAACTCTGACCCGCAGAGTGCTTTCAATTTGCAAGGGTGCCTTGACGGCTCTCATCAGGGCTCCTGATGCTCCTACTGGCTGTCCCTTCTGGCTGTGTGCCCCATTTCTTCCGTCCTTCGTGTCCCCTAAACAGTTACTACGCACTGGGCCGGGCCCCAACGTGGGGGCGCACAGGGCTTGGGAAGCCAGACAGATCCAGCTCTGTTAGCTGAGACTTCTGAGGATGTGAGCCGGGGCTCGGAGCCTCTGTTTTCTTATCTGTGAATTGGGGTAATACCCATCTCAGAGTTCTTTGTGGGGACTAATTCAATCCCAGGTGCCAGTACGTCGCGTGTTTGTCGACCTGGTCTGTAACCCATCGCAATCATTCCTTCCTCGAGTCTTAATTTTCTCATCTTACAGGCCAGGAGCGACGCTGCCTGGTTTATAGTCTCGCCGTGCGATTCACCTGAGACCCAGCAGGCAGAGCACTTGAAACAGCACTGGCCACATTCTCAAGGGCTCTCGTGTGAGTTCCCGTCTTTTCTCCATGCGGCTGAGACCCTCCAGCTGTTATTCCCAATTCTGGCATTTGGGCTGGTCCTTTCGGCCCTGTGGTGGTGTCTTTCCCCACGACCGCCCTCCCTGAGAACATTCTGGATTATCCCGCTGGGTGGGGAGAGGCACAGACTAGCTTTTCAGTGACTAACCCTTGAAAAAGTACCAGAGAACTGTCTTGATCTTGGAAGGCAATCTGCCACGTTAAGTGCACTGGACCCCGCTCGGAGATGTTCAATATTTAATGTATCCCGAACATTCCTTTGGAGCCACTAACCATCTTAACTTGACTAAGACGAAATGTCAGTGGTGAGCCCCAGTGTCCCAGGAAATATTTCCTTTGGCCACCGGGCCTCTGTAAGCCTGAGCTCAGGTCTGGGAAGGGTGGAGGGGACACCTTCCAGAGGGGGGCCTTTCCCTGAGTAGAGCCTCTGTGCCACAGTGAACACTTGTCACTTGATTTGTGACTGCAAATGATCTCGTCATTGCAGCTTTTGCACACACTCTCCAGTGAAAGGTGCTGGATACTCTCCAAAGTGGCGAATTCCTTCCTGGCTTTGCAAAGGATGGTAATGAGTTATTGCTAATATAGTCATAAAGCTGTTATTTGTAGATAAAATTAGACTTTAAAATGAAATATTGTTGAAACAAGACGGTTAACGAATTTAGACACGTTACCGAACAGGTAAGTGTGGCGACCGATTGGAGTAGATGATTTTAATTGGTCTCGTGGGATCCAAATCAATATTGAAAACCGTAGAGCATATCAGAAGCACGTCTAGATCTGTCTTCTGTTAAGATTTGGGTCACGTCAGCCTGAGTCTCGGGCCACGTGTCCCGGGGTGGGCGCCCCTCCTGGGGGGGCCACGGGGGAGGGAGCGGGTCAGATCGCTCTCGGTCCCCGCAGAGGGACATCAATCCTGAAATCCTAGAGGATGCCACCAGGTCTCAGAATGAACCTTCCAGAGATGTAGTGCAAAACCGGAGTGCCACCTTGCCCCCGTGTCAATTGTAGCGAGGTGGGGGGGGGGGGCAGGGCAAGAACTCCGGTGATGGGAGGGCCTGGGGGGCTCTGTCAGTTAAGCATCTGACTCTTGCTTTCGGCTCAGGTCAGGATCTCACAACTCATGAATTCGAGCCCCACGTCGGGCTCTGCACCGACAGCCCGGAGCCTGCTTGGGATTCTCTCTCTCTCCCTCTCTCTCTCTGCCTCTCCCTTGCTTGCGCTCTCTCTCCGTCTCTCTGTCTCTCAAAAATAAATAATAAACACTGAAAAAAAAAAGAACTCTGGTGACAGACTGGAATCAGGCATTCCTTTCTGTTGAGGAATCTCAAGTTTGTGACGTTAGTGGATGGGGGCCGAACTGCACCAACAGAGGCACCTGCTTCTAACCTTCCCACAATCCCCATCTCTGGAATTCTATGGAAGCTTAGTTCTATAAGGTTATTCATCCCGTAAGATCCTTTCACTGTAACTGGGTCCCCTTGGGTGAAGGGCCACCCCTAGCATTGCCGGGCAAACGCCATACATTAGGGGTTGGTAAACCAGAGCCCGTAGGATGAAATCCAGCTCACCGTCTGGTTTTTTTTATTTTTTTTAATGTTTATTTATTTTTGAAAGAGAGAGAGAGTGTGTGAACAGGGGAGGAGCAGAGAGAGAGGGAGACACAGAATCCGAAGCAGTCTCCAGGCTCTGAGCCGTCAGCACAGAGCCCGACGCGGGGCTCGAACCCACAAACCGTGAGGTCATGACCTGAGCCGAAGTCAGACACTTAACCGACTGAGCCACCCAGGCGCCCCTGGTTGCAACTTTCTTGCCGCTGCGGCGGAGCTGAGTACTTGGACAGATGCTACCTGGCCCGCGAGCCTGAAACATTCACCATCTGGTTCTTTACAGGAAGACTTTGTCAACCTTTGCTTGGACTACCCGCCCTCCATGCAGGCCTGGAGCTGGAAGCGGGGTCTGCGTGGACGAGGGCTAGGTAACTTGAACAAGATCGCGATTTCATTGGGAAGGAAGAAAAGGTGGAATCAGTGCCGCGTAGCACATTGGCAGTGCTCACTGCCCTTGAGCAAGTCGCCCGATTTCTCTGCGACTCCGTGTCCCCATCTGCAGACGGAAGACGAAGCAGGCGTGTTTTGGGAACGTTGGTGAGGATTCAGGACAAGACACAGATACGACATACTGACAGGTGGATGAAAGAAAGAATGAATGAGGAGTGCTCACAGATCCGGCTGGCCCCTCTCACTCCAGAGAGTTCTGACTTCATTCTATGGCCGCAGGGGGCCTTTGGAGTATTTTAGGCAGCGAATGACAAGCCAATGACACTTGCACGGGAGAGAGAGAACATGGTATTTTGTGACCCACTGGAGCAGAAAGGCCAGCTGGGCAGAGGGCAGAAATAACAGAATGCTTCCCGAAAGGGGGCAGAGAAACACCCCAGGGAAATGGTCAACCTTTCCCCTGGGAGGGAGAAGGGATGAGGAGGGGAGGGCTCCTGGGGCTGAGATAAGGGGTGGCGTTGTAAACCACGCTCAGAGTGACCCCACGAGAACGCGCATGAGCACCTGGCCAGAAAGCTGTGTGTCGCGCAGTGGTCCCCAGGCCAGCGAGGTGATGGGGACAGCGTGGCACACAGGAGACCTCTCGTGACAGAAAGCAGACAATCCGTCTCAGAGGCACGGGTTCTGGTCCCGACCCCACCACTAACTTGCTGTGTGACCCAAGGCAGACGGATTGACCTCTCTGGTTTTCTGTTTTATCACCTGGCAAGCCATCGAGAAAGAGAACGCTCTGCAATAATGTAATCTCTTTGAAATCGTTGATGTGCCAGCAGGGACAGATTCAGCTTTTGAAAGCCCTGAAGCTGAAATGTGGGGCCCGGCTGGGGGCGTGTGGGCTCTTGGAAAATAATACAGAATTGGGTGTGAAGGTAAAAGTCTCTAAGGAACCAAGGGATCTGGCAGATCACACATTGCCAAGCCCTGAAAAACGACAAAAATCACAAAACCCCGAAAAAATACCCAAATATTATAATTAACAAACGGCTTGACAAATCCTTATACGTTTTTTTCCTGTATTATTTGGCTGCATACCTTTTGATCACCTCTTCATAGGTGCTTTCGTTGTCTTTTCCAAAGGGAGGTTGGAAAGGTAATTCACCCTGTCAGATGGAAACTTGTTTTTAATTATTGATAATCAGACCACAGGAAATGCATGATTCCCGCGGCTGTACTTGGCTGTTTGTGGTCTCACGCCAGGTCTTGTGACCCACAAACACATGGATTCTAATAGATTCTATGTGGCATGACTCTCATCAGAAAACAGAAGGAGGGGGTGTGTAAATTGTAGGCACTGTATCACTGGATGAATTCCTAACACGAGAGCATTTCCGTTTTCGACTGGCCATCGATGAGAACCCAACGTTCCACGTACTGTTACCTGTGCCCCTGTGTTCCACGCCTCGTTCCTGCTCTGCCACCAATATGCATCTGGTGCTGTGTCAGGATCCGGGGGAGCTGGCTATGTGCAGTGGGCTCTTGAAAGCCAGGATGGCTAGAAAATGTGACTGCAAACCACGTATATATGTCCCATTGACCCTAAACCACATGTGTCTCTATCGTCCCTTCGCCAGACCCAGCCATTCAATAAGTTTTCCCAGAGCCAATGGCCATCCCTAAAGGAAACATCATATTGGTTCCACAACACATAAATACCTCCAATAAAGTCTACGTGGATTAAAGTCCTACACGTCAAAAAACAAAACAAAACAAAAACCGTAAAACACTTAGAGGAACATCTGGGAGAATCTATGACCTTGGAGTAGGGAAGGATATCTTAAATAGGATGGAAAAGGAAAACATCATAAAAGGAGACAATGTTAAAATCGGCTTCATCAACACTTTAAATGTCTGTGATAACAGACGGCATAAAAATAACTACTATTTTTTTTTTGGAATGGTCTCTGTTCCAAGTGTTTTGCACATATTATCTCATTTAATTCTAATAACAGTAACATAGGGGCACCTGGGTGGCTCCGTCCATCGAGCATCCGACTTCAACTCCGGTCACGATCTTGCGGTTCATGAGTTTGAGCCCTGCATCGAGCGCTCTGCTGTCGCCACAGAGCCTGCTTCAGACCCTCTGTCTTCCTCTCTCTGCCCCTCCCCAGCTCACACTCTGACTGTCTCTCTTTCTCAAAAATAAATAAACATTTAAAACATTAAAAAAAAACCCCAACAACATAAAAGTGTATTATTATCTCCATTCTAAAGATGAGGATACTGAAGCACAGAGAAACCAAGTAATTTTCCCAATGCCAAGTGGCTAGTTTATAAGTGGCCAGACCAAGTGAAGGGACCAGGTGATTTGACTCTCAAACCTGCCCCTCTTAACTAAGTGGCTTCTTGCCATGTTATTTGTAATAAAGTAAAAAAGATATGCCACAGACCAAGAGAAAGTCTTTGCAATTCATAAAAGCATTGAAGGATTAGTACTCACAATATATAAAGAACTCCTAAGTATCAATTAGAAAAAGACAAGTCCATTTGACTCTCATAGAAACCCTTACACTTTGTGCATAGGGAAGAAAGTGCCACGTTTTCCCTAGACATAACTCTTGCTCAGGCAGGGAACAGACAAGCTAACTGTGGCCGACACACATTAACGCTGGACAGCCATTAAAAGAGATGAATTAGATTGACATGGGTCAAACCAGATGAAGCCTAACATTATAAATCTGAATAAGAACGGACGGCAGCAGTCCTTGTATACTCTAACACCACCATGGTACAGTTTTAAATCTTGCAAAACTCGCGTATTTTGGATTCTTTAATTGCGAACACTACATTGAAAAAAAAAAACACACAGAATGCTTATCTATATGTAGTTCAATTGTTTTAAAGTGAACCACCATGAAACGACATAGCCGGCATCCCAGAAGCCCCTATGTATCCCCTTCTGGTACAATCCAGCCCCTTCCGTCCCTGTACAGATAACCCTTAGCCTGACTTTCTGTGTATTTCACCCTAAGGAAGAAACATTCATTTTTGCTTGCTTCTGAACTTTATTTAAATGAAATTAAACTATATGTATTCTTTCCAGCCTTGTTTTTCTTGCTCAACATTATATTAGGAGTATTTTTCCATGATTATGCGTATAGCTGCCCTGTGTTCACTTTGATTTGCTTTATAATAATCCTTTGCATGAATATAACAAAAGGAGTTGATTGGTTCTATTGAGGATGGACATCTGGGCTGTTTCCAATTTTAGACCATGTAGTAAAAGTAGCTGTAAAGAAATTAACACTTCACAGGGGACCTGAGGCATTTGCTACTTCCCAGAGGTAAAGGAGGGTTTGTGATTTTCAGATGTTAATGCCATGCTTATTTCCTTAGCCAAAACAAAACAAAGCAACAACAACTAGAACCCAACATGGCAAAATGTTAACATCCGTTTAAGTTCTGCGGGGAGCACAGGGCTGGGTCTATCATGTTCCGTACTCTTCCATGGGTTGAAATTGCCTATCGTTTTAAAAAACAAACTGTTGGGGCGCCTGGGTGGCGCAGTCGGTTGAGCGTCCGACTTCAGCTCAGGTCACGATCTCGCGGTCCGTGAGTTCGAGCCCCGCGTCAGGTTCTGGGCTGACGGCTCAGAGCCTGGAGCCTGTTTCCGATTCTGTGTCTCCTTCTCTCTCTGCCCCTCCCCCGTTCATGCTCTGTCTCTCTCTGTCCCAAAAATAAATAAACGTTGAAAAAAAAATTTTTTATTAAAAATGTAAAATAAAAAACAAACTGTGAAGTGCTTGACGGGTGTCGCCATTCTCTGCCACGTTCCTAGATCCCGAGGCAGATTGCAAACTTCCCAGACAAGCAGAAAGAATCGCTCTGATGTGGAGACTGCAGGGACCGACAGAACAGTGAAGGGCCCGCTGCTCCTTCTAACATGCCTACTCAGGCGAGCTGGGCAAGTGAGCCCCCACACGGCACCGACAGGCACCCCCCCATCCTGGGGCATCTCCCATTGTGATCACCCCCCAACTGGATTCTCCCGGCAGCTGTGAGGCATTGGACGTGTCACATCCTCCGACGTGTAGCCGGTTGCACAAAACCAGAGCATAAGGAGCCCTACTGGGACAGGTGGGGAGGTGGGGTGGCTGTGTCCTAGCCAATTCTGTCTGGATTGCCTGCCAGGGTGGGGTCTGGAAGGAAGTTAGGACTTCAGTCCATAGAGGGGTGATACAAAGACTTACTTTGAGTCACATGGTTGGGAGATCATCAGAAGGAATCTGTCCCACAGTGTCCCCCTTTTGCCTCTAACTGCGCCTCAGTCAGGTTCCACCATTAGAGAGCCATTCCTTTGAGTTAAGCCACAAGAGACTTGAGCAGAAAATGAACTCTAAAAGGTTGGGGGTGGAGAAGGAGGGATCACTCTTCACATAAGCCAGACACTTAACATATAGCTTTTCATACACTATGTTTTACAAATAAGAATACCTGTGAGGGGCTCCTGGGCAGCTCAGTCGGTTAAGCATTCAACTTTGGCTCAGGTCATGATCCCACAGTTGGTGAGTTTGAGCCCCGCGTCAGGCTGTGTGCTGACAACTCAGAGCCTGGAGCCTGCTTCAGATTCTGTGTCTCCCTCTCTCTCTACCCCTCCCCTACTCTCTCTCTCTCTCTCTCTCTCTCAAAAATAAAAATAAACATTAAAAAAAAAATACCTGTGAGTTGTTCACAACTGTACCCACAGAAAGTGGTAGGGCCAGAAATCCATGCCAGGTCTCCCAGCTTCTGGAATCTTCAAAAATGCTGCCTCTCAGTTATCAAGTTCTATGGGATTCTAATCCTCTGTGCTGAAACGCACCTCCCCGATGCTGCTGGCTGAAGCCTTGGTTTTAGATGTAGGATCTGACGTAGGGGAAGCGACTGGCCCAAAGTCAGAGGACAAGTTAGCGCTAGATGTGGGGCCACACCTTCTGAACTCAACTGCACATGTCCTGAAGTTATACCATGAAATCTGTCACCCCACTCGGTCAGGTGGGTTACTTGGAATCAATGTGTACTTATATCCTGAACAGCTAAGGGATTGCACAGAAGGGGAAAGTTCTGGGCAACGAGGCAGGGATCTGGCCCCGCTTTGTCTTAGCCGCTTTCTGCCCCCACATCCTGGAGCCCATGACTTCATGCCCCTTGACTTGCTTCGTCCTGTACAAGTAGGATGCTTCGTACATGAGATGGAGGTAATGGTACCGACCCCACAGGCTCGTTATGACAGGGCGGCGAGTTTTAGGAAGTATTTGGAAGCCACAAAGTCGTTGCTCTTCTTTTAAAACAAATTTTAAAATGTTAATTTATTTTTGAGAGAGAGAGAGAGAGAGAGAAGGAATCCAAAGCAGGCTCCAGGCTCCGAGCTGTCAGCACAGAGCGCGACACGGGGCTCGAACCCACAAGACAGGAGATCATGACCCGAGCTGAAGTCGGACGCTTAACCGACGGAGCCACCTAGGCGCCCCTGGTAGTTGTTATGAAAGAAGCCTGTGGTCATTTGGCCACGATAGATACTTCTCGATCCTTTTTGCTCTGACTGCTCCAGCGACATGGTCCAGATTTAGCCTGATTGTTCTTCCAGCTGACTTGTGCTAGCCTTGAGGACAAGGAGGGCATGTGAGCCTCTCAGGTTCCATGCATTTGTGAATCCTTAATTTTGCACACGTGCTTTGGATGTTTACTAAAATGTTAGTGATTCGTTCATTCATTTACGAAAGTCATTGAGGCCCTCGCTGCCATGGGGTAAGCCCACCCGGTTTCCCATAGGCCCCCGATCAAATACATGGAATACACCATCATGCACGAGGGAGGTGATACGTAACTCATGAAGCAATAAACTCCCTAAAAAAAAAATCAACACTACTGAAAATTTAGAGTGTTGTGTTTAATGAAAATGAGGGGGGGCGCCTGGGTGGCGCAGTCGGTTAAGCGTCCGACTTCAGCCAGGTCACGATCTCGCGGTCCGTGAGTTCGAGCCCCGCGTCAGGCTCTGGGCTGATGGCTCGGAGCCTGGAGCCTGTTTCCGATTCTGTGTCTCCCTCTCTCTCTGCCCCTCCCCCGTCCATGCTCTGTCTCTCTCTGTCCCAAAAATAAATAAAAAAAAAAAAAAAAAGAAAATGAGGGGATGTTTTCCTCTTAGTTATGAAAGAAAAAAAAAAGGAGTTAAAGAGGTACTTAAGGGTTTTTTTGGGGGAAGGGGTTATTTTGCACTGTTCACACACAAAATTTCCTATGCCAATTTGGTGATAACCTTGGCCGATAGCTATTATTTTTCTAAGTCTGTCATGACACCCTTAAAATGGGAGCAAAACAAAATAGACGCTCATTAACACACGGGCTTCTTTTTTACCTTCTTAGAGTGTTTTCTTCTTTAAAACACTAGGAGTGGGGGCACCTGGGTGGCTCAGTCGGCTAAGTGTCTGACTTCGTTGGGTTTCTTCGTTCGGTTATGATCTCGCGGTTCGTGAGTTTCGCGTCGGGCTCTGTGCTGATGGCTCAGAGCCTGCTTCAGATTCTGTGTCTCCCTCCCTCTCTGCCCCTCCCCTGCTTGCACTCTCTCTCTCTCTATCTCTTAAAAATAAATAGAACATTAAAAAAATTAAAAAAGACCCCTAAGAGTTAATATTTATCAAAGCTAATGCACGCATCTAGGTTTTCAAATATCAAATAGTACTCGAAGGGCTTAGAATAAGGCACTGCGGTCCCCCGCAGGGCTTTATCAGCCACCGTCTTGCCCTCTAGAGACAATCACTGGCTATTCTTTTAGCTATTTTTCCAGGATTTATCTCCATATTTCTGAATAATATGTGTAGTGGGACAACAAATAGATTAATTTTTTTTTATTTAAGGGAGAGAAAAAGCACGTGGGGTAGAGAGGCAGAGGGAGAGAGAGAGGGAGAATCTCAAGCAGGCTTTATGCTCAATGTGAAGAGCCTGACGCGGGGCTCCATCCCACGACCCTGGGATCATGACCTGAGCCGAAATCAAGAGTCAGACGCTCAACTGACTGAGCCACCCAGGAGCCCCTAAGGACAATAAATAGATGTTTGCTTTCATCACAGAATCGTAGCTATAGCCTCAGAGCTGAAAATAATAGGTGCTGAGAACTCCCACAGTCTAAAGAGAATGGACAAGGTGACTAATCTCCCAAGGTCTTCCTAAGACGTGGCAGAAATAAGAACAGCTAACACCTGTCCCAGGTCCTGTTCTAAACTCCTGCCGTTCACCGACTCCTTTCACTGTTGTCGTGACCTTAGGAAGTCCTTCTGTTTTCCAGATGAGGTCACTCAGGATTAGACAGGTTAAGTCATTCTGACCGACGGCAGAAAGAGGTTTCTGTCTGCGGTGGCCTGGCTCTTGACCGTCAAATGGCACTGCCTCTTGCTGGCCTGGTTCTTACCCTTCCCCTGTAGCCGGAATGAGCAGAGCATGAGAAACTCTCAAAGGATCTCGCCTTAGTCAAATTGCGGCAAGGATGCGGGATTCCTCATAGACCAAGGGGGCACTGGGGAGATTAGCCAAGCTCGGGTCATTTTGTGGACACTCCGCTGGAAGGCACAGCGAGATGCCAGGATGTGTGATTAGGTGGAGTCAGAAGAGGTAAACGTGGCCGGGGGGGAAGACTCCCGAGGGACCTTCCAGAAACTCACCCGGGTGCCCGAGGAGTGAATCAGGGGCCAAGACTCTTGCCACGCAGTCGAAATCTAAGACCAGCCAGTCAGTGTTAACCAGGAGATATCAGGTCAACAGAAGGATGTTTGCCCCTTTACTCTGACCCCCACTTCCGGAACCCCCCGGAGGAGGCTGAAATTCCCAACACATCTCCTCTCTGCTTGGGGCCCTTTGGCAGAGGCTCAGCCCGGGATGGGAGAGAAGGAGGGCGCTGAGCAGGATCGAAGACTGTGGTTTTAAGATGAAGGAAGGTGGATTGGACATTTCACGCCTTTCTTAAAACGATCAGAGAGCTCGGGGGCCCGGCCCAGAGGTTACTAAGCACAGGGAAGATGAAATTCAGTATAGCACAGTGGAAGGCAGAGATCAGGGGAGATAAATAAAATCATTGTGCGTTTATCCCCTCACCTCGGACTGAGAGCACTCCCAGCGGCTGGCAGGTGCGTTAACTGAATGCCTGTGTTTTTTACTGTTGCTTGTTGATGGATCAGTTTAAATATGTTCTCATGTTGTTGTTGTTTTATTCTCGTGGCAAATGATGAATTAGTCCTTTCCATGCTTCTTCCCTGCACGCACGCCTTTTCTTCCCTAGCCTACCGATCCATCTACCTGTTGAGGTAAAATGTAGTTCTGTGTGGCCATCTCTTGTTTTCTGGGTGCCATCAGGCCTATCCAATCTCTCCAGATGCTTGTCTTCAGTGTCTGCTCTCCGAATCGGCTGCACGGTGTTTTCCCGGAAATTCCCTTGGTCAGCGTGCTGCACTGGGTTTAGTGTTTCCAGATCCCCAGCCTGCCTTTTCTTTCCCTCCCTCCCTCCTTTCTTCCCTCCCTCCTCCCTTCCTCCCTCCCTCCTTTCTTTCCTTCCTTCCTTCCTTCCCCTCTTCCCTCCTTCCTTCATTATTTCTTTCCTTCCTCCTTCCCTCCCTCCCTTCCCTCTCTCCGCCCCTTTCCTCTTGAGTTGCTGGTTGTGCATATGTGACCGCCATGGTTCCCCATCACCATTTTATGCCACGATGTCAGAGAAGCCCGAGGATAGGAAGCAAGGGGTTAAGTCGTGTGAAGTTGGGGTGAGGGGCTACCCAGGTGCACTGTGTGGAAGCGGTTGCCACAGTAGCAGCTGGGGCAAGAGTTGGGACAGAAAGGTTGGCAGTGTGCACGGAGACATTGGATACAGCCTACTCTTGGACCATCCAGATCAAGTCCCATCCATCACGTGATCCCCTTTAGAAGGTGGCAGGTGGCAGGTGGCTGGTTCCGAAAAGACATAAGACAAATATTTTCTTTATTTCTATAACAACCCACAGGTTCTACTGCTTCATGTAATCCAAGGATCAGATGTAACATCTATCATCCCTCTCTTACGTCAGCTTTTCTAGATTTCCCTCACCATTAGCCAAAATCTCACTTGGTTCAGGTTGATCGCTGTTGGGGTGACCTAGACCGTTATTCCTGAGGGGTCTGAGCCCTGAGTTGCTTTGCCTTTCTTGGCTCTGTTGCTTATCACTCAACGTGCCCTCGTCAATTCACCAAGTTCACCGAGCATGATGTCAGTTAGGAATGTCCCAGTGAATGCCTTGAGTTCCAGATATCCTCTCCTTCTCTCTAACCTAGATCCTTGTGGTACTCAGGGTTAATTACTTCTTCATATAGAACTACTCTTTGTTTACTAGTCCCTTTGACGTAAGGACTCCAAGTGACTCAAGGGTAGTCATCTTCAAGGTCAGTAAGCAAAAAAGTGAAATTCCTTGTAGAATATTAATGTTTTAATAAACACACTTTGTGAGAGATCTTTCTTGCTTCTTGCTTGTTCCTCTTTCATAGTTTCCTGTACTTGTTTCACGATTGCCGTGTCTTATCTCTCTGAAGATAGGAAACGCGTTGTGGGGACGAATTTTGGTATCCTGCTTTATTCTCATTTCCTCTGGGTTCCTTTTTCATCTTCCTGTGGGCTTTGGTATCCCTCTTTTGTGTTGGAACTTTCCCCTAAGACTTTGGAGAGCCTTAGAATCCCATTCATATTTAAAAGTGATTTAAGGGGTGCCTGGGTGGCTCAGTTGGTTAAGCATCTGACTTCCATACAGGTCACGACCTCAGGGTTTGTGAGTTCCAGCCCAGAACTGGGCTGGCTGCTGTCAGCCTCCTGGTGCGGATCATCTGTCCCCCTCTCTCTTTGCCCCTCCCCTGCTTGTACGCATGCTCTCTCTCTCTCTCTCTCTCTCTCTCAAAAAAAAAAAAAAAAAAAAATCAAATAAATTTTTAAAAGTGATTTAAAAAAGCTGAATGAAATCCTGTAGGTGGGGGGTTCTAAACAGGGTGATCAAGCAGCGATGACTCTCTCAAATGTTAACATCTTGACTTCTTATCTCTGAGGCTATTCTGTGTCTCAAAAGAAGAAGTCCTCCAATCTTCTGTCCCGAGTAGCACTGGCTAGTTGTAGGGGTGCAGTGAGCAGACCAGGAAATAGAAACTTGGTGACTAATATCTATTTTGTAGGCTTTCACTTAATTTCCCATTAAAAAATTTTTTTTATTTATCTTTGAGAGACAGAGACAGAGCGCAAGCAGGGTTGGGGCAGAGAGGGAGGGAGACACAGGATCCGAAGCAGGCTCCAGGCTCTGGGCTGTCAGCACAGAGCCCGACGCGGGGCTAGAACCCACAAACGGTGAGATCATGACCTGAGCTGAAGTCGGACGCCTAGTAGACTGAGCCACCCAGGCGCCCCAATTAATTTCTCACTTGTAGTCCAACATTTTTCACTTGTGTTCTCCACCCTGTGTGATGGTCCTACATTTGGAATTACTCTATTTTGGTTCCTCCAGAGAATAAACTTCCTGTTTTCTGTTTGGCAAAATACCTACTTACCCGCAGTAAGTTTGGGGATATTCCTGTTCTGTCCCCTGAATTTCAACCCACCTACTTATTGTCAGCCCCACACCTGGTAGCTGCCTTCTCTTGCCCCGACTGCTGAGCTCACTCAGAGCTCCAAGGGACGATCAAGAAGCTTACTTTGCCCAGTATGCGCCTTTGCAGGATCCCGAGTTTATCTCATTCTGGCATTTCAGTTATTACTTCATCCACTTCCACTCTTCCAGAAACCTGCTGAGCTCTCCGGTCTCTACATTTTCTCTAAGTGCCCCTTGTCCTGTTTTATTTTTTTTACCTTCTTAATTTTTTATTGGGATGAGATCTACACCACCTGAAGCTTGCCATCTTAGCCATGTTAATTGTACGGTTCAGGATCATCGATTGCCTCTACGATGTCGTGTAACGGTTACCACCCTCCATTCCCCAAGTTTTTCATCAGCCCAAACAAAAACTCTGTACCCCTTAAGCCATAATTCCTCATGAATTTGCCTATCCTCACAAGTTTGTCCTTATGAATTTCCCCCGTAATTTCCTTTCTGACCTATGTTTAAGAGTGTGTGGTTTGTGGGGCACCTGGGTGGCTCAGTCGGTTAAGCGGCCGACTTCGGCTCAGGTCATCACCTGACGGTTCGTGGGTTCGAGCCCCGCGTCAGGCTCTGTGCTGACAGCTCGGAGCTTGGCTCCCGCTTCGGATTCTGTGTCTCCCTCTCTCTCTGCCCCTCCCCTGCTCACGCTCTGTCTCTCTCAAAAATAAACATTAAAAAATTAAAAAAAAAAAAAAAGTGTGTTGTTTAGTTTACATGTTTGTGAATTTTCATTTCCCTTCTGTTGTTAATTGCTAGTCTCATTTCATTGTGTTCAGAGAAGATGCTTTGTATGCTCTCAGTCTTTCTTAGTTTATTGAGACTTGTTCTGTGCCTGACACATGGTCCTTCCTGGAGAATGCTCCATGTCCCCTTGAGAAGAATTACATTGTGCTGTTGGTGGGAAGAATGGTCTGTAGATGCCTGTTGGGTCTGGTGGGTTTATCGTGGGGTTCAAGTCTTCTCTTGTTGTGGCGTTCCATCCATTATTGAAAGTGGGATCTGGAGGTCTCTTCCTATTATTATAGCATCCTTGGATTTTATGACCTTCCCTTCCCTTCCCTTCCCTTCCCTTCCCTTCCCTTCCCTTCCCTTCCCTTCCCTTCCCTTCCCCTCCCCTCCCCTCCCCTCCCCTCCCCTCCCCTCCCCTCCCCTCCCCTCCCCTCCCTTCCCTTCCCCTCCCTTCCCTTTCTTTTCCCTTTCTTTTCCTCTCCTCTCCTCTCCTCTCTGAGGGGTTAGAAAGACAAATATTCTGGGTCAATTATTCAGGTCTAATTAGACCCTCATAGTGCTTTATTCTATATAAAAAAAAACGGAAATGAATATTTTAAAGGATCGACTATACAGAAAGGACTGCACTAGTTTCCGCCACAATTATTTCACCAAAATCTTTCTGAGACCCTTTGAAATAAGTATCATGGCTATTATTTTACAGATGAAAGCCAAGTTTCTCAGGAGCCTTGCCCAAGATGACACACTAGTAAAAGGCAGACCCAAAACTCACACTCTGGTCTGTCTCATTCTGAAGTAACTCCCTTCGCATGACCTCCCATTCCCTTGAACGTTCTTTGTTTCCACTTTATCTCACGGGAGCCTCGAACTTCCTTTGAGTTGGGTAAGTCCTGATGCTTTGACTATTGCTTCCTCGACAAACGAGGAAACTGAGGCCAAAAACGTTAAATAACATTTATGAACCTATAGTGAGGTTTGATGGTAAAGCCAGAGCTATCACCAACTTCCCTCGAGTCTGAATCTCAGGCTCTTTCTCTGACGATACTTGAATCCCGGGTCTGAGGAAAACCAAAGCAGCGGATGTTATCCCGGTTTTAATTTGTGCCAAGATCCAAAGACGGGCTTTCTTATCCCAAAGAAACAGCCAAACGCAGATACGTATGGGATGAAATGGAAACATAAATGACATTTTCTATTAAAAAATGAACACGTGTATGCAGCGGGAGCACCAGAGGCTGTGGGACCCTACCTAACACATTAACGACAAAGACCGTCCTTTAAACAAACCTACTGACCCCTTACTCTCCCTGCCCGCGCCCCCCCCCCCCCGCCACCACCCCAGTCCGTGATCTCAGACCCAATAGGGCATCTTGAAGCTTCCCTGGTAGATCTCTGTACTGACTGTGGGCGGCACACTCCTCTTCCCTCAGTTTAAACTGACTTTGGGGGAGTCCCCCCGTCAGCAGGCGGCCGAAGCCTCTGTCTCTGTCCTTCTCTCAGTGCATGCTGTCAATCCTAATGGGGAAATGATCAGCTCCTGCCTTCCCCTGTCTCTCCCGATTAGAATCACGGGTGCCTTCCGCCCCGGGGACCAGACTCAGTGTGTTCCTGAACCAGCCCTGACCGGTGCAAAAGCTGGCCGGCAACCTCAGCCCCACCAGAGGGACAAGGGCCTGGAATTATTCAGAAATAAGTGAGAGTCCTGCCTTTCTCCAGGAACCCTGCAGTCTGCCATGGGGCTGGAGCTCTCAAGTCTGTCCTCCCTGGTTTTCGACCGCCACCTCCTGCGGGGGTTGAAGCCTCCTCCCTCTCCTTCCCAGATCCCAGATGGCTCCCACTGTCAGGAGGGAGACTGCCTTTTGTGCTTGTTCAGAAACCTGACCAGCCTGCTTGTTTGAACGGCTTTGTGGACCTCTTGCCTGAACCACCCTGTAGCACATCGATCTCTCTGTGCTGCCGTGTGGATTGGATAATCCGACATATTGGCCTTAGACCCGGGCAAGTGGCTTTTGTCCTGCTCACAAAGTCTGTGGACTCCCACCAGGGCTATCCTCCAGCCAGGGGTTCCTCTAGGGGCAGGAAGCCACCTGGTCAAAGGGCTAGAGCCCACACCTTCTCCTTCTAGACCTTGTCCAGATACTTGAGATGCAAGAACCCTTTGCCTCATCAGCTATGATCCTGTTTTCAGGGCCTTTGTTGGGTTCTCCCTTGTGGGCCACCATTTTATGCACAGCTCTGGGCTTGGGGCTCAGCCGAAAGGTAGCTCTTCACGTGGGGTGTGGGCAGAGTTCGGACATGCATGAGTGTGTAAGGCCTCTTGCACAGCAGGACACAACTTGGTAGGGGAGGAACGAGTCAGGCGGGGGTTAGGGGCGAGGGGCTCCACAAGGCCACATTCGTCACAGAACGTAGAGGAAGGCCAAGAATTTTCCATTGTGGTTTGGCTCTTTGGGCTGTTGTGAAGGTCTACTTGTCAAAGAGGAGATACGGAATAGAACCCATTTTATCGGGCAGTCTGTTAGCTCGACTTATAACTTGTTAATATTTTTTTCTGTGTGGCCTGCAGGCCTCCATTTGTTCTCTTACCCTGGACCCCACAGGAGTCAGAGGTGGGTCCGGGCTCAGCCTTTGTCCCATTCAGTCCCAGCTCTGTCACTGTCACCTGTTCATGTTCTTCAGACACCGTATGTCTCACGCTCAGGACAAGCAACAGTGTGACATAAATAGCACTTCGGCCTTACAGGAGGTAGAGAGAAGCAAACCACATTTAGAGAAATTAGAATATGCTAGTAAAAATCACAGGGACTGGGGCACCTCGGTGGCTCAGTCGTTAAGTGTCCGACTTCAGCTCAGGTCATGATTTCATGGTTTGTGCGTTCGAACCCCACGTTGGGCTCTGGGCTGACAGCTCAGGGCCTGGAGCCTGCTTCGGATTCTATGTCTCCCTCTCTCTCTACCCCTCCCCTGCTCGTGCTTGTGCTCTGTCTCCCTCTGTCTCTCAAAAATAAATAAATATTAAAAAAAAATTTTTTTTAACTCACAGGGACTTTAGAAACCAGGAAACCTAAATCCCAGATTGACCAGCAACTAATTTGGTTTTTTCAAGCCCTAATTTCCTCTTTTGATACGTGGGGGACACAGTCTTTACTTTAAGGTTGATGAGGATTGAATAAAATGTACCATTCCAGAGTCTTGCTCCGTGCCTGGCCTATAGTCAACACTCGGGAAACAAGCCTCTCTCTCCTGCTGATTTTGAAAGGTTTCATTCGCCTTGAACAAGATGAGCTCACGGTCTTTTCCAGCGCATTGCATGGAAAAGACATTTGCTACTGCAGCCTGACATCTATCCCCAGAATGATCCTTCCCATCACCATCCGGTCCATTCTTGGACACCTGCTTTCCCCCCTCTGGTTTCCCAAGCTGTCCGCTCATCAGCTTTGGAAGGTGGTTTTTCCAGCCTCACGGGCTGCTTCCATTTTTGCTTCACCCTTGTTTGCAGTGATTATCCAGGATTTTGTCTTTGTTCCCTTTGCCATGAGCAGTCCTGGGATGTGTAGTCTAAGGCATTCAGATTGACCGTCCTCCCTCTCAGGCTCTGGCTGACGTGGCAGGTCTGGGTGTGGGTACCACCCGTGGTTGAATGATTAAGTCCTTTGCGGTGCCCAGAAGTGAACATAAGGAACTTTGTGCCTAGAAAACTTCCAGGCAAGCGACACTGTAACTCCTCCAAGTCTTTGTTATAAGTTGGTGTGGTACAGGTTTCTTGGCAAAGTTGGATTTTTAAAATTCTAACTTGGGTTAGTTCAACTGAAAGAGAAGACATTTTACCCTATAAATAGAGTTCTATAACCAAATCCTTGGAAGGATCCTGGCTGCATATATGTAGAGGATATATAAAGAGGTGAACATTTGGCAGGGAGAAAATCTAGGATGACTGGAATTACTAGAACCTTCTAGCTAGGAAATTCTCTCATAGGCTACGGCCTCACAAAATGGCGCCCCATCCACCCAGCTGCCCAAGGAAGAAGGAAGCCTGGACCCATTCTTGCCTTTGTCTTTCCCATGCCGATAAAGGCTTGAGTGCGGGTAGTTTATCTGGGCAATGATGGCATGAAATAAGAGCGAGGGGCTCATGGAGAAGGTTGGAAAACAAACTCGAGGATGAGTGATGGAGTTGGCGGCCATCATGGAAGATGGAGCCTGACCGCCAGATCTCGGGACAAGAAGAGCTTGCACCTCTGCAAGTAAATCCTTTACGCAACTCAAGATTTTCCAGTGTGACTTTGTCCCCTGCTTCCTGCCTGGATGCCAGTTATCACAGACTGGATTGGGTGGGGGCACTTAGGGAGTTCTGGTCACCCAGTTTGGGAGCCTCAAATCTCGAGCAGGGGACAAAGTCATATGGGTGAAGATGGCAGGTCCCCAGCCCCAGCAGGTTGGAACTCAGAATCGGAATCCACGCCTTGTAAGGTAGCTTTATGAAATACATTTCCCAACTGGGGGTGGCTTGGGACTGAGTGTTGGCTGCTTTCCAGTTACTGTTCCTTCCTCCTCTGCCCTGCTGTCTCTGTGTCCCAGAAGCTGTCTCCCCCTCTGGCTTCTGGTTGAGTTCAACCCAGGGCAGGAGGGGCAGGAGGCTCAGGGGTTTAATCTCCCAGCTTCCTTCCTTTGAGGTTCCCGTGACCTGGCTGCATCCCTGCCTGAAATGCCCCGGCCTCATCAATCAGTCCCCTCTCTCTCTTTCTGGGCTCTGGGAAGCCCACCCTCTTCCTGTCCCTGCCGCCCCAGGGCGGTGACAGCTAGTACTCTTATCAATGGCTCCTCTCACTAAACTTCCCTCCAATTTCCTAGGTTGAATGTGCCATCTAGATCCCGAGCCCCCCCCCGCCGTGGGTAAACTGGGTTTCACACTCGGGAACAGTCCCGGAGGGGAGGTAGGTCCAGGAGGCAGCCAAGAACTCACAGGAGAATCGGCTGGCCTGGCACTTGGGCACCAGATGCTCAGTTCCCTCCAGAAATTCACACCTAGGCTGGGGAGCGACAGACTGTGTCCAGACCCCACTTTCTAGAGGGGCATGTACTCCTAACGCACCCTTGAGCTAGACCCCCATGGCTCGGGGCATCCTGCGAAGTAGGGTTGACAGAGCAGGTACCCACAGCCATGTGGGCTCCCGGGTTTCCTTACAAGCAGGTGCCCAAGTAGCTGTCGTACAGAAGATGGAAACAGATGTGCAATGAGCAAAGCGTCATCACGGGTCAGGTGCTTTAGCCTTATTCTCATTTGCTCTCTGTAGCTGCCCTTGACACTGCTCTGGTCATCCCTGTTGTATGGATAAGGACCACGAGGCTTCAGAAGGTTCAGAAAGTTCCCCTACATCACACAGACAGGACTCGCACTGATGCTCTATACGCACTGACTCACTCCTCCCCAGTACAGGGGGGGAGAGGGGGAAACGCAGCGGTCTGTGCAGGTAACCCTGTTGAATATTGTTCTCCCTCCCCGCCCCCGGCCCCCCTCCAGCCAAGTCTCACTAATGTTGATCTGCAGGGTAATTTTCTTGTCAACTGTATAATTAATGGGCCGCACACGACAGTGGCCCTCTGTTATTCTGCTTCTCGAAGATATATTTCAAAATGAATAGCTGTTTAACCAATCACTTGGCAGACGTATTACCCTTAGGTGTTTCTGTCAGTCAGCGTTTTCACACATCGAGCCTGAAGGAGGCAGAATCAATTTGGGTATCTGCTCTGGGAACGTGGAAGCAGGCACAAATTAGAAATTCTGGGAATATCAGAACTTGTCGCCTATTAGCACCACACGGAGCGCGGATCGCCCTTGCAGGCTCCTTGGCCTGGCGCTCCAGCGCTCCGGCTTGTCTGCCACTTTTAATAAAGTGGGAAGAGGTCTTTTGTAGTAGCTCTAAGATAATGTCTGCACAGCGTGTCTGTTCCTTCCCGGCAACCCGAGCATTTACTTTGCAGCTTCCTCCACAAAGGCTTAGGGCGGTAGTCTTGCACCATTTTAAAACTTCTGCTGGCCTGGGAATGAACAGGCCGTGCATTGGTCCGAAAACAAAACGGTGCCGCATTCAAAGGGTGCTTCGGGGTGTCTTTACGCCTTTATGGGAAGATCCTCCCCGATGTTGGGGGATGACTGAAGTATTCGGATGACGTGGTAATTTCTGAGAACCGACCGTCCCAGTTGACCTGGCCCCTTCCCCTGCCCAACAGTGATTTTTTTTTCATTTTTAAGTTTATTTATTTATTTAGAGAGAGACAGAGCAAGTGGGGGAGGGGCAGAGGGAGAGGGAGAGAGAGGGAGAGCCCAGGCAGGCTCCGCACTGTCAGCACAGAGCCTGACATGGGGCTCAATCCCACACACCATAAGATCATGACCTGAGCCAAAACCAAGAGGCAGACACGTAAGTGACTGAGTCACCCAGGCGCCCCTGCCTGCCAGTGTTTGAAAAGGCCGAGATACTCGTAGAAACATTGCTGGTGCCCAGTCCTTGGCCTACGCTGGAGGTCACCGGTCGGTGTTGGAAACGTCCGGAGTCCCTGGGAGCAACCCTCAACCTATGAGTGATGGACATTGGTGAATAAACAGCCCAGCTTCCACAGCGCTCGGTGGGACAGTTACGAGGGGGACCCACACGGCTTTCCAAAGGGCTCCCCTGGGAGTGAGCGCAGCTGCCTACAGTCGGAAGCCATTGATTCACAGCCCCACTTGGCATATGTGAAAGCAGAGGTTTTGAGAAGATTGTTGGTCATTCGTCTAACACGCCATTCACACAGAGTGAATGTGTCTCACCTCGCCCCTTTTGGCCCCCTTTTACCTCAGCCATTGCCGCCCAAATTCCGCTTCACGCAGGTGGTCTGACAGCTCCTTGTCTCGTCTGAACCGTGAATCACGCTCTTTCTGCTTCAGATTTTCTCAGAGGCCGTGGACTGAACACCGGTGGGAAACTTCTTAGCATCTAACATGCTCACTTTCCAAATGTGGGGGAACTGTCGTCCTCTGGGCCAACCCCTGTGGACAGGAGACAGACACCCATTTACCGATGGGTGAATACTCCCCTCTTCCGCCCAACTAACTGGTGGATATGCTATGGGACTAAGACAGCCCAGAAGGACCAAGGCCCGGGAGCCCTTGGAAGTGGCCAGCTCACGAGTGGACATCCCTAACCGCTCTCCCTCCTTTCTTGAGTAATTCTCCAGTCCTCTGCTTCTGAGTCCCTTCACACCCACACCAAACCAAGCCCTACCTGGGCAGTGGTCATGTGAGGTTGTGCTCTCTGGAGGAAGACAGGCAAAACAATCTATACCGGAAACATCCCTAGAAAGCAGACCCTTAGGATGGGATTTGGAAATCGGACCTCAGCGGGCCCCACTTTAGGGGAAGGGGGGTGTTGCTGACCCCTGGCCCGTAGAGTCTCACAGCGACCGAGTTCCTCAGTGATGGCAGATAGAGAGTGCTGGCTGGCCTCGAACAGGGGACTTTGACAGGTATGGGGACAATGGTCAGGGCAGAGCCTCTGGAGTTCACTGCCCCTGGTTAACGGCCTTCGAAGCCTTGAAGAAACAGAAGGAAAGGCTCAGACCCGTCAGCCATGTACTCAGGGCACACTGTGGGTGTCAGAAAGTCTCTGTGGAAGCGTTTAGAGAGCTCTGCGTGTCCTTTAGCTAAAGGACAATCTGGGCCGAAAATTAGACCCGGGATCTAATTTTCAGCACAGAGATTGAAAAAAAGACTGGATGCGTAGCTTTACTAGGTCTCCCACATCAAATAAGGGCCTTAATAAGGAAACACTGGCACCCCGAGAACAGGGATGGGGATTTTTGTTGGTAGCCTGAGAAGCTCAGGGCTGGGTTCAGAAACTGTTCTCTCCCTTGAATAGAGAAGAACCATCTCCCCTTGCCCTGAGGTCTGAAGAAGTCAGCTGGCAAGATGATGCTTGCTCACCTTATGACTCACCCCTGCATCCCTGCATTGACCCCAGAATGATCACGAGGGTCAGGCCACGCAAGAGCACAGCCACTCTTGCTCTGGAAGGAAATGGCATAGTCACTGTTGCAAGAATTGCCAGACTTGGCAAATATGCGCTGGGAAAAATCATGGGAGGAGCTGGGCCAAAGGAGAAGTGAATTCTGCAACACGAGGAGGTGGTGTGGACAGATATCTTGCTGCTCAGGCCGTATCCCCCAGCAGGTTTGACCCTGCTACGGACACCCATCCATGTCAATCAGCGCGTCAGAGTGCCGACCCCTTGGAGTCCAGAGCATTCTGAAGCAAGGCCGTGCCTTCCGTGGCAGAGGCCTGCCTGCTGTTGGAACATCCCCTCCAGGCGTGTCGTGCTGTAGGAGAGACTGCATGACCATGGGCCATCATGGGACTAGGAGGACAAAGTTGCCCGCCATTAGTGAGGTGTCTGCAAATGTGCTTGAGTCACAAGAGGGAGTGGGCGGAGCAACAGCTGATTGTGCGATGGAAATGGGACATTTAGAACTGGATCTGAACAGGTCCCAAGGGCACAGATGAGAAACAAGAACAGATGGTCTAGACTTTCACGTTACGTACCTCTCTGGGACGAATGCCTCTCCTTGAACTTACACTTAGGGCTTCGTGGTGTTCCAACTGATCCTCTGATAGAGGGGACATTCGGCCATGGTTCAGGGATGGGTTCCTATGAGTATAATTTTGATAATTCCAGGGTCACACAGAGATACGTATATTAGATGAACATGTACAGATATTAATATCACATATTAACATATAGATGATAATATTGAATACATTCATCCTCATGGAAATGTACCGTTACACACCAGAGTATCCCCGAAGGACAGAATGTAAAGCAGATGTTTCCAAGGGACAGAGCTATGACTAGTACTTTGTACTTTGTCACCGTACTTGTATTCGTTTCACGAAAGGGGAAAAGACTGAAAGACTGGAGAGGAGGATGTTTAAGACAGAGGCAGGTGGATAAATGCATCGGAAGGAACACAAAGTGGGTTAAACTGTGTGTCTCATTTTCATGCTCAGCAGAGAGCGTACTCCTCACAGCGGTCCCTCCGTGACCCGATGGATAGGATGGTTCATTGGCGGAGGCTAGCCATTCTCTCTCCCAGGCCACTTTGGTGCCTGTACAATGGGCTGCAAGGGTGGTCATGGGAGAAGGGATGGAGGCCTAAGGCTGATCTAGCTGCCGCCATTGCTGAATACCCAACTTGCTGGCGGTGGAGATCGACTGTGAGCGGTCATCATGGTGCCATCCATGAGGCGACCGACCAGCCATTCAGTGGCAGGTTGATAAGTTGGTCTTCATCCTAGAGCTGACAGCTTTTCGTCTTCATTTGAATTGCCACTTCTTCCAGATATGGTCTGTCTTCCCTGTGTTTGGTTCCTCTGCCAACGCCACCATAATAGCGCCTGATTTACTGACCCAGATTATCCCCAAACTGGCTTCAAACCAAGGGACCTATTTTAGGACCGAGGAGGTGTGACCACAAGTGCATGGCCACAGGATCTACTGGTCCTATCATAGACCACATTGACCCCCAACAGCCACGATACAATAGAAGAATGGTCTGTCAAAGTCTCGGCAATTGTGCCAGCTCGAGTGGGCAAAAATCCTGTGGGGGTGGGGCACTCGTCCTCCCTCCAGGATGCATTGTATGCATTGAACCGACAGCCAATGTGTCATATTAACTACAATACGATGCAGTTCTTGGTCAGGAACAAAGCAGGGGAAGTAGGTTTGGTTTCTGTCACCGTCACAGGTAGTAACGCATCTAAAAAAGATATTCTTCTTATCTCTGAAACCTTAGGTTCTGCTGGAATAGAGGTCCCGCTCTCCAAGGAGGAACGTCTGCCACGAGGGGACACGGTAAGAACTCCACCGAACGTGGACCTGTGACCTCCACCTGGTCATAGTGGGCTCCTCGTTTGTGTAACCCAGTAGACAAAGAAAGCACTTATTATTTTAGAAGAGATCATTTCCCTGACCACCATGAGGAATTAGGGGTGTGGCGACACAGTCACGGCAGAAAGTCATCCATAACGCTGTCCTCCCCAAAGGATCCCCAGAACAGCTGGAAAGGGACAACAACAGCCACACAGTTCAGGAAAGGCAAAGCCAATAAAAACCCAGACCCCTTGCAGAAGAAGAGCTGGGTCACCCATTTAGTAAGTACCCCGGACTTGCCAAAGTGTCGGCCAAAGCCAAGAAGGTCCAGAAGAGCAATAAGTAAGAGATACGAGGATCTGTTCTACCCTCGAGACCAATTGTGGTAGCAAAGATTTTAGTTTAGTCCATGAACCTGCTACAAGGTGTGTTTTGTGGAGATTGCTGCCAGCCATTCACCACCTTGAACGACTCTGTGTCAGACTTCATGGTGAGCTTGAGCGGATCATAGTAATGGAAGCATTGGGCGCTACTGAGTCCAGTGCTCTCCTCTACTGTCAGATAAACAGTCCCGAAGGTCATTCTGCATAATTCCTCAGAGAATTCCAGTAGGGTTGACCTCCAATTCCCCATCGCAGTGGCTGGCTTGATAATTCACCCTCGTCTTGACTTTCCTTTTGTATCTGTTAGCTTCTGCCGTATAACAAGCCATTCCAAACTTTGCTAATTTAAGATACAAAACAAACAAACAAACAAACAAACAAACATTCATTTGGCTTTATAAATCAACGTGTCAGTTTGGGTAGTTCTGCTTCACCAGGCCGGGCTGGGCTGATCTCAGCTGGGCTTGCTCACACCTCGGGGGTATTCTAGAGTGGCCTTTGCCGGGATGTCGTAGTTTTTTGGTCCTTCGGCAGGCTAGCCTGGGCTTCTTCACATGGAGGATACAGAGTCCCAGAGAGAACACCGGGAAACATCCAAAACCTGTCGATGCCTAGGCTGGAACTGGTATGGTGTCACTTCTCACACATTCTGTTGGTCAAGGAACATCACAAGGTTAGTCCAGATTCAAGGGATGGGGAAGCCTAATCTATCTCTTGATGAGGGGGAGCCACAAAGTCAATTGTAGAAGCACGCAGATATGGGGAGGGAAACCGTGGAGAAAAATTTTGCAAATATTCTGCCATAGCCTCTGTGATTGTTAGTCTTATGTGCCCCCTGGGCTGGGTGATGGTGCCCAATTGTGTAATCAGACACTCATCTCCTGTCTCTACTTTTACTCCCCTTCCGCGTATTCTCGCCCCACAAGTCAGATGGGTCCTGGTAAAGCGCTAAGTCAGATCGTGCAATTCCGCTGCTCACCATGCAGTCGGAATTCCCGTTTTGCTCGGGGTGAACACCAACACGCAATCGCTTTCGAGGCCCAACGTGATCCGGTCTTGATTTCTCTCTGATCTCATTTCTCGTTCTTCGTCTCACGCGCTCCAGCCACTCTGGCCTCCTCCTCTTCCTCAAGTGCAGCAGACATGCCGATGTCTTGTGGCCTTGCTCCTTATCCCCTTCTGGAATATTCTGCCCTGAGATGTCCCCATCGCTCACTCCCCATGGCCACCAGGGCATACCATCTACGTCATAGCACAGACACATGACATGTTGGAGGTCAGTTGGCCAGCCCCGTAACTTTCAAGTTGGGAAAACTGAGGAACACAGAGAGGCTGAATGACCTCCTTAGGATTTGACGTAAGTGAGGAGACGGGCAAAAGAACCTTGTTTCGCGTGTCTCCATTCTAAGAGATGTTTCTCAGAATAACCGTGTTGAGAGAAAGAGATTTGGCAACTGATCAGCCAGAGTCGTTTTCATCCATGTTTCTAGGCATAACAGGGGGTTATTAAAACTGGGATGCGTACAATGATGGATGGGTATTTAATCTTGCACTGTGTGGGAAGCAGACCTGGAAACTTCCGTGTCTCCTCCCTCCCTTTTCCTCCTCCGCAAACACTGGAGCTCAACGGAAGCGATCCCCACGTGAAGTGGCAGGGAAGAGAAGCCTATCCCAGCTCTGTACTTTTAACTGTGTCATATTCAATATTCCCTGGCAGGTGCAGAAAACGAGTCATTTCCCCTACTCCTCTCAAAATGTCCCTTTCATGTTTCATAAACAACAGCTTTGCTCCGCCATTGTCTCTGTTAGTTATTTTCATAATTCATAATTATCTTAGTTCTTAAAATGTAGACGTACATTTAAAAGCATGATCCAATCGTGCTTGATTGCTGCCACATTGTGTTCAAGGTAATTACCATTCATTTGGCTTTTGAGGCTGTTGAATAAATTTTCCACATGAGATTCCTTAATTTGTACATATTTTATTGCTATAAAATAGGTATTGGCAAGCTGCCTAAACTGTAGTGAAGGCCTTTAATTCCTATCACTATGTGATAAAACAAATTGAGTGCAAACTGAGAGGCTTAAGATAGAACACTTGAAATGGATTCCACGGTTTTTTTGGCCTTCCCCCTCCTCCCGCCCCCCCCAAACCAAGTTCCCCCAGGTGTGAGACACAGGTAAGATTAAGGTAGCTTAGTTCAGGCTGAGAGCTCAGAACTGTTTTAGCATTTGTATAAAAATGATAATGTCCCTCCATGATGGCAAACCTCTCTCTTCCCAAGATCTATTATTCCTTGGGGAAAGGCTGTTTGGAGAGAGAAGGTTATTAGCATTTTTCATGCATAGTAAGAGAAATGGAGTATTCTCAGAACAGAGCCAGGAAAGTCTTGGTCGAGGGAGAGACCTGGGCTGGGTGTGGGGAGACCAGGGGCCAGGAGCTGTTGTGGCCTTTGGGAGTCCTTCGGAAGGTCTGCTCACTTGTAAAATTAAGGTGTTGGAAGCCGTGATTCCTAAATTTAATTCACAGTTTGTTTTCCTGAAGCTATTGGTATCGTGGATTTAGCCAGGAGATCTTTCTACTGAGGCTTTCTCTAGAGTTTTAAAACTCACATCTACCCTTTTTCTTTTGCCCACCTTCTAAAATTAGTGAGATGAGAAGAGATGAAGTTGTGGAAAGGATTCAAGTGTTGGGGCAGCCGAGCTTCAAGATGTCTCCTCATCCAGACATTCTGTGACCCCATCTGGTCAATGGAAGCTCTTCCGGCTTCTTTGGTCTGATTTCCTCCCACCTGAATCCTTCCCACCAGCTCTGTGTCTCCCTGGAAACTACCAAGTGCATTTCTTGTCCTGGAAATGCCTCCAACTTTTCTCTGCTTTTCCAGAGTTTGCTCTTCTACCCAGATTTAGGGTAGTCGGCATGACTTCTATGGGGCCATTTCCAATGGCCCCTACCCACAGCGACAGGTGTCTTTACTAACAGCCTTTTCCACCTAGTTCCATAGTCCCTTAGATTATTTTCTGGTGTTTGCTACATATTTCTCTTCTTGCAATAACTAATGATATATTCTTCGAGACAAGAGTCGATCTTGTTTTCTTCCTTCTCTGGTTTCACCCATGTTGAGTAGTGTAGCTGGTATTTGACAGATGGTCACTGACGGACAGGTCCAACATGATTAGTGTATTTACAAACATTTAATTGGCACATTTCTTCATTCACTCTGGAGCCTGTGAATGGACTGAGTCTGGTCTCCTCTACTGAAAGCACTCATTTTTTTTTTAATCTTTGACATTTTCCTCCCCCACATGTTATCGGTGCAGGCACATACTTTAGATTATCTCTAAAGGACACATGGCCCCTCTTAGTGTTTCTTGTGGGGTTTCACTGTTAGTAGTCAAGAGGAAATAGATTTAAAGGAAGAAATTTCAGATACTCCCAAAATTATGTCCCAAGATTTTCTAGTCATGGCTGCCCCTAGTATTCATGTAAATATTTGTGTAAATACTCATGTAGATACCATGTAAAAGGACCAGTTTCCTCTCTTCTCGAATGGGTCAGATTCCTCAGCTGAAGTCAGCAGAATCCACTCTGGCCATCTTGAGCAGGAAAGAGGGGAGTAAAGGGTATTAAATAGTTCACAGAGACCCAGATAAAATTGGAGCGACACTCTGAGTCGAGTTTCTAGAGACGGCTCCTGGAAGCCCACCACAGAGCTGGCCTGCTGGGGGAGCTGTTGCCAGCCTGGGTCCCAGATCCCACATCCTTTGCTGCGGTGGGAAGCCGCCAGTTTAGTAAGCCCATGCTCCCCACTGCCAGCGCCTGGCCCATGACATGGTCAACCCTAGACCCATTGTTGCCATGACCAAGAAGCTACAGCGGTTACTGTTGGTCCCCAAAGTACCAATTCTCATATAACAACTTCTCTTGGTTATAATGTTCAGGTCCTTCTTCGTGTGTCTTGTCTGCATATCCACTCAGTAGAGTCTGGATCCCATGAAGAAACCTAGGTGTATGAGAGTCTGAGAAATGTGATCTCTATTTTCCAGCCTTTAGAGTTTGGAGAGACCTTCTAGGGGTCAGAGTGGGGATTGAGTGAACCACATCCTGGTTATCTTTCCAGACCAAAGATCATTCTCCATGACAGATTTGCCCAAAGAACTTCAAGATCTCTCTTCATTCAGACATTCTTTAGCCCCACCTGGTCAATGGAAGCTTTTCTGGCTTCTTTGGTCTGATTTTCTCCCACCTGAGTCCTTCCCGCCAGCTCTGTGTCTCCTTGCAAACTACCACGGGGGCGTCTATGGTTATGCTTTTTTTTGTCCTGGAAATGCCTCCAACTTTTCTCTGCTATTCTCTTTAATGCTCCTAAATGCTATACCTTAGGGGCACCGGAGTGGCTCAGTCGGTTGAGCGTCTGACTTCGGCTCAGGTCATGATCTCACGGCTTGTGAGTCTGAGCCCTGCATCGGGCTCTGTGCTAACAGCTTGGAGCCTGGAGCCTGCTTTGGATTCTTTGTCTCCCTCTCTCTCTCTCTCTCTCTCTCTGCCCCTTCCCCTCTCATACTCTGTCTCTCTCTCTCTCAAAAATAAAATAAACATTAAAAAAATTAAAAAACATTTTACCCTCCGGTAGAGTGAACGAGAAAGGGAAATACCTATGAAATCACAACCCGTTGGCATGACAACAGCCTGTGATTGCCATAGCTGCCATTTAAGTACAAGGATGACAAGGGGCAGTGGCAGAGATAAATCGGGGACGACGGGAGGTTTAAACAAATCCAGCAAATTAGTTGAAGCCCCTCCCCACTTCTTGTGACCCACTATGGGGACCAACAGAAATGCATGCACTGGGAATGCTGTTATGAATTCCCTCTAATGTATAAAGTCAAACCATCCTGAAATCTCAGTAGTTAGGTAGGCTCAGTAAGAATTTGCTTAGAAAATATCACACAAGCAATAATAATTGAGATGTGCTGCAATCAGTCGTTTTATAAGTAGCTGAATCCCGTCCAAGCACAGGCATCGGGACCTATATTATACCTGGGGTCCTGGCAGTTGCTGACCCTAGATTTTCCTCCAAACCTTAGAAAGAAGACCAAATCTTTATGGACATGCCTACATGGATTTTGACAATGAATGGGAAGAGTTTTAGCCCTGACCCCTACAAACTGCTGATCTTAGCAAAACAGAATGTTGAGAAAGCATTTCCTATAGCTCTTAAATGGAATTCAATACTAATACATCGTGGGTCGTGAGTACCTCTGGCCTCATCCCAACTGTAAATAACTCATTTGTAGTTATTTACTAGTGTCTGCTATTGTAATTGTAAATAACGGGCTAACAGGGGCATCTTTTGTGTTCACCATTTTTAACTTGTTCTGCAAAAACTCAAACATACACGGGAGGAGAAAGAATACCAGCGAACCTCAAATACCCATCACCTAACTTCGACCATCATTAGTTTACAGCCAGTCGTTTTTCATCTATACTGACCTTCCCAGATGCCTATCAATGTGTCAGTATATTTAAAAAAATAGGGGCGCCTGGGTGGCTCGGTCGGTTAAGCGTCCGACTTCATCTCAGGTCATGGTCTCATGGTTGGTGGGTTCGAGCCCCACGTTGGGCTCTGTGCTGACAGCTCAGAGCCTGGAGCCTGTTTCAGATTCTGTGTCTCCCTCTCTCTCTCTCTCTCTCTCTCTCTCTGCCCCTCCCCCATTCATGTTCTGTTTCTATCTCAAAAATAAATAAACATAAAAAATTATTTTAAAAAAATAAAAGAAAAAAGAAAAAATACATAACCATAATGCCAATGTTGCATCTTATGGAATTAACCATTGTTTTTTAAGGTTATCAAATACCGTTTCAATGAATACATTCCTCCAATTTTCCCACAAGTATCTTTTACACAGTTGGCTTGTTGAATGAAATCTACTTAAGGGCCAGACGCTGTGTGGTTGATATGTTTTGAGAGCGTTTTTTTTTTCATCAATAGATTCCCTGTTTTTCTCTTTATGAAATGGTTCCCTTTGCAATTTACTTTATAGGCAAACCAAGCCATTTGCCCTCTAGGGTTTCCTACATTCTAGACTTTGCTGATCGCATCCCGACGGGGTTGTATTCTCAATGTCTTGCAAACAGGTACGCTATTTCTGAGGCTTGATGTGATTCAAGTCGGCGCTTGGGCAGGAATTTGTCAGAGGTGGTGGTGTTACCACATGCAGGAGGGTTGACGTAGAGGGGAGACTCATGAATACATGGTCAACGCCTGCTTCCCTGATCACGTTCTCGTCTAAATGCCTTGGTGATTTCCGTGTCAGGACGTTCTGTCTTCTCATGATGGGATAGCTGGCGTAGCCAACACAGTGTTGGTGGGGTACTTGACTCTGGTAACGTGGGAATGAAGGACCTCCCCCAGAGAACTCACCACCTGGAGGACAGAGGGAGGCACAGATGCCAATGGGATCTACGAGATGCCATGGGAATACAGTACAAGCTTACAAAATCAGTCTCAGGGGGAACATAACGTCTTCCCAGGAGGCTGAATGCCAGGTTTAAAGGGATAACCAGGAGTTAACCAGAGCAAGGAGGCTGGAGATGTCAGTCCAAGGATGTCCTGGAATTCTAGCTAGAGAATTTTGATTTCCTTTTGAAGGGCTGAGGGAGTTTAAGTATGGGAGTGATAGGGTCGGATTTACACTTGAGCAAAATCACTGTGGCAGTGTTTTGGACGTGGAATTAGAACTAGAGATCTAGGGGCGCCTGGGTGGCTCAGCTGGTTAAGAATCCAACTTCGGCTCAGGTCATGATCTCGCGGTTCATGAGTTCGAGCCCCGCATCGGGCTCTGTGCTGACAGCTCAGAGCCCGGAGCCTGCTTCGGATTCTGTGTTTCCCTCTCTTTCTCTCTGCCCCTCCCCTGCTCATGCTTTGTCTCTCTTGGAAATAAACATAAAAAACAAAAAGAAGAACTAGGTGAGATCTATATTTTCCTGGCATTTCCACAGCTCGGGTGGGTTGGGCCCTGAGAATCCTAGAGTTGTGCTTCCCATCCAGACTTTACTACTATCGATGTGAGGGGCTGGGGGTGGCAGAAAATGCTGGGTCTTTTCTTCACCTGTGCAATGAGGTATCTGGAACAGATCAATGACCCCTCCTGCCCTTCATTATTTAACACTGAATGAGGCTATAAACCAGAAATCATGCAGGATCATTGCTTTGATTTTGGTACCAAATTCCTTCCTAATCTGCTATTCTCACCATTTTTCTCTAAGGTGGAAAAGTGCTATAATGTAGCTCCTTGTCACGTAGATTGAACCACAGCGCCCAGAAAATCATGTCACCCCTGGGGACCATTCTCACACTGTGGTCAACAGAAGCCTCCCTACATCCAAATTAACAACAGACCAAGTGGACCAGAATCCTAGGAGCAAAGGAAGGGCAAAGAGAAGCTGCAAATGACCAGGGATCTGTACTGTTTTAAAAAAAATTATTTAAAAGTGTTTTGGAAATAACTTTAGACGCACAGGAAGTTGCAAAGATAGTACAGCGTGGTCTCATGTCCCTTTCGCTAGGCTTCCCTGATACCTCTATCTTAATAATTGTAATAGTTGTTAAGTAATCATTTAATTTTATTAAGTGTTTATTTATTATTGAGAAAGAGACAGAGTGCTAGCGGAGGAGGAGCAGAGAGAGAGGGAGGCACAGAATCCGAAGCAGGCTCCGGGCTCTGAGCCATCAGCACAGACCCCAACGCAGGGCTTGAACCCATGAACCATGAGATCATGACCTGAGCTGAAGTTGGTGCTTAACTGACTGAGCCACCCAGGTGCCCCTTAAGGAATCATTTAATATGTAAATAATTTACATTACTAAATTTACATTAATTACTAAATCAATAATGATACTGGAGTATCAAAACCAAATGTTTGCACAATGTATGTAGATAGTCCTGTGTCACCTTTTCACGCTTGCAGATTTGTATCACCACCGTTGCAATATACGTTATAGTTAATTTTATGCGTCAACTTGTTAGGGTCAAACTGCCCAGATACATGGTCAAACGTTCTTCTGGATGTTTCCAAGGGTGCTTTTGCATGAGATTAAATCAGTGGACTTTGAGTGAAGCAGAGTGGCCTCCCTGATGTGGGTGGACATCTTCCAATCAAGTGAAGCCTTTGCTAGAACAAAGACTGACCTCCCCTGAGCCGGAGGGGATTCTGCCAGCAGGCGGCCTTTGAACTTGACCGGCAACACCTGCTCTTCCCTGGTTTCCAGCCCTTGTGGCCCACCCTGGAGATTTGGGACTTACCCGCTTCCGTAATTGCATGAGCTTACTCCTTAAAATAAATCTCTTTCTACATATGTGCACAGCCCATTGGTTCTGTGTGTCTGGGGAGAAGCGTGGCTAACACAATGCAGAACCAAGGGGTCTGTACCTTCACCAGGTGCCCAGGCAATTGGCAAGCATTCTGGAGTTTGAGGACTACTGTCCCCAGGGACACGGCTCCCAGCTGGTCAAGCAACGGAACTGAGATCCTGATGGTTAAGGCAACATCGCACAGGAGACCCTCCGAACGGCGAAGAGAGAAGCCTGTCCTGGTTGGCCCGAGTGTCAGGAAACTTCACGTCCTCTGTCCAGCTCCATTGCCTGGCGCCCATGGCATGTTTTATGCACTTCCATGTGCGCGACTGGGCGGGAATCCGAGGTTCTGCGTCTCTAGCCAGTGCTTCTGGTCCATGGGACACACTTCTGGGAATCGGAGGAGCTGGACCCTGGCTCTGTGACCCTGAAGATTCTGTCTCGCCTAAATTTCTTTATTTACAAATTGGGGGTAATAAGACCTGGTTCGAAAGAGCACCGTGACAGAAGGGGACAGTAGTCGGCAGTGAGCCGTAGAGTGCCTGGCACAGGTCTGGTATGCGGCTGTCTCCCATTGGATACTCCTTTCTTTCTCCTTCTTGTTCCGACATGGAGATGACCTTCCTATGGGATATTGACACGAGGTCAGCTTGAACACACGGAGGAAGAACAGGGCTTTGGGGGCTGTCTTCCCAGTTCTTCCCAGTTCTGGACTTGCACTCTCCCCAGCCCTCTTTCCTGAACTTATTAAGAGAGTAGACCTGTCCATTCGGCATTGATTCTGGTCGGGCGACAGTCATTTTTACTTTGGGGTCTGTGTTTGGTCATTTTTCCCTCTGGTCCGAACTGACCTTTGATGTACAACTGCTTGAAAAATGAGTGCTCTTGGGGGATGATTCCCGAAAAAGGGCAACTCCACCTCATCCCCCATTGTCCTGCACACGGGGATCCCAGGGCCTGCCTCGGAATAATCCGTCTGGCCATGCACTTCTCTCCTGGGGAGAAAGGTCCCGAAATGCAATTTATTGTAAAACACACAGTGGTTACAAGCTACCACAGTCAATGATATTCCTTTTATTACCACTCAGATGAGAACAGAAAATGACATTGGAAAGCAGTGAACTCACCAGAAGGGCACAGAAAGTCATTAAATTCAACATGCATCATATTTCATAATCAGAACCCTGCAGTCAGCGCTGACACCACAGAATGAGTTTGTTGCAGTCATGATAATATAAAACCCACTGCATCTGCTTCCTTCGGCTCTTTCTTTTTGGACCCTAGCTGGGGCCAGGCCATTAATCACTGGAGGCAGGGGACAGTGCAGGCCACTGCACTCTGGATTGCATAAATTGAAACTACATCAGTATTAGTGGGGAGCACTGTCTTTAGTTTATCTCCGTTTTGGACAGTGGCTTCTGAAGGGCTGGGGTGTTTTTACAGTTAAACCACCTAATCAGAGCACCTATCCTTGCTTGGAGGGGATGTGTGGCCCCTCAAGGCTCTTGTTTCCAGCCAGTGGAGTCTGCTCTTAGAGGCTGTGGGGGGTGGGGGGCAGGTGGCTTTTCCTCACTGCCATCCCAAATGGCGTGTAAGACTAGAGGGGCCGCTAAAGGTCACATACACTTGTAGAGATTCCAGATTACCTTAAAACTTGATTTTGGGGACGCCTGGGTGGCTCCATGGGTTAAGGGTCCGACTTCAGCTCAGGTCATGATCTCATGGTTCGTGGGTTCGAGCTCCGCGTCGGGCTCTGTGCTGCCAGCTCAGAGCCTGGAGCCTGCTTTGGATTCTGTGTCTCCCTCTCTCTCTGCCCCTCCTCCGCCACTCGCCCTCTGTCTCTCACTCTCTGTCTCTCAAAAATGAATAAATGTTAAAAAAAAAAAAAAAGAAGAAGAACATGTGTACAGGATAAAATCCTGGATACCCGATTCAAGCACACAACTCTGTTAATGATCTAATCCGTTCTTGACCTCACGTCTTAGGACTCAGACCCAGCCCCTCCCCCACATCCATCACAATGAACCTGTATATGCTTCCCCTCCCCCCTCTCTTCCCTTTAGATGCCACCTGCCAGTGTCTTCCTGCTATTATGGGACACATTCTACTGAATCTGCGACTAACCTGGTTTATCTTTTCCGTGTTTATAAGATCACGTGCTCTGTAAGTGACAGAGTGAGGCTTCAAATCCAAGTCACCCTAACCTGTAGAATAGACCTCTCACTTATCATTCAAGAAGTGCTTTAAATGTTCGGGAAGGTACCAGAGGCGTTGCATTAATATACAGGACCAATCTATGATGGAAAAGTGCAATAACCCAAATCAGATCATTATTGAAGCAGTAAAAGACTGAACTGATGTGGCAGAAAATCATATTAGCCATATAAAAGTCAGAGGCAAGAAAAAGACCTTCTATAAAAAATTAACAGAAAAAGAATGGAAAGAGATGGGGTAGCAGATAGAACAGGGAACTCCAATCTGTCACGGAGATAATTATAAAAAGAGAAGAAGACAAAGCAAATGGGGCAGAATTAATCGTCTCAAGGATGTAAGCAAAGAACATTCCAAAACTAAAGAGAAAAAAAAAAAAGGAGAGAGATTAAAAACAGTTACTCAACTCTAGGTAAAAGGAATAAGCAGACCCCACCACCAAGATGTAGCTTGTTAGCTCTCTTCTTTTAATTAAAAAAAGAGATTGAAGTTTATTTCATTGTGGCAGGGGTATGCTTCAGTGGGGGTATAAAGATCAAACTGTTTCTAATCAACCATGAGCGGTCAGATCACCCATTCTTGTCCTTCAAGGGCAGCTCAGGCAAATCCAATAACTCCTTAGTCAGTTTTGATTATGAAACATCCAGTCTATTTGAAAACTTCAACCTCAAACTTGATTTTCGTCTGAAATTTAATTTTAAGTTCTCCCCTTGTGCCTTTAATAGTCCGGAGTGGATAGAGGTTGGAGGGGAGGTATATCTACTTAGGAATGAGGCTAGATTAAAAAGGGTGAGGTTGAGAAAATAGATACTCATCTTAATATCTTCTTCTGGAACTTGGGTCTAAGGGCGTGAACCTAGGCAGCATCCACAGCGGTAAATCCCACTGAGCTGAGGTCTCAAAAAGCTGGACTACTTGGGAGTGTCAGAATACTTCAGTGGTGGAGACGAGGGTCAGTGGTTGCCCAGAGATCCTTACGGGTACAACCCAGTTTTCCCAACCCAAGTCCTCTCCTTCCTTGAGGACCTCATAAACAGTTTTAACCAGATTTTTATATCAAGATAGTAGATTCAACTCCTAAGTTTATCTGCCTTTCCTTCCCCAAATGTGACTATAGTCAAGATATACAATGCTATGACTGTTAATCGTTCGTGTATTATACGCTAGCGGTATGCCTTCTCTGTCCCTTGAGTGGTGGGGGTCTTTCCTAGAGGATTTTTAATTGTTACCTAGAAAAATACGTTTCCGTACATATGGGTCTCTTTATCCCAGTTCACTGCCCCATTTGTCTATTCTTAAAACACTACCCTCTACTCTATGCAGCTTTTCGGCTATGTTGATCGCTAGAAGGGAAATTCTGGTCTTGACTCTTTTCCATCTTTGAGCTTTTCTTTATCATTCACTTCTCCAGATTGACTTTCGAATGTACTTGCTAAGTTTCCCAAAATTACCTTGTGGGCAAGTTCATTGAAATCATGTAGAATTTACGGTAATCGATGGTGTATACAAATAAAGCTTCTCAGAGATTAAAGAAAGAAACAAGCTTGGAAAGTCTTTAAAAGATTACTTTTTTGTAGTTAAAGTTAATAAGTGGAAACCATTACATTTCTTGGGGAACAAGTTTCCAAGCAGGAGAAGGGGAGGAAGTAAGTTCTCCACTCCAGTCAATTGCAAAAGTCACCAGGTTGACATCTTGAGTATTCTCACGGGATCGGACTCTGACCCCCCGACTGCTGTATCCACTCAAGCTGTCATTCGTTTGTGAAAGTTGCACACAGACATGCTTAGATCTAAAAACTCTAGCATTTTTTCACCATGAGCCCTTTCTGTTGAAAGGCCCGGAGGGCATAATTCAGAACACCATCGACTAGACAGAAGTGAACACGCTTGAAAAGGAACGTTACTTTTGAAAAGTACATGTGACAGCAAGCACAACCGACTAACCATTAGAGGGGTGAGTCGCTCAAACTACCAAGGGAGTGCGTGTTGGAGGGGGCAAGAATGGTGGTTGAAAAGAGGAGTGTTTGTGTGCCCATAGAAGGAGCTGGGTTGCTAAGTCTAGCTCCCTACAGTAATTATTAAAGACCCAAGACTCTAAAGCAAATCAACAGTTTTTCTTTCGGAGAGAATGTTTGAGGTAGACTGATGATAACGTGAGGCTCACTATTTCCTCTCTAAGAATTAGTGAATTGACATTCTGGTTTCATACCTCCCGTCTCTGAGTTTTGTCGATGTCCGCTTTTCAAAAAGTTAATAGAATAGTTCCTGTTCAGCCGCAGAGGTTAGGATCGTAGAGGTTGAGGTGGGAAAATGCACGATCAAGTAAATGTGTCCCTTTGGAAAACTAAGGATATTGGAAAGAGGACCTCAAAAGCCTTTGTAAAAATGTTCCCCTTTACCAGACTAAAATAATATGGACCAGTGAATAAGCATAGTGTTAATGACACTTTTACCAGCAGTAAGTAATCATAAGATGTGCATCGTTAATGTCTACTTCCCATATCTCTAGCAGCCTTTCAGGACTTCTGTCTGTGTCATTTCAGTGACTCTCTGTATCATTTCGGTGAATTAGTTTGAGTCTATATTTGGAAGTATGGCTTTCAAGTCAAACGGTACAGAGTCTTATATAAAGCAATCATTAGGTGAGTTACATTTACATCATTAAGTATTGTTTCTTTTTGATTAGTGACTAAGGGAGAGGGGCTGAAAAAGAAGGACCCATCATGGTACCTGGGCTGGGAAATTAAGACCGGCCACTGGATAGATTAACAGTGACAGAAACGTCAACCATAAAACTCATCACTCTTGCGTGTGTTGGGCACCATACTTAACATGCATCATCTGCTTTAGTCCTCAATAGGAAGCAGTAAAGTCATTTACAGTTCAGGAGACAGAGGCTCAGAGACCTTTAATGAGCTGTCCAAGATTGCAATGGGTATAAATTAAATTCTCTTAATGCATGGATTCCTTTAACACGTTTATTGATCGCATTATGAGGTGCCACTGGGGATATTGGTGAACAAAACAAATATACCTTGTTGTATGAGTGAGAGTTCTCTAGAGTAGCAGAACTAGTAAGAAGCGTGTGTATTTATATCTCTTTTTTAATTAAAAATTTTTTTCTTTTATTTAGAAAGAGAGAGAGCTTGAGGCAGGGAGAGGGGCAGACAGAGAGAGAGAGAGAGAGAGAGAGAGAGAGAGACTCAAGCAGGCTCTGTGCTCATGCTTTATCCCATGACCCTGGGATCATGACCTGAGCCGAAATCAAAAGTTGGATGCTCAACCAACTGAGCCACCCAGGGACTCTATATTTATATCTTTATATCTATATGTTTCTGGAATTCTCTAGAGAGACAGAACCAGTTAGAGATCTACTTATATCCTTCTATCTATCTATCTAGTCAATATTTTTCAATAGATTCATTATCTCCTATTGTAATCTCCTATTGGTTCTGTGTCTCTGGAGAACTTAACTACCACCACAAGCATTAACTGATCAGTGTTAGGTGATGAGCTCTGGGTTGAGCACATAAAAATGTACAGGACCCAGTTCCTACCTTTGAAGGAGATGTCCCCAGGGAAGAAACAGCCAGCCACACCCACAAGTAGTTATGACGAGAAGTGTATGTTCTAGTGGCCTAAGAAGACACCCTATAAACATGGAGGGAATGGTTACTGAGTGCAGGGGAGGGGAAAAGCTTGGCAGGGCTGAGACGCCTCGGTTGGGCTCCGAAGGATGAATATCAGGAGGACAGGAGGAAGAAGGCATAGCAGGTGAAATGATCTAATGATAAAGTGACGGCACATGTCACAAAATAAGTTACTGTTGCTCGACTCTAGGCACTCAAATTTAAAGGAAAATTTTCTGTTCTATTCTTCCATTAAAAAAAAAAAAACCTGCTGGCAACCCACTGTGATTTGGAGACTCACTGTTAAGTCACGACCCACCATTTGAAAACCACTGCTCTCAGTGATGGGGCGTCATTGAAGTGTGTTAAGACAGCGTGAGGACACAATGGGTTGACTTGGCGATCTCATTCTTTGTGAAGTCTGGACCAGAGTGATGCTTTTCCCCCTGAAATCACTCGGGGAGACCTTTGAAGAAATGCTGATGTCCCAATCCCACACCCAGAGACCCTTATTTAATTGATCTGGAGCAGGGCCCGGCACTGATGATTTTTAAAAGCTCCAGGGTGATTGTATACAGTCAGCCCAGGTGACAAGCTGAAATGTGGTTTTTCTTAAGACTCTTGTCTGTAGACCTCATGCTTCTGAATACCATAGGATACTCGCTAAAATGTGGGTCCCTGAGCCACATCATAGACGTAATGAATCATATTCTCTGGATATGGGATCCAGACATCAACAGTGTCATAAGCTATTAGGAACTGAATCGTTTCCCCCACCCTGCGCCCAAATTCATGTTAAAGCCCTGATCTCTAATGTAGTGGTATTTGGACCTGGGAGCTTTGAGCGATACTAGGGTTAGATGAGATCATGATGGTGGGGCCCCATGATGGGATTAGTGCCCTCCTAAGAAGAGACACATCGGGACAGAGCCAGAAGGTGGCTGTCTTTAAGCCAGGAAGGGAGTTCTCACCAGAATCCGAGCGGCCCAGATCTTACGCCGCGTCTCCGGCAAAGCTGGAACATCCAACCAATTTTGTGCGTCACCGCACATATTGTAACCAGCACCGGGCTTTCTCAGAACTCGGGAGAAGCCCGAGTTTTTTTCCTTCTTTCATGTTATGAGAACCTAATTAGCAGCAATCAGTCTATTTCAGAGACTATTTGCAAAGATGCTTTCCTGAACTCATGCATAGCTCTAAGAAACAAGCCGCATCAATAAATAGCAGCTGCAGGCCTAATTAAGGGCACACTCCATAGGGCAGGTTTCTCATTCTTGAGCGCTGGCTCCTACCATATTAATATTATCGTAGAGGTGATAAAGTCGACGCCAGGCCTGGAGGCGCAGGGGGTGAGACTCTAGAATGGACACGGGGCTGCGTGGCTTGGTGTCCCTCACCCGCCGTGCAACCCCAGGGCAGTTACTTAAACAATATGCCCACTGTTTCCGCATCTGTAAAATGGGATGAAATGCCCACCTTGCGTGGTGATTGCAGAGGTTAGACACAACGGTAGCACTGGTGTGGGTGAGGTGCCCAAAGGGAAGCTCTTGTCATCCTTTCTTTCCGCAGTGAGTCCAACGGATGCAGCTGGGGGACAGAGAAAGTCACCCTGGGCACAGTGCAGGTGCGTTGGCCTCCACTCCGTGTTGCCATCCTCGCCCCCCCCCCCCCCCGGCCACGTCTCTGCCCTTCTTCCATTCAGGGGCTTGGCATGGATTTATCTATCTATCGTCTATATTATTTTTTTAACCACCAGTCTTCATACCTGCTTCCCCCTGCCTTTCCGTGGATAATATTGGTGGCTGGTTTCATCGATTTTGCACTTGCGTGTTTCGGCCTTACTTTTAAGCACCTAAAACGTCTAGCCTGTTCCAAGTAAAAACTTTAGGAGGTCAGATTTCAAATCTCCATGGCGGGAGGGTCACGAAACGGTCTCCCTCTCCCCCAGCGCAGGCCTGAGCCAGGCTTGAGAGGCGGCAGGGGGTGGTGATGTAGAGGCGGCTTGTGTCTTGCTGCCCCCCCTCCCCCATTCTACTGTGACTCCGTCATCTCAACATTGTGAAAAATTATGGCCCTCCAGCGTGGGCCAAGGGGAGTGTATTAGTTTCCCGCAGCTGCTGTAACAAAAGGCTATAGCCTTAGTGGTTTAAAACAACACGTATTCATTCTTTCACAGTTCTGGGGACCTGAAGTCTGGAATCAAAGTGTCAGCAGGGCCACATTCCCTGCAAAGGGTCTAGGGTGGAATCTGTTCCTTGTCTCTTTCAGCTTCTGGGGCTGCAGGCTGTGTTCTTGGCTTCTGGCTGCATCGCTCTGATTTCTGTCTCTGTGGCCATGTTGCTTTGCCCCTTCTGCGTGTAATGGCCCCTCTGTCCCCATCCCCTTTTTATTTTTTTTTTTATTTTTTTTTTTAAATTTTTTTTTTTCAACGTTTTATTTATTTTTGGGACAGAGAGAGACAGAGCATGAACGGGGGAGGAGCAGAGAGAGAGGGAGACACAGAATCGGAAACAGGCTCCAGGCTCCGAGCCATCAGCCCAGAGCCCGACGCGGGGCTCGAACTCACGGATCGCGAGATCGCGACCTGGCTGAAGTCGGACGCTTAACCGACTGCGCCACCCAGGCGCCCCCCCATCCCCTTTTTATAGGGACATGTGTGATGACATTGGCCAGGTGCATCACCCGGGATATTCTCCCATCTCAAAATCCTGACCTTAACCACATCTACAAAGATGCTTTCCCCAAATTCAGTAGCATTCACAGGTTCCAGAGATTGGGAGGCAGACAGATTTCGAGGGCGGGTGCATTTTTAGACTACCATGTGGGAGTAGGAGAACGAATAGTCTTAATGATTGGATTACTGGTGCTCTCCATAGAGTGGTTGCCTGAACTCTGCTTCTTTCTTGGAAAGAATTTATTCAAGAACCTCTAGCACTGGACCCCCTCCTGAATCAGGCCACGCTCCCTAGGGCATCAAGTACATCTCTCCGGCTCCAGTTCTCATGATATACTCACATGGTCTCTCTCTGAGATGGCCCCACTTCTTACAACGGGTCAGACCTCCTGGGATGCTGAGAGTCTTCTGGGTGTGGCTCAGCCTGGGTAGTTTTGAAGACTCCCCCGGGCATGACTGGGGTTGAGGGGTCTACTTTCAAGGCACCTCACTCACCTGACTGGCGAGTTAGTGATGGCCATTGGCAGGTGGGCTCGATTCTTTTCCATGTGGGCTTCTCCGTAGGGCTACGTGACTCTCCTTGCGACGTGGTGGCTTGGCTTTCCCTGGAGCGAGTGGTCCAATAGACCAGGTAAGAGGCGATAGTGCCTCTCATGACCTAGCCTCAGAAGTCACACGCTGTCATTCTTCCACACCCTACTGATCACACAAACTATGATTCAACATAGGGGAGATCACACCAAGGGCGCAAATACTAGCGGGCAGGTTGTCTGGGTCCATCTTAATATCTGGTCACCATAAATAGCAGTGTGTGCTTTTCCAAATGGAAAAACAGAACCAAAGATAGTGTGTTGGCATCGCTCACAAGATAACAAGCAAATATTCACTGACACAACCTGGAAGAACATCAAGAGGTCTGAAAGTTGCATTAGATGATCTTCACTCCCCCCTCCCCCAATAATATCATTCAAACCAACACACAAATACCAAGTTACTGCCATGTATCAGGCCCTGTGCTGGCTGTAGCAGTGGATACAGTAAAAATCAGATGAGTTCTGGTCCTCAGTGAGAATGTAATCTTTTGGGGAGGCATCCAATAGCTCCAAAGACATAATGTAGGTAAAAAATTTTGCACACTTCCTGGCACATTCTAAATACTAATAAACAGTCACTGTTATGTCAAGGCATTGAAGAGGGGGGCAGATTTCCAATGGCAGATGTGTATATAAAGAGGATTATACCAGGTAGAGGGAACAAAATTATAGGACTTGACCTGTAGGTACAAGTTCAAATATTGAGATAAGGGTTTGTCCACACCCCTAAAATAATTTTGTGAAGACGCATTTGCTCTTTGTTCTCATGAAAGGAATAAAATCCACTGACAAACAAAATCCATGGACTTCCTGGCACATGCAAGACATTCTTCTTGACAGAGAATGGATCAGGGTAGATAGTGAATGAAAGGAAGGGAGGGGGTGCCTAAAGATGATTTTTTAAAGAAGGAAAGGTCTCTATTCTCACAAAGCTAATAGGAAAAATTGGGAATGTTTTCAAATACCTATATGATAGATGACATTTTCCAAAAATAGCAACCACAGTATTTCCTTTCTTGTTCTTTTATAATGTGGCTTTGCCATGTCCTCAACAATAGATGGAGTCTAATTCTTCTCCCCTTAAGTTTTGGCTGGTTATAGTGACTTGCTTGACCAATGGAATGCAACCAATATGGCATTCTAGGACTTCAAAGGCTTGGAGGTTTTGCCTGAGTCTCCTGGAAAATTTGCTCTGAAGAAGCTTCTTTTGGGACTGCCTTACAATTCTGTAGTAAGCCCGAGCCATATGGAGTGGGCACATGTAGGCACTCTGGCAACTAGCTCTAGTTGAACTGCCAGCCAATGGCCGGCATGATTGCCAGCCATGTGAGCGCCATCTTGGATATTCATCCCAGTCGAGCTTTCAGATGACTGCAGCCTCTGCTTGAGAAAACTGAGTGAGAGTCCCCTACTCAGCCCAGTCAACCCATAGAACCATAGAACTGTGTACCGCGTTAGTCCCTGAGTCAAGAGACATAACACCAACGATGCACCTTGTCAAGGTGATCACGTCCTCTCGCTTTCCTTTGCCAGTTTTGTTGGAGTGGAGAGAGAAACGTACACGGAGGCTACCGAGATGCTTGGTGTATGGAGTGCGGTCAGGGGGCCAGGAGAGGGGATGTGGGCAGGTGGCTGGCTGGACGGGGCCCACGGGATATGACAAAACCACATCCAGTATATCCAACTGGGTACCCTGGTTTACTGGAAAGGCCTGGAACACTCGCAGGTCAAACAGAGTAAGATTTTACAACAAAAGAAAGCGTTTCTCCCTTTTAATGTTGCCTCAACCCTACCCCCGACTCAGCCTATAAAAGTGGAGCCTTTCTTAAAATTAGAAACAGAAGGAAAAAGCCGCATACAGTCACGCTTTATACTATGCACATGTATTTTCTCTTTTACCCAAGACGCACACAAAAGCCCAAGCCCTGGACGCCCAGGTGAAAAAAAAGGTTGGAATTAAGACAATTTCTCCATGCGTTTGACATTGGAATGTGTGGTTATAGGGCCTCTGGGAAGTTGCTCAGAACACTTTGGGGACCAGCGTCAAAGCAGAGGAAGCTAACAGTTCCATTTGGTAGGGACTACCGCATCCTTTGACATTTGTAACTCACACAATAAAGCCAAAGCGACCATTGCAGAGCAGTAGAACATATGCGTGCGATATAAGTTTTGCCCCTACTCTTGGGTGCCCACATGTGCTCCCGTCACTTTGTGAGATTGCCTCGGCCAGGGAAATGCTACAAACCAGGGTCCTGCTTCTTCAGGAAAGATGTCATTTTAGGAAACCTTCAATGTTTATTAATAAGAACATCTTCTTATATTCAGAATGCTTCATAGCTTAAAATGCACTTTTTCGCGTGATATTATATCATGTCCTTCCCATGACAACACCAGAAGGTTTAAGAAAATCACCAGGTACACATTATTAGGTAAATGATAGCATTCTTGGGCATAGGAGGGCCTTAAAGATCATTCCTTTGATAAGTCAGTAAAATTTTTTGAGGACCACAACGTGGTGGGCCTTCCGCTGGTCTCTGGGCACTTCAGAGTCTAGAAGGTGCAAATACATTTAGAGAAATGAAGAAGAGAACAAACACATAAACACATGAAATATAATTTTTTACATAGGGATAAGGAATATGAAGGCAATAAAATGTTGTCATGGCCAGAGGAATTTGGAGGAGAAGTTGGTATGGGTGGGCCAGTGAAGATTTCTCTAAAGAGATCTGAGACCAAAATAATGAGGCCAAACTAACCGTGTTAGCCAGAGGGACACTGTGTAAAGGGACTTTCTTCTGTCTTTTTTTGCAAGAGCATTTTTGTATGCTAACGACTTGCACCAGAGTAGTGGGAAGTGGTCGGATCCTGTATATATCTCGATGGTAGATATGAGATCTACTGATGGATTCATTTTGGGGTAAGAGAGAGAGCAGAGCCAAAGATGATGTCATAGATTTTTAGTCCAAGCATCTGAAATGGATTTGCCATTTACTGAAATAGGGAAGAGGAGGATTTTGGCTTGAGATGTCAATTAGAGACCCAAATGGAAATGTCGAGAAGGTAGATACAGGCAGCTTGAATTCCAGGGAGAGGTCCAGGCTGGAGCTGGAAATTCTGTATCAGCGCGCAGATGGTATTTATGCCACGAGACTGGCAAAGACCACTGAGGGAGTAAGTGTAATTGGAGAAGAAACGGTGTTTAAGGACTGAGCGCCGGGGCTTTCCAACGTTCAGAAGCTATACACGGAAAAGTGTTTCAAGGAGGAGGGAGTGGCCAATTCTGTTTAATCCTGCTGATGGTCAAGTCAGAAGATGACTGAACATTGGTCCAGGTGGTTAGTAACATGGAGGTCACTGGGGATGTTGGGGTCTGTGAGACGGTGGGAGTGAACACCTCGTTGGGAGGCAGGGTTTAGAATGAGAAAAGTTGCAGATTGAGTAGGGACCGCTGTTTCCAGGTCTCTTGCTCTAAGAGGAACGTTGGTACATTTGTTTTTCCAACAACTATTGGGTAAGGAATGGTAGCAGAAGTCATCTCTTGGCCAGATTTCAAGCAGCGGGGAAAACCTGGGGTGGATTGCCTCTGTGAGGATCCTGGTGTTAGGGTGAGTGTGGGAAAGTCATAAGGGGATGAGGTGACATAAATAAACCAAGGACTCTGAACAAGATTAAGGGAGCGACAAGTGCCGATGAGACACTCAGAAAGTAGCAACGGCGAGGAGACAGCATTTGCCCAGACCTGAGGGGCAACAGGAGAAAGTCTAGTGAGATTTGGAGCCGGGGCTCTTTTGGCCAAGGTCCGGGCAGGAATACCCTCTACATTCTAAAGAGCGTTTAATGAGGTGATTGTTCACAGACCCGAGAGGAGGTTAGGAGAGCCGGTAAGGGGGGGGGGGGGGCAAGGCCTTCTAAAACTTCCTTCTTGGTGGAGTCATGCTCAACACCCTTTGAGAGAACTTCTGGAAAACGAAGCTGCCACGTGTGATTTTTGGATCAAGACCCAAGCAGGGTGGCTCCTAGCACCTCGGTCCTGGATCTAACCTTCAGGCTAAGGACACACACCGCAGTGGGTCTAAGAATAAGAATCAGAATGACCTTGTTGGGGGCTGGCTTGGAGGCTTCTTAAGGACATATCCTTGTAGTAACTCTGAACCTGCCCTCGTGGAGAAAAACCAGAGGAAGTATGCCTGAGGGCAGAAGAAAGGTGGGTGACTGAGTTTATCTGGGGGTGTCAGGGAGGGAGGGGCAAGTCCCAGAATAACTTCTGTATCTGTTAGATTTTACACAAAGCAAGGCTGCCTGCTAAACGGAGTTCTCGAACTTGGCTTCCGGCTTAGGGTTGAAGAGGGTTTCTCCGTTCGCTTAAATTTATAAACCGTGTTAAGAGTTTCAAGTGATTGCATTTGATGACCCACCTGACCATACAGCAGCGACAAAGGTAGAGGTCACCTCATTTCACACATAAAGACTCATTCATTCACTCACCAGGGATCCACTGAGCACCTAGTACGTGCCTGATACTCTTGAAGGTCCTGTAGATACGGTAAAAAACAGACAAAAGTCACTGCCCTGAAAGGATTAAAAACATGATCCCGCTGCATGCTGTCTATTATGTTTAAATTTCAGCTTTACCGAGTTATAATTGATAAATAAAATTGTGAGCTATTTAAAGTGTACATGGTGGCAATTTTATTTGCCTACACTTTGTGAAATGATTCTCCTCCTCTAGTTAATTAAAAAAAATTAAAAGGGGGGCGCCTGGGTGGCTCAGTTGGTTAAGCGTCCGACTTCGGCTCGGATCATGATCTCACGGTTCGTGAGTTCGAGCCCCACGTCGGGCTCTGGGCTGACGGCTCGGAGCCTGGAGCCTGTTTGAAATTCTGTGTCTCCCTCTCTCTCTGCCCCTCCCCACTCATGCTCTGTCTGTCTTAAAAATAAATAAAACATTAAAAAAAATTTTTTTAATTAAAAGAAAGAAAGAAAGAAAAAAGAAATTAATAATTAATAAATTAAATTTTATTAAATATTTTATATAATTTTTATATATTTTATATATTTTATATAAATTTATATATATTATATATATATAATATATATTTTATATAATTTAAATAATTTATTAAATAATTAATAAATTAAAAGAAAGAAAATTTCTTCTTTCTTTCTTTCTTTCTTTCTTTCTTTCTTTCTTTCTTTCTTTCTTTTTCTTTCTCTCCTTTCTTTCAGAGCATTTAAACCCTACTCTCTTAGCAAATTGCAGTTACATAATACAGTGCTATCAACAATAATCATCATGTTTTACATTAGACCTTCAGACCTTATTCATCTTACGGGGTTGTTTTTGTTTTTGTTTTTGTTTTTGTTTTTTACCAATATCCCCTTATTTCTCTCACTCTCCAGCCCCTGGTAGCCACTTATCTACTCTCAAGAAACACATTTCAGAGTCAAAGACACAAATAGGTTGAAGCAAAAGTATGGGAAAAGATAAACCGTGCAAATAGTAACCAAAGAGGGCTAGGATAGCTATACTGGTATGAGATAAGATAGACTTTGAGACAGAAATTGCTACTAGAGACAAAGAAGGACATTTTGTAGTGATTAAAAGTCTCAACCCATTAAGAAGATATAGCACTTACAAACACTTATGCACCTAACAGTAGAATCCGAAAATACATGAAGCAAAAACTGAGAATTAGAGGGAAAAATACTTTAACAATAAGAATGGGAGAGTTGAATACCCCACTTTCAGTAACAGATAAAACAAGTAGACAGAAGATCAAGAAAGAGATAGAAAAGTGGAACGACCATCTAAGCCATCTAGAACTTTCTACCTAATGACACCAGAATCCATGCTCTTCTTTTTTTTTTTTTTAATTTTTTTAATGTTTATTTATTTTTGAGAGAGAGACAGAGCGTGAGCAGGGGAGGAGCAGAGAGAGAGGGAGACACAGAACCCGAAGCAGGCTCCAGGCTCCGAACTGCCAGCCCAGAGCCCGATGTGGGGCTCGAACTCACGGACCGCGAGATCATGACCTGAGCCGAAGTTGGATGCTCAACCTACTGAGCCACCCAGGCGCCCCCAGAATACATACTCTTCTTAAGTGCATATAGAACATTCTCAGGATAGGCCATATGTTGGGGCATACAACAAGTCTGAGCAATTTTTAAAGGGTTGAAATCATGCAAAGTATGTTCTTCAACCACAATAGAATGAAATTAGAAATGAATAATGGAAGAAAATTTGAGAAATTCACAAATATGTTGAAATTAAATAAGTAATCAAATGGATTAAAGAAGGAATCACAAGGGAAATCAAAAGATACTCTGATGTAAATGAAAAGGACAGTAAAATGCATCTGAACTTGTAGCTTGCACCAAAAGCATTGACTAGAGGAAAATTTATAGCTGTAAATGCTTATGTAAAAGGGCAATACAGATATGAAATCAATAATCTCCAACAGAAGTAAATGAAATAAAGAATAGAAAAAAATCAACAAAATCAAAAGTTGGTTCTTTGTAAAGATCAACGAAATGGACATTTAGCTGGATTGACTAAGAGAAAAAATGAGAACGCTCACGTTACTAAAATCAGTAATGAGAAAAGGATATCACTACCAAACTTACAGAAATAAAAAGGGTTTATAAGGGAATATGATAAACAATTGTATGCTAATCAATTCAATGATCTGAATGAAATGGACAAATTCCTAGAAAGACATACCAAAACTGACTCAAGAAGAAATCGAAAATTAAGAAATTTTTAAAAAATATTTTTTCATGTTTTTATTTATTTTGAGAGAGAGACAGAGTGAATGAACCAGAGAGGGGCAAAGAGAGAGGGAGAGAATTCCAAAAAGGCTCCGCACTGTCAGCCTGAAGCTGAAGCTGTCAGCCTAAAACTTGAACTCACGACTGTGAGATCGTGACCTGAGCCTAAACCAACAGTCAGTTGCTTAACCAACTGAGCCACCAGGCGCCCTGAAAATTAGGAAATTTGAATAGAACTATAACAAGTAAAAACAAAAAACACACCAATCTCCCATAAACTCTTCCAAAGAATAGAAGAAGAGGGCTCTCTTCCCAACTCATTCTGTGAGGCCAGTATTCCCCTGAGAGCAAAACCAGACGAAGGTATCACAAGAAAAGAAAACTGCAGACCAATATCTTTTATGAATATAGATGCAAAAATCCTAAAAGACATTAGCAAACTGGGGGTGCCTGGGTGGCTCAGTCGGTTAAGCATCCGACTTCGGCTCAGGTCATGATCTCACAGTTTGTGAGTTCGAGCCCCTCTTTGGGTTCTGTGCTGACAGCTCAGAGCCTGGAGCCTGCTTTAGATTGTGTCTCCCTCTCTCTCTGCCCCTCCTCTGCCTACACTCTGTCTCTCTCTCTCAAAAATAAATAAACATTTAAAAAAATTAGCAAACTGAATCCATATATATAAAAATAATTATACCTCATGACCAGGTGGGATTTATCTGAGTAGCCAAAGTTGGTTTAATTTCCAAAATTGTGTAATGCACCATATAGCATAATATGTGATACAATGCAATATACCATATCTTTAAGATAAAATAAAAACCTGTATGATCACCTCAGTAGATGCAGCAAAGGTATTTGACCATCCTTTTATCATTAAAAACATTCACCAAACCAGGAATGAAAGAGAACTTGCCCCCCCTGATAAAGGACATCTGTAAACACCCCAAAGGTAACACTCTCCCTAAAAGAGAAAGATTGGATGCTTTCCCTCGAGAATCAGGAAAAGACAAGGACATTCTACTCAACATCACAGGACATCACAGGACAACATTCTAGCCAGGACAATTAGACAAGAAAAAGTAATAAGAGACACCCACTTTGAAAAGAAGGAGTAAAACTATCTCTCTTTGCAGACGACATCATCTTTTATATAGAGAATCCACTCAAAAACTACGACCACTGATGACTGAGGCATGGTTGCAGAAGTCGGTTTTATTTTTTTGACAGTAGCAATGTGACCTCTGAAAATGAAATTAGAAAACAATTGCATTTATCATGGCATACAATATATTTAGGAAGAAACTGGACCAATGAAGGTGTGAGCACTCTGCAGAGTGGAAGGACCCCTACCCCATCCAATATTCGGTTCAGATGTTAAGACTGATGATGCCACGTGGGTACCAAGAGATGACACAACGGTTTATTACTCACATAATGAAGCTTTCTGGGAAGAGCAAAACAGGTTACCCAGGCTGGTCTGAAAATGGGAAGGGAGACCGGGTGGAGTTTTCACGGTGGTTGGGGTGGATCGAGGGTGAGTACTCCCGTACATAGTTTGAGCTTTCCACCAGCACCAAGGGGAACATGCAGGCTTTCTCACCAGCTTGATGAGATATGGGCATCAGCTTGATCAGAAGTGACTGTCCATGGTCATCAAACATAAAAAAAAAAAATAGAGTCAGATTCTTTATCACAGAGGTGTAAGACTTGTTCACCGAAAACAATAGAACATAGCTGGAGGAAATTTTTTTTTAATTTTTTTTTTACCATTTTATTTATTTTTGAGACAGAGAGAGACACAGCATGGACAGGGGAGGGGCAGAGAGAGAGGGAGACACAGAATCAGAAGCAGGCTCCAGGCTCTGAGCCATCAGCCCAGAGCCCGATGCGGGGCTCGAACTCGCAGACCGCGAGATCGTGACCTGAGCTGAAGTCGGACGCTTAACCGACTGAGCCACCCAGGCACCCCCGGAGGAAATTTTAAAAGACCTAAATAAATAGAAGGGGTCCCAGGTGGCTCAGCTGGTTAAGCCTCTGATTCTTGATTTCAGCACAGGTCACGATCTCATGGTTCATGGTTTGAGCCCCGCGTTAAGCTTGGTGCTGGCCATGCGGGGCCCACTTGGGATTCTCTCTCCCTCTCTCTTTGTCCCTCCCCTGCTCACTCTCCTTCCTCAAAATAAATAAACTTACAAAAAAAGAGACCTGAATAAATAGAAAGAAGTCCCATGTCCATGGATTGAAAGATGTGATGTTGTTAAGATGATGATACTCCCCCATCTGATCCAGATTCAGTGTAACCCCTATTAAAATTCCAGCTTCCATTTCTGCATAAATTAAGAACAAAACAAAACTCCAAGACAAAGATCCAAGGTGGAGGACTCACTTCACTTCCTTATGTCAAAACTTCTACAAATGTATATCATTAAGAGACACAGTACTGGCATAAAAACATAAGAATAGACATACAGATTAATGGAATTGAATTGAATATTCAGAAACAAACCCATGTGTCTCTGGTCAGCGGAGTTTTACGAGGATGCCAAGACCATTCAACAGGAGAAATAGTAGTCTTTTCGACAAATGGTGCTGAGAAAGTCAGATATCCACTTACAAAATAATGAAGTTGGATGCCTATTTCACACCATGTACAAAAATTAGTCAGAGGGAATATAGCCTTAAATATAAGAGATCACACTAAAAACTCTCAAAGAAAACATGGGACTAAATCTTTGTGACATCGGATAAGGCAATGGTTTCTGAGATATGACACCAAAAAACAACAAAAGAAAAGATAGAAAAACTCAACTTCATCAAAATTATAACATCGGTGCTTCAAAAGACACCATCAGGAAAGTGAAAAGATAGCCATGCAACGGAAAAATAATGGCAAATTATATATCTGATAAAAGATTTGTATTCGAAATAAAGAAACCTTACATTTCCACAATAAAGACAAATAACCCAATTAAAATATGGGCAAAGAACTTGAACGGACATTTCTCCAAAGAGGATATACACTGGCCAATAAGCCCATGGAAAGATGCTCAACGTCACGAGTCATTTGAGAAAGGAAAATCAGAACCGTGAGATGGCTGTACTAATAATTTTAGTTTTTTAAAAATTTATTTATTTATTTTTGAGAGACAGAGAGGGAGACAGAGAAACCCAAGCAGGCTCTGAGCTGTCAGCGCAGAACCCCACACAGGGCTCCAACGGGGCTAAATCAAGAGTTGGACACTTAGCCGACTGAGCCACCCAGGTGCCCCAATGTACTAAGAATTTCAAGAACCAGAAAGTAACACATGTTGGGCAGGATGTGGACAAATTGGAACCCTTATACCTGCTTGCATACTTTACGAAGACGGATATTACGTTATGCGGATTGCATCTTAATGAAATTGTTATAAAAAACCACTGTCTTCCGATGGGACCTTTGTCGCTGCAGAGGAGAATAGATGGAAGAAGGGGCAAGTATAGCGGCAGGGAGGCCAGCCAGAAGGCTATTGCCATGTCCAAGCTCAGAGAAGTAACTTACACAAAATATCCAGAGGGAGCCTGTGGCACCCAGTCTCCAAAGATGGCAGCTCCTGGTGGTCACACCCTTGTGCGGTCCCCTCCTGTATTGAATCGACACTGTCCTTGGCTTGTTTCACCAACTGAAGGCAGTAGGAATCATGTTCTGTGACATCTGAGCTCAGGCAACTTCTGTAGCTGCGATTTTGGTAATCTCTGAACCGCCATGTTGAAGTTCAGCTACCCGGGAAGAGCTTGGACATTTAGGAGTGGCCCCATGGAGAGAAGAGTCTGTCCCAGTCAAGCCTCCAGATGATTCCAGGCCCAGTGACCATCTGACTACAATCACATAAGAGAGTACGAGCCAGATCAACAGAAGCATCTCCTTTGAAAGATATTAAGCGATGGTTAAGGCTTTAAGCCACTAAGTTTTGGGGTAGTGTGTTTGTAGACCTGGGCTACTGAAACAGAAATGTAAACATTCATATCAAATATATAACTGACTTTAGTGATGGTGCTAATAAATCGGCCTAGTAGGAATCACACACACTCAGAGGGCCCCTTATTTTGTGACAGGAGAACTGAGATTTTTCAGTGCTTTTACCAGGCAATTTTCCCAAATCTGTGATTCCAGAATGACTATAAACATTATTTGCCCCTTATGCATTGTTTAAAAAACTGGTTCTACTAACATGATTTATGGGCAAACTTCCTTTTTCATCTTGTATACCATATTTCCTGCCTTATGCTTGGTGTTCATTAAACAGATGCTCTGTTCTGTATAAAGGATGAAATGAACTGGGCTTAAAAGCCAATTTAAAGGGCTTATTATATTTTTATTTGTTGTTTTGAAACCATGGACACATGGGAACCCTTAGCAATAAGTTGGTCTACCATTCCTGATAGCGGTACTATTCTAATCATAATGTGGCCCTGCAAATGTGCGAACCCACTCTCTTTGAACCAGGTGTGGAAGGCAGTCCAGGGAACACGATGTCCAGGGTGAGGGGCAAGGAACTAGGACATCATAATCAATCTCGTCAAGAACCCCCAAGTATTCCCGGACCTTTAAGACAAAGCCCATTGGCCTTCCGAATCTTGGCTTTAGTTATGGGAAGTCAGACAACCTCTAGTTCAAGCCTAAGTCAGAGGGAAGAGACTTTCACAGAGTTTTCTTAGTGAAAATAAGATAAGTTTAATTCTCTTCTTGTCACATGAACCTAGTAGCAAAAGCGCTGTAGAGGGGCACCTGGGTGGCTCAGTCAGTTAAGCATCTGACCCTTGGTTTTGGCTCATGGTTTCGTGAGGTTGAGCCCCATGTCGGGCTCTGTGCTGACAACTCAGAGCCTGGAGCCTGCTTCAGATTCTGTGTCTCCCTCTGTCTCTGCCTGTCCACTGCTCACACTCTGTCTCTGTCTCTCTCTCAAAAATAAATACAACTTTATAAAAAAAAAAAACTAACAAATAAATAAAGCATTAAAAAATATTTTTAAAAAAGCGCTGTAGAGGTTTCTTTTGTGACTATGTTCAGAAACCTTCGCTCCATCCTGAAATGCATAAAACCGTAGGTGAACTTGGTCGTGTGACTTAAAAAAGTAAGTTAAGTGAAGCTTTTAAAATCTCCTCTTATCTGGGGAATGCTACAGATAGCAAGACAATTAGTTAGAGCAATAAAAGGACAAAAAGGAAACTGTTACACAGATGTTTGGCCATTCAAAGCCATTTGATGCCACCTCCCTAGCAGGGAATGGAAGAGAGAAAAAGTTGAAAGTTTTTGCCCCACCCACTGCTAGCTCTATGTTAATAGTAGAGCCCCATAGGATTAATATTACACTTTGGGAGACTTATTCCTGAGAATCCTCTACATTTTGTGTAACAGGTGCCCTGATACTCATTGGTAGCTGTGACTCACGTTGGGCCGTGTAGCACCACCTGGGTCCAGCAGCCATTTAGAGCAGAAGTCAGGACACACAGAGGTAAAGACACAGAGAGGAACTTAGGAAAAGAGCATATTTGGGATGAAGAAGACATACTTTAAAGAAGACTTGAAACACGTTCCTCCTTGGAGCGGACAACTGACTTTTTGTTGTTGAAGTTTTTCACTGTTTTGTTTAGTTTTTCTAAATCCCTTCCCATTGCGAGTCTTGGGAGGAGGTAGAGTCCTGTTTCCCTTTCTGGATGCAAAGGGATCAGGAACCTTCGGTGCCCCCTCTCTTCCTCTCTGGAAGCCAGGGCAAGACATATGACCATCATGGAAATTGCTCATTCCTGGTTTATCCACTTCCTGTGACAAAAATTGCCGTTAGCCTTAGTCTCGGTTGCTCTGTATTCCCTCACTTTCTAACTCACCCTTACCCCCTCACTCCTCACCAAGGCATGGTTACCTTAACAGCTTTGTCGGTAACAAAGAAAAATATTTTGATCTTCAGCTGCCCAATTCATGGGTTTGCCTCTCAACTGGTTCTAGAATCTGGAAGGGGAAAAAAACAAAGAAACAAACAAAAAAAGAAGCAAACAAAGAAAACCCTCTACAATGGTACTGATCATGAGCTTTCAGAAAAACCCAGTATCTTAAGTCATGGACTAAGACACTTGTGAAGTAAATAGATATCAAACTGGGGGCCCAAATACCATATGGAAAGCAGAATGAGTGTCCCAGCTTGCCGAGAGTTGATGGCTTTCTACCTTAGCCTTGAGTAAGCAGGGCTACTGTGGGGGGAATTAACCCATGTGACTCATTGCAGACTGTGTCCAGAGGAAAATGACTGATGTTTTACAGGCAGAGAAGATCTTAGGAAATACAGATCTCTTGCGGCACCTGGGTGGGTCAGTCGGTTAAGCGTCCGACTTCGGCTCAGGTCATAATCTTGTGGTTTGTAAATTCGAGCCCCGCGTCGGGCTCTGTGCTGACGGCTTGGAGCCTGGAGCCTGTTTCTGATTCTGTGTCTCGCTCTCTCTCTGCCCCTCCCCTGCTCATGCTTTGTCTCTATCTCTCAAAAATGAATAAATGTGGGGGCGCCTGGGTGGCGCAGTCGGTTAAGCGTCCGACTTCAACCAGGTCACGATCTCGCGGTCCGTGAGTTCGAGCCCCGCGTCGGGCTCTGGGCTGATGGCTCGGAGCCTGGAGCCTGTTTCCGATTCTGTGTCTCCCTCTCTCTCTGCCCCTCGCCCGTTCATGCTCTGTCTCTCTCTGTCCCAAAAATAAATAAAACGTTGAAAAAAAAAATTAAAAAAAAAAAAAAAAATGAATAAATGTGAAAAAAAATTTTTTTTTTAAATGCAGACCTCTTAAGACCTTAACAAATCTGGTCCATGCAGGCCATTATATACACATTACTGTACTTCGACTCTGACCTACTGCAGACAAAGCTGAGGTGGGGGTTGGATCATTTTAGAAGTTGGTAGGTTGAAAATATCTGGTGGCCATTATGTTTCCTCAGACAGGACTTGAATTATTTTTTAACATTCATTCATTTTTGAGAGACAGAGCATGGGCAGGGGAGGGTCAGAGAGAGAGGGAGACACAGAATTGGAAGCAGGCTCCAGGCTCTGAGCTGTCAGCATGGAGCCTGACTCCGGGCTCGAACTCACGAACCGTGAGATCATGACCCGAGCCGAAACTGGACGCTTAACCGACAGAGCCACCCAGGTGCTCCAATCAGACAGGACTATAAACTGTTGCTTGCGTTGTGACTTAGCGGGCTGCATTCTAGCACCTATACCAAATTCCGGTCTCTTCTAGGTATTCTGAGCGGCATTTGAGGCCAAGAGGGAATTCTCACTGCAGAAGGGCTAATCTCTGTGCATCACTCTGCTCGAAGCTTGCTGTAATAAAATACCACTGACCGAGGGGTTTCCATAACAAAAATGTATTTCTCACTGTCTGGAGGCAGGAAGCCCAAGACCAGGGTGCCAGCGTGGTCCCTTCTGGTGAGAGTTTCCTCCTGCTTCTGGACTGCTGCCTTCCTTTTGTGTCCTCACATAGTGAAGAGAGAAAGGACCTTGGTGTCTCTTCCTCTTCCTACGAGGGCACTGATCTCATCACGAGATATTTACCATCCAAGGCATCAAAGGAGGTCTAAGGAAATAGCGACATACACCCCCTATATGACACAGCCGTCCCAACTCCCGGGTATTGACCCTGGAGGAATCCAAGTGTGTGTTTGCACAAAAACCTGTACTCTGATGTTTATGGCAGCCATCTTCCAAATCACCAGAAACAACGCAGATAAGCTTCAGTGGGTTTATGGAGAAACAAACAGTGACATATCCGTACACCGGAGTATTACTTGGTAATAAAAAGTAATGAACGATCGATAAGTGCAACAATGCAGATAAATCACAGAGGCGTTCCACTCACCCAAAGAAGCCAGTCTCAAATGTTGCATACTGTATGATTTCATTGAAATGAGCACCTAGAAAAGGCTGACTATAGCAGCAGAGAATGGAGCGATCACTGGGGGGTAAGGGTGGTGGGTAGGTGTGATTACGAAGGGGCAGCGTGCAGGTGAACCCTACTTTTTTGGGTTATCGGAACTGTTCCATAGCCTGGATGTGGTAGTGGTCACAGAAACACGTACGTGGAAAAAACTCATAGAACTGAATGCTTTTTGCTACACGATGTCAGTTTCATAGAACTGAATGCTTTTTGCTACACGATGTCAGTTTCACTGTATATTAAATTAAAACACACAAGCACACATGTCCGGGATAAAGTGCAAAGGTAGAGAAGAAATGCAAAAGGCATTTGGGGTCATTAATCCAAACTCACCTTATGCATGTTAGAGGGAGAGGAAGCAAACTTGAGAAACGGGTGAAATTGCTAGACAATCAGCTGAGTCTTCTAAGGGTTAATGAGAGCAGGTGAAAAAAAAATCTCTAGATTTTTTACAAGACAAAGAAATAGTACTCGAGGCCTAGGATGTTCGTTTTTTTTTCTCTCCCCTCCCTTCCCCTTCTTTCCACTCCCTCTCCTCCCCTCCCCTCCCCTCCCCTCCCCTCCCCTCCCCTCCCCTCCCCTTCCCTCCCCTTCCCTTTCCTTCCTCTCTCTTAAAGATTCCAGTAAGGAGAAATAGCACTCACTGGGCCCCTAGCGGCACGGACTTCCCTTTAAGTTCAAAGACCACTGAGAGGGATTTCATAGCTAAGAAATGTGGGAACAGGGCAGACGTTTCTGAAGCCGCAGGTTTATTTGTTCCAGACAATTCCACGTCAAGAGGCAGTGACAATGGCTAGGGGAGCACGGGATAGAGAAACAACTCCTGCTCTGAGAAACCACTAGACAAAGCCTATGCTAATCGCAGTACTGAGTTGCTTGGAGGGCAAGTCTCAGCAAAGAGGTTGAAATCAAGAGGTTTTGAATGTAAACCGAGAGAAGAAAGCCGTTTTCATGGAGATCTGGTGATATGGTCGCCAACACCAATTTTGAAAGCTTGTGAGAAGCCTGGGATATTGTCAGTGGCAGGGTCTGGGAAAGTAGAAGCAAACAGAAGGACTGTTCTCCGAGGTATGTTGAAATATAGAGTGGTAACTGGCCTTTTCAGGAGAAATCTTTGCCCACTTGGGTATTCAGAGTACGAACTCTGGGAAACTGACTCAGTTTGTAGGAGATTATGGTAAAGTGAGGCCCCAAAAAGATTTTTACCACCTCCTTTCCTTTCTTCATAAACCTAGTCCCTGTTCCGTCCCCTTTTCTAAAATAATAATAATGATAATAATTAATAATAATAATAAATTGTATGACTGGGGGTTAGTTGTATTTTCTAGTCTTAGTGGGCGGAGGACTGGAGCTATATTTATCTCAAGCTGTTAATTATTTTTTTAACTCGTTTTTAATGTGTATTTATTTTTGAGAGGGAGAGAGATTCAGTGCGAGTTGGGGAGGGACAGAGAGAAAGAGAGAGAGACGCAGAATCCGAAGCAGGCTCCAGGCTCCGCACTGTCAGCACAGAACCCGACACGGGGCTCGAACTCACAGACCGTGAGATCATGACCTGAGCTGAAGTCGGCTGCCCAACCGACTGAGCCACCCAGGCGCCCCTCGAGTTGTTAATTGTTCAATTCTTTGATGGCAGGATGTAGAAGGCTTGGAACATTCACATTCTGCTTGGCAGAGTGGGGGTGAGGAATGTAAAATGGAAAGTAGGTAGGTAGTTCCTTACAAATTTAAAATTTTTTAAGTTTATTTATTTATTTTTAGAGAGAGAGAGAGAAAGAGACAGCACAAGCTGGGGAGAGACAGAGAGAGAGAAAGAGAGAGCACGAGCTGGGGAGAGACAGAGACAGAGAGAGGGAGGCAACGAATCTGAAGCAAGCTCCAGGCTCTGAGCCGTCAGCAGAGAGTCCGATGTGGGGCTCGAACTCACAGACTGTGAGGTTGTGACCTGAGCCGAAGTCGGACGCTTAACTGACTGAGCCACGCAGGCGCCCCCAAATTTAAACATTTATTTAAAACTTTTGGGGATAATGGATATATTCATTATCTGGATTGTAGTGATGGTTTCGATCATATATCAAAATTATCACATTGTACACTTTGGATATGTGCGGGTTGTCATATGTTTACTCTACATCAGTGAATCTGGTAAGAATTATTGCGTGCGGCCACCTGAAATCAAGTGTCCATCAAGAGACAGGATTTGAGGGGGCAGTGAATTGTTCAAATGTGATATAGGAAGCATGAGGGATGCAGAGATTGCACGGGAGGGGCTGCATCTAATATCACAAAATAAAGAAAAGATAACAATATCAGGTTCCTGAGTTCTCTATGCCAGTTGTGGGCTGAAAACCCAGTTTTTGTGATTATCATGCTCCAAGAATCTCTTATCTTCTGCAGCCAATCGGGTTAGACTCTCAGAAAACTGCCCCCAGTGCTTGGTCCTAAATGTCTGCCCTCGCCAGGATGCTCACGTGGGTTCTGTGAGGCGCAGTAGACATTTCCGGGGATTACGCATCACAGGAAGGCAGGTTCCCAGAGAGCCTCTAGGAGTCCATTACAAAATCAATATCAGGACAAGGCTTACACATCAGATAGAACTTTGCTAGTTAACAGTGGCAAAATAGGGAAAACATGTGAACTCTGAGGGCCATCAACTAAGGTGGGGTCATATTTTCAGATTAGGTTGAGTTTACGTAAGTGTCCTTAGCGATTCCATAGTCAGTGTCCCAACTTGAGCATCTGGGAGTAAGTCTAGTACTTTGCTTACCTAAATCCAGATTTAGCCTATCCTAGATAGGTACCGGGAGTGACTTGGTACAGTGCAGAAATATATTTCTTCGGGAGAGATACATGCGGGAGGTATTTATGCTATGAGATTTAGCCTTTAATGTCCAGCCATATTCTTTCAGGAGACCCTCAGTAAAGCCTCGGCACTAAGATCTTTTGACATATGTTGGTGAGGGGAATCCTAACAGTTTTTGAAAAACAGTTCGGTAGGCTGAGGACGTTGGGGTGAGGTGTTACCATTAAAATGAACTTCCTGACTAACTAGGGAATGGGGGCATAGAGGATCTAGGGCTGGGGTAGACGAGCAACAGCACTTAACTTCCAGGGGCAAAATGGCGGCAGTTATCACACTAGACAACAGGGCTTTGCAGTATTCAGAAAGGTCCGATGGCGGAGCACTTTGTCGCGGGCGACTTAAGAGAAAATCACCCAAGGGACTTAATTTCTATTAGTCAAAAGACCAAAAAAAGACTCCTCCAGATTTCTTGAGCAGAAACTTGAGTTACATCACCACAATGGAGTTGCAATAAAATCTACTAACTTCTCACACAGGAGTCAGTTCAGAGGTGCGGAGTTCCTTGAGACAGGAGCCGATGTTCTTGAAGCCCTCGTGATAACATAACAAATAAATACTGTGAGTCTGTATCCTAGCTTTTTGCAAGGTGATTAATGGTTATTCCCAAGGCAACGGTGACCTAAGGAAATGAATGCATCCCTCTTTGGGGGGGGCTTCCCGGGCACTTTCCGAGGACTCAGAATACCATTTCAGTTCACCAAAATTGTGTCATCAGTGGAGATGTGACCCAAATGTACTCCACAGATGAAATCTTTGGGCTCCCAAACTCATTCCATGGTTGGTTTCCCAGTTTCTGGATGAGTAGTTGGAACAGAGGCTCGAGAGTTATCAGCATTCCATCATTGTCTCGTGGGTTTCTGATGGAAAGACGTTCGTTAGTAGGAAGGTCCACGTAGAAGTCCCTAAATCTCACTCTCCCTGCTGAAAGAGTGTAGAACAAAACACTGCTGTGAATACCACGGAGATTGGTGCCACTAGGAAAAGTCTGTAAAATGCGAAGAAAATACTTTCTTTTATGTGTTTATTTAATTCTCCGCTTGAGGTTGGCTCTTGGTGAGGACTTGTAGAGAGTGACACTACACTGTCAGAGGTGGGATCATGCGACTCCCATGAAAGCTGCTCATTTAGATATGGTTCCTTTCCTGGAGCAAACGAATATAGCTCCCGGAAACCGATACGAATGTGTATTTGATATCTGATATCAAACATATTTGATGATTTTTTTCTAATAAGGGCAGAATTTGCGTTACTTTGGCCGTAACGGCGGTACACTTTTGCCCTTAACCTCGACAGGTGGGTCAACATTGAGTCTCATGATTTCAGATGCGATCTACATGCTAACCACCCCAAATCTAACTGAGCGTTCTCCCCCAAATCCAGACCGGCATATTCAATTGTCCACTTGGTAGCTCCAGTTGGATGTCTCACGGGGACCTCAAGTTTCATATGTTCAAAAGTAAGCCTTTGATCTTCTTGCCTTTTCCATCTCAGTTAATGGCAACCTTATCATTCTAGTTGTACAAGACCAAAAATAAGAAGAAGCGAACAAACAAGAAAACGTCCCCAAACAAAACCATGCTGTTCCATTATGTTGAGGAATGGGACCAGGGCCTAGGAAATAGGAAATACACCAGCTACTCTAGGGAAAGAGGATAGTAGGGTGTGTGCTCGGTTAGAATTCCACCACCCGCGCTTGGAGCTCGGGGTGGGAGCTTGGCAAATTGCTTTAAACTTCCCGAGCCTCAGTTTCCTCATCTGTAAAATGGCAGTAACCACAGCCAGGTCCTCGTAAGGCTTTCGTGCGGCTCAAAGGAGTTAACATACGTAGTCAGGACGGGGTCCGGCACACAGAACACAATAAATGATCGTGTCTTGGTTGAGACACGTATTTCACAGGATGTGAGATGAATCTCTGAAAAATGTTGGAGCTTGCCACCTGCAAGACGTTTGGGGTACTGCTAAGAGAGGGAGAGAATGCAGTGAGCTAAGCTATATTTGAGTCCCTTGCCACCCCGTCCCCAAAATTACAAGGTTTAAAACGGAACTCAGAACAAGAGAACGTTTTCTTGGATGAAGTGCAAATGCCTTTGTTCCCTTATAACCTTGAAGGTCCTCATACAGTCTGTGGCAATTAGATAAGAGAAACCAGAGGAGGCTGTGTCCTTTCCATCAATTAACATTTTGAGAAACCAGCTCTTAACTTGTTAATGGTTCTTGAGTGGACACCGAATTCTCGCCCATGAGGCTCTGAGTGATAATGTGACCTCAATTGCCCATAATGAACTAGGTATTAGCTAATCCACTTAGCCACAAATTAGGCATGTGCAGGAGAGCTGTGACAAGCCTGCCCAGATGCTTCCCTCTCCCGCATTTTTTTTTTTTTCTTTTTAGCATCAAGTAGATTATATTCGACAGCCTTTTTTCAGTTAGGTTGGAGCCATGTGGTGGGTTGAAGCCATGTGCGCAGTAAGAAGCAACATATCACCTTCCATGTGTGTCTTTCCCCCGTCCATGGGGCTGGACATCAAGGAACCCAACATGGCTTCCCGCAGATGGAAGGTACCCGGATGACTGTGACGTTACTTGCAAGAGAGACCTCTGAACCCGCTTCAGACCGGAATGTGGGTAAGACATACATGTTTACTGCATAAAATACTACTAAGATCTGGGGGCTGTTTACAATAGCAGCTAGCACTGACTCTCCTGGCCAACAAAGAGCCTTCATCATCCAGTGGTAGTTAAGACCAAGCCAAGTGGGTCCTCAAGGCAAAGGTCAGTTGCATGAGCATGTAGTTCACACTCCTGGCACACCTGCTCCTGTCACACTGCCAGCTCCCCACTCCCACACCTGTGGTGGCTTCATGGGGGTCTTTGTTGTGGGAGCACCCAATAGCTTTCCAATGAACTCCTTTACGGCTCAAGTTAGCCTGTGTCCTACACCCAAGATACACTCACCTTCTTCAAATTTTGAAGGGAGGTAGGAGGTTGTGCAAACCGCAGACAAAACCCAAGGAGTCTAGATTCTACCTAGAAAATCAACCGGGTCCTCTGCCCATTCTGAAAACAGGAATCGAATGGAATTATACACACTAAACAGGGCGAATAAGGGAATATTAGGGAATAAGGAACACAGGGAATAAGCACAGATTCAACGTATCAGACATGGACTCTTTCTGCTATAATCTGATTATAGAGGGGAAAACAGGTACAGATATTGTCAGTCAGCCTCTCAAGGTCACAGAGCTGGACAATGGCAAATCCAAGACAAAAATCTGGCTCTCTCGAGTCTCATTTTCTTGCAGTTTACTGTCAAGGGCACCCGGGGAAGGGGCGGACTCACAGAGGGCATCTTCTGAAGGCTGTGTCACCAAGAAAACACAGTAGTGATGCTTCCAGGAGGCACCTTGTGAAATAGCGAGACTGAACTGATAAGGCCGGAGAGAGATCATATAAAGCGACTCTGTGGACGTTGCCGTCTCCTTAATCAAGCCGTAATATTTGAATGTTAGCACTTTTCTTTGAACGTATGCCCGCAAATAAAGCGCATTATGTTGAAAATTCCATGGTCTTCTTCCAAAAAGTCACCTGTGACTCCACGAGAAGTAAATAGCGTATGCCCATCTACAGTTAGAAGTAAATGCCTCTCAACCAGCCTGTGTGCCAATGGGTGAATTGGCTGGTACATCTGAACGCCCTGAATCGAAAATGGTAGAACATCTATAGGCACACAGAATACAGAGTAGTCGAGTAATTTAATAAGATCCTAGAATTTCAGACATTAGATGTGATCTTGCTCAATAGCATCATTTAACACGTGGGGAACCGAGGCTCAAGGAAGGTAAATGAATCGGTCACACCTGCCTACTTGATTGGTGTCAGGTTCATTGCTGGGTGTCAGGTTCATTGCTGGGCTCAGTCAGGATTCTGCACTGGGCAAAGTTCAGGGCTCCTCACGCTTGAATGTTCTTGAGAACCACCTGGGGATGTGGTTAAATGTGGGTTTTGAGGTGGTAGAATTGAGCTGTGGCCCAGGATTCTGGATCGAACATGTGCCCAGGTGATACTAAGGTTCGCATAACCACTCACATTTGGTGGGGAGCTTTACCACGAGCTACCTGAACCCCCACCTGAAGATTCTGATTAATTTGCTCTGCGCTGCGACCTGGACTTTGTTTTCTTCAATACTCCCCAGATGATTTTAGTATGTGACAGAGTCTGAGAAGCACCATGCTAGGGTCACCTTATTTTATGTGGAAAATAATTGTTTGCAAGGACAATGGCCTTTCGCCATTCTCTAATTTTTAGAAAATTTGCACCGTTGTTCTTACCGGTAGAGCTAATTAGAGCTGGTCCAGTGAGGTCATGGTTGGCAAATTAATTATCACAAGGTTGGTGAGCAGGTTGACCCCTTGCGGTAAATACAGTTTATGACTTTGACGGAATCAACGGTTATCTAGACAAATAGAGTCTCCTACGATAAACATTCATAGCTGATAAAGGCCATAAATCAACCGTCTTTGGGAATATTAAAACCAACATTTTAATATTCCAGGAAAATCCTAATCTTCTTAACCAACGGATTTAAATACTCACCTTTACGGTGACAAGATAGACAATAGGTAGAGATTTAAGGTAAACTTTATGGTGACTTCTGTCAATAGGCACCAAACCTCTGTAAAATACGTAACAGGTTATTAATTCAATGCTTTGATTTCTCAAAAGCGCTCACATTCCAAAGCTTATTAAATTTCATTAAAATCCTCATGGCTTCTGATTTGAAGTCGAATTTTAACTAAACCTGAATCCAAGGTAATCAGAGATTCATTTCCATCCTCCTGAGGTCCTTTTTCTTTTTCCATCATCACACGATCTCCCTGCACCTTCCAATATTTGTATCAGTAACACGTTTTCTGGGTATCTTAGTAAAGAATAAATTACAGATTCATCTCCTAGAATTCCCTGAGACTGTTAAAGATAGCAAGTCAAAAAGGAAATAATTCAATGGGTAAGATGCAGTGTTGTTTGGGACTGGAAGGGAGTCTTCTAATCCAATCTTAACTTGCTGATAAACAAGAACCTTGGGGAGGCCATTTGCTCCATGCGTCTGCCTTGGCTACAGAACATCGATCTTGGCGAGCGGATCCAAATCGAGACCCGTAAACCTACATCTCTTTGGAGTTACAGATGGCTGATGTTTGGAATGGGCTTTGTATATTGAATTGTATATTGTATAGCGAAACTAGTCCTTCTAAGGACTCTTCCCCAAAAGGCACACTGCCTTTTTAAGACCTTGGCAGTAATTGGCCAACTAACAACTTTAGAGGCAAAGCTTGTGCCCTATGAAAGGCGAAATGGCTTGATTTCCCTAGAGCTGGGATCTCCCTAGGAACATGACCCAGAGAGACTAAACTTCCTTTTCTGAGGTACAGCAGGTGTAGTGTGCAGAGTAATGTCCCCTCCAAAGGTGTCTACACCCAAAGCCCCGGCACCTGTGACTACGTTTGGTTGCACGGCAAAGGGTACAGATGGCATTAAGGATGCTTATCAGCTGACTTTCAAGTGCGAGATTCTCTTGGGTTATCTGGGTGGGTCCAATGTCATCACAAGGGTCCTTAAACGTGGAAAAGGGAAGCAGAGCAAGGGAACCAAAGAGGTGAAAACATGAGCAGGACTTGGCCTGAGGTTACCTTCTTTTTTTTTTTTTTAATGTTTATTTATTTTTGAGAGAGGGAGAGAGAGAGAGAGAGAGAGCATGCATGTGAGTGGGGGAGGGGCAGAGAAAGAGGGTGAGAAACAGAATCCCAAGCAGGCTTTGCACTGTCAGCACAGAGCCTGACACGGGGCTCGATCTCATGAACCGCGAGATCATGACCTGAGCTGAAATCAAGAGTTGGATACTTCACTGACTAAGTCAGCCCGGCGCTCCAAGGTTGCCTTCTTTGATGATGGCAAAAGGGGCTATAAGACCAAAGAATCTGAACAGCCTCTAGAACGGGAATGGATTCTCCCCCCAAAGCCTCCAGAAAGGAATGTAATCCTGACGACACCTTGATTATAACTGGGGAGACCCATGTTGGACTCCTGACCTCAAGACTGGTAAGATAATGGGGCGCCGGGGTGGCTCAGTCGGTTAAGCATCCAACTTCAGCTCAGGTCATGATCTCGAGGTTCATGGGTTTGAGCCCCGCATTAGGCTCTGGGCTGACAGTCCGGAGCCTGCTTGGGATTCCGACTCTCTTCCTCTCTCTCTGCCCCTTCCCTGTTCACGTTCTGTCTCTCTCTATTTCTAAAGAATAAACATTAAAAAACAAAAAGACCGGTATGATAATGAATGGATATTGTTGTAAGCCACCAAGTTGGTGATGGTTTGTTAGAGCAGCGACAGGAAGGTGACCGGCAGGAAAACTGAATCCTGCCGCTTCTTGAATTTTCCCCAGAGAATTCAAGGAAAATCATCCACAGCAACGTTTCTGTTGCCGTTTATGATAGAAAACCCTTCTCGGTAGGTCCCGCCTCCTTTGCTGCTGCTTCTTTTCCAAGCTCAGCCTTCTTCGGTGGTTTGAAGGGATCATCCTCTCCTCTGCGATAACCACGGTCGGCAGCACACGCGTTTACGAGGGCGCTCAGCCCACGGCGGCCAAATGATTTCCTTCGTGTCTTTCTTTCTTACTCTGTTAGGAAAGAGACATCCCTTTCCTTCCTGACAGCCAGTGTTGGGCAGCCTCGTGATCGTTCTGCCCTTTACATTTGACAGACTGATTGAATACCCACAGCGCATCAAATGCATGGCAAGTATTTGGCTATTGCTCGCTGCAGGTAAATTAAGGTAAAATCTCTGGGCCTTTTAGGCAGAACTGTGATCGGCTTCGTTCTTGGTGGTGTTCCATGTCCCTTCTATAGGGAGTCATGGCCCGTTTATCAGGGTCCAATCGTTATTTTGTTTTAAATGTTTATTTATTTATTTTTGAGAGAAAGAGAGAGAGAGGGAGACCCAGAATCCGAAGCAGGCTCCAGGCTCCGAGCTGTCAGCCCAGAGCCCGACACCCATCACGGGAGTCAAACCCCCAAACTGTGAGATCGCGACCTGAGCCGAAGTTGGGTGCTTGACCGACTGAGCCACCCAGGCGCCCCCTCAGGGTTGAGTTAGGAGAATCTTGTCTCACCCAATGGCGTGAGGTGAGAGGACAGCCCTGCCATTAAACTGTAGTTATCCCGACTAATCTAGGAGTAGTTCTGTGGTCTTGGGCAGATTATATAACCTAGTTGTCAGTTTCCACATCTGTAAAATGGGGATCTTAATAACATGTGGTACAAAGATCTTTTGTCTTTCTTTTTTTTTTTTTTTTTTCAACGTTTATTTATTTTTGGGACAGAGAGAGACAGAGCATGAGCGGGGGAGGGGCAGAGAGAGAGGGAGACACAGAATCGGAAACAGGCTCCAGGCTCCGAGCCATCAGCCCAGAGCCCGACGCAGGGCTCGAACTCACGGACCGCGAGATCGTGACCTGGCTGAAGTCGGACGCTTAACCGACTGCGCCACCCAGGCGCCCCACTTTTGTAAGAAGCAAATAAGATAATCCAAAAAGAACTGAAATACTACTCGGGGTTCTCGTTATTATAACACACTGTTCTTTACTTTTATGGCCTTAATCGCTGAGAAACTTAAATCTGTCGATCGGTTCTTGTGATTTTTCAGACACTGTATATCCGTGCTCGTGATTTATTTAAACCCTGCCCCCATTGCTTTTGTCACGTCAGGCTTTTCTTTATTTTGTAATTTAAGAATCATTTTGCTTTTTATTTGTATTAAAACCTTTATTTCGTCCCCTCTAAATAGTTTCCGTGTGCGACGGTATAGAAATGATTCATATGAAAAACATCTATAAAACTGAAATGCCTATTTCCCTCAGAGGCATCTGGCGAAGATAAAATGAGAGAAGGTATTGAAATTTGTTTTGGAGATAAACCTCCTTTTGCAAACGGCCCAAGTGCAATCAACAGTTACGTCAAGTTCATGGATTAAAGAACACGATGCTTGTGTTAGTTTGCAAAGGCTGCTGTCACAAAGTGCCACCCACTGAGTGGCTGCGAAAACAGACATGTCTGGTGTCCCAGTTCTGGAGGCAGGAAGTCTGAGGGGTCTTTTGTGTGTGTTTTTTGGTTTGTTTGCTTTTGTTTTTGTTTTTGTTCGTTTTTTTCCCAAGGGCAGCGAGGAAGAATCTGTTCCATGATTCTCTCCTAGCTCCTGGCGGTTTTTGCTGACAATCTTGGGCGTTTGGAGTTCCTCAGCTGGCTGACGCATCACCCCATCTCACGTTCACATGGCCTTCTCTGTGTGTGTGTGTGTGCCTGTCTCTGTGGCCAACTTTCCATTTTTACAAGGATAACAGTCCTTGAGATTAGGGCCCACCCTAATGACCTCATCGTAACTTGATCACTTCTATAAAGACCCCATCTCCGGGGAACATCACATCCTAAGGGACTGGGGTTAAGGACTCCAACATATCTTTCTTGAGGAGACAGCTTTGAACCCCTACTGGTGTTTCCGGTTTAGAAATATTCGTAACATATGAGTTAACAGAAAATTTGGCTTCTGCTAAGTTAGCTTTGTGCTCGGCTCTGTCGCGGAAAGAGGGGTAGTCTTTTGACCCTTGGACTCTCAAACAAGTAACAGCCACTCTGGGCTCAATGAGGGATGAGAGGGTCTCTGAGCACCTCTCCTGCTGTGACATATGATGTCTCTATGAATAGATTCGGTAGTAACTCACATTTCTGAAGCACTCCTCAACGTACCCAGCGCTCTCGGGGTATTTCATTCCAATGAGAACCATGTGAGGTGCCCATGATCACCCCTGCTATTTTGGAGGTCCAGAAAATAAGTCACTTGTCTGTGCTTTCACTGCTGCCGACTGTCATCCCCTGACACCGCTCCGAACTTTGTGAGGCTAAGGCCTGAAAACGTTTCGGAAAATTAACATCTGCATCCTGTCACGATAATTAATGCCGCGATTTATTTTTTTTTTTAATTTTTTTTTTTAATGTTTATTTATTTTTGAGACAGAGAGAGACAGAGCATGAACGGGGGAGGAGCAGAGAGAGAGGGAGACACAGAATCGGAAACAGGCTCCAGGCTCTGAGCCATCAGCCCAGAGCCTGACGCGGGGCTCGAACTCACGGACCGCGAGATCGTGACCTGGCTGAAGTCGGACGCTCAACCGACTGCGCCACCCAGGCGCCCCAATGCCGCGATTTAAATTTTATGCAGAGTGTGCCAGAAGATGGCATCTGACCCAGGGCTTGACACAGAAGAACACTTAAAAAAAAACAAAAACAAAAACCCATTCTGCGCTCTGCGTACCGGGTTTGCGAACGCCGAAATATCACATACCACCACCTTTCAGACGTTGTGCGGAAGTGGATCACTTAGGGTTACCAGCAGTTATCTCCACTATGAATGCCACTCCTTGAAGAAAAGGAATTTATTAGGGTCAGTGGATTTAAGCCTTCAGCGAATTTATTTTCAAGGCTCGAGGAACCCGCTGGATTATTTCTACTTGGAAAAAAAAAAGAAGAAAAGGTATAACAAGCTGACGCAACTGTGAGTGTTTGGGAAACCTGTTTTCAGAGGTCCTACTTCTGATTTTATGTAATCCGTTCTTGTTGGTTTTCCTGCAGGCCAGCTGGGATAAAAATAGGTAAACGGCGCAAGGTATTGCATTTTGGCTCTAAAATTAACAATCGTGTCCGCCATAAAATGGCTAGAGTCTCTGAGATGCAGGGTCCGTGTTAGGCACAAGGTGATGTGCAAACATGGGTGATGTGGGCTCTCGAGTCAAGGGGTTAGCGGTCATGGGCGAGGTCAGGTCCCCAGAGAGTGGGATGGAGCATGGGAGCCACCCACTCGGGGTGCGCTGGGCTTTTCAAGAAGGGAGAGTTTCCCGTGTGCTTTTGCGGTGGGAACGGAGGTTTCATTCCGTGAGATGCCAATGGAGTGGCTTTTTTTTTTTTTTTAACATTTATTTATTTTTGGGACAGAGAGAGACAGAGCATGAACGGGGGAGGGGCAGAGAGAGAGGGAGACACAGAATCGGAAGCAGGTTCCAGGCTCTGAGCCATCAGCCCAGAGCCCGACGCGGGGCTCGAACCCACGGACTGCGAGATCGTGACCTGAGCTGAAGTCGGAGGCTTAACCGACTGAGCCACCCAGGCGCCCCTGGAGTGGCTTTTAAAGGATGGTGGGATTTTCGGATGAGGAGGGAGACCAAACTTTCATGGAGTTCCTACTGCCTGCTAGCCATGGTGCTAAGGGTCTGGTGTATTACAGGGACGGATCTCACATAGCTCCGGAGCTGGGGTGTGCTGGGAGAGGCTATGCCCGGGGAAACTGGCTTCTGGTTCCCTCACCCTCCATAATTACTCAGGACCAGGGGAAGGGAAGATTGCTCTGTTTCAGTCACCTGCACATGGTTGATAGGCAGGCCAGTAGGTATCTAACTGCCGTCATGAGGTGATCCGATGGGAAGGAGTCCAGGAGGGTATAACCTTGTGCCCAAGGCATAGAAAATTCTTCTCATCTGGGAATCCTCGCTCAGAGCAAGTGGTATGATCCACAGGTCTGATTCCCATGGGAGTGCTGGGGTGTGAGACGCTGTACCTCCATCCGGAACAAGGGGTGTGCACATCTCTGTGTATCCCCGTATTTTTGTCACTAAAGAAACTTTAAATCTGTAACCGATGGCGTCAGTAGACCCCTAGTCAGTCCCATCACTGTCCCATTGTGACAATCACGTCTCTCTCTGATTCATGTTATTCCATCTGACCAAGAAGAACCCTACCTACTGTTGTTGGCCAATAGCCAAAGACAGCCTCGAATGTCCCTGCAGTGGACAAAGCTTGACTGGTCACTTTCCAAAGCAAAGAGAGTCAGAACATGGTGGGGATGAGGTTCCTCAGAGCGGGATGCTTAGGAAGGGACAGCCAACCATCTCTGGGAACCCATAAGCCCACACCGATTTACCGCCCGCGGCTCTATTCTGGAACTCAGATACTCAGGCTGGGAGATGTTAAGCACTCGCCGGGGACATGTTGACCCTAGGTCTAGCAAGGGCATGGCAAATACTGTAGGTTGGTGGCAAGGTCAGACGGGAAGTGAGCCCGGCAAGGTGGCAAGTCATGATGGAGGACAGCTTTGAGTGTCACGCCTGGGAGACTTCATCTTGTTCCACAGGCAATGCCCAGCCACTGAGGGTGTTTGAGCAGAGGCATGGTTAGAGCTGGATGTCAGCGGCACGCGGGTGGTCCCAGGCAACCGAAGAATACAGGGACCAGATGCAGAGGCTGGTAGAAAACCAATAAATGGACTCGTAGGACATTCCATGAGGCTGTTAAAACTATCCTAAGGAAGAAAAAAGGACAATGCTAGTAATTCAACATCATCCTGCCTTTCACATGATTGTTTCTGGTGGTAAATTCTTATCCTTTTCCGTGAAAGTGGTCTGTGATTCTTAATGTTGATGTGGTAGTTCTGAAAGCGAGTTCCCTAGAGCAGCAGCCTCAGCGGCATCTGGGAACTTGTAAGAGGTGCAGCTTCCGAGACCCCACGCAGACCTACTGAATCAGATACCCTGGGGGTGGGGCCCGGAAATCCGCAATTCGACCCCTTTTCCAGGTGTTCCGATGCTTGGCGGCCCAAGTCAGAGAACCCCTCTGCTAGGTGGAATGTCTGTAAGTCCGGCACATGTTGGGTATGGGCAGATCTTGGCAACTGTTACATTGTTGAAATAAAAGAAAATCCCTCCACACGCTAAAAACTCAGTAGCAGTCGGGCCGGCATGTTAGTGCTATCCGTGCATTCCACACTTGGACTTGTTTGGTATTAAAATATCTCTTCCTGTGTCTTTGGAAATATTGAAAGACCCTACGGATAATTAGAATATATCGTTTTACAAAATTACAAATCACAGTAAGCTTGTTTTTGGTTTTTTTTTTTTCCTTTGAGACAAAAGGGAAAGGGAAGGAAGGCACCTGGGGAAATTTCATGCATGTTAATTGCAGCTTGTAGGTTTCCAGAGACAATGTTTTATTTTGCAACCCTTTCCCGGACTCTTATTAGAAACAGGACATTTTTGTTACTATTTGCTGCCCGGGGAGTTTTAAAAGAACTGATTTTCTGTCACAAAAGATTGGAATCAATTGCAGTCTTTCTTTCTAGATAGTGCTAAAACATTTATTTAAGAGTTTAGTGGCTTGCCTGGCCTTATCTGTATTCTGAACTGCTTGTCCAACAAAATAAAATTCATTCATGCCTTTGTTCCTTGTGTTATTGACAAAGCACACACTTTATGTGACTCAAAGCCAGGATCCTGTCTTCTGGGAAAGCTCCTCTCTAAACTTGTCTCAAAGAATTATTTTATTATGCTTTTTTTTTCTTCCCATGCCAACTCTAGAACACCTCAGTGAGGAAACAAAACGATCTGCAGTGGTGATTTTAAAAAGCCAAAAGGCAAAGATTGGGCAGTGGGGGGCGCTTTGCCTGACCTGGGCTTGTTCATCAGAATATCGGGGTCGAGAAAACTGTTTTCTGGAACGAAGACCTCCATGTTTTGCTGCTGCTAGAATACTTAGCTGCTCATTTTCTAGATCATTTTATCATGTATAGATACAATGGCATTTTGAGTAGACCAATATAAAAGGGTAGAGCTTTCTTTCTCAAAGACATTTGTTCCTCGTCGGATGAGAATCACCCTAGCTTCATTTGTTGTATATTTACTGCGTGCCAAGAACTTGACAGCTTCAGATCTGGAAAGCACCCTCACATAGCAAATATGCCCATTTTACAGATTACAAAACGAAGGGACACTTGTGTAAGAGGGGGTACAGGGTTTGACCCCGACCCTGCCCGGCTCCCAGTGGGCTCTTTCTAACATACCACCCTGGGAAGACACTGCCCCATGTCGGTTAAGGAAAGCTGGTCGCTGCTCTCCTGCCCGTGTTTGGAACACCGCGAGCCTTAGTCACCGTGTGGACGGATCTCAAGGCTTCCTGCAGGTGACATAGCGGAGGACTCACAGCTTCTGTTCGAAGTCCCTGACTCATCAGCGTGGGCATTCTTATTTATTTATTTTTTTAATGTTTTAAATGTTTATTTATTTATTTTGAGAGAGAGCATGTGCTTGTGTGTGCACTGTCAGCACAGAGCCAGTTGCGGGGCTTGAACCCATGAACGGTGAGATCACGACCCGAGCTGAAATCGAGAGTCAGACACATTATTAACCGACTGAGCTACCCAGGCATCCACCTAGGTGGGCATTCTTAACACAGGGCGGAAGAGAATCTTAGAATCTCTAGGAAGCTCTGTTAGAAAACAAATCGTTTTTAAAAAGTAGTTTATTTTAAAAATTGAATTAAGCCATGTATTTGAAACGAAATCCCTGGACAAAAATATTTTTTGCCCTCGTTTGGGATCAAATACCCCGCTCCCATGCAAGTAAGTTTTGGAACCAGAAAATGGAGCCTCATGTACTTACTGATCAGTGTGTGTACTGATGAGTGTGAACGTGCCAGCCAGGGACTGAATATTCCTGTCCCTCCCCAATTCGTATGCTGAAACCCCAGCCCCCAGTGGGATGTATATGGGGGTGGGGCCTTTGGGAGGTGATTAGGTCACAGTGTGGGGCCCTCCTGAGTGGGATCAGTGCCCTTAAGAGAGAGGACAGGAGGGGCGCCTGGGTGGCTCAGCCGGTTAAGCGTCCGACTTCGGCTCAGGTCCTGATCTCGAAGTTTGTGAGTTTGAGCCCCTCATCGGGCTCTGTGCTGACAGCTCGGAGCCTGGAGCCTGCTTCAGATTCTGTGTCTCCCTCTCTCTCTGCTCCTCCCCCCCTCATGCTCTGTCTCTCTCTCCTTCAAAAGTAAATAAAAACATTAAAAAATTTTTTTAAAAAAGAGAGAAAGAGAGGACAGGAGAGTGATGATCTCTCCACCATGTGCGGAAGAGGCTCCTATCTGCTGACACCTTGATCTTGGACTTCTCAGTCTCCGGAACTGTGAGGAATAAACACTGTTGTTCAAACTGGGTCAGTCTGCAGCACAGGCTGATTAAGGCAGTGCTCCTGGGACAAAGGATTTAGGATCCCAGATTCCCCGGGGAGGACGTAGACTTGCCAGGTCCCTGGAGGAAATCAACTTTCCTGAAAGGGTTTCTGACGACCTTTCCAGTGGAAGCAAATTATTAATGGAACAGGTACCCCACACACCTACAGCACGTTATCAGCAGTCTGCTTGTTAAATAATTAAGTGCTATTTAGAAGTTAAGTGGAGCAAGTGACATCTAGCCAAAGATCTAAATGAGTAGATAAGTCAGAAAGGGGAGGCCAAGCATGTGCCTAAAAGGAAGGGTGGCAGGAACCACAACAGTGAGCAGGGGAGAGCTGGCTGACAGAAAGCAGGTCTGGAGGGGCTCCTGGGTGGCGCAGTCGGTTAAGCGTCCGACTTCAGCCAGGTCACGATCTCGCGGTCCGGGAGTTCGAGCCCCACGTCAGGCTCTGGGCTGATGGCTCAGAGCCTGGAGCCTGTTTCCGATTCTGTGTCTCCCTCTCTCTCTGCCCCTCCCCCGTTCATGCTCTGTCTCTCTCTGTCCCAAAAATAAAGAAACGTTGAAAAAAAAAAATTAAAAAAAAAAAAAAAAAAGAAAGCAGGTCTGGAATTTGGCTGGAATCAGAAATGCTTTCTGGGGCTCCTGGGGGGCTCCGTCAGTTAAGCACCTGACTCTTGGTTTGAGCTCAGGTCATGATCTCGTGGTTCGTGGTTTCAAGCCCCAAGTAGGGCTCTGTGCTGACAGTGTGGAACCTCTTGGGATTCTCTCTCTCTCTCTCTCTCTCTCTCTCTCTCTCTCTCAAAAAAAAAAAGGAATGCTTTCTCCCAGCACTGATTTGGCAGTTGCTTGGGTTTGAAGAGCCATGTGGGCTCAAACATGCCAAGTGTGTGGCCTACGGTCTCAACCCACAGGCACCTTGTGCGGCTACAGTGTGTCCCTCCGTCTCCATAGCCAGTGATGGGGTAAAACAAACAAACAGACAGACAAACGAACCAGAACAGGAAGGGGAAACCAGACAGGGAAGCAGAATACTGCTCTTTGTCTGGGGCGATTCTGTGTCACGGAAGGCACTGGAGACAGGCCTCGTTATTAGCTGCCTGCTTAGAGGTACTTAGAGGCATTTTAATGTCAAAATAACGCAAAGATGAGAGAGACACCTTTTGAATCCAAGCGAAGGCAAGGCAGCTGGTTTTATTTATTTATTTATCTATCTATTTACTTATTTAGAGAGAGCAGGTGTATGGGGTAGACAGAGGGAAAGAGAGAGAGAATCCCAAGCAGGGTCCACGCTGTCAGCACAGAGCCCAACGTGGGGCTCGAACTCACCAACTGTGAGATCATGACCCGAGGCGAAGCCAGACGCACAACCGGCTGAGCCACCCAGGCGTCCCCCCAAAAATTTCTAACAATTAGAAAACTTCATCAGCATCAGAGTCAGACATGGTTCAAATGTTCTACTTGCTGAATAGGTGACGGGGGACACATCCCTTCTCTACCGTCAACCCCATTTCCTTTTCCAGAGAAAATATATACTTCCTGCACTCCGGATAACAAAGGTGAAATGAAATGAGGTAGAGAGACATGAGGTTCAGCCCGTCACCGAGAGTAGGTGTTGTTTTTTCTGATTGCAGCCTCAACGGGAAGCTTGTTATACCTTATCTTTGTTTTTAAGTTTTTTATTTTAATTCCAGTGTCGTGAACATAGAGTGCTCTATTAATTTCGGGTCTATAATACAGAGATTCGGCCTTCCGTGTGTCGCCCGGTGCTCATCAGGACAAGTGCCCTCCTTAGTCCCCATATACCTTATCTTTCATTAGCCGAAAAGTTGGGGTGCTCTGGTGGGGGGGGGGGTAAACACGCCAGTATCCTTGAGCGGGAAATCTGGATCTTGCCTAGAGTTGAGTTTGTCATGGAGCATCAGACAGCAAATGACAAAGAGGGACTATCGTCATTGACCCCTGCATGCTTTATCTGGCACATTTGTCAACGTTGGCTGACCCCCCATATCACCAAATATCTGGTGTAGCAAATACACGAAAGGGTTTGTAAATGGCTGGACTGGTGGTGACCAGCGACTGGAAGTGTGCAGCCAAGAAACACGTCTTGTATCTTGACTTCAAGGCATTCCTTATTGGCAGTGTGTACTGAAATTGTCAAACGCTTTGATTTATTTTTTTAAAGTTTATTTATTTATTTATTTATTTATTTGTAGTGGGGAGGGGCAGAGAGGGAGGGAGAGAGAGAGTCCCAAGCAAGCTCCACACTGTCAGGCTCCCACTGACGCGGGGCTCAAACTCACGAACTGCGAGATCGTGACCTGAGCCGAAACCAACAGTCGGGTGCTTCACCGACCGAGCGGATTCCGGAGCTGGGGCAAGAAACGTGCAGGAGGAACTCACAACATGAGCAAAGGGAATAAGAACGTCCTCAGAAGGTGATGAGGACACGTAAGAGGACACAGGTGCCAGCCAGAAGGAAGTCCCCCTGGCCAACTCTGGGGCAGTGTGAGCACTGAACTGAACAAAATCAGAATTTACAAACCCACAATGATCATAAAAAAAGAAGACAAAGCTCGTTGCTATGGGACAGAGCCAACTAATAAATGTGGGGAGAATGAAGTAGAAAGTCATCGGAATAACCGATTTAGTTAAACATTGGCAACGGATGCTAAAAGTAAGCTGAAAGTTTGACGTGAGAAACGAGATATTTACAAAGTCTCCACGAATCCCTTTACATGGATGTGTCATGGGCACCACCTTAAGCCAAACGCACAAAGTTAATATGAGTAATAACGGGACAAACTGACCTTACCAGTGGATTAGAAGGCACAAATCTGTCAGGGGAACTAGTGTTCCTGCTTTGGGGGACACTTATACTTGCCAAAGTTCATACAGCTAGAAATGTCGTATGAGCTTTAAATTCAGATCTGATTTCAAAGCCCTTGTTATGTCTCCCACATCCTGGGTCTACAGGGTGATGTGGGTCCATAACTGGTGCTATGAATCAGCAGAGAGCAGGTGGTCGGGCAGGATAGACAAATGGAACAAGGCAGAAGTCACTGAAATGCCCAGCAGAGAAGGAGCATCCACATAGACTGAATCATGCCACAGAGGAGTGGCTCCTTGGATGTGGAGATGCTCTTTTCCACTCTAGTCCTTTGCTGACGACTTTCTGATTTTTGAAGGAAATACAAAAGGCGTATCCTGAGAACTTGCCTGTGGTATGACGCCCGGAGTTATAATGAGGATTTACCAGAAGACACATTTTAGTAACTAACCGGATGCAACAAAAAAGATGGGTAGCTAATTATATGGTCAATTTCTCATCCATATTTACATAGCGATATTACAGGATTATTTTCACCTTGTAAAACAAATCCATTTGGATAAATCAATATTATTTCCCAATACAGTTCCTAATCTCCACTCAGGGAAAAAAGTACCGAGAGGCAAATCGAACACTCTTCTCAAAATAATTGGACAAAATTATATCGAAGAATAGCCCTTAAAGAAAAAGTCTGGTTAATAAGTATCTGACAGCAATCAGAAGATGCCTCTAAAAATTTTAGAGCCTCCCTGGAGGGGGTATGTTAATATCCTTAAGAGAATGTGATTTTTGCTACATGGAGAGTTCTTTTTGATACCAATGTTTACCTTTTTTTAAGTTACAAATTAGGTCATTCTTTGGACTTGGGATAAACTCAGCAGAAATGCCCGGAAAAAATAAATGTCCTCCGTGTGGGGCAAAGCCAGCAACTCTACAATTTATTTAAATCTTTGGTGCCTGTGTACATTTTTTTCCAGCCACAGAAACACCTCATTTATTTCACGTGGCCATGGAAAGAGGTATTATTCCATGCAGCTGAATTAGATGAATAAAGTCTGAATTAAAAAAGAAAAGGAGGACTCCTAAGTGGCTCAGTCGGTTAAGCGCCCGACTTGGGCTCAGGTCATGATCTCACAGTGTGTGGATTTCAGCCCTGTGATGGGCTCTGTGCGGACAGCTCAGAGCCTGGAGCCTGCTTCCGATTCTGTGTCTCCCTCTCTCTCTCTGCTCCTCCCCCGCTCATGCTCTGTCTCTCTCCCTCTCAAAAATAAATAAACATTAAAAATATTTTTAAAAGAAAAAAGAAAATCATTTTATGGGGTGCCTGGGTGGCTCAGTTGGTTAAACATTCAACTCTTGATTTCGGCTCTCGTCATGATCTCATCATCATGATATCGAGCCCTCTGTCGGGCTCCGTGCTGACAGCATGGAGCCTGCTTGGGATTCTCTCTCTCCCTTTCTCTCTGCCGCTCATCCCACTCTTGAGCATGCTCTCTCCCTCAAAATAAAGAAATAAACCTTAAGAAAGAAGAAAGTAATTACAATTTTTTTAACGTTTTATTTATTTTTGAGAGAGACAGAGACAGAGTGCGAGCAGGGGAGGGGCAGAGAGACAGGGAGACACAGAATCCGAAGCAAGTTCCAGGCTCCGAGCTGTCAGCACAGAGCCCGACGCGGGGCTCGAACCCATGAACTGTGAGATCATGACCTGACCCGAAGTCGGACGCTAAACCGACAGAGCCACCCAGGCGCCCCGAAGAAAGTAATTTTAAATAAGAATCTTCCTAAAATGTGTTACCCATTTCCTCTACATTCTTCGATGGAGTTTGCCAGGTGCGATTCGACTTCTGTCTTTCTTTTATCGATGACTCTGGGTTGGACATCTGGTGCTATAACGAACTATCTATGTAGAGAAGACTTAGATTGGAGGTGGGGGTTCCAAGTCAGGGTAGTTAGTTGCCTGAGCCAAGCCAAAGCCTGAGTACGGGCAGAGAAACCCTGGGAGGAGCATGGACTGATGGGCACAGCGATCGCAAGGCACAGCAATAGAAGGGAGAACAGCAGGATGGCCCAGTGGCTCAGCTGGAGGTCGGGCCATGACCCCAACAGTGCTCACAGACAGAACCCAGGTGGCTCCGGGCGCATGAATGCCCCGATTTCTGCTCTGTTCTCCCAGTGGGAGGGGTATTTCACATCAACGCCATCGTCCTGTGTGTCTGGACCCTAGGATTGTTATTGGGTAAATACAGGCACGCCGGAGGAGGGTGATGCAACCAGAGAGAGACAGGTTCAAGGCCAAGTGCGTGTTATAGGCACACCGTTCTCGGGGTTCCTGCTGCCTAGTTAGTGTCTTTGCATCCTGGAATTAGTTCTTGCTTGAACGTGCTCCGTGTGCCTTTCTGTCTTCACCTTACCCTGAGAATTGACATATAGCCCATCCTGCACCCTGTCCCACTCCCCAGGCACCAGTGCCTCTGGCCTCAGGCCTATCCTGGTCCCCCCCCAGTCCTAGCTTGTTTCCTGAACCTACAGCCTGCTGCCCCCGCCCCCATTCCCCATTCTTTCCAATGGCATCCGTGTAGACAGCTAGCCTGAGATACCACCGTCATGGGATGATATGTTTTGAAATACTTTCTTGGTAAATCTGGTTTCATCCTTTTCAACTTCACGCCGTTGACACTAGACCATAAGGCCAGAGAAAAAGAGGGGGAGGGAAGGATGTAAGGGAAGTTCCCGCTGGATGCGAAAGGAAAGCACAAAGTGGTTTTGCCAAGGAAGAGCAAGAGGAAAGAGGAAGGAAAAGGCAAGTATTCGTTACCTCCTCACCCCTGAGCGGCCCGATCTCCCAGCCATGAGATGGTGACCTGAGCCAAAATCAAGAGTTGGGCGCTTAACCAGCTGAGCCCCCCAGGCGCCCCTCTACTTGTTTTTAATTGAAATATAATATACATTTATAAAGGGTCCAATATACATATGTATAATATACCTGTTCTGGTGATGTGGTTATATTGCTAAGTCATAAACGACCTCAAAACCTAGTGGTTTTATTATTTTTTTTTTTAATTTTTTTTTCAACGTTTTTTATTTATTTTTGGGACAGAGAGAGACAGAGCATGAACGGGGGAGGGGCAGAGAGACAGGGAGACACAGAATCGGAAACAGGCTCCAGGCTCTGAGCCATCAGCCCAGAGCCCGACGCGGGGCTCGAACCCACGGACCGCGAGATCGTGACCTGGCTGAAGTCGGACGCCCAACCGACTGCGCCACCCAGGCGCCCCATAAACCTAGTGGTTTTAAAACAAGTTCTTAGTTTCTCCTCTGGTTCCGTCGGTTGACTGGACACAGCCAAGTGGTTCTCCCTCACTCAGTTACCATCAGATAACAGCTAGGGCTGGAGGCTTCTGGAGGGTTCTTTGCTTACATGTCTCACACCTGGGTTGGGATGATGGAACAAGCAGGCACTGTTACCTCTCTCTCTCTCTCTCTCTCTCTCTCTCTCTCTCTCTCTCTCCTGTTTGGAGTTCTCCATGTGGCAAGCTTGGGCTTCTTCCCAACATGGTAGCCTCAGATAATCAGAATGTTGTGGGCATTGGTTTGCTCCATGATGGACACCCCAAGCAAACCAGGCGGAAGTTGCAAGACCTCAAAGGTCCCAGAATGTCAGTTTCCATCCAATTCCACTGTGCAAGCAGATCACGAGGCCAGTCTTTCCGCGAGACGAAGCGCAAAGCATTCGTGGCCATGTATAATCTACACTAACACCAAATCATTCACCATTCAAATCTGGATTTAGGGTACATCCAACGCCCAGAATGGTTCCTTGCATCCCTCCCCAGTCTGTTTTTCTCTCATTCTATCGATAGTCACTCTTCTATTTTATTTTTAACCTTCTATTATTAAATATTATAATACATATGATCTTTAATGTTTCTGAATCTACAGGTGGTTTCTATTATTTCTTTTTTTTTATTTTTGAGAGAGAGAGAGAGAGAGAGAGAGAGAGATATCACCAACAGGGGAAGGCAGAGGGAGAGAGAGAAAATCCTAAGCAGTCTCCTTGCTCAACACAGAGCCCGACGTGGGGCCCGATCCCACAAACCTGGGATCATGACGTGAGCTGAGACCAAGGATCAGACGTTCAACCGACTGAGCCACCAAGGCGCCCCTTACAAGTGGTTTTTTAAAAATTATTTTTCCGGGGCGCCTGGGTGGCTCAGTCGGTTGAGTGTCCAACTTCAGCTCAGGTCATGATCTCGCAGTCTGTGAGTTCGAGCCCCGCGTCGGACTCTGTGCTGACGGCTCGCCCTCGAAGAATCCTAGAACTCACTCTGATTTCTCACTCCCTGCGTGGCACCCAGGGGCAAGTTCGGTTGTTTCAAGCTAGATCTCTAATTCATGCATTTGTCTTCACCTCCACTGTCATCCAAGCCTCTAAATCTCTTTTATGGCCCAGTCTCCTTGCTGATGGCCCTGCCTCTCCCGTCTGTTCCCCTCCAGCAGCCAGAGTATAACCTCCTTAACACGGAAAGCCCAATAGATCGATCTGGGTCCTACCTTCCTCTGCAGCTTGCCCTCATTCCCCTCTCTCGTCCTGGACACGCAGCCTGTTTTAGGGACCCAGACAGGTGGATTCTTTTGTACCCTTCATCCTCTTGTGTGTGTTGCTTGCTCTGCCTGGAAAGGCCTCCTTTCCCCCCTTCCCACCCTTTTCCTGACTGGTGTTCAAGCTCTGCCCAGCAAGATTTCCCCCGTGGGTTTTACCCAAAGCAACCCGTCACCCTCAACCCTACCTTATTACTTCCCCTTAGCCCTCTCTTTGTTTTCTGATTACCACTTCTCAGAATTTCCCATTATTGATTCATTTCTTTGTGTATGTATCTCCTTGCCGTGTATTCTGCCGTGTCTTTCCCATTAGTCCGAAGCTCCAGGAAGACAGGACACGGTCAGTCCTGCTTGCACTCTCTCAGCCTAAATCAGTTCCTACAGGCAAGGGTTCGACAAACATTGGCTGCATGAGCCAATGAGCTAAATAGTAATGCCCTTAAGATCAGAAATTGTGTCCTGGACCCCCTTGCCTGGGGAGCATGGGGGCGGGGGGGGGGGGTCCTCTAGAGATGCTGCTCTCTTGGATATGTGATAAGATAATTCAACAAAGCCATGTGAGTTCCTTTCTTCACACCCCTAACCGCCTCCTTCCCCTAAAGATCAAGCCATTTTCCCTTCAGAAGCCCTGAAATCTCTGGGAGGCTCGATGTTGTCATGTAAAGGAATCCACTTTGTTTCCCCGAACGGTCCACCTTTTGATATCGGATCTGGGCCCTGCGGAGAGGGGTCCCTTCTGCTTCCTGCACGTAGAGAGGTTTCATGGAATATTTATACCTCCTGGAAGAAAGAATTGAAATTTCCGAGAACCGTACAGACCTGCCAGTTACTTTCTAGGGCAGGTGCCGGAGGACAAAGGGAAGGAGTTACAGAATGTTGGCGTTGAAAGGACTAACGTCTTCATTTGGTGGAGGAAGGAACTGGGGCCCAGGGTGGATACGGTCCAAGGAATTAGCCAAAGGTGTGGGTTCTGACCCCTCTGCCCGACTCAGTTCAGGGGTCTACTCGCCAGGAATGGGGAGCCCCAGCCCCACCCGACTCCCCGCAGCCTACTCAGGCCACGGTCTTGCGCGCAACCTCTGTTCCCGCCCAAGGAAGAATCTGTATGTTCTTTGACCTCCACCGGTTCCCTCTGCTCATCTGCTCGACGTGGCAAAGTTCGTCATCTCTGGGTTCCCCATTTGTGTTCCCTGCGGGTAGATGACCTTCTTGGCTTTCTTATCACGAAGAACTGGGAGGAGCCCCCCCTCACCCACGCCAAGACAGCCGCCAGGTGTGGGGACTCCCGGCCCGCCAGATGTGCCGACTATTACGTGTCTCAGCAATAAGCTGTGCCTTCGAGACTCTGCTTGGTGAGGCTTGGAACCAGACTCTGCAAGCCCCGCTGGTTCTCAAGCTGGCTCCCCGTTACGCGCCGCTCATGAGGGGCACTAGAGAGAGAACGTCAGGCTGTGGGAGGAGGAAGGAGGAAGTAGCTGCGATTCACTTGTGTCCCATTGGCTTCCTTCCTTCCCGTTCTGTGGCTCCAAGAGACCTTCTCCCCCCTGGCAGCAGCGATTCCTGTCCAGAGCAGTGGCTGGATCACGTGCGCCCAACATTTGTGGCACCAGTTTTATCCCTCTCCTCCACCGTCCACACAACCGCTCAGCCACCCAGCCGCCCAGCCCCCGGCCACCAAGAGACCCGCACCCAGCTGAGTACCGTACTCTCTCCAGGGGCTGAGTCTTGACGCCACAGGCCCTTCCATCGAGATTCTAAGTTCGAATAATTCCAACCCCCTCCTTTGTGCTCCCAGCCTGCGCTGGTGGTGACACTTACGTATTTATTTGCGTTGCCAAACCCCGTAATGTTCTCCTTGTTCTTTCGGTGGCCCAGTTAAAGGCTCATATTCAGATCTCGCGGTCCGATGACTGGCGTAGTTCCCCCTCCTGACCGGATCGTGATGATACAGCGGTAAGCCCCAGTTAGGCAGCTGCCGCTGAGATGGGGCTGCAGGGGTTTATTACGTGGGTAGTACGGAGTGGGGGGTGGGTGAGCATCACAGTAAAGCTCATGTTTCTGTTCTGGAAATAGATGCAGTATCTGCCCTGGCCTCTGTGGCATTCACAGTAAGTTCTCAGATTTGTGGAAACGGTTTCTCACACGGTTAAGCAAGGTGATGCTGAGGGCTCTGTCGTGAGCCAGCTAAGTCACTAAGGCAGGAACATCATCTCCCTGAGAGTGAGACGTTTTCTCCACACTGCAGACATGGGCTAATGGCCTAGAATGCTTGGTATTTCTATATATCTATCATCTATTTCTATATCTATCTATCCATCCATCTATCTGCCCATTTACCTATCATCTATCTGCCTATCTATCTATTATCTATCTATTCATCTGTCTATTTATCCATCCATCCATCTACCCATTTACCTATCTATCATCTATCTATCTATCCATTCATCTATCTATTATCCATCTATCATCTACCTATCCATCCATCCATCCATCCATCTATCCACCCATTTACTGATCTATCTATTATCTATCTATCTATCTATCTATCTATCTATCCATTCATCTATCCATCAGTCTATCCATCTATCCATCCATCCATCCATCCGTCCATCCACCCATCCATCCATTCATTTATCTATCATCTATCTATCTGTCTATCTATCTATCTATCTATCTATCTATCCATTCATCTATCCATCAGTCTATCCATCCATCTATCCATCCATCCATCCATCCATCCACCCATCCATCCACCCATCCATCCATTCATTTATCTATCATCTATCTATTATCTATCTATCCATTAATCTATCCATCAGTCTATTCATCTATCTATCATCTATCTCTCTATCATCTGTCTGCTTGTGTCTCTATGCATCTGTCTTCTATTTACCATCCTGTCGACCTGCCTATGTGAATGCCTATACACTGCATCTATCCATGTATCTACCTGTCTGCCTACTTTCTTTTTTGTTTTTTTTAATTTTTTTTCAATGTTTTTTATTTATTTTTGGGACAGAGAGAGACAGAGCATGAACGGGGGAGGGGCAGAGAGAGAGGGAGACACAGAATCGGAAGTAGGCTCCAGGCTCTGAGCGGTCAGCCCAGAGCCCGACGCGGGGCTCGAACTCACGGACCGCGAGATCGTGACCTGGCTGAAGTCGGACGCTTAACCGACGGCGCCACCCAGGCGCCCCCCTACTTTCTTCTTTATACCCTCTACATTTCCATTTCACTAACTTAACAAAGCAAATTAAAAATAGTGCTCATCAAAGACCATGTGTAGCTTTAGGCTGACAATTGTTTGGAGGTAAAAATGTCATAAAGAGCATTCCTGTGGGTATGAAAACCTGCCTTTCAGATGTTCTTTGAGAATATTCCATGCAGGATTAGCGTCAGGAAGGAAAATTTCTGGCCACAGATATGACACCCATACAGTAGACCTCCATGGGATTCAGGGTACTGAAGAGTGCTCAGCTCAGCCCTCCAGGGCAGAGATGTTGGGTAGGAACTCTTGTAGTTGACCGCTGGCTGGAGTGTAGTCCTGCATGGAGAAGGTGAAGCAGGCCTCAGACAGGGGCTGGGGGAGGAACTCTACCCTGGGGAAATGGTCCCTCACGTCTAAGAGCAGTTGGTGAGTCATGTTAGTGTTCCAGCTCAGAGACGTGTCTGACCAAATCGTTCACGAAGGGCAGCAGCTTAGGGTCCAGTGGGAGAGGCTGGCCAAGTGCAATAGAAGGCACCAATGATCCTTGACTGAATGAGTAAGTGCTGAGTCGTGCAGTATGGATGGAAAGGGGCAGTTCATGAGTCAGGAGGAAAGAGAGCTTGTTAACCATGTAGTCAGCAGGAAGTGGGACTTCTAAGGGCCTTGGAAGAGGGGAGAGAGGGCAGGTGCGAGAGAAGCAGGGAGGTTATAAAAACCAGCCACGGAAAGCTCTCTGTAGGAATTGAAAATCAATTGATAAGTCTTTATTGAGTTTCTACTATTTTCTCAGCACGGTGCTGAAGGCAAGTGTTAAGAAGTCTTCAAGGAACTCCCACCAGCCAGGGACTCGGTCAGGGCTGGGCTTGTAAAGAGGTGAGTGAGTGGATGTTCTGACCAGCAGGGAAGTCCCTGCCCAGTTTATGATGCCCCCCGCCCTTGGCATGGTTTTGAAACCTGGTACAGCACAGTATAGAACACGTTGTTAGGGAGATCTGTCTGGAGCGGAAGTGAGTTTCCACGGAAGAGAACGTGCAGTGGAAAGGAGACGTGCGTGCTTCTTTGAGTCGTGTCAGTGGAGGCGTGGTACAAACTGGGGGATCCCGGGCTTGACCAGAAGTCAGAGGGCCTGCGGTTTGTTTGTTTGTTGTTTGCAATTTTTTTAATTTTTATTAGAAAAATTTTTTTCAATGTTTATTTTTGACGGAGAGAGAGAGAGAGAGAGACAGAGCATGAGCAGGGGAGGGGCAGAGACAGAGGAAGACACAGAATCCGAAGCAGGCTCTAAACTCTGAGCTGTCAGCACAGAGCCCGATGCGGGGCTCGAACTCACGGACCGCGAGATCACGACCTGAGCCGAAGTCGGACGCTCCACCGACTGAGCCACCCAGGCGCCCCAAAGGGCCTGCATCTTAATTCCAGTTGTCACTTGTGTAGCCTGTTCCCGTCCCGTGGCCTGGTGTCATCTCCCTACGGCCACTGATGACAATGATCATCAGGGGTCTTCCGGTGCCCTTCTGCCAGTACGAATCTGTGAACCATTGATGCGTCTAGTACACAGTTCCTTGTTTTCTTGTCACGGGTGCGTTGCCAACGTGGCCTCGTGTTCTTATTGGCTTTAATTGCCTCTGGTTTTGTCAGAGAGAAAAGGAGCTACTGGGCTGGAAAGGGGCAAGGCAGTCAGTAGGAATGAGATGTAGAAAGACAAAGAAAGAAACAGCGTAGGGGCCAGAGAAATTGACTTCAAGCCTGAAGTCAGGGCTAGCAATGAAGGAAAGAAGAAAGAAGAGGGCAAATAAGAAACGTTTGTGCCTCAACAGAACATATTTTGGACTGAAATCAACCGATCTGATGCCATAAAGCAAGCCTGCGAAACGTGAGGACAGCCGGGTGATCGGAAGAGAAGAAAGTCAGGGAGGCACAGTTCATCTGGGAATAGTCAAGGGGGGGGTGGAAGGGTGGGGTCCCACAGACCGTTACCTCTGCTGACCCTCCTTGCCCACGTATTAGAATATGGACCAAACAGTAGTGACCAAGAAGCCCACAACAGCGACGATGTAAAGAGGAGAGAAATGCATGTATTTTTTTTTTGCCCAGACAACGGTCCCCAGGGAAGTGGATGGGAGACAGCCAGGAGCTTTGCTTTGTGAGGTCGTACAGAGTCTTAACTCTCTTGTGCTCGGTGATGCCCTACAACGCGGTGCCTGCCAGAATGACCAAAGTTGGGTCATCATGTTCCAGTCCCTGGAAGGGGCGAGTCTGGGAAGGACAACGCTCCCTTTTTCGGGTGGTGAGGTGACACTTGTGGTCCCATTTCGTTGGCGGTGATTGAGAAACAGCTGGGAAATGTGGTCTGTAGCTGGGCAGCCCGTTATAATGTTGGGTTTCTATTTCCCAAAAGAGGAAAGGGAGGATGCGCTGGGGGGCCCAAGTAAGTTCCCATTCAGTTCTGCTGGTCCTGCTTAGGATATGTTACAGCTGATAAGGTCAGGAGCGACCGTGGGCAGACCTCTATTTATTCATAAATCGTGTGTCTACCTGTAGTGAGAGTGTATTCACGTGAGCATAGATGCCAATCACAAAACTTCTCTTTTAAAAATATTTATTTATTTTTGGGAATGCACATGTGGGGGAGGGGCATAGAGAGGGAGGCAGAAGATTGGACGGGCTGATGGCAGCGAGCCCGACGTGGGGCTCGAACTCACCAACCGGGAGATCACGACCTGAGCCGAAGTCGGACGCCCAACCGACGGAGCCACCCAGGTGCCCCACAAAACTTCTTTAAAAGCCATCATTTATTCATCGCCTCATATGTGCAAGACACAGGCTGAGAGCTTTCTATAAGTATTTTATTTATTTTTCATTAAAAAGTAATTATAGCATAGGGAATACAGTCAATGATATTGTAATAACTTTGCACGGTGACAGATGGTAACCAGACTTATTGTGGGGCTCATTTTGTAATGTAGAAAAATATCGTGTCACTGTGATATACACCTGAAGCTAATAGAATATTGTATGTCAATTACACTTTAATAAAAAAAAAATCACATGCTTATTGTCATCATCGGGGCTCAGAAGAATGGTCCTGCCTCGTATCTCACAGTGACAACATTGCTGAGTTCAGCGGGCAGAGCCTGTGTAGGCCCGGGTTATACACTTGGCCGTGGGTAGAGAAGTCCTGCGCGATTGACCTTCACCGCCTACAACGGCCCCATGGGATGGGAACTGGCATCATCTCCAATTTATGCTAGCGAAGTAAGATCAAGTGGTAGAGGAGGGGTCCGCACTTGGCTCTCAGGGCTTCAGCCCACCTTCTCTTACTACCCCTGGGGTCACCTCCATCATGGTCACCCACCAGCGGGCACGGGGCTTGCGGGCGTCGCCCGGCAGTGCACGCAGCGTGCCGACAGGTGCCACGTGTAAGGTGGCCCCACCTCTCCCCGAAGGGGTTCACAGGTGGCGGCCTGCAGGGCCAATTTCAGACAGCAGCTAATTCTGATTTGTTATTAATAACAACAGTTCAAAGAACATTTGCTGGAAGACTGCGGGATCCGGGGCTGTTTATGCGAAGGGTTTAATGGGAGGATGCGCAGCTGTAGCAGTCGGATGTCGCCGGGGCCCCTCCAGAGTGTCCCGCCTTGTTTTCCTTTGTCTTTGAACAGACTCGGAGGGTGCCACGTGTGAGCCTGGATGGATGGTTTTGAACCACAGCTAATTAAAAGCAGGCGCTTCCCTGAGGGTTAATGAGGAAGGAAAGTGAAATCACCCGGGCCAATTCCCCTCTGGTCTGGGCTGTTACTTCCTGGAACAGAAGGGCATGTGGCCAGGGTGCAAATGGGGATAGGAAGCCCTAAGATACTGAGCCAGCAGTGGAAATGAGACACACGGCGTCTTGATCCGTCCATCCCGGCTGCGGTCTGCCAGAGAACCCCGTCTCGCTTGGCGCCCGCGTTGACGTGGTTCCTCTCCTGGCCGTGAACCTTAGCATCCTTGGGGAAAGGTTCGCCCGTGGTCAGGGATGCCCTCATGGGGCCAGAGACCGTCCGGCTCCCGACCGTGTGAATCTGCTGCTGATCCCGCATGGATGGCCCTCCACCTCCAGGGAGATACAGCCCTCTAGTGCCCAGCCTTGAGGAGCCGAGAAAGCCTCTGGAAACTGGCATGCTTCCGGCGGGGGGGGGGGGGGGGGGGGGGGGGGGTTCATCTCTTTTTTTTCTCCCAGATGAAGCCATCCCAATCCCCAGCACCTTACTTTTGCATATGAAAGCCCTGGTAATTACTACTTTCATCCTTAAAGCATGCAAGTGACACGCAAAATTAGCACTTGAGAGGATCCACTTTTAGACCTTGTTGTAAAGCAAAACTTATTATTTGAAGATAAATCAATTTCTGTTGCCTGTATTTGCGGTTTCCCCCAGATGGCTAATTACTAAAGATAAATGTGTATAAACACAAGCCTTATCCCTCTCCATCCATCTTCCCTGACTGCCTGTTTATCCAGAGGTTAATAATTGCAATCCTGTAGTGTATTGCCATAGTAATGGCTTTGATGGGCCCGACAAGTTTACGACCTTTTATTACAAACAGAAGGACATGCGTTGCAAGAAAGGAAGGTCATTTTAGAGATAAATGTGCAGATAACTAGGCTCCATGAAACAGAGCCAAGAGGAAAAAGAAAACACAAAACAAAATATAAAGAGGGGGGTAAAAAAAAAAAAAAAACCCACACAATTGCACAACACAAACAGCATACATGTCACGGAAATCCGTTTACAGCAAAATTAAATAAGGTTCCTGCAAGCATTAATTTTCATATTTTCTGTTTATGCATCGTTGGAATTAGTCCCCGGCTTTGATTTACGAAGAGTAAGACCAGGCACTATCATTCAGACATTTGCCAAATTCATTTAAGGGCTGGAACTTCCATTCAGATGGGACCAAATCCCTCTCTGGTCGAAAGGGCAGGTGGAAAGTAATATGTCTTCATAAGAGTAGCTGAGGATTGACGTGCAGATTGTGTTTTGCCCTCCCTCCCTCCCTTCCTTCCTTCTCTCCTTCCTTATCATAAAACATTCTCGTCTCCTAACTGGGAAACAACACAGAGGAATGACGTCTTCCTGGCTCCCCATTTCCCATTCCACTTTTGGGAAAAGACCAGCTCGGAGAGATGGCTAATGAAAAATATAACTCTGATATGTGCAAGACACTGTTCTAAGCCGTTGACAAACATTACCTCATTTTTTACTCCTCACGAAAACCCTAAGGAGGTGCTATCATTGTCTCGTTTTATAGGTAAGAAAACAGAAACCCGGAGAGCTAAGTAGCCGGCCAAAGGCCAGAGGGGGACTAACGGGAAGCAAGATACCCGTCCACCTGGGCCGCCGTCACAAAATCCCGTGGTCTGGGGGGCTTATAAACAAGGGAAATCTACTTCTCACAGTTCTGGAGGCCGGAGGTCCAAGATCAAGGCACCCACAGATTCAGTGTCGGGTGAGAACCCGTTTCCTGGTTTGTAGATGGCTGTCTTCTCATTGGCAAAAGGGTCAAGGGAGCTGTCCCCGGGGTCTCTTTTATCAGGGAGCTAATCCCATCACCTTCTGAGGTCCCCACCTCCAAATACCGTCACACTGGGAATTAGGATTTCAACATATGAACTTGGGGGAGATACAACGTTCAGACCATAGCAAGGAGTCAGATGCCCGTTTGCAGGTCTCCGAGGCCTTAGCTCATCTCTTGGCTGAGATGCCATCCTGCATCTGAAGCCGGTCACTCTCTTGTGCTGGCGAGTGGTCGAGGGGCCCACGCTGACACTGAACACATAGGACTTCCTGACCAATGTTCTGTCCGATACGCTGGGTCGCACCTGAGAACAGTTATCCTGGACAGAGTTAAGTAGGCAAGGAAGACTTTATTCAAGACTATTGCAATAGGGGAGAGAGATTGAACTCGACACCAAACACAGTGGGGGCAGCTGGGGACTTAGATCGTAGGCAGTATTTCTGGTTGAGCCTCGGTCGGTTGAGCGTCCGACTTCGGCTCAGGTCACGATCTCACGGTTCGTGGGTTCCCCATGTCGTGCTCTGTGCTGACAGCTAGGAGCCTGGAGCCTGCTTCCGATTCTGTCTCCCTCTCTCTGCCCTCCCCCGCTTGTGTTCTGTTTGTCTGTCTCTCTCTCAAAAATAAATAAACATTAAAAAATGTTAGAAATACAAAGGCAGAAATATTTCCAGGCCCGCAGCTCTATTCCATGCTTTCTGCGAATGGCACCTTGTATGTGCTGTGTTTGCTGAGTACGTCTAGGTGTTGTTCTCGTTTGGAATATTCTCAGAACCTCTGGGTTTCAGGAACCAGTGTGAATCTGCCCTGAGCATTGAATCCAACAGTACAGAAGAATTTAACTCGAGATATTCTGATTTCTTTTTTCTTTCCTCTCTGAATATTCCTTACTGAGCTATATCCCAACTCAATCCAACCCCCAAACTAACCTTCCAGTTAAATTCCCTTTCTGTGAGATTTAAAGATTAAACTAGGACCGCACTGTTTGTAGAACTGTACGTGATTAGAGGTTTGATTTGTGTTCATTCATTCATCCCTTTGTTCATTTCTGGTAAGCACACTTTAATTTTTTGTTGCATCAGAGGGTTTTATTTTTTATATTTTATTTTTTTAGAGAGAGAGGGCGTCAGTGAGCAAGGGGCTGGGGGCGGAGGGAAAGAGGGAGAGAGAGAGGGAAGGGAGGCTCACTCGAAGCAGGGCTCGAATTTTTTACCCAAAGAGGGACTTGTGCTCACCCGAAGCGGGGTTTAGACTCCCCTGAAGCGGGATTCCAACTCACCTAACGTGAGACTCGAACTCACGAACTGTGAGATCGTGACCTGAGCCGAAGTTGGATGTCCAACCGACTGAGCCATTGGCGCCCGGATGTAATCACTTGAGGCTCCTTCTCCCCAGGCACAGGGGCCGAGGGGAATCCAGCTTCTCCAGACCGTCTCCTTTTCCGGCTCTAAAACCAGGCTCTTTTTTGAGCCACTGGTTTTGCGGTCAATCGCTATGAGACTCACATGACATAAATGACACGCAGGCTCTAGAAGGTTCTGGAATATCAGTGCACCGACTGGACCGTGCGCTGTCGCTTGATTCCCTCCCAAGCTGTAAAAGAGAACCCTGCCCTGTGCTAGTACACGTGGCCTTGTGGTGGTGTTTCCTCCGTGATGATCTCCCCTTTCACCAGATGTCAGCAAGGCTATATATAGGAAGGCGCGGTGCCTCTCGTAGAAAATTCGGCTCTGGTCCCAGTCGGGGAAAGCCGGCCTGTGTCCTGCGTGGCAGCGATGACCCAGGGGGGACATTTCTGCACGCTGGTGCCCTACCTCCTGCCTGAGACATCACCTCTAGAGCTCGATTCCTTTGGCCCTTAAAGGCTTCTCAGGGTCTAAGGGTGGTCTCTTAAGAAGCACGGTTCCCTGGAAAAGGTGCCATCCCGGACCCTCACCGGCTGAGGGGATTAGTGGGCGACCAGCCACGGGCAAGGTCTGGAACTGATCTCACAAAGGGCGCCCGGGAGGAGCTGAGCTCTGCGAGGCCCCGGACAGAGCCCACAGGTGCAGCTCGACGTCGCAGAGACCCGTGGCCCACGGGACCACGCTTCTGAGGCCACTTCTCTTACGTTCTCGGTGCCAAAGGCAGAGGCGACGACTGGATTATGCCACGGCCGTCATCAGCTCAGGGCCCCGGGTAGGAGCTCTCTGCTCTGTGGGCGCCCGGTGTCCCAGGGGCCCAGGCCAGCTGCCGGTTCCTGTGGCGGGGTGGCTTTGAGCCCTTTGCTAGCTGCTCAGGCCTGACTGTTTCTCCTGGGCTGGCGCTTGGCCCCCACAGGCCCACGGAGCTGCCTCCTCCCTGCCCCCCCCCCAAGCTGCTCCCCTCGGTGAGGTCTGGGTCTCACCAGTCCCTCAGAAACTCGTGCTTGCTCGGAGCCTGGGGCAATTCACCTGGTTCTCTTCTCTCCATTCGCCCGAGAGTTTTTAAGGCTTTGTCTCCAGTCGCTGCCAGGCATTGGCTTGACACTCTGACTCCCAGGCTGTTGCAGCTGTATGGTCAGCGCCTTAGAACTCCTTTGCCCGATCAGTGCCTCCGCCGCCCCCACAGTTTGGACGTCAAGTGTTTGGAGAGAGAGGGATGGCTTGTAAAGGAGGGTCTTGTTATTTTCCGGAAGGCTACTACGAAGACGTCAGGTGTATGGAAATAACAGATGGGAAAGGCGGGCCGGGATCACCACTCTGAACTCAAAGTGCCATGTGGCCGGGCAAATAGATGTGCCCGGATTAGGAGGGAGATGCACAGAGAAGGGGAAGGAGAAACCAGGTATTTCAAACATCAGGGGGGTAGAGAGAATTGCTTTAGGAGTATGGCATGCTTCAAAGGAAAATTCACACACACACACACACACACACCAGCAGAAAGGTCTAGGCAAGATCGTGAGCAAGGGTGAGCCCGTTAAAAGTTAATTAGCAGACGAATTTGTTTTCAGATGCATGGAACGTAGTGGTTCCAGTGTTGGGGAGACCGTGCTGAAATTCTCATGACAGCTATAGCCTCTCTTTCTTAAAAAAGAAGATACCTTTCTAGGGGCACCGGGGCGGCTCAGTCAGTTAGGCATCTGACTTCGGCTCAGGTCGTGATCTCATGGCTCGCGAGTTCGAGCCCCGCATCGGGCTCTCGTGCGGACAGCTCAGAGCCTGGAGCCTGCTTCGGGTTTTGTGTCTCTCTCTTTCTGTCCCTCCCCTGCTTGTGCTCTCTACATAAATAAATAAATAAATAAAAATTTTTTAAATGCCCTTGTAATGCACAGGTTTGGCACATAGCATAAGGGACATCAACGGGACCAGAGATTTAAGGGGTTCCCAATGGTGGCTCTTTCCTCTGATTGAAAGAGATGGAGAGGTGACCAGCATTCAGAGACCGGACTTCCCACTCAGCAGATTTCCAGGGAGGACACTGACACGGGGCCCTCTCGCTCTGGCCACAATGCCACGGCCTCACACTCTGATGAGGCATGCTGGTGGGGTCAGAGGCTTCCTCGAATCTGCCCTGCTTGAGCGCCTGACTACAATCAGGCTAAGTAAGGCTCTTTAATGCGCGTCCTCTGTGTGTGAATCAGTGGGGGTACTATTCAAATATAGAGTGGGGGCATTTTTTCTTGGGATGAGACTGTTGCACACACTGGGTGGGGCTTTGCCCCTGGTCTCTAACCACTAACCACCAGGGGACCCCTCTCATGGTCATGGTGACTACCCCCCACCCATCTAAAAAAATTTTTTTTAGCGTATATTTATTTTTTGAGAGAGAGACAGAGCGCAAGCAGGGGAGGGGCAGAGAGAGGGAGACACAGACTCCGAAGCAGGCTCCAGGCTCTGAGCTGTCGGCACAGAGCCCGACACGGGGCTCGAACTCACCGACTGCGAGATCATGACCTGAGCTGAAGACGGACGCTTAACCGACTGACCCCCCCCAAGCGCCGCCCCCCCCTCCTTTTTTCAAGTGCAATTATTAGAGTCTGTACAATATGTAATTGGTGTGAAACCACTGCTCCAGAATCGGTCAGGATTTGACCATTGTAGCAGTGAGGATAGTCACGGGAAGTAGGACCAAAGCACAGGCATTTTGGCCTGAAGCTGACAGCAGCCGGTCAAAACCTTCATCGTCCCCTCCATTCTTGGTCTTTGTCCCAGAGCCTGACCCAGGCCCTGCTGAGCCTTCCAAGCCAAGAACCACTCCAGCCGCTCAAACAAAAGGCCACCCCTTGCCCTTGATTGAACAATTGGAACAAGTGAGTTTCTTTTAACATTTATTTATTTTTGAGACAGAGAGAGACAGAGCATGAACGGGGGAGGGGCAGAGAGAGAGGGAGACACAGAATGGGAGGTAGGCTCCAGGCTCTGAGCCATCAGCCCAGAGCCCGATGCGGGGCTCGAACTCACGGACCGCGAGATCGTGACCTGAGCCGAAGTCGGATGCTCAACCGACTGAGCCACCCAGGCGCCCCGGAACAAGTGAGTTTCAAGAGAGACAGCCACGAAACGGACCCACCGTCCAAACAAGGCAGACCTCAGAGGAGACTTCTCTACACGGCTGCAAGACCTCCGACTTCCCTGTTCCTCCTTCCAGATTCTACATCCTCTGATGCCGATTACCCCGCAGTTGAAGTTATGAAGGGCCTAGGTCAACGCTGCTTTTCTTAAGTAGTAGGTGGGAAAGGGAACCTCAATGCCTTGCCTCGCCCCCCTCCACTTTACGCTGCAGAGAGGGGAAGTTTCCAAAGGGTCCCCCCCCCGCCCCATAAGTCTCAGGGGTCCCGGAGAGCCTGGAATCCACTGGTTTGAACCAGGTCATGCAGATCCCTTGGCTGAAGGCCTTCTCAAAGCTGGTAACAATTCAGAGCCAGGCACCTGGCCTGACGTCAGTGAGCACATTTGCACGTCCAGCCTGCTGTAGGAACTGCCTACTATAAATACCAGGGGTTTTCCGATGAGAAAACTCAAGTTTGGATATGCCCAGAAACTTGCCCAAAGAGGCACAGCTAGCAGGTGTTACGGTCCAGGTTCAAAGCGAGCTCCATTTGTTGCCAGAGCGCATGGGCTTGGTAAACGCCCTTCTGATACGCCTTCTCGAGGCGGGCCCTGATGCTCTGAGATGTGTGTACGGAAATTCATTAGGGTGGGTTCCTAGGATCAACAACCTGTGGAAGAAAACTAAGACTGGCTGGTGAAGAAGTTGAACTTGGCCGATCCGCCAGGGAGCTCCAGGGTTGGGAAGGCCTTTCGCGTCTGTCCCAGGGTGGGCCAAGGCATCTGGGGCTTTACTAACACCACTGCCACGCCCCAGAGCCCTGGTATTGAGCATTAGAAGACGCAGACTTCCTTGAATGGGAGGATAGCTCTGAGCGAGGCATCCCTCTTCATCTGAGAGCAAGTTCTTGGAGGGGAGAAGTTCATGAGTGGGGCATCTGGGCAGCTCCCAGCAGCGTCCACTACATCCCAGAGCCCTGCTTTGATGTGGGGGCATTCAGGCAGCTCACGACAGCACGGATGACACCGCAGAGCTTTGCTTGGGAGGACCCGCCTGTGAATCTGGTGTCCCAGGGGACCAACCCACTCTGGGAAAGCCGTCTCAGAGACTGGAGCTTTAGCGACGAACAATCACCGTTGGAAGCCATGGGATCTTACCACATTTCCTCCTCCAGAGCTTATAATAGAACACCATGATACCACATGAGTTTACACAACTGGGCACTTTTTTTTAAAAGCATATTTATTTATTTTGAAGATAAGATAAAAGAAGATAAGATAAAAGAAAACAGCAGTTCAGCCACAGTTTCTATAAGGTAAGCTAAGAAAATCTACATGTAGGACCTAGAGTACAGGACATTGAGTGTATTACTCTTGACTTAAGCTAGTTAGTGGCAAAACAGCCTGGAATAGGATTCTCTGCTCGTAGCTACGCGTCCTTCCCGTCACACCTGCCAGCCGTTGGTCCGGGGGGCAGGGATGCAAAGAAATTACATTCAGAAATCCCTTAGCCATGAGGGCAGACAACCTTATGGTTTGCAAGTTTTATGTGGAGACCAGCTGAAAGAGAGAAATTTCAGTGCGTTGCTCATTTGTCATTCACCAGTCCCGCGGGGTCCCTGGGCGACGCGACGCTAACATTCGGCAGCGTCTACAAGATGACAACACAATACACTGAAAGGTAGCCTTTGACGGCATTAGAAGAGGGTAATACGGCCTCCCAGGAGTGGTAAGAGCAGGAACAAATGTGAACCCAAGATCAAACGTCAGCCTGCTACACAAGACAAGACCGGGACGGGACCCAGGGCAGCCTCGGAGGGGAAGAGACGGCGCTCAGGATCAGTGCTCTGAAACGGGAACGCGACTGATCTTCCAAGTAAACAGATGGACAGATCGCAGCCTCGTTTAGATGCTTGTTTGAGACGACGGTCACTGGGGTTTTGGTTTCTCTTCTATGAGCGGTTCATAGGTTTGCAGAATATAAATAGAACTACATTGAGACGGCTTGAAGGAGGCTAAAAGACTCGAGAGCTTAATTTCATCTTTCTTTATCAGAAAACTGAAGCCCAGAGAGGTTCATTGATTTGCCTGAGGTGACACAACTAGTTAGTCACAGAATGGATGGGAAGGCAGGTTTTTCTTCTTCTTTTTTTTTTTTTTTTCCACTCGATGATGCATTTATTCTGCAGACATTGAACACTTCATGTGCATTGTGTCCTTGGACTTGAACCCAATGGAATACAGAGGTGAGTGGGGCACACTGCTTGTTTTCAAGAGGTTCTTGATCGTCCATGAACAATTCATGAGACAACACAATATAAGAACGACACTGAAGCTTTTCCTCAATGCTAAAGGACATGGGCAAAATGCTAAGAGTCCCTAGCTACTCCTGGGATGTGGAGGAACAGGTGGAGGCCGTGTCCTCTATGCGGGTCCCCCTGTGGATCAGACCATCCCTCAACTATCAGCCTCAATCCTGCCCGTGTCCAGAAGCAGTCGTCAGTGGGGCGGTGGGTAGATTCACTATTTTAAATCCAAAGGAGTTACAGCCTGGAATCGCTCCTGTCAACATGGGCCCAGTGTTCCGTATGCCTCAGTACCCACCTTTGGTGTTACTTTATTTATTTTTTTAATGTTTATTTAGTTTTGAGAGAGAGAGAGACAGAGCGCACATGGAGGAAAGGAAGAGAGAGAGGGAGACGCAGAATCCAGAGCAGCTCCAGACTCCGAGCCATCAGCACAGAGCCTGACGTGGGCTCAGACTCACCAACCGTGAGATCACGACCTGAGCCCGAGTCAGACGCTTAACCGACTGAGCCACCCAGGCGCCCCTTTTGGCATCACTTTAAATGGCCCAAGTGCAAGGAAATGTTAAGAACAAAGAAGGGAATCTCTGAGCCCTTCCTGCAGGAAGTATCCCCAGATTTTGTCTCTGTGCCTCTGCTGTCTCTCTGTCTCCATTTCAGGCTGTGGTATGGGCTGCTCTTTGCGTATCTACTTCGTTCTTCTGTTTCCTTTGGCTTACTTTTGTTGTTGTTGTTGTTTTGTTTTAGCTTATTTGCCACGATGCATAAGTTAAATCAGCTACTACTCCTGAGACGAGATGACCTTGGAACCCCAGCATCTGCTGCTGTTTGGTTTGCCTCTAGGTTCGGTGCTTAAGAGAGAGAGAGTAAATCCAATGGGCTCAACTCTCTTCCAGTCAGCTATGGTTAGGCGAGTGTGTTCAACTCTGGTAGCCAATGCCCGTAGGCTTTCTCCATCATCAATGGCTGTGGATCATCAAGGGCACACTCTGGGCGGAAACTCTGAACTTGAAGGATGTCTACTCATCGTTGACTGTACACCATAGCTCTTTAGCGACACCTTCTAGATTTGAGGGAACATCTGCCTCAGTGTTTTTGTTTTCACTCAAGGGCTCTACCGTCATAGACCTCAGTTCCATCAACTATTCCGTGTCACAGACTTGGTGACTCAACCAACATTAATTTATTTTATCATAGTTCTGAAGGCTAGAAGTCTAAGATCAACATGCCAGCAGGGGTGGTTTCTGGTGAGAGCTCTCTTCCTGCCTCGTAGATGGCTGTCTTGTCACTGTATCTCCACATGGCCTTTCCTCCGTGAATGTTCTCTTGGTATCTCTTCCTCTTCTTATCAGAACCCCAACCCTATGGGATTAGGCACCCCCACGCCCATGACCTCCTTTAGCCTTAACTACCCTTACGGTCCTAGCTCCAAATATAGTCACTCCAGGGGTTAAAGCTTCAACATATGAATTTGGCACGGACTGGAGGTTGGGGGCAGGACACGATTCAGTCCCTCACACTCAGCGGGTCCCCATGTAACTGGAAATGCTTCTGGTTACTGGATTTCCCTTTCCTGGGATCTCAATTCATGTCCTGCCTCATTTACTTCTGATGGGGCACAAAAGCCAAGTGAAAATTGACCAATACAAAAACGGGCAAAATTAACCCAAGCTGTTGGGCTAGTGGTTATGTTTGGCAATCAGTGACCAGAAGAAGGAGTGAAGAGGGCTTCTGAGAAGGTGTTTCTTTCTTTTTTAATGTTTATTATTTTTGAGAGAGACAGAGCAAAAGAGGAGCAGAGAGAGAGGGAGACACAGAATCGGAAGCAGACTCCAGCTCTGAGCTGTCAGCACAGAGCCCAACACAGGGCTTGAACTCATGAACAGTGAGATCGTGACCCGGCTGAGATCGGATGCTCAACTGACTAAGCCACCAGGAGCCCCCCGTCCCCTTTTTTAAATGTTTATTTATTTTTGAGAAAGAGAGTGCCGGGGGGAGGAGCAGAGAGAGAGGGAGACAGAGGAATCAAAGTGGGCTCTGAGTTGTCAGCTCAGGGCCCAATGCGGGGCTTGAACCCACGAACTGCAAGATCATGACACGAGCCGAAGTCAGACGCTCAACCCACTGAGCCACCCAGGTGCCCCCTGAGAAGGTATTTCACGATCTGGGTGCTGGTGGCATGGCTGTGTTTGGATTGTGAAAATTCATTAGCCGGCCTACTTATGGCATTGTGTGTGTATTTCTTCTCTGTGTCTGTTAGTTCCAGGTAGCTAGTGCTGTGTAACAAACTACCCCAAACACGGTGGTTTAAAGCAAAGAGCAGAATTATCTTTTCTTACAAATCTGTAATTTGGCAGGGCTTGACAGGGCTAATTGTATCTTTGCCCCAGTTGGCAATAGCTGGGGCAGATCAGAGGCCAGGCACTAGGACCATCTGAAGGCTCACTCAACTCCCATGTCTTACAATTCATGCGAGCTGTCAAGTGAAACCTTAGCTGGGACTTGGCTGCAACCCCCACAGGGAGCCTCTCTATGTGGCCTGGGCTTCTCACAACATGGCGACTGTGTTCCAAGGGTGAGCAGAGTCAGGGGGAAGCCATATTGCCTTTTCTGGCCTCGTAATGTCACTCACCCTGCATTTTGTTCATCAAAGCAGCCACAAAGACTCGTCCAATATTCAGGTGAGGAAAAATAGACCCCGTCTCTGGATGGGGAAAGGCAATGTTCCGAAAGAGTATCTGGACCAGATATATAGGTATGGCAAATTTTGAAGAAAAAAAAATGCACCCCGCTACAATGTTGTTCTTTAACAAAAGGTTTGAAGAAAAAAAAAACACTTTAGGTACAATTAAAGTGAAAAAAAAATAATAACAATTTGGGAGAAACAGGTTGAGCCCAAGTCGTCGTCAAGAAGTCTAAAGTCACGTCCCATCTCTCAATCCACTTTTGCTCTCCCAAGAGCCTCTGTCATTAGAAAAATCTCTGACAGGGAACCACCGTATGTGGAGAAGGTGTAATAAACAAGAAGTTAGCAGGAACTCACATTGTGGAGGTAGGCAGGTTACTACCCAGGGCTGGTTGAGGCCTGTGTGTTTTTCTCCCAGTCGTTTGTAACCATAATGGAAGAAAAGAACATTACCTACAAAATGGGAGGTTTCGGTGTGTGGGAAATGGAGCATGAAAGGGATTTGTGCTGTGATGTAGAGATTAGGAAGAACAACCCAAGTGAATGGATGAATAGGATGCAAATGTAGCACATTGAGGTGTAACTTCAGTGCAACTTCAAAGGTTTTGTAACTTGTAGAAATACAAATTCTCTGAAGCAATGTTAAATAGATTCCCCACACCCCCCTCCCCCGAAGGGAGCGTGATTGCATTGGAACGATTTGAAATTCCAGGGTGATGTCAGAGTTCGTTCCCCATGGAAACTCTCCGATGTCGTTTCTGTAGCCATGACTTCCTCTATCACGGGCCATACCCAAACACACAATTGTCCTTCCTTGCCCTGTGTCACCTGAGACCAATCCATCTACGTATGCATTTTAACCTAAAACTTCTGACACTTCATCCTTCTTCCTAGAAGTTTCCTCAGACCCTCACTGTTTCATTTCCAGCTTCTCTGTGCTTTTTCGTCTTACCTTTTGATATTCATCCCATCGCCCATGTCCTAGTCACCCCAACCCTTGACCTTGAGAGCGGATTTAGTTTTCTCCATTTTGTCTCTCTGAGAAACAGGTCTCTTTTGCCCTAGGTTTTCTTATCCCTGGACACTTCAAATAATTGTTCCATATACTCAAGGACTTGGATCCCATCCTAACTTAAAAAATTTTTTTTTAACATTTATTTATTTTTGAGATACAGAGACAGAGCATGAGTGGAGGAGAAGAGAAAGGGGGTGGGGGCACAGAATCCAAAGCAGGCTCCAGGCTCCGAGCCATCAGCACAGAGCCCGACATGGGGCTCGAGCTCATGGACCGCGAGATCATGACCTGAGGTGAAGTCGGACGCTTAACCGAATGAGCCTGATCCCATCCTAACTTGAGGCTGGGGGTCAACAACGTGAATACAGGAGACCAGGCATCATCTGAGGTTACAACTGCAAAGACCGAGCATGAATGGGGTGTGGGATTTGGTTCGAACAGTGTGGGAACGGCTCAAGATAACAGCACCATCGTGTATCTTCGCCGGCACTGCAAAGATGGAAACTTTGAAGTTGAATTGTGGTGATTTTCAGAAAAGAGTGGGGTGCAGATCCCCAGGAGCTTTGCATGATCCCCTTACGTGTGGGCCCAGGCCCTTACCAAGCTGCTCTCCCAAGAGATAAAGCTTCTCCTAACTCAACACAGGTGTGAAGTCCGCTCTGTCTCACACGATGTGTTCGCTCCACCAACCTAAAGCACAGTGTCTGGATTCTCAGTTAATCCTGATTAAACGAATGAAAAACTATCTGCTCATCTCGTTTATCATGAAATTACTCAGGCCACAAAACTGGAGACTCTCAGGAAAGTGTCCAAATGGATTTATGGTTTGAGCGTATTTCTCCTTCCGGCAACGGATCCAGGCACCATCTGGCACTGAAAGCACGAAAGGAAGTTGTACGGGGCTTCTCCTGGGCAGAATGATAAGGCGCGTGAGCACGCCATCCAGAAGGATTCCATCTGGATCCTTCAACCCCCCAACACCACCTCCTTTTCTTAACGCCCCCACAAAAGGCCGAAATGTGGTTGAGTGAGTGAAAGATACTGTCCCCCTTCTTAAGCTAGCTGTTCCCTTAAGATTCTGAGGGTGGTGAATTCTCATCGTGTCCCTATCCCAAGACAAGCACACCCAAGCTTAGGCCTGGTCTGGTCTTCTAGAAAAGAGCAAGCATCTGCCACTTGACTTTCCCCTTTCTTGGAGGAGGTCAACTGCTTCTCAGCCAGCATTTCACATTCCTGTGTTGACCTCTCCTTAAGAATCTTAACTCTTAAGACTCATAACTCCGTCCTAAACATCTGTTTTAGAATGGGGCTATTAGAGGCCCTTCGATGCATATATAAGAAAGCATCATCAATAAAGGTCAGCAGAAAATGCAACACCAAACATTTTTCTTTGTCTTTGAGTCCTTTGGGAACTTGGAGAAGCCATATCTGAATAAATAGTCCCAAACCTTTGGCAATGTTCCGGTTAATTCATTCCTCAGGTATTTGTTGAGATCGTGTAAAGGGTAAGGCACTTGGGGTCTCGATCCTGTCTCGCTCAGCTGTGAACGGTGCATAATGACTGCCCACCACCTCGTCAGGGTGAGGTTTAAACAGATGACAAGGAAATTTGGCACAGAGTAAGTGCTTAGTAATAGCCTGGCTTTTCCTCTCCTGGAGCTTCAAGAAGATTCCAATCTAGCCAGGAGACTAAAAATCAAGCTGTGGCATAAGACGAAATATGGGAAATCCCATACTAGAAGGCCGAATGTTGCGTTAGGGGATATTAAAGGAAAGGGGGGGCTATCGGTGCCTCAGATAGAGACTCCTTCGTGGGGACGCCAGTATTTGCTCTGGGAGTTGAAGGGGAAGAATTACACAGGCAGGGGCTTGGATCATGTCTACAGGTTTCCAGACTGTACCCACAAAGCAGGGGTCCCCCCCAGGAGCCCACTGATAGCCTGAACTGCCTGGGCATGCCAGGGTTGGTGGAATCCAATGGACTCTAGGGAGTGAGGAGTCCCTGGGTGACCTTTGATCCCAAGAGGGGGAGGTGGGGAATGGCCCTAAACACCCAAGGGGAGCAGTGATGTGCCCCCAACCGTGTGGTGAGAAAGGTAATTCTGCAACACCTGAAAGACATACTGGGGGGCGGGGGTATGTTGAGTGTTGTGAAAGTGGTCAAGAAGCAATTGACGAAGTCCAGGTCGGGAGTCATGAGGGCTTCCATTAAGGCTGTGGTCGAGGGACACAGAGGAAGCTGCAGACTCCCCACGGAGGGGGCGCCTGGGGCTGGAAGTCAGCTCCGAGGAGAGGGCTAGGAGACTTCGCTGGAAAAGGGTTTGCGAAGACAGCCCAGAGCTCCACCTCAGACTGTGTTTGTCCCCTTCCAGCAGCTGGGTGAGTGTCGGGGACACCGATGGAAATAGGAGGGTAGAAAGCACCCCGAGGTACTCTGTCGTGCCTTCACTAGAAGAGAGGAGGGCTGTGTTTGAAACCAAAATCGTTAGCACCCTCGGTCTGTCTTCGTTGGGTCTCAGGCTTCTCTTTCTTCCGCATTTAAAACACAAGAATGGAGCGGACGTTACGCAGTGTCAGGTTCAATGATTGTAACTGTGGTCTTGAGGTGGCCTTTCTTTTTTCTTTTTTTTAATTTTACTTTATTTATTTTGAGAGAGAGAGAGAAGCCCAAGCAGGCTCTGAGCTGGTAGCTTGATGGGGCTTGATCTCACACACCATGTGATCATGACCTGAGCCCAAGTCAAGAGTCGGATACTTAACCGACTGAGCCCCCCAGGGGCCCCTGGAGGTGGCACCTTCTGAGCATGGCTGCTGAGTTGTACTGCCGTCTAGTTGCTCAGAATTTCTTGTATTTCCCTGAACCTCCTGCTATCTTGGTAGTACATACAATCTGTCAGGTACTCCACATCGAATTAGAATTGTTTCCTCTCGGAATACACACAGCCCACTGCAGTAGTATTTAGCCCTGCTTTTCCCCAGTGGATAACGTGCAAGACAAAAGAGGCTCGTATTTTATGCAGACCCTCTACAAACACCCAGCAGCAAATTCCGCATCCTGGTTCCTGGTGCTTCAGACACCTGCTTCCTTCCTCCCCTGTCCCACTGTGCCCTAGTTGCCAGGCAAACAGCCCTCTAAACATCACATAGAAGTTAAGAAGCGGCATCACAAGATTACTGAATTCTTATTAGGAACCCGTCCAAGGCAAGTGCTAGGTTTCAGTCTTCTGTATGTCGGGGCGGGGGGAGGGAGGGGAAAAATATCTAAATTTACTGATTCCCCTGGATATTTTATTACAATACCATTCAAAATGCAGCTAAATGGAAAGCTTTTGTACAGTGAACAGTCATAAGCCCACCAGCTATAGTCTACTGTTAGCATTTTGCTATGTTTTCTTCATCACCTTCATGTCAATTCATTTGTCCCTCGTTCTACAATATTTTTTTCATATAGTAAAAGTAAACCACGATATCCATAAACTCACCCTTACATACTTCAAACTTGCTGTTTTAATAAGTTAATAATAACCATGGGTAGCATTTACTGAGCCCTTCCTATATCTTGGGCACTTAGCCAAATGCTTCATACTTGATTCCTTTCCCTCTTCACAATAATCCACAAAGGCAGGATCCTCTCCCCTGACCTGTTCTCTGCGTTTCACAAAGAAGGTTTGACCTCAGATGTGTAGGACTCTAACGTTCTTCAGCAGACAAACAAAAAAATCAGGTCAAATGTTGGAGAGCGTCAATCCCATGACCATGAGACCACGACCTGAGCCAAAATCAAGAGGCACTCAACTAACTGAACCGCCCAGGCGCCCCTAAAACCGGCATTCTTAAGTGGGACAACTGACACCATCATTATGATCAATAGACATGTACCAATTTCAAAGTGCCAGGTCAGAACGACATAGGCCACTGAACCTTCAATAGTTAGATGATTCCACACAGTAAAGAACTATAATACAGTTGCCTACATGCCCATAAGGACCTCCAGTGCCCCCTGCATTTTTCCTTTGTCCTCGAAGGCAGGGGGATTTGTGCAGAACTGGTTTCGGGAGATGTGCCGTGAGTCGAAGCGATGCTGTCATACCCACGCCACAGTGTTGAAGAGTTAGCACATGACTATCCCTCCGACTCTGTCCGGGCCACATCTCTCATAGAGGTCCTGAGGCAGCAAGGCCACCAGAAGGAAAGAGCCAGGATCTCTGAGTCACTGTTTAAAGTTGACGGCCTAAATAACAATCCAAACAAAGAAGTGAAGCCTTCCCTTTAAGCCACCGGGATTTGGAGGTTTGCTGGGTTTTGCGGCGAAGACGAGCTCATCCTAACTAATGCACTCTGACAAAACAATATGTGGCTCAAGCCAAGAAGCGAGAGCTCTGGAGTAGAGAGAGAAGCTTTATAATAATCATTGAAAGATAAGAAGCGTGTCGACGTATAGATGGAAAGACGGAGGGAATTGCGACTAGGAGGACGGTGGGAGGGAAGGCACGGAGACTAACGTTACTTAAGTGTTTGCTGTGGGGCTAGAGCTACAGTTGAGTAACATGAAGCTTCATAAGAAGGGGTTTATCGACTATTAAAAATCCAGAGAGGGGGGCGCCCGGGGGGCTCCGTTGGCTGAGTATCCGACTCTTGATTTGGGCTCAGCTCATGATCTCAGGGTCGGGAGATCAAACCCCACGTCAGGCTGCGTGCTGAGGGCGGAGCCTCCTTAAGATTCTCTCTCCCTCTCCTTCTGCCCCACCCTCACTCGCGCTCTCTCCCCGGAAGAGAAAAATCCAGAGAGTAATCCCAAGATCTGCCTAGGTGCTGATTTGCTCATCCTCAAACTTCGGCATTCAAAATTCTTACTTTAAACTCAATCTGTCTTGTTGCGACATAAGGTCTTCTTGTTCTTGGAATAAAAAACACAGTTGCTAGCTATCACCCATAAAATATTGCTTCATTAACTTGAAGACTGTAATTAACTACATATCAGCCTTCTGGCTCCAGGCAAATATCCATAAATCCTTTAGTCTTCCCTCACAGTCTGCTTCTAACCTGTTAATCATTTTCCCTGCCCTCTTGCCATCATCAGTAGATGGGGAAAAAAGCCCTTTAAATAGAAGCTAATCACCCATAGCACTCTGTTAGGCACTTTACAGATGCCCTTACATTAGGCGAAATCAGATACGCACACAAGCACAAACACATGCATACACAGACACACAGTATGGGTCTGTGTGTGTGCTTGGGTATATAAACATATCTTTTTTTAAAATTTTGTTTTAACATTTATTCATTTTTGAGAGAGAGCAAGAGCAGGGGAGGGTCAGAGAGAGAAGGAGACACAGAATCAGAAGCAGGCTTCAGGCTCTAAGCCGTCAGCACAGAGCCCGACCCGGGGCTCGAACCCACGAACCGCGAGATCGTGACCTGAGCCGAAGTCAGGTGCTTAACCGACTGGGCCACCCGGGCGCCCCTGAACATATCTTTAAAAAAAAAAATAGATTAATGGTCTAGAAAAGCAGGAAAAAGAGGAGCTTATTTATTTCACAAAAGATCGAACACGTGATCGTTTTAAATAACCAACTCCCCTAGCTACCTTTAAAATAAGATTTAATTTATCCCCCTCTAAAAATGCTTACAGCTGCTTGTTATCCCAAGGCGCTGGCTGCAGATGCAAGTCTGTTTGTACGAAGGGCTCTCTGCCCTCTGAAAGCACTTGTATGGCATCTAATTGTAGCGAAATGAGCAAACACGCAAACGGGAGCAGGTGAACTACGGGCCTAGGCTTTAACGTGCTGTGTTTTGAGATTTGTCGAAGGACGGGAGTTGAGAGCTGACACCAGGGAAAGGGAGGCCACCTGATGACTGGGAGGAAGGGGTTTACTCCTCTTAAGGAGAGAAGGATGAGTGAATAACTGAGGAGGAGGCGGGTGGAAGGGGAGAAGAATACTCCATACCAGCATGAGGCCGTCACCGTATATTGTGGGACGGGCCTGGGTCACGATGGTTTCTCAACATCTCTCACATGGTAGGTGTTCACTAAACACTGTGGAATTGACGTGGAAAATGACCTGGAACTGGGGGCCAACGTGAGGACAGGGAGGAGTTTGCAAAGGACAGCTATCCCAACCATTGTCTGAGTGGAAAGAAGCTGTGGAATGTTTTGCTTTTGCCTCGTCCTTGTTTCTACCAGTAAGCCTAGAATGGCCAGAGGAAATACTGTGTCCCAAGGGCCAAAGGGACCAGGTCACGGGTTGGCTTTAGGAGAAACGTTGGAAAAGTGTGTTTTGCCATGTTGGTGGAATTTAATAATTCCTTTGGCATAGACCTGAGGCCGGGTTACCTGAACTCTCCTGGATCCTGACTGACTCTGGGCCCCGTAGAACGTCACCCTCCGGAAAATCAACAACTTGGCTCTAGATTGGCCCTTTCGAAGGGTTGTTTGCACCAAAGAACTTGGCCACCCGTACCTCAAACGACTGATGAGGCAGTGGATAAAATCTGTCCTCCCCTCGTGGCCAATGTATAATTCTGTTAAAGACTGGAACCGAAGACGCTCCAGAATACGACTATTTAACCTAAACATTCCACCGTTGACTGTGTACTTGTAAGAGCTGAGTATGTAGTGCTGACTTTCTGTGACTGTCTTCGTGGGGACAATTTTTGCTTTTACAGCCCTGACATTTGTGAAAGCAGAGGTCATCCATTTTTCTGAATACCTAATGTGTAGAAAATAGGAGGGTTTAATGAAAAAGACAAGGCCATCCACTCTTAAACCACACATAAATCTCCGCCGTGGGCTCACATGATTACTTATTCCTCTCATTTGGGCTTGTTAAGTAATTACTACGTAAATTATTAGGATAATGTAATATGCATGACTTTAAGGAATGACAAATTGTAGCTAACTTTCTTAATTTGTTGCCATAGTTACATTTCTAGAAATTCTAAATTGTTCCTCTTCTCGTGTATAAATTACTGTCACCCCGCTACCTGTTCAGCTTTGATTGGCTAGACCAGAAATACATGCCAGTAAAATGACTTCATGTCCTTGATGTTTGAAAGCCTTGCCTTGATTCTCCTTCAAAGCGCAGCCGCGTCCAGCCAAGTCAAGGGTCTGAGCGGCCTCCTTCAGAGGGCGAGAAGACCTTGAAATACAAATCAGGATTAGGCAGCCCGTCCTCACTGAACACTGCTTTCTTTCTTCTTGGGCACCCAGCTGACATTGACTAACCACAGACTTGGGGCTAACGTGAAAACTGGTCATCGTCTGTGTTCGTAAAAACCACAGAAAGGCACACGCCCTGACGCATTGACTTAGGTCTTAAGAAAAAGTGTGACTGTCCTTTCTCATTTTCCACAAAATATTGAAGGACACATTAGTCACATCTGTGCCTGAAAGGTAGTCCAGCCAGAGGACAAGGGAATGCTCTAGAAGGGGGTTTTCTGACTATCCACCTGGGTGGCGAGACTAACTTGTATCGCCACGCTTTGCGTCGAGGATGAGCAAAGATACAGTGGGCATTACGGCTCAAATGCAGACAAAAACAACAAGCTTGAGCAAAGTAATTTGACATAGCAGAACTCAAAGTAAAAAGGCCCCGGAAACTGTAGCGTTCAAGGCAAAACGCATTAACATAAAGGGACATTCCGTTCTGGTGATGGGTGTAACATTCAAGGGTACCAAGAGGTATATAAAAGACGGCTATCAGAAATAGAAAAAAACAGAAAAATAGAAACAAAAATAGAAATAGAAATAATAGAAGTAGAAAATAGAAATAAAATAGAAATAAATAGAAATAGAAATAGAATAGAAATAAAATAGACATAAAAATAGGGAAAAAAACAGGAAACAATACATGTGAGAGAAAACACAAATCCTTAAGTAGCTGTGTGTTTTAATGATGAAACATTTGAACAGAAAAATATGAGTGAATTCATTAATATCTATTTGTCTATCTACTTTGATCACATTTCTATGTATCTATAAACCTCTTTAATCTACAGAGACTCTGCCTCCCTATTAAGCATTTATGAGAGAATTGGCCATATAGCAGGTCTTGAGGAAAACTTAATAAATTTCAAAAGGCAGAAATTGCAGGGTTCATATTTTCCGATCACAATGCAAATAAGAATAATGATAATTATAAATGCTTAAAATACCCACTTACTTGGAAATTAAAACAAAAACTATAATAAGTTGCTGAGTCAAAGAGGAAATCACAACCATAATCATAGGCCATTCAAAAAATAAAGAAGAGGGAATAATGCCTATCAACTCTGACGGAAGGCGGTTAAAGTGGAATTGAGAGATAAATGTGCCCTTGCACATACTTAAATTAAAAAAAAAAAATTTTTTTTTTTACTGTTTTATTCATTTTTGGGAGAGAGAGAGACAGAGCGTGAGCAGGGGAGGGACAGCGAGAGAGCCAGACACAGAATCCGAAGCAGGCTCCAGGCTCTGAGCTGTCAGCACAGAGCCCGACGCGGGACTCGAACTCACGGATCGCGAGATCGTGACCTGACCCGAAGTCAGACGCTCAGCCGACTGAGCCACCCAGACGCCCTGCACATACTTCAATTTTCAAACCAGGAAGGATCAAAATAAACCAACTCGTGTTCTAACTCAAGAGATGTTCAAATGGCCGAGCCAAGAAATCAGACGCACCGCTCTGGGCAAGGAGGCTTGTGAGGGGGTGGAGTGGGGAGAGAAGGAAAGGGGGCGGGCTGAGCTATGATTCACCTGCTTTCTGTAATTGGCCTGTGATGTCCACAACAGATGGGAGTCAGGGGTGCGGTGGGGGACCTCAAATCATTTACATAAAAGCCCCTGTCCTTTATGTTTGCCCAACAAAACCATTGCTTTCCCTCTCTCTTCTTTGTTCATCTGGAACTTTCTACCTCCCCCCCCCCCCCCCTTCTGCACACATTTGCAAGTGACGTGCTGGTGTGATTGTTCAGCGGGGGCTTCTGATCTGACTAGCTGCCCAGGGCATGCGCACTCATGTTCTAGAACAACCTGTGAGTACATTTCACAGCAGACCCTAATTCAAGGCACAGTTGATTCTAGCAAAGAGGTACACCTAGCCAATGAGCCTTTCTTAAGGTGACAGATGGATTTAAGTGAAATAATGCTTCTGGAGCGCGGTTTCTAGCTGGTACCTTCCAAATGCTCAATAAATATTAACTATTAGACCCTTTTATTTTACTGCGTATATTTATGTAGCGAGAAAAACTGTAAAGCTATTCCTCTCTTCGTAATAGAGTTCAGAAAAGCGACTGAATAAAAGGCAAATAAAAATAAATATATTTACTATAGTCTATCAACATGCTTAAAAATATAGTGAGAAAATCCTATCTGGGAACGTTGCAAAATAAAAACAGAAGAGATAGAGCAAAGCAAAGACTGATACCAAATATGATAAAAAATGTGCAAGACTTATCTGAAGGGAAATACACAATTTCACTGGGAAAAATATTAATGAATAATGGAGAGAGATACTATATCCCTTGATTGGAAAGACTGACTATTTAAGAATGTAAATTACTCTCAACTTAAGGTATATTTCGGCCTAATCTAAGAAAAATATTAATGGAAGTTTTTGGCGGGGGACACCTTTGAATCATGATTTTAAAGTTCATCTGGAACATAGGGGAAGGGAAGGAAAAACAAGATAAAAAGAGAGAGGGAGGCAAACCATAAGAGACTTTTTTTTTTTAATTTTTTTTTTAACGTTTTTATTTATTTTTGAGACAGCGAGAGACAGAGCATGAAGGGGGGAGGGGCAGAGAGAGAAGGAGACACAGAATCGGAAGCAGGCTCCAGGCCCTGAGCCATCAGCCCAGAGCCCGACGCGGGGCTCGAACTCACGGACCGTCGGACACTTAACCGACTGCGCCACCCAGGCGCCCCCAAGACTCTTAAATACAGAGAGCAAAACTGAGGGTTGCTGGAGGGGAGGTGGGGAGGGGGAGGGGCTAAGTGGGTGATGGGCATTAAGGAGGCCACTTGTTGGGATGAGCCCTGGGTTTATATGTAAGTGATGACTCATTCAATTCTACTCTTGAAGTCATTATTACATTAATTTTAGCTAACTTGGATTTAAATGAAATTCAAAAATTAAAAAAAATAGAAATTAAAGTTCATCTGGAAAAATAAAAAGTATTCAACTTTACGAAATGCAAATTAAAACTACAGTGAAGGAGGGACACCTGGGTGGCTCAGTAGGTTAAGCATCTGACTTTAGCTCAGGTCATGATCTCACGGTTCATGAGTTGGAGCCCTGTAACGGGCTCTGTGCTAACAGGTCAGAGCCTGGAACCGGCTTCGGATTCTGTGTCTCCCTCTCTCTCTGCCCCTTCCCCATTTGTGTTCTCTCTCTGTGTCTCCGAAAAATAAGTAAATAAACTTAAAAAAAAAATGCCACAGTGAAAGATCTCTGTACACCTATTAGAAAGGTGAAAACAAAACATAATCCTAGTTACTGCAGAGACACGGGGGGGTTCTCATACATCGCTGGTGGTTATGGAAAGTGGAACAGCCATGATGGGAAACTGGCAATTTTTAAATAAAATTTGATATACGCTGACCATAGGACCCAGCAATGACACCCTGCGGCTTTATCCCAGATAAATGAAAACTTACGTTCACCCAAAAATTTGAACACAAATGTTCGCAGCACCTTTATTTGCAGCAACCCCAAACTAGAAAGAATCCAAATGTCCTTCAATGGGTGAATGGGTGAATGAGTCCTGGCCAATGAAATACTACTCAGAAAAAAAAAAAACCAATAATAATAATAATAATAATAATAATAAAAAGAATGAATTGTTGATATACACAAAATCCCGGATGGATCTCAAGGGCTTTATGCTTAGTGAAAATATGCCAGTCTTAAAAGGTTATATACTGTATGTTTCCATTTATATCACATTCTTCAAATGTCAGAACTACAGAGATGGAGAAAAGATTGGTGGTTGCTGGGGACAAGGATGCAATTATAAAGAAAGAGAAGTAAAGGGGGCAGGGGTCTCATGCAGGAGCCCCCTGTGGTGACAGAGCAGCCTTGTGTCTTGGCCGTGTTAGTGTTTGCACAAATCCGTGCATGGGAGAAAATCAAAACTGTGTTGTATATAAAAATGGTGCATTCATGGGGCGCCTGGATGGCTCAGTCGGTTAAATGCACGACTTCGGCTCCGGTCACGATCTCACCATTTGTGAGCTGGAGTCTTGGGTCGGTCTCTGTGCTGACAGCTCAGAGCCTGGAGCCTGCTTCGGATTCTGTGTCTCCCTCTGTCTCTCTTTCTCTCCTTCTGCCCCTTCCCCACTCATGCTCTGTCTCTCTCTCTCAAAACTAAACATTAAAAAAATTGTTTGGGAAAAAAAATGGCGCATCCATGATGTAGTAATGTTGATAGTATAGTTAACAGTACGAAAGCTACAGATGTCAATGTTCTGGTCTCGACATTGTACAATAGTTACATAGAATGTTACCAGTGGGGAATGATGGGTAAAGGGGACCCGGGACTCCACGTACTGTGTTTTGTAACTTCCTGGAAGCCTACAGTTATGTCACATGAAAAGTTTTAAAACAATCAGGAAGAAAAAGGGGTAAGAATTATGAAGAATTGAGGGATTCACGGAAATCACAAAATTAAAATAAGGAGAATGGTGTGATGTGATTCGCCCTGACACATAAGGAGCATAACCGCAAAGCTACGTAATGAAAATATGTTAGGAGTTGTGAGCCAACATGAAACGGAAAACATAACAAAGAATCAGGGGCTAGAATGTGTGATGAAGGGCCGCAGTCAGAAGGGAGGGCTCATGACTCAACTCCGGTTCAAAATAAATTCCAGATTATTAAAGTGTCCAGGAAGAAAACAAGCTCATAGTAAATTGATTGATGGATAGGAAAAGACTTTCTAATCGTAACAATCTATGGGTTACATCATAAATACATCAAACTGCTATTCATCCAAAACATTGTAAATCATGACAGCAAACAAGCAAAGAAATGTAAGGGGAAACGACTATTAATTATTACTTTATTGGAAAAGATCTTTTGAATTGATAAGAAACAGAGTATCTCAATGGAGAACTGTAAAAAAAAAAAAAAGGATATCAATAGACATCAAAAAATAAAAAATGTTAGGGACACCTGGGTGGCTCATTCAGTTAAGCGTCCAACTTCAGCTCGGGTCAAGATCTCTCAGTCCGTGAGTTCAAGCCCCGCGTCAGGCTCTATGCTGACAGCTCGGAGCCTGGAGCCTGCTTCGGAGTCTGTGTCTCCCTCTCTCTCTGCCCCTCTCTCACTTGCACTCTGTCTCTCTCTGTCTCTCAAAAATAAATAAACATTAAAAAAATTTAGAAAAAATAAAATAAACAAAAAGCGTTATAATTATTCAACCTAACGAATAATCAGAAAGGAAATTAAAGAAATGATGCAGTCATTCTGGAAAACAATTTAGCAGTTTCTTAAAAAAAAAATTATACACACGCAAATACCATCTGATCTGGCAATTATACTCCCGGGCATTTATCTGAGAGAAATGAAAACATGTTCACACAAAAACCCGTATGCAAATGTTTATCGCACCTTATCCAAATAGCCGAAACTGGAAACAGCCCTGATGTCCTTCAAAGGGTGGACGGTTTCACCAACTGTGGTATATCCATACGATGGAATACTATTCAGCAACAAAAAGGAACAGCCTCTTGTTACCCACGACAATCTGGGTAAACGTCTGGAGAATTAGGCTGAGTGGAAAAAGGCAATCCCTCAAAGGTTACATACTCTATGTTCCACTCACGTAGAACTCTGGATGTGACAAAATTCACAAAATGGAGAACATGTTAGTAATTGTCAGGGGTCAAGGACACGGAGATGGGAGGAGTGAGGAGTGAGTGTAGTAACAAAAGGGCAACGTTAGGGATCTTTGTGGTGAGAAAATGTTCTGTATTTTGACGGTATCAGTCGCAATGGTGATATCGAACTCTAATTTTTTTTTTTAATTTTTTTTTTCAACGTTTATTTATTTTTGGGGGGACAGAGAGAGACAGAGCATGAACGGGGGAGGGGCAGAGAGAGAGGGAGACACAGAATCGGAAACAGGTTCCAGGCTCCGAGCCATCAGCCCAGAGCCCGACGCGGGGCTCGAACTCACGGACCGCGAGATCGTGACCTGGCTGAAGTCGGACGCCCAACCGACTGCGCCACCCAGGCGCCCCTCAAACTCTAATATTATGAGATGTTACCACCGGGCAGCAGGGGGGACAAGGGGACGAGAGAGGTCTCTGTATTCTCACAGCTGCATGTGAATCTACAAGTATGTCAAAGGAAAACAACAAAATTAATGAAGAGAGGAAAAAAATAAGGCAACGCGAGAGATCGTTCTTTTGCCTAGCAAATGGACGAAGAAATGAATTCTAGATAATAATGCTGGGCTGTGTATGGTAAGCTCGAAATCCTCCAAACAGCTGATGGGAATATAACCTGATACCAATTCTGAAAACGCTTTCTGCCAATACATTCGATGATCTTTTAAAATGTTTATACCCTTGACACAGTGATTCAGTACGGAGGGATCTGTCTTGAGAAAATAATCAGAGAGGTGGGCAAAGATGTATGAGTCGGGCTGTTCACATTTCTGCATTATTAATAAACGAGTAGAGAAAATTAGAGGGAAACTGCTTCCTGCATTCCAGCCTCTGTGCTAGGGACTCTTTTCTGACGTTCACTGGACGCAAGGAGGGCATCTCCCCCGTTTTACGTAAAATGAAAGCAGTGCAGAGAGGTTGAGCGGCTAGCTCAGAGACACCCAGCAGGTAGGCAACGGGGCAGGAACCCGGCCCTCCCATGCTAATTCTGTTGCCCTTCCTGCTGTGGCATCACTCTTCCCTGTTTGTTCAGGTAGCCACGGTCAGGTTATAGCTAGCGTGACTCAGCCCGGAGGACAGGAGTGAAATTATTGGCTTAATTGCGAAGAAAAGATGGTTTGATGAAAACTTTATTACTAGGAATAAGCAAAGTGCTCAGAGCCCAGTCTCCCAGGCATACATGAACTTGGAAACTCCCAGAGGCATCGATTGCACTGACGATGCAACCTGTCTAAGCAAAGACAAAGCTCTGAGCAGGGCTGCCCAGGAGCCGGCGGTGCACGGGAGAGACGTGCGTAGCTGCAGAATCCTGCCCTCCTCATGCTTCGGCCAGTGGGGGATGTTGGGGGCAGAGAGAAGGAAGAGTGGAGGGGGAGGGGAAAGGGGCATTTGCCATTTCCTCTTGGGCCCCCATCAATCCTCCTTCGGTCGCCGCTCTCATTTTCCACCTCCCCCCCAACCCCAGTGCCTTTCAGTTGCATTGCTTCCTTGTTCAACGCTGCCCTCAACCTGTCTCTTGTTGGCCCCCAGGAGAGAGAGCCGCACTAGTAAGGACTTGGCTAAGGGAATAACAAGGGTCCGGCAGAGCATCAACTTGAACCTCTCTCTGGCATTCACTCTTAGAGGAGGTAACCCAGTAGAACCTCTTGATATGCGGGATCAACAGCCCGGGTGTGGCGGTTTGAAGATGTGTCTGTGAATTCTGTGACGGGCCCCCAATCGAGAGGGGGAGTTTGTGTGCCCCCCCTCCCTTGAAACTGGGCAGGCTTTTGTGATCGTCTCTGGATAGAATGTGGCAGAGGTGGGGCTGCTTGGTGTAAAAGGCTGGGTTAGAGAAGGCCAAGGTCGGGCATCTTCTGCCCTAACCTCTGGGGCAATTTGCTTTGAAGTCCTGAGCTGTTAGGCAAGGGCTGGACTTCTCAGAAGCTTCCGTGCTGGAGGGCCCATGCAAAATGATGAGGGGGCAGGGGGAGAGACAGAGAGAGAAAGAGACAAGGAACTCCGTATTTGTCCCAACTCTGAATCTTCCCAAGCTTGGGCACCAGACACATGAGTGGGGCCGCCTTCAGAAGACCCAGCCTGGCCACGGTCTCATCACAACCCCCTGAGTGAGAACCAGCCAGCTGAGCCCAGTCAATCCCCAGAACCATGCGAGGCAAGACTAAACTGATTGTCATTGTTTTGTTTGGCTAAGATTTGGGGCCATTTTTTACGCAGCAAGAGATAACGGAAACATCTGGATTCTGCCACCGACAAACACCGGGATAACCGAATCACGCTGTTGCTTTCCCAACTCAGTGTATCTGTAAGACGCCAGTGGTGATGTTACCTCTCATCAGACACTTTTTTTTTTGCGAGTCGCATAAGAGATGGTGTGTGTAACATGTTCGGTAAACTGTCAGAACATCTCCTAACATTGACAGTGACCTGAGGCAGCACCCACGCGTGTGGAAACGTATCCCCAGTGATGGAAATATTCGAAACTCAACGTATCCCTAGGCTATGGAACAATAGAGTGCGTTCTTCTTTGCTTAGGACAGTGCTTGACCTAATGGAGTTGCTCGAATAAAAATGCTGAAACCCCTGGGGATGGGCACTGGAGGTCACATATGCTGGGTTCACAACCCGGTTCTGTCACCTACTAGCTGTGTGATCCTGGGCGAATTACTTAACCCCTCTGTGCGTCAGGTGCCTTCTTAGTAGAAAGTGGGAAATAATAAATACAGGGTAAGGTGTCACGGAGATGAAAAGGACCCATACATGTGATGAAACGATGCCGCTTTGGGGTAAATGGAAACTCTACGCACAAGGTAGTCCATTCAGTGGCTTTGCTACGTCCCTGGTCCTGGGGTTCCCCTTCTGGGTCAACCAAGGCCAGCTCTCTCCACCTCCCCCATGGACCCTCGTCCCTCTAGAGAGCTACACTGAGTAAGGCTTCACTGCTCTTTTATGAAAACTCTCCCCAGGGGTCTGAGCAAATTTATAGTGATGGTGTCTTAACGCCCGGCACCTCAGAATGTGACCTTATTTGGAAATACGGTCATTGCAGCTGTACTTAGTTAGGATGAGGTCATACTGCTGTCGGTGGCCATCGATCCCGTGACTGGTGTCCTTACAGAAGAGGGACAGTGATGTTCGAGAGACACGTGGAGGAGACCACGTGAAGGTACGTGCCGAGACTGGAGTGATGCCTTCACAAGCCGAGCACCGTCTGGGGAAGGGGTCTCCCCTAGAGCCTGCGGCGGGAGCCCGGCCCTGACAACACTTTGATTTTGGACATCCAGCCCCTAGCACTGCGAGAGCACAAATCTGTGTTGTTTAAAGCCACCCGGTTCTTGGTGCTTTGTTACGGTGGCCCCAGGGAATGAACACAGCCGGTCAGTGCATCCTAAGCATTATTTTCAGGGTTCTCTGAAACTCATCAGCGTCCCGGTGAAGGAAGGATATCCCCTGGCCGAGACCTGGGGATGTAGAATGGGACCCACGGGCCCCTGAGTCACGTGGACACCCCAGCCCGGACCACAGGCCCGGTCGGTACAGCAGTGTTCTGCAGGGGCACAGAAGAATGTTCTAGGGTGTGGCTCTGTGGGCTCTGGGAAAGCCACAAGGGCGGGAGAGAAGCACGGCCTCAAGCGCATGTGATTTTTTCAGCCCTGTCAGGTCCAGTGTTGCTGTGTGGCCGCTGGAGATCATCCCCTACTTCCTCCTGCGGCTCGTGAGCCTCCAGAAGGGGCCACACAGCAGCTCCTTGCCCCCCCCCCCCCCCCGCTCCCCCCTCAGGTGCTGTGAGGTCAAGGCTACAACAACTGCTCCAACACCCGGCTCATTACAGGGCTTAGGAGTCAGATCCAGCCTCCTCGGAAGCTGTTGCGTGGTCCACTTGCTACAGCGCCAGAAGCCAGAAATCGCTAAAAACACCTTTCCATGGGGGGGGGGGGGGCGGTTGCGGCACGGGGCAGACTGGCCGAGAAAATGCTCTCCAAAGCGATGGCCTTGAAAGAGCCAGCTGCTGGGTGTTGAGGCCGTCTCGCACTGCCAGTGAGCCATCTTTGAACCTTCCAGCTCCTGTGCCAATCAAAGGGAGGCTCAGCAGCCAGGTGGTGGGGGAAGAAGTCTCCGCCTGCTGGTGGGGGTGTCACCGAAGATTCCTGGCCCTAGGATCGCTTGGGAGTTTGCAGGGAACTTGCGTCTTCGAACGTACCCGGGCCAGAGCTCCGCAGCACGGGTCACTCGTGCGGCAAACATAGCCAAGGAGGGGATCCCTTCCTACGTTGCAAATATGGGCTGTTTGTCAGAGTATCTATATGCGGGGTGGGGGGGACGCTCCTGGCATCCTGACGTTGAGTGAGCTCCCCAAGTGAGTTCTGTGGCTGGACCGGCAGAACTCTGCAGTCGTTTTTTTTTTTTTTTTTTTTAATGTGCCCAACCTGGTGTTTCCCTAAACATCATCTGTTCCAAGAACGTGAAGGGCGTTGTGTCCGTTGAATGGTGTTCTTTAGAGATGGGTTTTCTGGGGGCAGGTGAGGTCTGTGAGGAGCTGATGACAAGGGGATTTGGGGAGGGAGATGGAGGGGTGCCAGGGACAGAGAGCATTCGAATGCAAAGAGGGCGAGCTGGGCAGGCGTTGGGGCCGGGGTGGGGGGTGCTTCTGGCTGCGGAAGAGATTGATTGAGTTGCAGGCCAGAGTCTGGTCACTGGAATCACATCAGCTCTGCCCCTGGACACACTGGGCCACCCCGAGCACAGCCGTGAGCCACCTGTGGCTGGTGAGCGTGCAGGGCAGAACTTCTGGATTGCTCTAGCATTGACGGTTAAGGTCTCTCTGCCACCCTTCTCGTGGGCTCCCGTCAGACTGCGCCTGTCTGTTTAATTCATCTCGTGTAACACTTCTGCTTTTCTTACTCACAAACCCGCTCCCACCAAATCTTCTTTGGGGTTCGTAGGTTTGCCGGATATCTGCGCTCAGAAGGAAGGGTCTCATCCTATAGCACCTGGGCTCCTGACGGCTTCCGGGCTCGATGCAGCAAGAGCAAGTGGGAAATCTCTCCTGGTCTCGGGTGGAACAGTTTTCCCTCTTTTCCTGAAATCTGGGCGCTGGTTTGCATTCCTGCCCTTCTGGGGGGGGGTCCTAACTTTTACCCCACGTGGGCTTATTAAGACATTCTTTCCACTTAAGAAATAGGATTCTTCCTAAGATACGCTGCGGTAGCCGAGTTTCTCCGTATTTTTTTTTTTTTTTAATTTTTTTTTTTCAACGTTTATTTATTTTTGGGACAGAGAGAGACAGAGCATGAACGGGGGAGGGGCAGAGAGAGAGGGAGACACAGAATCGGAAACAGGCTTCAGGCTCCGAGCCATCAGCCCAGAGCCCGACGCGGGGCTCGAACTCACGGACCGCGAGATCGTGACCTGGCTGAAGTCGGACGCTTAACCGACTGCGCCACCCAGGCGCCCCTAATGTTTATTCATTTTTGAGAGACAGAGCACGCGTGGGGGAGGGGCAGAGAGAGAGGGAGACGCAGAATCCGAAGCAGGCTCCGGGCTCCGAGCTGTCTATCAGCCGAGAGCCCCACGCGGGGCTCGAACCGTGAGATCACGACCCGAGCTGAAGTCGGATGCTTAACCGATCGAGCGGCCCAGGCGCCCCAGTGAAAGTTTTCTTCGTGCGACAACTCAGCTGGTACAGTTTCTGACTCCCCAGGAAGCAAACTCAGGCTGGTTCGGCTACAGAATCATCCCAGAGGTCACCTCTGCCCCTTCAAGCCTGTCTCACCCTGACCGCTGCGCGGCCCAGCCTGGGATCTTCGGCTCAGCCCCACTCAATGGTAGTCGTGCCGTTCCCTGTCCAGGAACCTGCTTCGAGTCTTCAAGGTCGATCCCACCTGGCTCAGCTGTGCGGACCCTCCAGTGACCGGGTCCCTGCCCGGCTCCATTCCGTATCTCAACGGATGCTGACACGTCCACTGGGAACTCTGGGTGGCCGGTGTGGCCTGACGTGAACTTGGGCCTCCCCGAGACTTGGGCCAACTCTTAGCCCTGAAAGGCAAGACTCCCACCTATGGTTGTGGTAACGTGGTGGTAGCAGGTCCAAGGCTTTTCAACCCACCCTCCTTAATCTTACGAGCCCGTGTGATAGAAGGGCCTTATCGCTCTGCATGGCTCCCCCCTTCCAAGCCCTGTCCTAAAAACCTGGCTGGCTTCAGATCAACTGGCTAATTACTTGTGCTGTAATGATCAACCTGCCTAATTTATCACTTCTTTGAACATTTAATTAGCCAGCAGTGAAAGACAATTAGGTTCTGAATTAGGATAAATTAAACTGCTAGCTTAGCAGCTCTAAGGACATGGAAACTATAACCAATTACATCTACGAAAAGATTTGACAGAACTTTCAAAGAGCCAGAGTCTGTCAGGGGCTAACAGCCTGATGTGCCAAATATTCCGGAGAATCTAGCGGGGGGGGGGGGGGGGGAGGAGTGTGGGGCACGGGGAGGGAGGGCCGTTTTTTAGCTTGGAGAACAGAGAGGGGAGATGCACACCTTGAGAAAGGAAAAGATTTGCCTGGAGCAGCGTTTGGATTTTTTGCCCCCAGCTAGAAAACGCTCGTAGCATCCGTGACCATGGGCCACACGATTGTTTTGTAAATTTTATTTTTCAGTCATCTCCACGCCCCACATGGGGCTCGACCTCCCGGCCCTGAGATCAAGAGTCCTATGCTCTACCGACCGGGCCAGCCAGGCGCCCCTTTTTTCAAGGTTCAAGTACGACTAGAGATTTGCATAGTAGCTTGCCCAGTGGTCATGGTTAGGATCACTGTTTCGCTAGTCCAAAGACCAGAGATGGTACCCCAGGATAGGTATATACAATGACCCTCGGACGTAGGGCTTCCCCTCCAGACAGGATGAAGGGGAGAGAGGAGGACAGGAGGGCAAGAACCTTCTTGACCTTACCCTCTTTCTGGGATTTTCCAAGAATGCAGAAGGATCTCTTGTGATCTCTCTGTTACCACAAAGCAGGCTTTGAGCCTCCTGTGATTCTGCTCTGTTCCTCGCTTGTGATTTAACACCTCTCCTGAAGCCTTGTACACATGGTTCAGGTCTGGCCCGCAGCTGGGCCATGAATGATCACTAACGGGGACTTTGCGTGTGGGGTTGGATTTTGTGTTCCGGGAGATTCCTCCCCCTCCTCGCTTTCCAAGCACGGTGCCGTCGGCGGTAACACGCAAGAGATCCACCGGGCCAAGGGGAACCTCAGCCTAAAAAGAATCACCAGGTGTCAGGGCTTGACTTGTGACCTCTCCCATTTACAGCCTTTCTTGCACGGAACTCGTGTCGACAGCCCCAGTCGTGGGTGTGACCGGTGCAGCCACCGAAACCAGTGGCACGCCGCGGCCAGCGGGAGGGGGGAAATGTGATGCTCAGACGTGTGCGTGATTGAAGACAGCTTTCCACAGCCCTGAGCCGAGTCACAGGCTCGGGGAAGGCGCTGTCACGCTTCCAAGCGCCTAAGAAGAGGGGCCCCAAGACACCAGAGGAAGACGTTTTCAGCACGATCGACGGGCAGTTTGAATCGCTTCAGGAAGGAAAGTGGCTGGCACGCTGTGAATGTTTGGAGGAAAGTGAGGGTGCGAATACAGGGAAACCCCCCAGTGAGGAGGAATCTCCTCACAATCCAGAAGCCTCGGAGGAGGAAGCAGCTTACAAAAGAGTCGGGACAGAGTGGCCCATCTGACCAGTCCCCAAAGTCAGCTCTCCCTAGCGTTCCAACTCTCAAGGTCTTGTCTGGCTTAGTTCGCATCCAGATCAGCAAGACTGGTTCAGGAACAGACTTTGGCATCCCGGCTCCTAGACTCACGGTGTTCCTTGTCTTGCCTCCCTCCAAATCCCATCCAAGACGCGACGCTAGCGACAGCCAAGGAGCGTCCTAAATCCTTATTGCAAAAGAGGACCGCAGTCCCTTGAAACGTCTGGTCAATCAGGAGCGAACAGCCGATGTCGCCTCAGGAGACTCTTCAGGGAGCAGAGGTTCACACCAAAGCAGATGTCACAGACCCTCCGCATCAGCCCAGAAGATGTTGGCCGGTATGCATTTCATGGGCACGTTTAGAGCAAACGAGTAATATTCTGCATTGTTTCTCCAAATGGCATCATATCATTGCTTCATTGAAGCCATGCTTCGTTGAAAGGCTCCAATTAAGGGACAGAATGAAGTTCCTGTAGGGTAGCTCTCTGTACATATTAGTCTGAGGCTCTCAAATTAGAGACCGAATCGCAGGTCTCTGTTACCATGAGAACCACGGCAGCATTTCTCCGGCTGTTAAAATTATTAACTCAAAGAACATGCATCTTCTTAAACTCGGCCTGTTATTTATCTACTGTTCCATGGGCTTGTCTGCGCCTGGAGTGAACTCGATTAATCACCAGTGCAAAGAGAGAGAGCAGCTGCGACTTTCCTCCCGTCTGCAGCGGCAGGCGTTGGCAATTGATTTCTCCGTGTGGCTCTATCCCTCTTGGAGGGTAGAGAAGAGGAGGGACTGAGCCGCTCTGGAGTGAAGACAGTCTGAAGGAGCCTCAGACGATGATAGAGACTGACTGATAGAGAGCGGCTTTCAATCCCTCTCTGCCACTGCAGGCAGCGATCGGTGACCAGAGGCCTCCGTCCGCTTGCCAGGTGACTGGGTCCTGGGCCAACTCCCCAACTAAAAGCAAAGACTAGTAACTGTGAACTACAACGTGTCCATCACCTTGTGCTGCCACAGAGCGCCCTCCGAGCCGTTCATTCTGTGAATCTCCCAGGAAAGATGCGCTATTATTCCCATTTCACAGAGAAAGAAACTGAGGCTGAGAGCCGTCCACAAGTTGCTCAAAAAGCCAAGCCAGAGAGTAGGGAACCTGGGCTGCAAAGCCAGATACTCTGTTTCAAAATCCCCTGTCCCCCCCCCCGCCCCCCAAACCCTGTGCAGAGGTGTTTACAGCAGCTTTGTCCGTAATTTTGCTCAGACTTGAAAGCAAACAGGATGTTCCACAGCAGGTGAATGGATCAGCAAACCGCGGCACAGGCAGCCCACGGCATATTACTCAGCCCTAAAAACAAGTGAGCGATCGAGCCACAGAGAGACAGAGAGGAATCTTAAAAGCTTATTACTAAGTGAAAGAAGCCCGGCTCTAAAGGCTACATACTGTCTATTGCAACTATGTGACATTCTGGGAAAGTCAAAACAATGGAGAGGGTAAAAAAGGTCAGTGGTTAGGATTAGGGTTAGGGTTAGCAGGGCATTAGCAGGGCAGGAGGGATAAATAGGCAGAACACTGAGGATTTTTAGGGCAGCGAATATAGTTGGTACCATACGATCATGGTGGATACACATCTGTCCCAATCCACAGAATGTACAACTCCAACAGCCAACTGCAATGTAAACCATGGGTTTGGGGTGATTACGATGTATCACTCTGGTGGGGGACGTCCATGTGGGGAAGGCTCCACCTGCCTAAGGACCAGGGATATATGGGAAGTCTCTGTATCTTCCTCTCAGTTTTGCTGTCAACCTAAAACTGCTCTGGAAAACAAAACAAAACAAAAACCTTGGGAAAAAATCTCATGCCTTTTCCTTGTTATCACCAGACAGAAGAAGCGAACCGACTGCCATTGAAGAGGTCAGATGAAGACCAGACACTTGTGACCCGACACCGTGATGGGAAACAGGAGAGGGGAAAATGAACGTCGGAAGCCAGCGGGGCTCTACAGGAACCGGGGTTCAAGGCTGCAGGGGCACAAAGCCCACCCAGCAAAGGCTCCGGCCGGCCGGCCAGGCCCTTGCTCAGCCTTGGCTATGATCATTCATTTTTCGAGTGCCACAGTGCCTGCTCACGTGCTCTGCCTGTGTCTGATTCATTCCCTTAAGGAATCTGTCTACCGAAGCCTTACGTGTGTAGAGAGAGGCGCACCCCTCATGCATGTGCGGTGGGAGGTGGTCTCACAAAGCAAACACACACCAAGCTCGCCGATCAGAACGGAGTCTTACCCACACTCCAGAAGGTCGGCCGTATCTTTGCTCGGTCACCACCTTTACTCTGATTGCTAATATGTTAATGTTTCCTGTTCTGGGGCTTTATAGACGTGGAATCTCGCCGTGTGTCCTCTTCTGAGCCTTCCTTTTTGTTAAACATTACGTTGTTAGCTCCATCCATCTTGCGCGTGCCTGGCGTTTGTCCGTGTTCTCTGCTGCGTCGTACTCCCGCGGGTTGGCCAACGCCGACACGCTTTCCTTCCGCTTTTGTTCACCTGACCAGTTTTCTAGTGTGGAACTGTCACGAACTGTGCGGGTGCACACGTTCTGTGTGTTTTGGGGGGGAATCTGTGCACATTTCTTTGGAGTATAGCCCAGGAGTGGAATTGGAGGATGACGGAAACTTTCTCCTGCTACAATAACCCCAGAGGGGTTGAAGTGGAGGGCGCAGAAGATCTGTTTCTTTGGGCTCAGGAGGCACGCTGTAAGCAGATGGTCTTTGATGGGATTAGCGGTGTAATCTCTAAGACCTTGGTCAATTGGAAAATGATCCATTATATTCCAGGAAGCTTGGGGCTCCCGGGGAGGGGTGCAGTGGGGCGGGGCCCAGGGGCACCTTGTTAGAAAGGACCCCTCTCTGGGAGCAGCCCAGTCCCCCACGGAGAATTTGGGAAGGGGTTCGTCAGCTGTGCCACGCCGGCCCCTCTCCTCCTGCGAGAGCACAGAAAGGACTCCCCCAGTGCTCTCAGAGTCTCCTTCTTCCCCGTCACCCTCCCCCCTCTTTTGGGTGTGATCAGGTGTCTGCATCACCGCCCCCTAGCGTCCCGAAGGTGGCAGACAGCAGGCTCTGTGCCTCTTAGCTCAATACCCACAGGGGGAATCTCATGGGGTTGAAGTGGGAGAGTCCAGGACGAGTTGGTGGCTGTCTCTTGGCCCCGGTCTCAAGGGCCTTCAAGGAGGCCACCCGGGATGCTCCTGTGGGGCCTCCTGGAATGCAGAGTCTCAGATCAGCTGAGTGGGAAGAGCAGTGAGCACGCTGGACGCTGGAATAGCTGCTCGGATTTGCAGGGCAAAGATGCACGTTACCCCGGAAGAGTGGGAAGCCAGAGGACGTGTGACTGTGACAGCCTGCTGGAGGGCCCCCTGCTAAGGGAGCCCCAAAGGACCCACAAAACGACCCCTACGCGAGAGGAGCCAATAAATCGCTGCCGGTGGGCAGACGAGACCAACCTGACCAGTCCTGCCCCTTCCCGGTCTTCGTGTCTGACTCCTCCTCCCAAGTAGGAGCCGCCAAAGGCTTCTCGCCAGTCAGAGGGAGGACAGCAGCACGTGACCCGGAAGCGGAGAAGAATCCACCTGCCCGCTGCCTTTGCGCCCGCAGCGGGTACCAATGGGCCGGGGAAGGTCCAACTCTATAGGCAGTTTGGAGTTTGGAGTGGACATCCTTCAGGCATGTTAAGCATTGGGATGAAGTTGCTCTTGGGACCAAGGGCAGCCGTGGAATCTTTCGCTTACAAGAGTGATCTGAGCAATTTGGGACATCCTAGTTCAGTGGGGCCTCTGGGGACGCACTTGGAGCTAGGGATGGGGTAGGGATGGGCATGTTGAGGCAGGGAGCTGTGTCACGCTGCAGGGAGATGGCAGAGGCTTTGGGATGGGAAAATGGTTAGGAGTCTCCGGTGGGTACAGTCAGCCTGAGGTCAAGTGTAAAGTCTGCTTCACCCCGAGTTTCCCATTCTCCACTTGGGAGGGAAGCATCCTTCCACCCCATCTGGAACACGCATGCCCTCATTGGTGGGGTGCTTAATATCCCGGGACCCCTTGGGCTGCACCCAAGAAGCACTCTCAGTTTTGAGCCCTGAACTTCAGAAAGATGAACGAGAGCAGTAATTCCTAACCTGTGGCCCACAAACCACCGGCGTGGGGGGACAGAGCCGGGGTAGAGCTGTGCTCACAATTAGAGCAACGAGTCCAGACATCTCTTACCACCTTGAGACCGAGCACTGCCAGTAAATGAACCTAGTAGAATACGGTCTCGTGGGTGGTATTCAAGTGTGTGTAGTAAGACACGATTCCTCAAATGCGTGACTGGGTTTTTCATAACACTCTGCCATTATGCAGTTCTTGATCACAAATAGTATCATGGGAGGACCTGACGCTTTCTTATTTCTTGTTCCCTTGAAGAGATGTCCTTAAACCGGATGAGAGGAAGGAGGCACACAGGATCACAACGCTGTTGCATTAACACTAAAGTACCATTTAGCCAGCGTGCGGGCTGCCAGATAACACCGTGAGGTACTAGAGGGATGAATTGAAAATTGTCATTCCGTCAAACTTAGTGACAACATTATCTGCAGATCTTAGAAAAATCAGCTCAGAAAAATCCCTGGTTGGTGGTGATCCTCTCAGATAGATTGAAATCTTTCAAGGCTATTCCTCAGGGCTCATCAATCAAGGATAGTTGTCATGGTGAGCAGTTGAATGGATGGTTTCCATTTAATTATCTTCAGCCCTCCAGATATCGAAAGCACTTGGGGACAGCAGGCTGGGCCGGCCCCTGTCTCCTCAGCTAAAATAATTGTTGCTTTTCCCCCACCCACCTTCATCCGGAGAATTCATTCATTCGTGTGTTCAGTAGTAACTACCAGGTGCCTACTGTGTGTCAGGAAAATGCTCCCGCCAAAGATTCCTCTGTGAAAATGCCAAGTGTCATCTATGACTCGACATACTTCAAGCTGGGCCCACAGATACCCAAGACAGTTGTGAGTCTGTGCTTTGTGTGCTCAGAGGAAGGCACTGATGCCTGGGAAAGCACGACTAAGTGTTGACCAAACGGCCAAGGGATAGGAGTTGGGTCTCAAAGAAACAACAGCTCAAATAGGGTATTGGCTGAGGGGGTAGGTCTAATTTCTTCCAGATACTGGAAGATGAAAGGGAGGTACAGCATAGGGACAGCAAGCAAAGGAGGAAGAGAACCTGTCTGCTAACAAGAGGAAGCTGGTGATGAGGAATCAAGGGGTAAAATGTGGGAATCCAAAAAAGAATGAAGAAGGAATGAAGAAGGGTCCTAGGGCAGTTCATTAGATAGCATCATGGTTTCTGTAGCTCTCATTCATTAGATGTCAAGTTTATGGTGTCAGAGTCAAAGCTTGTCTTAAGGAAGCAAAGTTAGGGGAGACCACCCAGACAGTTGACATGGCCATCCACCCATCCATCCATCCATCCATCCATCCATCCATCCAACCATTTGTTCATCTAGCAAATGTTTCTGAGTGCCTATTACCTATCTGTCTTCTGGGAATGAAACACATGAGGCCGGTAATTCCACACACGCTTATTTAATCATATGTGTGACTCATGCTGTGAAGTCCATGACCAGAGAGGGTGTTATGGAAGACTTTCCCAGGGCAGTGACACTCAGCTGAGAACTGGAGGGGGAGGAGGAACGAGTAAGAAGAGATTCATGTAGGACAAGTTTACCAGGCATGGGGGGAAAGCATGGATGAGGACTTTATAGAGATATGAGTACAACGTGAACAAAGATGGACACTGGCCATGTCACAGAGGGCCACTGGGACTTGGCCCACAAGCAACAGCATTGGAAGGGGTGGAGAGACAAGAATGGGGCTGCCTTTTTAAAGGCTCACTCTGTGCTATGAGGAGAAGGTGGTGGATGAGGGCAAGAATGGAGGGATAGGAAATAAATATGGCAGCCTAGACAAGAGTTGCCAGACGCTTGGCCTTGAGTGATATCAGTGGAGGTGCAGAGCAGTGGTCATCCTCACTCTGGTGTCAGCGTTTATAGCTTTTCTACCACCTCTGGCACATGACAGTATGTCCCTTCAATGTACATATGAATGTACATTTATCAGAGAGAGAGAGAGAGAGAGAGAGCTGGCTCCAAACCACAGTAGACCCCCTTGCACATCCACCCATAAGGCTAATGAGTTCCGTTAGGGGGCACGGCTTGGCCTTAAGTGGATGGAGAATCTCTGACTAGGTGGCTTACCTGACAATCATCTCAAATTCAGGGCCAGGCCAAGGAGGCTCAGCCCCCTCTGTGGCATCAGAAGGAAGCAGAACTGACCCTGAAAAAGAAGGAGTTGCCTCAACACTTAGGGAACCAGCCCAGTGGGAGGGGGTCCAGGCAATGTCTGCTGCTGATGGGCTGCGCGTCGTATCAATGCCTGCTTTCTAGGTTGGTAAGAAAGAGAGAGACAAAATCAAAGAAGCCTTGAGTGGTGAGAAAGTTCTGGCCTGTCATCAGAGAGAACTGGTTTGGGCCATATGCACAGGGGAGAGAGGAAGGAAAGAGAAGCGACAGTCTCGATTTTGTTCGTTTTTGAAGTTCGTCTTCAATGTTCTCCCCCTCCAGCGACAGAACCAGTTCTCTATAATCTCCACAGGTGTGGAGATCATTGGTAGAAACATGTCAGCTGCCATACTGGCAGCCGAGAGGGGTAGCGGAGGCACCACAGTGCATCCAGAGGGCTGTTGACATTGGCGGTGATGTGCCAATGTCAAACGTAAGGTCCTGGGGAAACACAATCAAGCTCCCAGTTTTTACATTTAATGTGTCGTTCCCCAACTGATCTGGCATTTGGAGACAAGGTGATGACCACCCCTACCCTTGATGAGAATTTCTCTGGCTGTATATCAACCCTTAACCCTTTTAGCTGAAAACGGTTACCTCCTCCTGTCCCTCCCAGGCTTGGTTTCGGGACTCTCAAGGGCTGTGTCCCGTGTGTCTCGAGAAGCAGGCTCTTAGCTCCCTTGGGTGGTTGGCATTTTTCTCTTTGCTTGCTCTTGTCCAAAGCTGGCACGCTGCCAAGGCATTTTCGCTCCTGTCAGCGCCATATGAAGGCTGCTGTGTCACCAGTGGCCACTGTCAACGGCACATACTGTTGCCCCAACTCGTAACCAGCGCATCACTGCCAGCGTCAACAGCATGCCCTGTGGTGCCTCCATGGTTGGTTCCATCCATTAGGCACCAACACTACACGTTTTGGCTGCCAAGATGGCGGCCGATGTGATTCTACCAACCATTTCCATGCTTGTAGAGATTATAGAGAAGGGCCCTATTGCTTGTTTTGTTCTACAATCTCTTCATCCTGGTACTCGGTTGCAGAAACTGAGTCACAAGCTGAGGAGAACATGCTTTGCTCTCCTTGGAACTACACCATCCACACACAGTGGCCGTTCTTGAACCAGACTTGGGCACCTCCATTCTCTTTGTGTTTCCCCCGTATCAGTTCAGATCTCTGGAGAAACAGAAGTTGAGGAGGTGGAGACAGACAAGATTTATCGGGAGAATCTATTGGGAATTTCTCTGAAGGATGAAGGGAAGAAGGAGCAGAGCTGGTAGAGAGAGCCTTCGGGTCACTATGCAGTGACGCCATATGTAAGGGGACACCAGTGTAAGGAGAGAGGGAAGGAAAGGGCACCAGGTAGGAAGGAGGTTGAACTGCGGCGTGGCTCCGAGAGTCTTGGCCAGGTCATAGGGAGTGCCTGAAGCAGTTAACTCAACACTTAATGCCTTAAAACGACGTACTCCCCTTATCTCAGGGTTTCTGTGGGTTAGAATTTCTAGAGGCGCTTAGCTGGATGGTCCTAGCTCAGTCTCTCATGAGGTTGCAGGCAAGATGCTGGCTGTGGTCATTTGAAGACCCGATTTGGGCAGGACGATGTAGTCCGAAGGTGGCTCGCTCGCGTGGCTGGCTGAGCAGGAGACTGTTCCCTGCCACTTGGACATCAACAAAGAGCTCCTTCCCCCAGAGTGGACGGTCCTAGAGACTATAACGAGATGGAAGCTATGACGTCTTTTATCATCCTGGGAAGCCACACACTATCAGTTCTGGGGTCTCCAACTGGTCGCAAGATCAGCCCATTGTTGGGAGGGGTCGGCCCAGGGTGGGAATACCCAGCGTTCCTTGTGGGCTCAATGGGGCTATCTTGGAGACTGGCTACCACACCCCAGCAGCCGTGATTATCTGTTAGAGGAGCCCATGTTGGGCAGAAATAGCCTGGCTCTAGAACCCTTGTTATGCCCAGCCCTTCGACGGGAGCAGCAGGGAGGGAAGTGTGACTTCCCTGCGAATTGCGTTCCCCGCGAACGTCCGTTCTGGAGAACCCATGGAGGGTCCGTGGAAGACGGGGAAGGTCGAACTGCTGGGGGCTGGCCACTGCCTGCCCTCCTCATAGCAGGTTCCCTCGAAGGGAGATCTGAGTGGCCTACCCCCCACGGCTGCACAGCCCCTGTCCCTTTATGCCAACAGACCCTAAGGACACCCACTCACCAGGCCCCTTGTTCCAGGCTCCCCTGAGTTCAAGGACAAGCACATCTTGAGGGGGAGCCGGGAACACTGTCCCGTTAAGATGAGGAAGCACAGAGAGGTGAAATGCCCAAGGTCTTCCCCAAGATGACAGAAGCAGGACTCGAATGAAGGATTCTCGATTCCGTGCCCAGTGCCCTTTGCTTCGTGCCGTGAAATCCCCATAAATTCCGCCACGTGTGCGAGGGACGGGCGTGCCAGGACGCTCCCGGTTGCTAAATACGCCATTAGCTCTGAGGCGCATTCCTATTTTTTACAGTGCTGGCTGCTACGGCAACAGAGTCGACTTCCTAATTATGTTTTGCTTGGGCTAATGTAAAAATTAATTTTTGTTCCCTGAACAGCCATCGGCTACTGGTAAGAGGATATAACTGAGAAGATTAATAGAGTCAGCCGACGCCGGAGCAATCCAGAAGCAGGGGCAAGGAGCCGTCACCTGTTATGTACACGTTCTGTGCTATGCTCTGTGCACGGTGCCTTTTTTCTCCCCGCCCCGTAAGATAGATTTTAATACTCCCATTCTCAACTTGAGAAAACGGGGGTCAAGCCACCAGCTCAGAACTGCGAGCAGAGAAAGTGGCAAGACGGAACTTACGTCGTATCTGCCAGAGTCCAAATTCAATCCTCTTTCGTGTGGGTGGGACTGCCTCCGGTTTTGATAGTCCCTTAGATTCCTACTGGCAAATAGGCACAAAAGGGGACAGAAAGGAAAGGCACAGCATTGTTCAGAAAGGTCCGGTCAACAGAAGCGTTTGTTGTGGTTACTGTTCAGGATCTAGTTCTGAGCTTTGGTTTGGCTGCCTGATTGTTTCGGGTCACAGAAGGGTATGTGAGTCTCAGGGGGAATGGATTCATATTGACTAAACTCACAAGAGACTGATGTATAAATCTGAATGACAATCCCTTGCAAGGGAATGACCAGAATGTCCATGTCCATCTTCCGGGGCATCGTCTTCCTGGAGTACTGAGCAGAAGGCTGTTCGGTAAGGATAGAATCAGAACCATAGTAACTGGTGGGGGGGGGGGGTAGTTTCGAAGGACCCCATACACAACTCGTGGAGGACTCTCCTGGCCTCCTCTCATGGGATGGGAATGTTCCAGGGTCTCTCTTCTTTAAACACGGCTGGGGGGGGGGGGATGGGGGGACACCTAGGTGGCTCATTCAGTTAAGTGTCTGACTCTTGATTTTGACACAGGTCATGATCCCAGGGTCATGGGATCGAGCCCCATGTTGGGCTCTGTGCTGAATGTGGAGGCTGCTTAAGATTCTCTCTCTCTCTCCCCCTGTCCCCCCACCCCGCCAACCTGCACATACACTTATGCCCTCTCTCTCTCTCTCAAACTTAAAAAACCAACAAACCAATAAATAAACGCAGCTAAGGAAGAATTGTTATGTTGTGCTCATTGCTTTGTCTTACTAGACTCTTTCTTGATATCTTCCCTTTGTAGACGTATATATATATTTTCAAATGTTTTATTACAATTGGCTAGACTACCAAGGTCTTCGCGCAGCAGCCATATTTAATTTCAGGGCCTCTGTCCTACCGTTTTGACTTGGAGAGTCTCCGTCCTTGCCAGGAGGGCTTCGCAGAGGTTTGTACATAATACACGACGTGCGGTTTTCCTTACGATGGAAAGGACGTGTGTCGATCTCCTGTGTACGGGCCTGGCCCTCTCCCTGAGCCACGGGCATTGCCTGAAACCCGCTCTCAGCTGGAGGGACCCGCTCTGTTTGCATCAGAGCCGATCCAACCAGGCGTGGGGCCCTAACCTGAGATGTAGACTCTGGAAAAAAGAACTACAGCTTTCTCTAAAGCATCTGAAGTGAGAAACAGACGTGAAAAAAAGGTTGTTGGCAGGGAACGCTCGACAGCGAGAGGTCATGAAGCACAGGCATGCCTCCTGTGTGTCTCCCACGGCCGCCCAACAAAGACCACGCACGGGGAAGCTTAGACAACAGGGATGGAGGCCGGAAGTCTGAAGTCCGGGGGTCGTTAGGGGTGGTTCCACCGAGGGCTGTGAGGGAGGATGTGTCCCAGGCTTCCCTCCTGGCATCTGGTGGCCTGAGTCCTTCCCCGGCTTATAGGTGACATCTCACTGTGGTGGCCACGGCGGCTGTCATGGGGAGGTCTCGGCAGGGCCAACAGAAGGGACAACGGGACACAGCAGGGAGAGAGGGACCCCACAGAGTGAGGCAGCTCTGCCTTCAAAACATCACCCCCGGGGCGCCTGGGTGGCTCAGTCGGTTGAACATCCAACTTCGGCTCACGTCATGATCCCATGGTTCGTGGGTTCGAGCCCCGCGTCGGGCTCTGTGCTGACAGCTCAGAGCCTGGACGCCTGCTTTGGTTTCTGTGTCTCCCTCTTTCTCTCTGTCCCTCCCCCACTCACGCTCTGTCTCTCTGTCTGTCAAAAATGAATAAACATTAAAAAAAAACCATCATCCCCTTTCTCTCTTCAGGTGGCTAGTGATTGTGTGATGCTCACAATTAAAGAATTCAAATGAGGGACCCCCGGGGGGGCTCAGTCGGTTAAGCATCCATCTTCGGTTCTGCTCATGATCTCACGGTCCGTGAGTTCAAGCCCCATGTCGGGCTGCCTCCTGTTAGCACAGAGCCCGCTTCGGATCCTCTGTCCCCCACCGCTCTCGCTCTCTCTCGCTCTCTCTCGCTGTCGCTCTCTCAAAAATAAACATTAAAAAAAGAAGAAGAATCCAAATAATACAGTGGCCTGCCTCTAAGGCGTGGGATTACCTCAGCGGCTTCTTGATGGTCAAACACACACCGTCCAGGCACCTAGTACACATCCTGACCAGGGAGTTAGTTCTCTGTCCCGATCTACCCACCTGTGCCCACCTGGCCCTGGGACCCTGGGCTTCTATTCCCCTGTGTCAAACAAAGGCTCTTCCCAGCTATAAAATTCTATGATCTTTATCAAACGCAATCAATTAAGCCCAAATCGTCCCTCCAACAGAAAGCCTTGAAGACGCATTTTGGAAAAGGCAATGAGCCGGCAAATCACGTGTCCATCAGTGCGAGTTTATTACCTGACTCTCTGGGAAGCGGACCAGAATCTCTTCCCAAATGTGAGCTTTGCTTTCAGCTCAAGTTATTTTTACAAGGTAGCCAAAACCCATGATATCACCCCTCTGTTAATTTGTAGATGTGAGGAGGTTCCTCCGAGTTCTGAGTCTTAGATAAACGCACAAGAATAATAACAGCCTTCGCAGAAAGGTATTGAACGTCAGACAGTTACCGAAGGCAAGTGTTATTTGTTCCAAGGAACCTGTGCAATGGGGTCCTTGGATTCTGTGTGTAAGTGCCAGGATAGGCAATTTCTGTTCTTTTTCTATTTTCGGTCTCCAGATACCATAGAATTCTTTCCATTGTGGTCCGACCGTCAGGAGGAAAATTCGCCGCCCTTGTAGGAAAGGCTCCCTATCAGGCTTCTTCCAAGAAATGAACCCCCCAGGCGTGTGTTGGGGAGGGGGCACAGGGAATCAGAAGGAAACGGGGTCCACTCACATCCCGCAGACCATCACCAGGTGACTGCGGGGCCTTGGGTCCTGGCCCCTCCACAGCCTGTCCCCTCAAAGCCTTCACAGTCTAAAGTGGGGAAAGCGGGGCAGTCAAACATTTCGGTGCAGTATACGGTTTCTGCGAAGGGCACACCCATCACCAGAGGAATGATTGTGTCCATTACAGCACATCCATAGACGTGCACGTTATGGAGTCATTGAATGCCATGTTTCGGAAGGGAATTTAATATGGCTTCTTTTCTACTCACTATTGAGTGTTAGGTTCAAAAAGCAGGATACAAAGTTCTGTCGGGGATGAACCCACCTTATATGTATTACATGACTTGTATCATATACCTTATGTATCCGATGTGATATATAATATGTTACATACACACACTGAAATTTACACATCTAATATATACTTCTACATAGCATGTATACATGATGTAAACATGATGTATAATATACATCTATATACCATAGAAAGAAATAAAAATGACGAGCAAGTGGTTATTCAACTGTTACTGTGAAACTTAACACATTTTCGGTCCTGCGGTAAATTCTTTGTGTGTCATATGTCATTTCGATCGTAAATTGGTTGTGCGTGAAATAGATCACAGAGGAGAGAGTAGCTACCCTATGTGCACTGTGTGAACAATGCCAATAAACAAACCCAAGTTCGGTGCGTGCACCTCCCAGCTTAGGCTGTAACACAACATAAGTATCTAATATCTACGCATGTTATTTATTTTAAATATAAATACAAAGGCTTACATTAATCAGTATTTATTTACATCTTATATCATGCGTATATTATAATTATATGTATTTATATACATTAAACATATATAGCTCTCTATATAATTTCGCTTCCACAATCTTGGCTATTGAAAATGATGGCTCAATGAACACGGGGGTTCAAATAACTTCTTGAGACACCGATTTCAATTCCTTTGAATAACCACTCAGAAGTGGGACTACTGGATGATAGGGTCATTCTGTTTGGACTTTTCGAGGGACTTTCATACTTTTCTCCAGACCAGCTACACCATTTTACACTCCCAGTCCCAGCGCACAAGGTTTGGATTTGCATTCCTCTGAGGGTTAGTGACGCTGAGTATCTTTTCATGTACCTGCCGGCCGTGGGAGTGTCTTTGGAAAACTACCGAAGCACCTTGCCCATGTTTAAATTCAGATATCTGGGAGTTTTTTCGTTCTGTTTTGTTTCGTCGTGGCTACTGAGTTGCAAAAGCTCCTTATATGTTTCGCATAGTAAGCCCTTCCCAGACATGTGCTTTGAAAATATTTTTTCCCATTCTGTAGCTTGCCTTTCCACTCTTTCAATTGCTTCCTTTGCTGCGCAGAAGGTTTGTGGTTTCATGAGATCCCATCTGTCTACTTTTGCCTTTGTTGCCTGTGCTTTTGGTACGTATTTCGTACGCAAGAAATAATTGCCCAGAACAACGTCTTGAAGCTTTGCTCCTATATATTCTTGGAGTTTTACAGTTTCAGGTATATGTTTAAATCTTTGATTTTCTCTTTGTTCTTTCACCTAGAAGTATGTACCCTTAAATAATGTGTGCTGCTAGGGTCTGAATGTTTATGTGTCCCCCCAAATTCCTGCGCTGGAATCTTAACTTCTAAAGATGATGGTATTAGGAAGTAGAGCCTTTGAGATGTGTTTAAGGCGTGAGAGCAGGGCCCTCATGAGTGGGATTAGTGCCGGTTCCAAGAAAGCTCCAGAGAGATCCCTTGTCCCTCCTACCATGTGAGGACCCCGTTAGGGCCCTCCTGCTATGAAGCAGGAAGACAGCCTTTACCAGAATACAACTGTGCTGGCACCTTGATCTTGGACTTCCCAGCCTCCAGGAGTGTGAGCATGAAATTTCCTTTGCTTATAAGCCACCGGGCTTATGGCACAGGCTGAGACAAGGCATTTCTTTCTTTCTTTCTTTCTTTCTTTCTTTCTTTCTTTCTTTCTTCCTTTCTTCCTTTCTTCCTTTCTTCCTTTCCTTCCCTCCTTCTGTCTTTCTTTCTTTCTTTCTTTCTTTCTTTCTTTCTTTCTTTCTTTCTTCTTTCCTTCCTTCCTTTCTTCCTTCCTTCCTTCTTCCTTTCTTCCTTCCTTTTCTTTCCTTCTTTTCTTTCCTTCTTTCTTTTCTTTTCTTTCTTCTTTCTTTCTTTTCTTTATTTCTTTCCTCCATTCTCCCTTCCCTCCCTCCTTCCTTCCCTCCCTCCCTCCTTTCTTTTCTTTTCTCTTTCTTTCTTTCTTTCTTTCTTTCTTTCTTTCTTTCTTTCCTCCCCTCCTTCCCTCTTTCTTTCTTTCTTCTTTCCTTTCTTTCTTTCTTTCTATCTTCCTTTTTCCTTTCTTCTTTCCTTTCTTCCTTCCTTCCTCCTTCCTTTCTTCCTTCTTTCCTTCTTTTCTTTCTTCTTTCTTTCTTTCCTTCTTTTCTTTTCTTTCTTTCTTTCCTCCATTCTTCCTTCCCTCCCTCCTTCCTTCCCTCCATCCCTCCCTCCCTCCCTTCTTTCTTTCTTTCTTTCTTTCTTTCTTCCTTTCTTCCTTTCTTCCTTTCCTTCCCTCCTTCCCTCTTTCTTTCTTTCTTTCTTTCTTTCTTTCTTTCTTTCTTTCTTCTTTCCTTCCTTCCTTCCTTCCTTTCTTCCTTCCTTCTTCCTTTCTTCCTTCCTTTTCTTTCCTTCTTTTCTTTCCTTCTTTCTTTTCTTTTCTTTCTTCTTTCTTTCTTTTCTTTATTTCTTTCCTCCATTCTCCCTTCCCTCCCTCCCTCCTTTCTTTTCTTTTCTCTTTCTTTCTTTCTTTCTTTCCTCCCCTCCTTCCCTCTTTCTTCCTTTCTTTCTTTCTTCTTTCCTTTCTTTCTTTCTTTCTTTCTTTCTATCTTCCTTTTTCCTTTCTTCTTTCCTTTCTTCCTTCCTTCCTCCTTCCTTTCTTCCTTCTTTCCTTCTTTTCTTTCTTCTTTCTTTCTTTCTTTCTTTCTTTCTTTCTTTTTCTTTCGTCTGGTTTTAAACTTTTTGCAAATGGTATCATATAGCATGTACTACCGTGGTTTACTCTTTCTTGTTCCTGGTTATGTTTCTGATATTCAGACATGTTGACTGTGTGCAGCTCTGGGTGATCCATTATTCCTGCTCGAAAGTTTTCGTTTGTTTTGTCAGCCTGCGATTTATGGGTCTGCTCCACTATTAATGCATATTTCTGTTGTGTGAAGTTTATGTTTTGCTCTTACGATTATTGCTGTACGGGACTTCTGGGAAAACCGGGCAGGGTTTTCTCTGGGGCAAATGGTTACAAGTGGACACAGCGGGTCTTAGGATGTGCCCAGCTTCTTCTCTTCTGGATACATTAGTTACGTTAGTCTAGGCTAGAGTAACAACTAGAAACAAAAGTCCGTCTGTGCTTAAACCCAGATTACTCTACACTCGTATTCCGTAGTGGCCCAAATGCATTCCGGATTAGTGGAAGGTCACCCCCAGAAGGTAATTCTGGCACTCGGACCTCTCCCATTTTAGGGCTGCTGTCCCTCTCATCGAGCTTGAGCAGTGGGGAGAGGCAGGAAACGTGAAAGAGACTCAGCCACTTTTTAAATGCCTGCAAATGACCCGACAGCTTCTGTCCATACTCCACGGTTAACTTCCCGGCAGCACTGACCTGCAAAGGGGCAAAGAAATACGCCACCAGGTTCATCCGGCACGGCTCAGGGGCAATCCAATACTTACGCGAGGGCGAATGAATTTTGGAGGACATCTGGGGGGGGGGGTCTGCCAAATAAGGTCAAGCCAAGTGTTTTCCAAAGCAACTGTGACCATTTAGATGCTCACAAGTAGCCCTTCGAAATGCCTGACACAGTGCATCCTTGCCAATGGTCGATATCGCTCAACTTCAAACGTCTTGACCATATGACATCTCTCTGGTTATTATTTAGAATCATTTCATGACATCACGGGCTCTTCATGCTTCTTTTCCTGTGAAATGTCTGTTTCTATTTGTTGCCGGTTTTTCCATTGAGTAGGTTTTTTTCCCTCTTTCGATTTTTCAGAGTTCTGCATTCACACTGAATACTAATTTTTTTTTCTTTGCAGTTATATGAGTAGCAGATAACATCTCCTAGTTTGTGTTTTTGCTTTACGTTCTATTTCTCTTGTGTTGGGGTGAAGAACTCAAATGTAAGACTGCCCAGTTTGGCGACTTTTTTACTTTATCATTTGTGCAGTTGTGTCTTGAAAAATGATTCCCCATTCTGAGATCATCCACACAGTCTCCTATATATTTTCTCCTAAAAGTTTTAAGGGCTTGCCTTGTTGTGTACAAGTTTTTGATGCATTATCTATCTATTGATCTAGCTACCTATTTGTCTATCATCTATCTTTCTATATTTTTACATGGTATGTGCTAGCAATCAAATTCAATTTTTAGTCCAATTGTCTCTGCTTCACTTAATGAACGAACAGTCTACTGTTCTTCAGAAAGCTGTAATTCTAGCCCTGATATGTAAGTTTTTCCGTACATGTCTGGATCCTTTCCTGGGCTTTCCATTACCTTTTTGAGTCCATATCTTTTCCTCTTCTACTTATATTTTTGGAACTGCTTATCAAGTCACAAATATTGGTGTTGCATTAAACATATGGATCCGTTTGGGGGAGAATTAAAATCTTTACAATATCCAGTCCTCCCCTCCCTGACACGGTGAATGCCTCCATTTACTTGTGTCTCTTTAATTTTTTTTATGTTTATTTATTTTTGAGAGAGAGAGAGAGAGAGAGAGAGAGAGAGAGAGCATGAGTGGGGGAGTGACAGAGGGAGAGAGAGAGAGAGAGAGGGAGGCACGGAATCCAAAGCAGGCTCCAGGCTCCAGGCTCCAGGCTCCAAGCTCCAAGCTGTCAGCACAGAGCGAGAGGCGGGACTCAAACCCAGGAACAGTGAGACTCTGACCTGAGCTGAAGTCGAATGCTTAACTGACTGAGCTACCCAGCCGCCCCTACTTGTGCCTCCTTCAAAGCTTTTAAGTCTTGCTAGTTAGTTTTATTCTTAGTGCATAATCTGTGTCACTATTGTAAATGGTATCTTCTGTTCAACTTCGTTCTCTAATTGTTTCTCGCTAGTATTTAGGAATTCAGGGGACCTCTGTAATGTTTACATATGCAAACAGTGCTCAATTACCTACTTGAAACTAATAATTTGTTTGTGAATTCTTTAGCCTTTTCCATGTAGATAATTTTATACATTGTGACCACTGAGTATTGTGTATCTTTTTGAATGTTTATGTATTTTTCTTGCATCTAAATGCATTGCCTTGGATGCTTAATTTGAAGTTGACTAAATTAGTGCTAGCAGGCATCCTTGTTTTGTTCCTGATTTTAAAGAGAATACTTCGCATGGGATCTGTTTTGCTGTGTATGTATGTGCGCACTTTCCAGTTAAAGAGGTGCTCTCTTCTTCCTAATCTGCTAAAAGATTCAGTTATATTTTAATAATTTTAATTTTAATGCACTTTTTGCTTCTCTTTTTCTCCTTCTATCTGTTATTATGATTATTATAAATTTCGCTAATAGGACTTTTATTATTAACTGGGTTTATGAAATACACCTGACTTGATCAGATCATGACGTACAGTCTTTTAAAGGCATTGTTAGTATCGCTTTCCTAACATTCTGATTGAAATTTTTGCATTTATGTTAATAAATTCTCTTCTTTATTTAATTATTGCATTGTTAAGGCTATGTTAGCTTCACAAGTGAATTGTAGCATGCTTATTTTTTCTTATTCTCCAAGCTAAGACTAGAATTCTTTCTTCCCTGAATATTTTGTAAAGCTCCTCAATAAAACTTTCTGAGTCTAGCGCTACCTTTGTGAAAGACTTTAAACTGTAATTTCAGTTTATTTGAATTGTTATAGGATCGCTTTGGTTTTATATTTCTTGTTGCGAAAGATTTTTCAAGACTTTTGTTCCAGGTATTTGCTCATCTTATTTACATCATCCGTTATTTTTTTTCAAAAAATTTTCTATGACACTTTGTCTTCCTCTGGGACTCTATGGACACAAATGTTAGATCTTTTGGTATTGTTCCATGGGTTCTTGAGGCTCCGTTAATTTTTTTCCCCCAATTATCTTTATTTCCTCCGTTGTTGACATCGGATACTCTCATGGTCTTTCTCCACGTTCATTGTTTTGTTTTGTTTTTTCTCTGTTTTCTCCATTATGCTTCTGAGTTTATCCACTGATTTTTTTAAATTGTGGTTTCCATATGGTTCTTTTTGAATAAGTTAAAAAAATTTTTGTTAATGTTTATTTTTGAGAGGGGGAAGAGGGGCAGAGAGAGAGGGAGACACAGAATCTGAAGCAGGCTCCAGGCTCCGTGCTGTCGGCACAGAGCCTGAGGCAGGGTCTTTGTCCGATAATCTCAACATCCACGTGACTTCATTGTTAGTGTCTTCTAACTGTCTTGTTTCCTTGGACTCCCTCCTCTCTATGATCTCCGTTCTGGGCCCCCCAGCGGCTCCCTCTCTGATTCTCTGGCTAGAACTCTGGACCTTGATTTTCCCCACTGCACCACACACTTGTGTCTGCTTCTGGATCTAAGCTGTAAGAGCATATTCAGAGAAAAAGAACCATGGAGACCCCATTCTCCCACCTCAGTTTTGGCACAGAAGTTCTGGTCAGAGGGCAAGGTAGCCCTCTTTCAGAGTTTCAGTCTTCCCATGCACTTATTTCTTTTCTTTTCAATATAATTTATTGTCAGATTGGTTTCCAGACAACACCCAGTGCTCATCCCAACAGGTGCCCTCCTCCGTGCCCATCACCCACCTTTCCCTCTCCCCCACCCTCCATCCACCCTCAGTTTGTTCTCAGCATCCAAGAGTCTCTTATGGCTCGCCTCCCTCCCTCTCTGTAACTTTTTTTTTCTACCCTTCCCCTCGCCCCTGGTCTTCTGTTAAGTTTCTCAAGACCCACCTATGGGTGGAAACAGGTGGTATCGGTCTTTCTCTGCCTGACTTATTTCACTTAGCATAACACCTTCCAGTTCCATCCACCTTGCTGCAAATGGCCAGATTTCACTCTTTCTCGTTGCCAAGTAGCAGTTATAGCAATGCTGCCAGTGACATTGTAGGACTGCCTGGGGACAGTCGTCAAAAAGCGCAAAAACAAACAAAACAAAAGGGATCGGGGCTTCTCGGAGAAATGGTTGGCTCCGGTCTGGAACAGGGAATATACCAGATAAGTCTAGAGCACCGTGTGGTACCCGAAATTAAGGAAGGTCTGAAAAAACAAAGGAGGGGTGCGTCTGTCAAAAGGGTACAGAGATGACTGAAATATGGGGCCATTTGAGAACTATAGTAATAAATGACATGTATTGGATTATAATCCAAATGATAAAATAAATATCCACAAGTCCATTCTAGTATAAATGATTCAATACATAAATAACTTTATCAGAAATAAAGGCCATTGTCTTGAAACTTTTCCTATCTGTATCTTGAGTGCAGTTCTGAATTTAGAACTACCTTTGGGTCCAGGCTAGAAGACGAGGAGGGGGAAAAAAAAATAGAAAACCCACAGCTAAGTTGGTGGGATTTCACATTTCAGTGCCATTCCATAATGTAATTATTCACTACAATATTTATTTCATAACCTTTTTTGTCCTAATCACAAAAATAAGAAATGCCCCTCATTTCACATTCTTAAAATATAAGTGAGCATTAAAGAAAAATAATAATAGCACCAGAAAGCACCAAAAAATCAAATCGTTATTAATATTTGGTACGTGTATTAGGATCATTTTAGTGATTTTGAGGAATATTAAGATTCATGAGATGACTTTAATGTAAAGCCACTCAGGAGAATATATATATATATATATATATGTGTGTGTGTGTGTGTGTGTGTGTGTGTGTGTGTGTGTATATATAGTATATATATAGTGTATATATATGTATATACATAGTGTATATATGTAGTGTATATATATATGTATATATATATATTGTATATATATAGTGTATATATATATATATATATATATATATATATATATATATATATACAATCAAGGAACCTAAACATGCTGAAGAACACATTTTAAGTATTTCAAGTCTGCAGAGCTCAAAAGCAAGTTGGAGGTGAGAAACAGAAATGAAGCACGATTTGAGAAAAGTAATTCATTTTTGAAGCTGGCTTTTTGGCTGAGGGTAAGTGTTCGTCTGTGAAGGCTTCTAGCGAGACATCAAAATCGAGAGTCCCCGTAGTGTATGGATGGGTCACAAACCCTGTGGGGAGTCAGGGCCCTAGATACATGATACCCTCAGGAGATACAGTCAATAAAATTCCTCTTCTGGAGAAGAAAGATCTTGACAAAATTGCTGGCATCATTCTTAGCATTGGGTTGAGATATTGACAAAAAGAAAAAGTCTCTTGAGAATCCCTAATTAGGAATATATAGTGAAGATTTGGGCCAGAATTCATCCCACGTACATTTCCTGGAGAAACCCAGTTCACCATCTTAGGTTAGGGCACATTCACACAGGTGAGCTTCCCTGGGACCGGAAATAAGAGACAGCATCGTGTCTGGAGGGAAGAAGGGGCCACTGGACCAAGAGCTGACAGAAACAACAAACTGTAGGATCAGACCCTCAAAAGCTATGCAGAGCAGAGTCACTGACAACCCTATGGAAACAGAGTATGTTTCATACATTTATTATTTTTTTATGTTTATTTAGTTTCTGAGAAAGACAGAGCACGAGTGGCAGAGGGGCGGAGGGAGAGGGAGACACAGAATCCGAAGCAGGGTCCAGGCTGTGAGCTGTCAGCACAGAGCCCGACGCGGGGCTCGAACCCGAGAACTGGGAGATCATGACCTGAGCCGAAGTCGGACGCTCAACTGACTGAGCCACCCAGGCGCCCGTGTTTCATACATTTAAATGGATAAAATGGATCAAAAATGATGAAGGAACAAGGGAGTATGTCCGAATATTCAGGAAGATTTCCTAAAGATCTCAAAAAACCAAAAAATTTGAGGACATTAACATCGAAAAAACGTGGGCAAGTCGGAGAGCAGCTTGATGCAGCTAATGACAGAATTATCTTGAAGGTAGATCTGAAATGCTACCATGAAATCAGCACAGAGAAAAGAGGAGGAAACAATGAGAAGGAGGAAAGAAAGAAGAGAAGTAAAGGACCCGTCTGTGTAGCTGGTGTTACGGGAAAAGGGAACAGAATGAGTTGGTGAGTTTCAGTGTACAGAGAGGTAATAGACGAGAATATTATGGACTGGTGAAAGACTTGAATATTTAACCTCGGGACACGTGATGAATGCCAGGAGCCGTAAGGTGTCTAGAGTTCATAGAGCCTACCTTGGTTTTTTACTTATTTTCATATTCCCCCAAACAATTATTTGAAGCTCAAGAAGAAATACATATATGATCTTTGCCCATCTTAGCGCAATGCCCTGCACCTACCAAGTGTTTGACAAATGTTTGTTGACAGTGGGGATGGGTGTGTCCAGTTTGTTTGTCTCTCATCTATTGAACATTGAATGCGGAATTTAACATACAATGAGTGCGTGATAATGTTGCCTATCAGAAGATGATTTAGGTATTGAACACAGTTCACGCAACGATTTTTACAACAACTTCAAGAATCCCTTCCTTTTTAAAGAGTTCTCGCGTCCCCTCCCTTCACTACATAAAATTGGCCCCGAACATGCGAAGTCTACCTTAGGACGCTTATTATCTGATCCAAATTGCGGAAATAGAGCGAAATCCCAAGTAGCAAATGGTACTTCAGAGATCTAAACACCGAAGGAACATGTCTCTTCTTAAAAACACCGAAGGAACCTGTCTCTTCTTAAATTTCTTATTTTTTGTTTTTTCTTGAAAGCAAGATATACTACTGTGCGGTGGGCAAAAAAACATTAGAAACAATAAAAGTATTTATGATAATGGGTGAGAAACCCATTAAGAATTTTATTAGGTAAGGATGACAAAATTAACTTTCCCTGTTTTCATTTTGGAATCACTGAACATTCGTGTTTCCATAATAAAAATAGCAATGAAAGGAAAATTGGACACAGAGCATTACCCTTTTCCCTCTGCAGGGTGGAGGCGGATGATTTCTTCTCCCTTGAAAGAAGGAGACCTACCATGGGTTTAATTAAAGAGGGCATTGCACGGAATAAAAGAGCGAGGCTGAAAGTAACCACCTGCCACTTAATTCCCCGTGTTGCCCAGGCGGTACTCGCTCGGCTCAGGCTCACAGCGCCAATGTGATAATGTTCAGTAGTGTCCCTGCCCCCGGCTTATGGGACCAGGCAAGGAACTTTGTATCTGCTTCCTTCTCCTTCTCCCTTCAGTGAACTGGTTGTTCTAAGAGTCTCTCATCATCTAGGAGTATAAAATGAGCTGACTTATTCCTTCCAACAGCGTTTGGTACATGGTCGGGGCGGGGTGGGGGGGGGGCGGGTGGTCCCTGAATGTCAGCCGATACCGCCTGCCCTTGGCACAGAATGGCACGCATCCAGCCGCGAGGTGGGGAAGTGACCCGCGCGTTTGGAAGGATTCTGTTAGTGCATTTATTTCTCCTTTCAGTCCCTCACCCCAGACCCTGTGCCAAGCAGTCTGCATTTGCCTCGTCATGACGTAGACGCCGGCCACGGCCCCTGTGGTTGCTGACCGGGCAGAAACGGTACCTCTGGAACGTCGTGGGAAACGATGGGTTTGATGGCAAAGCAAACAAAATGATAAAGAGTAAGTTTGGAGAGAAACTGACCCCTGAAAATGACCGCTGACAGAGAAGAAGATAAAATATGTTTTTCTGGGGGGCGCCTGGGTGGCTCAGTGGGTTAAGCGTCCGACCTCGGCTCAGGTCATGGTCTCACGGTTCCTGGGTTCGAGCCCCGTGTCGGGCTCTGTGCTGACAGCTGGGAGCCTGAACCCTGCTTCGGATTCCGTGTCTCTCTGCCCCTCCCCTGCTCGCATTCTGTCTGTCTGTCTCTCTCAAAAATAAATAAACATTAAACACTATATACATATATATATATATGTGTTGTGTGTGTATGTGTATATATATATATATATATAAACATTATATATATGTGTATATATATATAAATAAACATTAAACACTATATATATGTATGTTATGTATGTGTGTGTGTATATATATATATATATATATATATATATACAGTGTTTGTATATGTTTATATAGTATGTTATGTGTATATATATAAAAATATATATAAACACTGTATGTATATATATATATATACACACACATAACATACATGGTAATGTTGCCTTTTAGTCTACTTCTAGAATATTATTTTGCAGTTGTTCCCAGAAAGGAGCAAAGAAATTTTTCTCTCTGAAACTAAAAAATATTGCCATTGTACATTTTCGGCATCAACAAATCAAGAATGTGCACTGAGCCACTATCGAACTCCGGCAACCTTATGGGGAAGTGAGAGAGGAAAGAAAAGAGGGAAAAAGAGAACTACGGTCAGTGACAGGTTCTTGGCTTCCGGTACCTTTGGAATGGTCTTCCAGCTTCTAGATAACGCTTCTCTCTCATTAGGACCGCTTTCTTAAGGTTATTTTTAAAGAAAACCCCAGTTGGGCTCTGATAAGAACTCAAGTCTTGGAGCACTTACCATGAGGTGGGTGCTATTCTGACGGCTTTGTCCTATTTAGACCTGTCGGTGGGGTATAGTTAGTGAACGTCAAGAATTAGAGTGACCAAGTAATTTGCCCTGAATCTCAAGTTACTAAGAAGTGGAACCAGGATTTACATTAGGATGTCGAGTGTGGTGTCTTGTTTTGAACCACCCAAGAATTCGGACCAATGGATGGTATGACGTGTGTGAATCGTGGCTCTCCCCTGCTCAAACACATTCACTTCCTCCTCATTGCTCATGATTTATCCTTTCCAAAATCCTCAATTATTTACATCAGAGTTGAAAAGTGGTCTCCTGGCCAAATCAGCCTGGTTCCCTCTGCCCAAAATGACTTAGTGGCTCCACGAGAGGAAAATATTAAGATGGGAGAAAGCCATCTATTAGAAACCTCCCGGGGGCGCCTGGGTGGCTCAGCCGGTTAAGCATTCGACTTTGGCTCAGGTCGGGATCTCACGGTTCGAGGGTTTGAGCCCGCATCAGGCTCTGTGCTGACAGCTCAGAGCCTGGAGCCTGCTTTGGATTCTGTGTCTCCCTCTCTCTCTCTCTGCCCCTCCCCCACTCGCATTCTGTCTAAAAAATAAAAGAAAATAAAAAATAAGAATAAAATTTGAGAAACCTCCCGGAAAGCAAAGGGCTAGTTGCAGCTGAGATTGTCTGTGGGCAGACAATCCTTTGGAATCAAGTAAATGTCCATGAATCCACATGGATGAATGAATGAATGAATCCAATCAAATAAACAGAATAATGGAGATATATTCTTATAGCAAAATTCTAATCAATAAATAACTGAAGTGGAGCTAAGCTCTTCTGGGCTCACGGCAGGTGTGTTAGGAGATGGGGTGCCCCCTCTATGGACAAAGCTTGCTCTGGGGCTCCCCTTTGGGTTTGCCAAGACTTTGTCAAGACAAAGCATTATTCCGATGGTTAGAATCGATTATTATTAATTATCTTGTTGCTTAAATTTTCCTAGATTTGGTCATTAGGGGCTTCTTCAGGCTATGTCCTGTTCCCCTCTGAGATGTTCCTGCAATATGTCCACTTTCGTACCTCCTGGAATCACAAATTATTTTGGGCTCATCTTATTTTCCCTCCCCCAGTCCTGAAATGAACCATTTCTTCGAAGATCTCTGGTTCCTTAGCTTGGACAACGCTATATGGATAACAGATCTGAGTACCGGGTATGGAATGAGCACTTTGTAAAGTGTTGTGGAAAAATAAAGAGGCAAAACACACACACACACACACACACACACACACACACACACACACACACGAACCAGATTAGAACAGTCTGACCTCAAAGATTAGCACAGTGCACTCAACAGACACCTGATAAGTGTTGCTAATGTGACCAAATTCTTAAACCAAACATAATCAAGTGACAGATGCTTAATTAGATAGTACAGGGAGAGTGACAACTGTCTTGCTTTGCCAGATATTGGAGTGGTTTCCGAGGACACTGGACTTTCAGTTAGAAAACTGGTGGAAGCCCCAGGAAAAGGGGGAGGAGTTGGTCACTCTAGTGCGGAATAGGGTTAGTGTGATGGTTCCTTCCCTGTATCAGCTTGGCTGGCCAAGGGGTGCCCAGGTTATTAACCATTATGAAGGGGGGCGGTGTCTGTGAGGGTGTTTCCGGGGACCATTAGCATGAGAATCGGTGACCTCAGCAAAGCAGATGGCCATCCCCAGTGAGTGGCCCTCATCCACCCCGCTGAGGGCCTGAATGGAACAAAAGGCAGAGGAAGGGAGGAATTCAACCACCTTTTATTCTGCCTCACTGTTGATCTGGAACATTCCATGCCATCCCTTGCCCTTGGACTGGGGTTTGTACCATTGGCTCCCCTGGTTCTCAGGCTTTTGGACTTGGATTGCACTACACCATGGGTTTCCCTGGGTGTCTATCTTGCAGATGGCAGATGGTGGGACTTCACAGCCGCTATAATCATGTGAGCAAATTCCTCACAATCAATCAATCAATCAATCAATCAATGCTTGGGTCAGGGTTCTAATAGACAATGGATGGATGGAGAGAGAGAGAGAGAGAGAGAGAGAGAGAGAGAGAGAGAGTCAGAGTTCATAGATCTCCTGGTTCTGTTTTTCTGGAGGTTCTCCAGTGACCCTGACTAATGCAATGGGTTAGGGAAGGAGGTGACCAATGTAGGCTTCTGGGGAAGGGGAGGAAGCAGATCTCTGAGGCTTTAAGAGATCCTAAAACTCCTCCTCCCCTCTCCTTATGCGTCTCAAACCCTGTCACTCCCTATGACAGTGGTTTTTGCAGCTGGGTCTCATTCACAGTTCCTGATTCTCTGTTGTCTCCTCAACGGAGCCATAAATAATAGCTTTGGACTTTGAACACTGCTCGGATAAGCTGTGATTGGAAACGTGGTCTGTGCCAGTGGAGCATGTGCCTCTGCCAGGGACAGCCTGTTGGAGCAGGAGATGGGACACCCAGATGCATAATTACTACTGGGCTTCCAACAGCCCTCCACTCCAGGTTTACAGAAGCCCAACGAAATCAACAAAAGGTTTTGCTTCAAGCGTCACTACCCACGGCTGCCGAGGTATCTTGGCTGTCCCGTGGGGTATTTCCCACAAGGGCTGGGTGGGCAGAGGTTTGTGGGTCAAGGCGTGAGGGGTTTGGACATGACTAAGTTCTAGGCGGAAGCAGAAACCCAGTCAAACTCCTGGCGTCAAGCTTCCTGTCTTTATGCAGGAACTGTATTCTTGTCCTCATAGTACAGATTCAGAAACTGAGGCTTCGATGAGCTGTCACATCAAGCTGCAACGTTATATGCAATGGAGATGAGATGAGAGGACTCGCCTTCTAGAATAGTCTCATTTTGCCACAGCAATGCTTGCTCCGGTTCTGCTCCTGCTTCATATTACGTATACCTTTTTGAAATCCACGATGCACGTAATGAGAAACTCTTCATTAAAAAAAAAAAAAGGTGGTTACTTAACCTAGATCTCTCTATCGTATCCGAGCATTGAGCTCTTTCTTTCTTTTTTTAAGTTTATTTATTTGTTTTGAGAGAGAGAGGAGAGCGGGAGAGACAGAATATTCCAAGGAGGCTCCACGGTGTCAGCACAGAGCCCGATGTGGGGCTCAGACTCACGACCCGCGAGATCACGACCCAAGCCGAAATCAAAAGTCAGATGCCTCACCGACTGAGCCACCCAGGCGTCCCAAGCATTCAGCTCTTTCTTTACCAGATGCCTATTATGAAATCTGAGAATGCAGAGTCCAAGAATCTTGCCACGGGTGGGACATTTGTGGCCCAAGAAAGAAAAATCGGTGAAAATCACTGACCTTGATGGGGGCACCCAACCCCTACAACTACCAGTGAGGAATCGTTTCAGCTGGTAAATCTAAGTGACTGATACCATTTAAGGACACTTTGGTTGGCTGAGCTATGGTCTGCTTTAGACGACAAAAATCTCTCCCCCTCCCGTTCCGCCACTCAGCAAGATTGGCTCGCAACCCTACTGTTCAGCCAGGGTGTGAGGACAGTGGCCCTAACAGGTGTTTCGTGAAGAGATTTCAGACTCGGGGCACAGGCACTGCTAACTCTAGGGTGCGGGTGGCAGACCACGAGGCGGTCGTCGGAGAATCAGCCTCCCTGCCTTGACTCAGGATGCAGCACACGGCTGGCACTCGGAGGATGTGTGGTCCTGGGAAGAGTGAGGAGTTAGCACTGCTGATACACACACTGACATTCTCACACAGGCAACTCCTGCATATGGGTGATAAAAAGACAGAAAGCCCAACGGGACAGTGAGAGGAGCCGCGAGAAGGACGTTCGGAGAAAGGGAAGGCACCAAAGTTTCAAGCGTAAGACGAGAGCCCAAGCCCATGGGCAATTAGGAATCCGTCAAACGCCGTTTCAAACGACAGGGGTTACTCCTTCATGCCTACAAATGGGTGAAAATCAGAGTGAGGTGGCACCGGCATTGGCGGGATGTGGAGCCTCGGGGGAAGGGGTGCAGGGGCTCTGCTGTCGGGGAGGGTGGACTGGTGTTGCCGTTATGGCAGAACCACATGGCACCCTCCGTGCAAATTATGCATGTGCATGATGTTGACCCAGCAGTTCTTTGCCTGGTGTCCAAACCAGGGAAAAATTCTCGGGATCCATCACGGGACATGAGCAAGAAAGTCTGGTATGTCATAGTTTATGTTGAGGAAGTTGGGGGCAAGCTGGGCATTCATCACTTGAAGAGGGGACAGGGAGAGGTGATACAGGCTGAGAGACATAGTACAGCCATGCTGGTTGTTGAAATAGGGAAACAGTGCGGGTTGATAACTGGCTGCGTCCCCTAACCCACTCAGAGCCTCTGTGTCTCCTTTTGAGACCTACACAGTCCTCGTCTATGCAGCAACAAAAGATTAAAGTCCTGCACTTCGGGGACTTGTAGGACCCAGTTCAAGCACTGAGGCGGCTTCCTGATCGGGCTTTTTGTTGTACAAAGGTTAAATATTTTGGACGTTAACCTTTTGGACGGATCAGATGAGGTGGGTTGACCCCATGGAATGTTAGCTGTTGGAAGCAATGGATGTGGAGAGAAGCTTGTGTCTTAAAAAAAGTTAAAAGTGAAAACAAGGAAGGCAAACCATAAAAGACTCTTAAATACAGAGAACAAACTGAGGGTTGGTGGGGGAGTTGGGGGTGAGGGGAAGATGGGTGATGGGCATTCAGGAGGGCAATTATTGGGATGAGCACTGGGTATTGTATGGAAGTGATGAATCGTGGGAATCTATTCCCGCAGCCAAGAATATACTGTATACACTGTATGTTAACTAACTTGACAATAAATTATTTTAAAAAATGAAAACAAAATAAAACCCCCCAAAGGAATAAAAAACTAGCTCTCGGGCAAAATGCCAATTGCATTTATGTAAATTAAAAATGACACGTGTGCAAGACTGAAATACATACCTTGTACGGACACATTCAAAAGCACGATGAGGGGCACCCGGGTGGCTCCAGTCAGCTGAGGGTCCGACTCTTGACTTTGGCTCAGGTCATGATATCAGGATCGTGGGACCAAGCCCCATGTCGGGCTCCACCAGAGTGTGGAGCCTGCTTAAGATGATCTCTCTCTCTCTCTCTCCTTCTGCCCCTCTCCTCCACTTGTGCTCTCACTCGTGTTCTCTCTCTCTCTCTCTCTAAAATAAAATAAAATAAAATAAAATAAAATACGAAACAAAAGAAAGATGAACGAATACTATGACAGTGACAGTGTAAGGAGGAATAATGGGAGTGGGTTGTGGCTCTTAAAGGGAATGAATGAATGAGTGAATGAATGAGTGAATGAATACAAGAGATGGACAGGTCAATGGTGAGGATATATGGAGTTTGATCAACTCAACTGTCTTTATCTGTAGTACCAAAAATGTATGTGTATATATATATATTTGCTGAAACCCAGCCTTCTTCACCAGGCAACTGTTGAAAGCACGTTGACTATATGAACGCATTTGATCTGGACAATAACGCCAAGTCTGGGGCCCTACTTCCCTGGGGATCCAGTCCCTGGGTGCTTATGTCTCTTCGCTATATCCCAGCAATGTTGAAGTCGTCCGAGTGGCTTTCTGAGAAGCCAAGGCTGACTAGACTGGGAAAGCCAGAGCAAACTATCCCACCCATGGCTCGGAAGTGGCCAGTAAGGTGTGCCAGGACACCTCTCCCCACCCCCCCACCCCCCCGTGAGCAAAGACTACAGTAGGTTCCTATTGCTGCGTAACAAATACCACAGATTTCGTGGCTTAAGGTCATTCAAATGTATAATTTCGTCATTCGGTGAGAGTCAGAAGTCTGACACAGGCTAACATCAAGGTGTCGGAGAGCCTGGGTGGCTCAGTTGGTTAAGTGTCTCAGTGTCGGCTCAGGTCATGATCTCACGGTTCATGGGTTCGAGTCCCTCATCGGGCTCTGTGCTGACAGCGCAGAGCCTGCTTGGGATTCTCTCTCTTTCTCCACGCACCCCGCCCCATCCCTCCCCGACTCGCGCTGTGTCTGTCTCTCTCAAAATAAATAAAATAAAAAAAAAACAGGGTGTCAACTGGGCCATGTTCCTTTGTGAGGGCTTCAGGAGAGACTCTGTTTCCTCGCCGTTTCCAGCTTCTGGAGGCCACCGCATGTCCCGGCTCATGGCCCTCGTCCTCCGTCCTCAGAGCCAGCAATATTGAGCCCCCGCTGAACATTTTCTCGTAGCCACACCTCCGTTTCTGACTCTGACTTCAGCTGGGAACGTTTCTTTAAAGGTGGTTAGGCTGAGTCATCTGGAGAAATCCAGAATACCCTCCCCATCTTAAGGTCCTTAACCAGAAGCACATCTGCAAAACCCCTTTCTCCACGCAAGATAAAATAACAGCAGAAAAGGGAGATGTAATCTTTTAGGTGCAGGTTGGGGAACGAAGGGCAGTTTCTCGATAACACGGATGTCCGTGGGACCTCATTTATAATTCGATTGTTGATGACGTCTGCCAACATCTGAGCTATACTGAAAATAGAGCCCTTTGCAAGAGATCAAAAAAGACTTTTTGGTGGGGGAGGGACGGTTGGAAACGAAATGAAAAGGGTTGAGGACAGCAGTCTGTCCTTTTGGCATTAAGAACAGCTGAAGTGTTGGGTCACCTGGGTGGCTCAGTCAGTTGAGCAGCCGACTCTCGATTTCAGCTGCGGTCGCAATCGTGGGATTGAACGCCGTGTCGGGCTCCGTGCTGAGTATGCGGTCTGCTTAAGATTCTGTCTCTCTCCCTCCCTCTGCCACTCTCCCCCCTTTCACGCTCTCCCTCCCTCTAAATAAAAAAAATAGTTGAAGTGTATATATGTATATATACCACATCTTCTCGATCATCTATCTATCTATCTATCTATCTATCTATCTATCTATCTACCTACCTAGGTGGCTTCCAAATACTTGAATAAAAAGGAAAAATAAAAGAGTAAAGAAATTCCCAGTAGAATTTAAACGCTGCATGTTTTTCTTCCAAATCACTGACAAAGACAAAAACCAGCATTCCCCACACATCAGAGGGCAACATTAGAAAGGGCTCACCAAGAGAGCATAAAGAGAACACGTTAAAAAGGGGGACAGAGGTTGGGTAAAGTGAAGCTGTTACAGCAAACATAAAACTAACAGTGTAAATTCCACCGCCAAACAGACAAGAGTCTCAGACTAGGGGAATATATTTGTTTAAAGAATTGCTGTGCTTGAAACATATACCTCAAGAGAAATGACTTCCCGAGTCTAAAAAACAAAGTCGAGAACAGTAATCTTAATCGAAACGGAGAAGGTGGCTGCCGGTGGGAGGGACAGTAACAGAAGGATTTAAGGCATAACCTGTTGGCCGTGATAAGCAGGAAAATCACTTCTATGAAAATGTATGATCAATACTAAAGTCTTAAGGTTTCCCACACAGATCTATGCCCCCCCCCCTCCATATGCCACACACGCTTCAACATACTTCCAAAGTGACAAATGACTCAGGATGGGCTGTGGATCTGGGTGGGTGGAGAAGTTTGTTAAAAACTCAGGCAGTTTTCAGGTCGCTTGGGGGGCTCAGTCGGTGAAGTGTCCTGCTCTTGACTTCGGCTCGGGTCGTGATCTCACAGTTCGTGGGATCAAGCCCCGGGTTGGGCTCTATGCTGGCAGCATGGAGCCTGCTTGGGATTCTCTCTCCCTCTCCCTCTCTCTCTGCCACTCCCCTGCTCCGGCTCTCTTTCTCTCTCTCTCTCTCAAAATAAACAAGTAAAACATTTTTGAAAAATCAAGCAATTTTCGTATCTTCCTCGGCTTGTGCTCTCTGCCAGGCTCACTGAGTCTCAGTCCCCCAGGATGGCATGGAGAGCTTATATACACACAAGTACATGCACGTACGTACGTGTATATGTACACATGTATACACGTATATGTAGGTATCACATATCTGTCTGTCTAACTTATTCTTTACAGCTAGCCTCTGTGACTTTTTTTCCTTACTGCTCCCAACATCACTCCCAACACCTTCCAGAAGAGACTTTGAGATCCAGAGAACCTACACAGCTCACTCCATTTTCCTCCCTAGAGTCTAACCTACTAGAACCCTAGGACCACATCTCTTGTAACTATCTTCTCCGGAGTGCTTAGCACAATACCTGCTTATTAATTTTTTTTTAGTGTTCATTTATTTTTGAGAGAGAAGGAGAGAGAGAGAGAGAGAGAGAGAGAGAGAGAGAGAGAGAGAGAATGAGTGGGGCAGGGGCAGAGAGAGAGGGAGACACAGAATCCGAAGCAGGCTCCAGGCTCCGAGCTGTCAGCACAGAGCCCGACGCGGGGCTCGAACCCACGAACCGTGAGATCTAGACCTGAGCCGAAGTTGGACGCTCAACTGACGGAGCCCCCCAGGTGCCCCCGATGCCTGCTTGTTAAATGAATGAACACCCTCGTTAAATAAATAAGCAAGTGCCTATGGTTGCTCCCATCTGTCTCTCACGCCTATTTCCAAGTATTTCCTGCCTTCTTTGGGGTCCACGCATGAAATATCAGGGTTGACTTTCTGGGGAACCACCACATATTCCACATAAGGAATAATTCAGAAGTGTGACCGAACGATAAACTGTCAGTCTGACTCTGGGTTAACCAGGGTTCCTAATTAAGCCACGAGGTACAGTGCTTACAGCTAAATACAGTGTGGGTTCCGTGGTAACTCGGCTAATAGTCCTCGGCCTCTGTTATCTCCTTCCCTGGCATTTCGCTGATGAGTGTAGGGATCCCTGTGGCATCATGGCTCCCATCTCTTTAATGAGGCTTTAAGAAACCCGGGGAAGTAGGGGCACCTGGGTGGCTCAGTCGGTTGGGCATCCCACTTCGGCTCAGGTCACGATCTCACAGTCTGTGAGTTTGAGCCCCGAGTCGGGCTCCGTGCTGAGGGCTCAGAGCCTGAAGCTTGTTTCGGATTCTGTGTCTCCCTCTTTCTCTGCCCTTCCCCCGCTCATGCTCTGTCTCTCTCTCTCTCTCTCTCTCTCTGTCAAAAATAAATACACATAAAAAAAATTAAAAAATAAAAAAAAAAAAAAGAAACCCGGAGAAGTTATAGCGACAGCTAAAGTTGGCTTTCCTGCATACATACTTTGTAAAGGTTTCTCCTTCCTGAAGTGAGGTAAACAGCATTTGAGAAACTGTGGGGCTGGATTTCATGGGAGTTGACCGGGCCACATGATGGGGTTGATTTTCCAAGTAACAAAGGAGTATTATTAAAAACAGTTTCTGTCTTTCCTGATTGGATGGGTTCCTTTTTTTTCTAATAAAGACTGGAGTGCAATGGGAGAGCTTGACCTTCATAGTCATGGACCCGGGTGATAATCCTCACACGTTCAAGGATCACTAAGCCACGACTCTGTTAGACCAGGTAGAGAGGTTAAAGCAATGATAGAAAAGCTTAGAGAACATTCCAGCACCACGTGGAAAGTGCTGAGAGGAGAACTGTGGAGGAGAACATGTAACCCCGATGGGCCAGACACTTGTCTGTCGGCAGTGTCTGTCTGTCAACGCCTTCCATGCTCTCCTGGGTAGGGCAGGTGCCGAGAGCTGGGCATCTGTTTCCTCCAGTTCCTTGCCAGCAGGATTCTGGCTTACATTGTGTTCCCAGAGCTTTCCTGCAAGATTTGGAAGAAGGAAGAGAAGCGGAAGCCATTTTCACAGCGGTGGGTACGACCGCGGGTTTAGGTGACAAGCAATCTCTCACAGTAACACCTGTTGGTGGTCCCTCCGGGAGCCTGGCAGCAGCTGTGGGTCCTGACCTAAGAGATAGTTGGTACTACGCTTTCTCTTCGGAAGGGGATGGTGGACCTTACAGGTGGAAACGGTCTATTGTGCCTTTTCTCCTTTAGTGCGTGATAGTGTTGCTTGGGGCACATTGAGTTTTGGAGATTCTGATAAACACAACTCCCTTGGCCGCCCCGTTGCCCACCTAATTCCACTGAAGGCAGAAGTAACCCCATGCCGCCCCCCTCCGCCCCGTTTAAAGACCTTGCAATGAGTTTACCTTGACGAGAGCCATTCTCGAGAACCACCCTGGCTACCCCCTCATCGCCTCCAGACCCACAACTGGGTGAGATCCCAGCATCGCCCAGAGAGATCTCTACAGGTTCTCACCTGGGCGGAGCCAGTTTACACGCCAAAACTAATAATGATATTTTGTTAGCATTGGTAGAAGCCCAAGGAATAGGAGTGGGGGTGGGAGCCTGAGAAGTGTAGATCTGGAAAGTATCTATCTGAAACCTGGGAGCATTTTTCTTTGGGGAGGAGACTCTTGGCAATTCCCTTCTAAATGCTCTATGCGAGTGGGTGACAAGGATAAATAGAGACGGGACCACCTTGTGGGAGGGCAAGTCTGTCACCCCATCAGAGAGAGAACCATGGCTACGAAGGGATCAGAGAGCACGTGGGTGAAGATGGAAGTTCTGGACACCAAGTGTCACATCCGAGGCTGTTGTCAACAAGCAAACCAACACACGTAAAGTACACGCGCAAGTTCCTCCAGGTTTTTCTGGTTAAATATTTGCTTATAATTGCCTTGTACTTCGTCCTCTTATCTTACCACCTTATGTAAGGCACACTGGTGGTAATTATGTGAAATAGATACTCTCTAGGGTACAAGTTGCTGAAGAATGAGTAGATGGAGAACCAACATCAGCCAGAGGGTAGATACAGCGTCCGGTGGGACCAGAGCCTTCCCTTTGGAGCAGAGAGGGGGTAGGTCTTTGGTTGCACCGCGTGGAGCTCTCTCATGTTAGATTCTTGCCTTCCTCGTGCCTGGAAGTTAAATATTGGAAATGTACGTACAGGCAAGGCGTCAAAGGGACAAGACCGTGCCAGATGTTGCCATACCGGAATTCTGCACCGTTCTGGCTCCCTCCTGTGCTCTCCCTATAGAACAGGTGAGGAAACCAGGAAGGCCACCTCCCAGGATCCCTGGTCAGCACCTGGTTTACACTCCACTAAAGGCAGCTTTAAAGACAAGTGAAGCAGAAGGCCACTCCTGTTCCTTGGACAGTAGCGAGCCGATGTTTGGGCTTTGGTACACATGGCACGAAGCTTTACACCAACGTCTGGACAGGCTCTTATGACTCACCTGCCCCTGTGGCACAGACAAGTGTGGACGTTAGTTTGGGGGCCTGTGTTCTCCTGACGTGGGCGGTCAGCTTCCCGCAAAGCTAGTGGTAACCTTGAGATCTGGTCGTGGACTTCCCTGACTTTTCCACTCTTGTCTTCCTAGAGCTTCGTCAACCCTGCTCTCCTGGGTGAAGTCTCTTTATCTTACAAATACCTTTCAGCACCCTAACCTCATTGGATACACCGGTTTAGGAGATCCAGCAAAGTGATGGGAAGTTCAAGGGGAACATGGAATGATAGGTTCTACGAAGCCTGAAGAGGAGAGTTTGGGGGAAGGAAGGGAAGGTAGCAGTGGGCACTGGGCTTACCGTACCCTGTCATAATTCTAGTTCCTCCCTACATTAAGAGCTTGGGCTCTAGAGGATAGATTTTGGCCTGGGTTACTCTTAACCCTGTGTGGTTATGGATAAAAAAAAAAAGTCTATTTATAGAGGCCTCGGTCTCCTAATAATGTGTAACTAATAAATTCCTAGGCCATCGCTCTATTGAAACTATAAAAGGCAATCAACATAAGGGCTCAATACACTGAGGGCAAAGTAAATTGTGAGTGTGAAGAGCTTCTATTATCTCATCCTCTTGTATGTGAGGAAATGGAGCTTCAGAAAGAGCAAATGTACCTGCCGGCAGAGCGATTAGGATCGGATAGAGCCAGAACTCCAAAATCTGGGCTAATTCCTCTGTATAGTACAACTATCCCCATAGGAAATAGGCGATAAATAAAGGACAGGTTCAGAGACCGGATGTTTTGTTGAGGTTCCAAGCAACCCCCCACATCTCACGGCTTATAAGGGTGAGTGTGTGTCAGGGGTCTGGAGGTTGTCTGTGGCTCTGTTGGCCAGGCACCGTGTTGTTTTGTTGTTGTTTTAATCTGGCATCTCCAGGGCTGAAGGGGCAGTGATTCTTGAGTGCCGAATCTCAAGAATCCTGGGAGAAATGTGCAATGCCTCTTGAAGCCCCTCCTTGGAACCTCCACACGGTTGCTTCTGCCGGTATTCCTTTGGCCAAAGCAAGACCGTATGCCCAAGTCCACATGGGCGGGGAGGGAAAATTAATTTCTCCCACAGGGCTGGAGGGAAAGGGAGAATGAATATTTGCTGAGCAGTAATTCAGTCCGACCACCATGTTACAAAGCAGAGTTTTGTAATGATTCTTGCCTTCTCCCGAGTTTCCCTGGGTTTCCTCATTATGCTGGATTATCTGTTTTTAACTCGGTGTCACCTCGCCGACCTCTTCTAGTCTTATTTATTTATTTATTTTTTGCATCACGAGGGAAAAACACGGAGATAACATTTCTCAGAATGTCTATCTTTATGTGGTTTCAGGTTAGAGACTCCCAAAGGCAGTGCAAACAAGTGAAATCTGGAAGGCAGAAAAGAGAAGCCATTATTTATTATTATTATTATTATTGATGGCAGTTGCCCGTAGTCACATGAGCAGATGTCCAGTATAAAGTTCCTAGTGCCTTCTAGGCGAGGTCCTAAAGCTTACCTGTCTCGATATTGTAGGCAGCTAACCCTTTGAGTTTCCTGAGATTTGTGGTGGGTTCCTGGAGAGCTCTTGTTAATTACCTCCTTCTCAAAACTTCACTATCAATCGTTTGCACGACTTCCAATGATTATGTAGGCTTTTAATGCCCTCTGTTAGAGCCTTTTCTACTTGGCATGCCTACAGTGCCTCGTCTTTTCTCAAGGGAATTCTGATTTACATGTTGTGTATTTTATACAAATTCTGGCTCTCTTTCCTTGTAATAAAAGTGACCAGGATTTGCCACCTCTGTGGTCTGAAGATCAAGGCAATAATCATCAGCTGGGGTTTGCCCCATGCATTTTGAAACTGAGAACAGACCGCAAAGAAGATCCTAATTCAGGTCCATAAGAAATCAACGCCAAAACAGTGTTTTGAAAATTACTAAACATGTACTTGGTAGGGTGAACCTCATATATTTTTCTCTGTGGTTCGTATAATGAACCGCAGAGAATGAATCGCAAAGGAAGGACCATGGAGCTCCAGTTCATTTCCCATAAGACCCAACCAGCATGGCTGAAGCTGTCATTTTTGTTCAGAGCTCGCGGGTTCACAGGTCCAGCAGTCGTATACTCATCCACACTGCACATCAGCTCCAGACCCTGTCCTTTGCATCTGAGAAGGTTCTAGCGATGGCTTATACAGAGCTTGCTGTCTGTAACCACCGAGGTTTCTGCTTTGTTTCGGGTTGAAGGGAGCTCAGCTGCAAAGAATGGATGAATCATAATCCCGGATTCACATGGCACACTCACCCTCCGTCATTGCCCAGGCCTCTTGTTTAATTATTTATTTGTCAATTAGTGCGTCTTAATAATGCAATCAGCGTCCATGAACCCATCGCTCTTAGATCCCGTGGAGGCTTCCTGGCCTTCAATAGGCTCTGCAAAACGCTGGCAGAATTCTAGCAAATACAGCCATGTGGTTTTTCCAGTGTGTCGTTAACCTCATCACAAGATCTGTACGTTGGGCGGAGTCTGCCATTTTCCTCCTTGTGTGCAAATAAGGAATAGACATTTTAAGCCCCTTTTAGCAGAAGAATAGTATCCTTCTGGTAGTCCAAACTCTAAATGGACCTGTCCTGGGCAAAAATATAAATGCCCTCACATTTCTGCTAGTCACCTTTAAAGCATCCCCTTGGCTATACCAGCTTGGGGCATTTCTACATGATCCGTGCGGCACGGGTTAATTTAAGCCTTAGGAACTCTGTTTTGGATTGATGGAGGAAATGAAACTTTACAAGAAACATTTACTTAAAAAAATTTTTTTTTAATGTTTCATTTATTTTTAAGACAGAGGGACAGAGCATGAGTGGGGAGGGGCAGAGAGAGAGGGAGACACAGAATCCGAAGCAGGCTCCAGGCTCCGAGCTGTCAGCACAGAGCCCGATGCGGGGCTCGAACTCACGAACCGTGAGATCGTGACCTGAGCCAAAGTTGGACGCTTAACCAACTGAGCCACTTTTTAATAGTAGATACTTCCCCAATAATAAAAGAATAAAACACTGAATACTATTTAAATGTTCTTTAAATCAGGGGCGCTTGGGTGGCTCAGTAGGTTGAGCGTCTGACTTCGGCTCAGGTCATGATCTCACAGTTTGTGGTTTCGAGCCCCGCATCTGGCTCTGTGCTGAGAGCTCGGAGCCTGGAACCTGCTTCGGATTCTGTGTCTCCCTCTCTCTCTGCCCCTCCCCCGTTCCGCTCGGTCTCTCTCTCTCTCTCTCTCAAAAATAAAATAAATGAATAAAATAAAATAAAATAAAATAAATGTTCTTTAAATGAGGACATATTTGTTAACATTTAATCAAAGGAAATTATATATCAAAGGGCCTGGCAAAATATGAATGAAAAAAACATGCAAACAAAAAATTATGTCACTACTTAATTGCAAAATTTCAACTTTTTTAAAGCACAAGTTTGAGCTCATCATTAAATAGAGAAATCTACATTTAAATATGCCAATTCACCTACCAGCAAATTTAGCAAAAAGTGCATTATGTAAACAACAAAGTGAAACAAAACAAAATCGGGGAATTCTAAAATAAGTGGAAAGCAACGCAAATGAAGTAATGGGATCAATTGAAATCTGAATTAAAAAGTACATTTTCGGAAACGATTGCCCTGTAACCAAAAGGTATTCTCTAACATGCCTAGAAACCAAAATGTTCATTCTTTAAGATTTAATTGATCATTTCTAAAAGAGTTGACTGTTTTCCATTACAGAGGGCCAGTTAGTGTGAGAAGTCTCATAACTTACTTTCATTTTAATTCAACATAAGATAGATAGTTATATCAATAGATGGATGGACACATCAGTCAATAGATCAATGATAGATTCATACCTCAGTGATAGACAGATAGATAGATAGATAGATTCCTTGTTGGGTGCTGAGCCACTGGAAAGGAGTCTCAGAAATCTTGGAAAAGTCTACTCTACTTCTCCCTCAAATCCAGGAGACCTGTCCCAACCCCCAGGGAAAAATAGGCAACCACCTTTTACCATGTCTATGGTAAAGCAGAAATTTCTCTAGTGGTGAACTGAACCTAAGGAGGATCTCAAAGAAAACCACCCATTTGCCACCAGTACCACAAGTCAAACCCATTCGTGGTTAGGTGATCTTTGTCCTCACTGATACACCAATACCTTCTCCCGCCACAGCTCAGATTCAGAGATTTATACCTCGCTACATCCATGAGGTAATTTGGAGTTCACTTCATCCAGCGAAGGATCACGATCACCTTTACTGAACAAAGTATCGACCCCTTTCCTTTTGTTTTCTCTCACGTTCATGTTTGCGACGTAAGTACTGTCATTGGACTTTCACAGATAAGAAAACCCTAAGGATTGGAGATTATGTGACGTGCCTATAGCTACTCAGTGGCTGAATGATGGAGCGAAGAAAGTGAACATGAAACTTTCTTTAAAGCCCACATTGTGTGTTTGTGTGTCTGTGTGTGTGTGTGTGTGTGTGTGTGTGTGTGTGTGTACCACACTAGAGAACCAACCACATTATCTTCCCAGATACTCCACTCATCCATGGATGATGGTGGTCACCCTCAGAAGGCAGCCAGACTCTTCCCCCAGCCAGGTGAAATTTTTCGAAGTTTTCCCGTCACTTTCACCCATTGATTTTGCCTTTAGAAACAAACATACAAAAAGAGTGTTGCTTTCCTCTGCATGGCAATCCTTCAACTATCTAAAACCCTTCTAGGGCACTCTGGGTCTGATGTTACCATGGACCCACAAGTGGCCGTGGTTGCCACCATAAAGGCTCTCCTGTGACAGCCGAACAAATGTAGCCCTGGGGTTGAATCAATCATGCCTCCATAGCGTGACTTCCAGAAACATTAAGTTCTTTCTCCAGATGTTGGACACTAGTCAAAGTAGGTGAAAGAATTTCATTTTCAGGTCTCTCTGTGATCAATCCTGGAAAGGCAATGGGGGAGCTTTCCTTATTTTTAACAGTGAGCTATAGAGATGATTGTTGCTATGAGGACAGTCCTTCCTCCTTCCTCCTTCCTTATTCCTCCTTCCTCCTTCCCCCTCTTCTCCTTCTCCTTCTCCTTCTCCTTCTCCTTCTCCTTCTCATTCTAATTCTTCTACTTCTTTCTACTATTACTATTATTTTTCCATTAAAGTGAAACCTAAGGCAACAAAACACCTTTGCTCATTTATTACCATTATTTTGTTCACTGTGTCGGGTTTGCTCACTGATGTATCCGTCATCAGTCAGACTTCTCCAAAGGAACAGAATACACACAATTGACCCTTGAACAACTGAAGGGCACTGACTCCCCCTGCACAGTTGAAAATCTGCGTATAACTTTTGATCCCCCCAACTTAACCACTCATAGCTTACTGTTTACCAGAAGCGTTACTGACACCATAAACAGACAATGAGCACGTATTTCGTATATGTATTACATACCATATTCTTACAACAAAGTAGGCTAGAGAAAAGAAAATGTTATTAAGACAATTGTAAGGAAGAGAAAATACATGTAAAACACTGTACTTATTTATGTATACATTTATTTATGTATGTATACATGTAAGTGGACCCCCGCAGTTCAACCCCGTGTTGTTCAAGGGTCAACTGCATATATATATATGGATATATATATATATATATATATATATATATATATATATGGATATATCCATATCCATATATACCCTATATATCCACATATTCTATTCTATTCCTTTTTTTGAGGGATAGAGAGAGTGTGCACCTGCATACGTGCATGAGCAGGGTGGGGCAGAAGGAGAGGGAGAGAATCCCAAGCAGGCTCCATACCCAGCAAAAAGCTCAAAGCAGGGCTTGATCTCATGACCATGAGATCACGACTTGAGCCGAAATCAGGAGTCAGATGCTCAGCCGACTGAGCCACCCAGGCGCCCCCACGGATTCTCTCTATATCCACATCTATATATATAAACTCGGTTCTGACCAAATAATGGGGTATCATAGCCAGTTAACGCATAAAATTAACCATCACAGGCCAAGGGATGGCCAAGTTCTGGGGAAGAAGGTCACGTTTGACTTCCAGCAGAGCAACAATGAGAAGAGGGGAGAAGCAGATGTGGAAGAAGGGCTCCGAGTGAAATGGTCTGGGAGCAGAAGTGGAAGGAAAGGCCGTTCCATACTACACACCCCTGGAAAGATGGTCTGCATTCTGAACAAGAGACGTGAGGAATTTATGGGACTGTTTCCTTCCACAGGTGCAAAGCCATTTCACAGACTCGAGTCACCATGCAAACTCAGCATCCATGTCGGCGTAGGCAGCCCATTGGGAAAACATCTTGCCAAGTTGCTAGATGGTATCCATTGGGAGAAAAGGATGAGTTCCAGCCATCCCCATCCTAGGGACCAAAGATATTTTACCAGCCAGTTACTAAAAAAGTGAGCTAAGCTTCCACGGGTTTGTTCCTAATAGATCCTCTTACCCTGACTCTAATGTGTTCCTATCACCACTCCTGATGCTTGGGTTTTCTGGTAGAGTTTTACATCCCTGGGTTTACTTAAATAGCTAGATGAGAAATTGGATCAGAGTCACCCTCTCCTCTTCCTTCTACTTCTGTGGAATCAAGTGCATCCTCACTGTCATTAATTTTCTGGGAGCAACTTCCTAACCCCAGCCCACAGCTTTTTATAATAATCACACTTACCCAAGGTCCCTACCTTGGGAGAGTTCAGGCAGTTGAACTCTGTGCTTTTGATGATATACAGTGCATGGCCAACAAATGCCTGATGTTATTATTATAGTTGTCTGGGTACTGGTGTGATATGGGGTTGGAAATCAGAGAGAGTCCAGAAATAAGAAATTAGTCTCCCCAACCAGTAAGTAGGAGGGTGGGGAGTTCAGCCAATGATCCCAGGGCCATGGTCAGGCCAGGCAGCCAAATTCTAAGGACCAAGATTCTGAAAACACAGCCAGGAATATGGAAAACAAGATGATGTTCAGGCAGGGGCAGATTTTCAAAGAGAGAATCCGGAGCACGAACCACAGGTCAGGGACAAAGAAACCCAGGCAAGGTTGTGGAAGCAGGAAATGGAGTGACATTAAGACACCGACTAAAGACATTTGCTTGGTCTGGTGGCTTCCTAGAAGCACTCAGTGTCACTTCTTATCTCTTGATATCCTAAAAGGAACACCTGGTACCTGATAGTCAGAAATTATTCATTAAAAGGGCACAAGGAACAAGTTTACTGGACCTTTAGTCAAGACAAAAGCTCATGTCAGAGGTTCCCATGCCCCTTTCGCAGACACTTCGGTTGCTGGAAAAGGAAGGGCAGGTTCCTCCACAAAATAGCCCTTTCTGCTCCCTTCAGAGTTCTAAGAAGCCCACCCCCAAACCACACATAAAATAGTGGTGACCACTGGCGGTGGCCATTAATTGTGATAATAGTGCCCTTCTCTTTTGGAACATGCGAGAGCTTCAAGGTGAAGTTTGCAAATGGTCCTGTTTGGGACCTTGTCATGGGCCATCGTGAGAAACGTCCTAATAGTCAACGAAGACACTTTCTGGAGAATTCCCAGACATTCTGTGGGCAGCTGGACAGGGCTGGATTTCTCCCAGAAAAGGTGGGAGTTGAGCCAGAACAATATTTTTATGTGAATATTGGGTTTTTTTTTAAGTTTTACCTAAAAGGGTTTTGTATTTACAGAAGCGTTAAGATAGTAGAGTTCTCATGACCTCTTCCTCATTTTCCCCTACTATTAACATGACATTAGTGTGATACCTTTGATATGATTAGTGAACCAATATCGATACATTACTAACTAAAGTCCATGCTTTGTTCAAATTTCCAGTTTATGGAACTATGTCCTAATGTCCTTCCTCCGTTCCAGGATACCATCCAAGGTGCCAAATCATGTTTAATTGTCATGTCTCCTTAGTCTCCTGATGGCTATGGCACTTTCTCAGACTTTGCTTGTCTTTGATGACCTTGATGCTTTGAAACGTCCTATAAAATATAGTGCAGGATGGCCCTTTATTGCAATCTGTCTGATGGTCTTCTGATGAGTACACTGGGGTTATGAGTTTTGGGGAGGAAAATCACAGAGGTGGAGTGTCATTTTCTTCACATGGTATCAAGGGGACGTGCTGTCCACATGATTTGTGGCTGTTCGTGATGGCCACGATCGCCTGGCCAAGGTGCTGTTTGTCAGGTTTCTCTACTATAAAGTTACTTTTCTTTTTTTCTCCCTTTCCATGCTGTGCTCTTTGGGAAGAGGTCACTATGTACAGCCCATGCTTATGGAGTGGTGGTGGTGGTTGGGGGGGGGGGGTTATGCCCCACCTCCTTGAAGGCGGGGTAGTTACCTGAATTATTTGGAATTTTTCTGCATGGAAAATTTATCTGTTCGCCCCCATTTATTTGTTTATTCAGTTATTTGTATTAGCTTGGGCTCGTGGATATTGATTTTATACTTTGGGTTATTCTACTGGGAACAGTATCTGAGAATACTATTTTATTGATTTTGCTGCTCAGATTGTCCGTGAGCTTTTGGGAGTTTAGTTGATCCTGTGTGTTTCTGAAATACCCTCACCATTGAATATTTTTGGTTGCTTTTGCTTGTTTGTTCGTTTGTTTGCTTGTTTTAGGGAGGTGGTATTTCCTTCCTATATGTCATTACAAGATGCTCCAGGCTCATCTTCCATATTTCCTGCCCCGTCCTAGAATCAGCCCCTTTTCCAAAAACCTTCGTTCTTTTTATTGGAGAATGGTATTAAAAACCAAGATTTGGATCATAGGTGTGCTCATTGCTACTGGGGTGTGCTTGCTTCTTGACCTTCTTCCTGACCTTTGTGCTGACAGAGCAAGGAGATACATGTGTGTATAGTAACTGATGCATATATACATATTATGACACAGTTCGACATGTAACCATCTCTATATTAAGGTAAACTGTTCTTACCGATATCTCCAACTCTAATTCATTACCACATTGATTATTCTAGCCTCCTCCCTTTGCCAATCTGTAAATTTCTACTCCAATAGCGAAAACCTGACTCACACCGTCCTCCATCCATGTGTTTCATTGTTCATCTCAAATATCAATGGATAGCAGGGTCAGAATTGTTAACTCATCTCTCTATAGTACACATATGTGGATATGCAGTTATCATCTAGAATATAGGGCTTCTGCACAGTTTTTTTTGCCTTTAATTTTACAGACTTCACTCATTTCCAAGGTTATTTGGATCGGCACATTTTCTCTCCCCCCACTTCAGCTAGGTTGTTTTATACATTTATAATATATACACTGTGCATTCTATCTGGGATCCTCTGTCCTCCTAAACTACTTTTTAATCCACGTACTTCAAGGTTCATATTTTGTGCTGTAAAGTTCTACGGGGTTTGAAAAAACACCTAGTGTCCACCTCCGCCATTACAGTGTCATACTGAATGTTTTGATAACCCTAAAAAAAAATCCCCCATGTTTGAATTCCCGATGCTGAGTCAACCCTCCTCTCTCTCCCCTGGAAGCCCTGTCCCTGTGACCACTGTTCTGTTTCTAATCTTTGTAGTTTTGCCTTTTTCAGAATGTCACGCATTTGGAATCCCACATTATGTAATTTTAACGGACTCGCTTCTTTCACTTAGCAATATGCAGTTAATATCCATCCATGTCCCTTTGGGTTTTGATAGATGATTTCTTTTTATCACTGAAAAATATTGCGTGGTATGGCTATACCAGTTTACTTATCCATTCGCCTATTCAAGGACATGCACACATAATTTGTGCATATTTTGTTAGATTTATGCCTGGTACTGTGCCTGAATCTTTCACTTCTGGGGGAGCTACTGTAAATAGTCATTTTATTGTAAATTCCTACTGTTCCTGATGGAAAATAGAAACGCAATTGACTTTTGTGTATGTACCCTGAAACCTTGCAACACTCACTTACGAGTTTCAGGAGGTTTTTGTGGATTCTTTTGTATTTTCTACATAGACAATCATATCATCTGTGAATAAAGGCAGTTTTATTTCTTCCTGTCTAATCTATCTCTTTCGGGATCTATAATTTATATATATTATGTTATTATATATGTTTTAACATACGCAGTAATATAAAAATATACAATACATATACAAGTATTATATATATTCCTGTTCTTGCTTTATTGCATTGGCTAGAACTTCCAGTCAACGTTAACCAGGAGTGGTGAGAAAGGACAATCTTGTCTTGTTCCAAATCGTAGGGAGAAAGCATCCAGTTGTCACGATTAACTACGATGTCAACCAGAGGTTCTTTGTAGACGTTCTTTATCAAATTGAAATTCCCTCCGTACCTCTAGTACGGTAAGTTTTTAATCATAAATGTGTGTTATATTTTGTCAAAAATATCTCAAAGCTTTTCTGAGTCCATCGATATGATCGTGATTTTTCTTCTCTAACCTATGGATGTGGTCTGTTACATTGATTTTCAAATATTCAACCAGCCTTGTGTACCCGGGATAAAACCCACTTGGTCATGGGTATAATTCCTTTTATACATTATTAGATTTGCTAATATTTTGTGGGATATTTTTACATCTACGCTCAATCGAGATGCAGGTCTGAGGTTTACCTTTCTGGTAATGTTATTATCTTGTATGATTATTAGGGGAATGCAGGTCTCACAGAATGAATTAATAAATACTTCCTCTCCTAAATCTGCAAGAGATTGTAATATTGGTTTCATTCCTTCTTTAAATGTTTGTGAGAATTTATTGGTGAAACCATCTGGACCCGGTGATTTCTTTTTTTTGGAAGGCCTTTAATATTGACTCAATTTATTTAACAGATATTATCCTACTGAGACTATTTACTTCTTCTTATACGAGTTTTGGTAGCTGGCATCTTTCAAGGTGTTAGTTTATCTATGTTATCAATCTGTGGGCGTATTATTGTTCATAGTATTCTTGTATTGCCCTTTTAGCATCTGGAGGACCAGCAATGATGACCCTTCTTCATTTCTCATGCTGCTAATTTGTGTCTTCTCTCTTTTCTTCTTGATCAGCCTGACTTTTCAAATCTTACTGACTTTTTCAAATTATTTGAAAGTTTTTGATTTTATTGATTTTCTCTATTGCTTTCCTGTTTTCACTTTCTTTGATTTCTTTTTTTTTTTTAATGTTTATTTATTTTTGAGAGAGACAGAGAGAGACAGAGCATGAGCGGGGAAGGGGTAGAGATAGAGAGGGAGACACAGAATCTGAAGCAGGCTCCAGGCTCTGAGCTGTCAGCGCAGAGCCTGATGCAGGGCTTGAACCCATGAATGGTGAGATCATGACCTGAGCTGAAGTTGGATGTTTAACCAACTGAGCTACCCAGGTGCCCCATCAATTTCTTCGATTTCTGCTCTAATTTTTAAATTTCTTTTCTTCTGCTTGCTTTAGGCTTACATTGCCCTTCTTTCTCTAGTTTACTAAGGTGGAAGACTTAGGTTATTAATTTTAGAGCTTTCTTATTTTCTGATGCATACATACAATGCCATAAATTTCCCTTTAAAGCACTGCTTTTGCTGCAACCCACAACTTTTACTTAGTTTTATTTTTATTTTCATTTATCTTAAAACATTTTTAGATTTGTCTTGAGACTTCTTCTATGACCCATGTGCTATTTACAAGTGCATTATTGAGTTTTGAATATTTGGAGATTTTCCCGCCCCCTCTCGTTGAATTCTAGTTTAATTTCATTGCGGTATGAGAATATACTTTATAGGAGTTATATTTTTAAAAGTTTGTTGGTGTGTTTTATAGTCTAGAATATGGTCAATCTTGGGGAATGTTTCATATTAGCTACAAAGATGTGTGCATTTTGCTCTTTTTGGGTGGAGTGTTCTCTAAATGTCAACTAGATGAGTTGATTGATAGTTCGGGGCAACTAAATCCTTTTGGCTTTTCTGCCTATCTGATCTATCAGTTACTGAAGGGGTGTGTTGAAGTTTTCAACTATACTATTGGATTTTTCTTTTTCTTCTCATAATTCTGTCAATTTTTGCCTTACCTATTTTGATGCCCTGTTGTTAGGTGCGTATACATTTAGAATTGCATCTTTTGGAGAATTGAGTGATTTATTATTATGTAATGTCCCTCATTATCCCTGATAATTTCTCTTGTTCTGATGTCTGCTTTGTCTGAATATAGTGACTCCAGCTTTCTTTTGATTACTTAACTTAACTCCACTTAACTTTTAACCTACTTGAGGCTTTGCGTTTTAAGTGCATTTGTTACAGACCAAATATACTTGGCTTTTCTTTTCTTAACGGAATGCTATTTTAACTGTAGTTTTACGTCAAGCCTGGTACAATTTGATGTAGATAGGTGAACTCACAAAATTTTGTAAGATAATGTTGTTATTCCCATCTCATATGTAAAGTGGAGGCTTAGAACATTTAATTGGGTCAGAAAAAGGATACGAAGCTAAGTATTCCATCCTTACTAAGGAAGGCACAGAGCACAGTGGTTAATAGTAACTGATTTGCCACTTGCTATGTGTGGGATCTTGGGCAAGTTACTTAGCCTCTATTAACTGTCAGGGGCCTCAACTGTAAAACGAGGATGAAGATAAGAGGTCTACCCTAAATTATGTTAAATGCATTTAAAGGAGTAAAGCATCAAGAGGCGTCTGGGTGGCTCAGTCGGTTAAGCGTCCGACTTCGGCTCAGGTCATGATCTCATACTTTGTGGGTTCGAGCCCTGAATCAGGCTCTGTGCTGACAACTTGGAGCCTGGAACCTGCTTCAGATTCTGTGTCTCCCTCTCTCTTTGCTCCTCCCCCATTCATGCTCTGCCGCCCCCCCCCCCCCGTCAAAAATAAATAAAAGTTAAAAAAAATTTGTCAAAGGAGTAAAGCCTCTAGAACATCATGTTGCACTAGGTATTAAAAGAGAGAAGAGGAAGAAAAATAGAGCCCTACGCTTTTCCTGGTTCAACATCTGCCTTTGGGTCTGTTTTGATCCGAGCCTAAAGAATATTAGTAGAATCAATTTCCTAAATGTATTGAGCAGATTAAATGAGATACTACCTTTGAAACCCATACTAAGGAGATGAACACGAAGGAAGTGCTCAGCCGCTATTGTCTGTGGCTATAAAAATGCTTGCCAGTGTGTTCTCCCATATTTCACTCTTACCAATATTCCCGAAATGACCGTCCTTACGCACACATCGTCGTGTGAGAATGGTTTGTCTGTGGACTGAAATCAGAGAAGTGGCATTGCTGGGTCAAAGGTAGGACGCTTCAGTATTCAGTAGAAATTTTACCCAGATTTCCCCCTAAGAATTTCATCATTTTAAACCCCCGGCCGACAACGTTTGAAAGTGCCTGTTATCTGCGCCCCTCCACCAGCACAGGGTGTTATTAGCCTTTTTCATTTTTGTGTCAAGGTCAAAGTTGTATTGTATTCCAATTTGTGTGTCTTTATTTATTAGTGAGATTAAGCATATTTGTATGTCTTTTGTCTTATTCATGTTGTTTACCCATTTTTTCCTTTAGATGTCCTCGAGCACCATGCCAGGCATGTTCTCTGGGAAGCAGGAGGGCGCTGGTTACCAAAACAAACAAGATTTTTGCCCTTGCCAACTGAAACTGTTGACTGATTTTTGCTGGTGTTGATTTCTTTCTTTATTTTAAAATTTTTTAATATTTATTTTTGAAAGAGAGAGAGAGAGAGAGAGAGAGAGAGACAGAGTGCGAGCGGGGGAGGGGCAGAGAGAGAAGGAGACACAAAATCGGAAGCAGGCTCCAGGCTCTGAGCTATCAGCACAGAGCCCGATGCAGGGCTTGAACTTACAAACCGTGAGATCATGACTAGGGCTGAAGTTGGATGCTCAACCGACTGAGCCACCCAGGAGCACAATTTATTTATTTAAAAAAAATTTAATGTTTTGTTTATTTTTGAGAGAGCAAGCGAGGGAGAGCGAGAGAATGAGCAGGAGAGGGGCAGAGAGAGACACACACACACACACACACACACAGAATCAGAAGCAGGCTCCAGGCTCTGAGCTATTGGCACAGAGCCTGATGTGGGGCTTGAACCCAGGAACAGTGACATCATGACCTGAGCCGAAGTCAGAGTCTTAACTGATGGATCCACCCAGGTGCCCCTGTTTATGTTGATTCATAAAGGCTCACTGTGTATTTAGGAAACATCCCTTGTCTATGATGTGCTACACATTTGGGGGAGAAATGGTATTTTTAAGGCAGAGGCTGATACAGGACATCTTTTCAGAGTATAATAAATTCTCAAGAGGAGCCTCGGTGGTATTTCCAGACTGGAGGCGGTGGTTACAGTTGACTGTTAATGACTTTCCTGACTCACCAGTAAGAATCAGATGTTAAATTCCTTAACACATTCTTGATAAGAGCTTGTAGGGGACAGGAGAAGCAAGGTGATCTTAGAATCCTGAATAAATGCCCTAGTTTATAGCAACTCTTTCTTTCTTTCTTTCTTTCTTTCTTTCTTTCTTTCTTTCTTTCTTTCGTTCTTTCGTTCTTTCGTTCTTTCGTTCTTTCGTTCTTTCTTTCTTTCAACTAATTAAACAACTCTTAATGGTATGGCCTGACCATAGAAACTCAGGCCCAAATCCAAAAGTCAAAATTGAAGGAAATTACTTAATGTGCCCTAATGATAGGGTCATCTGGAGAGTAGATTGGAAGTCAACAGCTTCCATCTGAGTATGGAACTCTTTCATTCAGGAGGACAATTTGTATCTAATCTGCGCCAGTGGCTTAGACCTGAACACCTAGGGTGCAGAGACCTGATGCTAATGCAGTCACTGCCATTCAGGTCAGAAGAGACAAGGGTGAGCGCCCTGCCCTTGACAGCCCCGGACAGTCTACCTGGGAAGTCACAGTTGAGCTGAGGCCCCTTGGGGACAGCCATAAGCGCTTCTCGGATCTTCTCTGTGAGATGTGATTCCAAGGGGCCTCCACTGTGAGAAGTCAGGTAAGGATTCAGAAGACCAGAGTGCAGACCATGAGATTTGGAAGGAGATGGTGTTAGGGAAGGCTCCCCCAACACACACACACACACACACACACACACACACACACACACACACACCCCTATCTTCCACTCCCCAGGGATCTACCTTGCTCAGCACCTTTCTCGGCAGCTCTGAAACAGCCCTCCTTAAACCACAGATATCCTGACATCATTGATCCCTTACCTGTTTATCATCAGACTGCACCTTCAAGGACTCATCTCTGAGCTGATTCTGCCTCAGAGGGAGACACTGGGACTTTTGTCATTACTCCATGGGACTTATATATTGGACATTTGGGAATATTTAGTGTGATATTGAAACAGGTAGAGTTACCTCTCCTCACACAATGTCCTGTGCACTCTTAGCACAGAATTACGTAAAGAAGTCTGTTCATTAGAAAACACTACAAAACACAAATGAGATATTACAACTGAATGATGACCCTCGAACATTCCCTACATGCATGCTTTTCAGATGTACAACATGCTCTTCCGCTTTTCTTTTTTTTTTTTTTTAATTTTTTTTTCAACGTTTATTTATTTTTGGGACAGAGAGAGACAGAGCATGAACAGGGGAGGGGCAGAGAGAGAGGAAGACACAGAATCGGAAACAGGCTCCAGGCTCTGAGCCATCAGCCCAGAGCCTGACGCGGGGCTCGAACTCACGGACCGCGAGATCGTGACCTGGCTGAAGTCGGACGCTTAACCGACTGCGCCACCCAGGCGCCCCAACTCTTCCGCTTTTCAAGTTAATAGCAGATATTATTTATTTAGCTTATATTATATACATAAATAGCTCTATATTTTGCTTCTACTAAGTACATATAATATGTATTTAAAAAATATATATATATTCACTAAGTTTATGCACATTATATATGGCTATATATAATGATTCATCTTTGCAAACAACCATTTATATATATTATAGTATTAATATAATATAGTATTATCTTATGTATAGTATATATGTATATATATAGCATGTATATACTATATATATAGTATAGTATATATATATATACTATATATATAGTATAGTATATATATATATATATACTATGTATATATATACACACACACACTATATAGTATACTAGTATACTATATATAGTATATACTATAGTATACATAGTATGTGTATATATATATGCAATCTATATTACAATTATATTTACAATTACTATATATTACAATATACAATATATAGTATACTATATAGTATATATATAGTATACTATATATAATATAGTATATAGTATAATATATACTATATATAGTATATAATATAGTATAATATATACTATATATAGTGTACTAGAGTATACTATATATATACAATATATATATTGTACTATATTATACTATAGTATACTCTAGTATACTATATATAGTATACATTATACTATATGCTATACTATATATAGTACATATTATACTATATACTATATTATATATTATACTATATACTATATTATATATATAATATATATATACATAGTATACTATAGTATACTATATATAATATACCATGTATAACATAATATAGATTGTATAGTATATATAATATATATAGCATAATACTATAATGTATTATTTATGTTATACATAATATATAGTAACATATTATATATTATAGTATTATATATAATATATATTATAATACTATGTATATTATATAGGGATATTATACACAATCATTAATCTTCATAAAAATACAATATTGGCATTATTATACTCATTCTACAAATGAAAAGCTTGAGTTTCGGCAAGGATTGATAGCTGGCTGAAATGAACGTCATACAACTAACGTATATATGTAATGTGACATTCTTCCTTCACCACAATATTAATATGGACAACAATAATTACTAGTGCTATGTAATTCTCCCACATGCCAGGCATTGTTCAAGATGCATTTTATAGGTATTAACTCAACCGCCGTGAGGTATGTATGGGCATCCCATTTTATAGATGGGAGAGCTTATACACAGAAAGGTTAAGCAAATGGCTCAAAGTCACATAGTTAATGAGTATGGAGCTAGTATCTGAACTTAGGAAGTCTGACTCCAAAGCCCAGCGATCTTTCCACCATATCAAACTAGTGCTTTAGTCTATGCCAGTTTAAGTATAGTCTTCTGCCAAAAACTGAGGAATTATAGAAAATACAAGAGGAATAAAGCATTTGCAGTCTCACCACCTAGAGCCATCCACAAATGGCATTTTATTATATTCTCCTGCAGTCTCTATATTTTTAAAAAATTTTTAACCTTATTTTATTTTTTAAGTAATTTTATGCCCAACATGGGGCTTGAACTCACAACCCTGAGACGAAGACTGAGCCAGCCAGTTCCTTCCTCCTCTTGTTTTTACCCTGCAGTCTTTATTAATGCACACTTTTATATTGGTGGACTCTGTTTTTACTGACTGCAAAAAATTTCAATGTTATGAACACTCTAGAATTTCCTTCTCCATCTCTCTCCTGATGTTCATTTCGCTTTCTGTCTATTTGCATTTGAATGCATCCTTTAGAATATATCTCTTGAGAAAGCATTATAGGTGAAAAAATCACATTAACCTTTTCAAACATTGCCAAAGTGCTTTCTTAGCAGATGATTCATAGTTACCCCCCATCAGTAATGTATGCAATTGCCGACGTCGGCATACCCCCGTTAAACTTTTGTTTTTCTGAAATCATTCTAGCTACTTTGGACGGCATAACATAGTATGTTGTTAATATCTTGTGGGTTTGCATGTGTTTCACGTTTAGTAGATGTTTACGATCTATTGCTCGTAGGTTTTTGGGGGTGGGGTGGAGTGAGACCATTGTCTTGAATGACCATTAATGTCCTGAAGACTGAGGTAGTTGAAACTCCCTATCCTGGCACTATTGAATTTGTGGGTTTCCAGCTTCCTTCTTGACCCCCAAAGCCTTGGACTGAACTCCGTGCCTCATTCTGGATTGACATATTTTAATTAATTAATTAATTAATTAATTATTATTATTTTTATATTATAATATAATATATTATATTATATATAATATTATAATTATATTATATATAATTATATATACATTATATATAATTATATATATTATATATTATTGTAATATGTTATTATATTATTATAATATTATATATTATATGTTATGTAATATAATTATATTATATTATAACCACTTTCTTGGATTGGTCTTGTCCTACTGAATCCACTTACTCCTGGTGGAAGGACAGGAAAAGCTCTCTCAGAGTTGCAAGAGCCAAATTAGCATCTCTTCTCTTCACCACTGCAGGCCAGTTTTTCTGTTTCTTGTAAGACTCATTGAGGGGGGGAGACAGCCATTTCTATGACTATGGAAATGACAGCTGAGTGCCAAGCTCTGCCAGTATTTCCTTAATGGAGGACCCAATGGGTCCCGCATCATTCTCCAGAGAAGGGGAAACATGGAACAGTTAGATCCACAGTTTTGGGGTCAGAGCTTGGTCTGAGACCTGAATCTGTCACTCCTAGCCAAAGTGACATAGAGAAATAATGTTCAGAAGAATGTAACACATGGATGGCACATCATATGTGTCAACAGACGATAGCCATGATCATTCTTAGTAGTTGTGTATGTAGTTAATAGTGGGGATGTTTGGGAAAAATTAAGAGAAGAAAAATGTTGAGAGGAGGGGGCCAGGGGGGTTCGTTAGGAGACTTCATATCCCAACTTTACAAGTTTGCCAGGAAGAAAATTACTAAAGCTACTCTGTCTCCAATTTTACTCATTTAGCTTCTTCACCACGTCCCCCTTCTGACCCTGGTTTTCAACAAAGTGACCTAACCTCCATCTGTGGTTCAATTGACAGAAACCGCAACTATCCCTTTGACTAACTGGACCGCTCATCAAATGGACTGTAGCTGGTCTGTTCAATCAGAAGGCACAGTGGGAAAATGTTAGACTTGGATTTATTTCCATAACACTGGCAGGCATTGCTGAAAGATCAGAACACTGGAAATGTCGAGCCATGCTTCCTCGTAAGATTTTCATGAGAACTTCATTTTCTAAACTTGCCTCTCAGCCTCTTAAAGATTTATAAAGATGATTTAGTGCTTTGATGTGAAGATAAATATACCTGTGGTTTCGGAAATGTCAAAGATATTGCTTGAAAATGAAAATTTCAGGCTGTCAACTTCATGGTCTACATGGGGCCATGGAACCAGTTTGGTTGGTTCTTATCCTATTATTTTCAGCAAACCCAATCCACTTTCCGTATATAAACAAAGTTAGCTGAGCCCTTCATCACACACACATATTTATTTATTCAGCAGCCATCTGAATGGCTTTAAAATTTCTTTCTTTATTTTGAGAGCGGGAGAGAGCGAGTGCAAGCAGGGGAGGGACAGAGATAGAGAGGGAGAGAGAGAATCCCAAGCAGGCTCCACACTGTTAGCACAGAGCCTGAGGTGGGACTCGAGCTCACGAACCGCGAAATCAGGACCTGATTGGAAATCAAGAGTTGGATGCTTAACGGACTGAGCCACCCAGGCACCCCTATTCAGCAACCATCCTGATTGACATCCCTGATCGGTTTAGTCATACAACAATCAACACAATGATAAAGCTTTGTTTGCTCCAACTCTACAGTTCCCATGCTCACTGCCTCTGTAGTTTTGTGGAATCTTGTGTAGACTGGCACACCACTTTTCCCTTTTTTCTTTTTGTAAGTTTATTTATTTATTTTGATAGAGAGCTCAAGTGGGGAGGGGCAGAGAGAGAGAGGGAGAGAGAGAATCCCAGGGAGGCTCTGCCCTGTCAGCACAGAGCCCAACGCAGGGCTCAAACTCAAGGACCGTGAGATCATGACCTGAGTGGAAATTAAGAATCGGAGACTTAACTGACTGAGCCACCCACATGTCCCAGCATATTATTTTTTCTTCTTCCTCCCCAAGTTATCTTCCTGTCAAAGCTATTTCTCTAAAATGCAAATGTTAACATAGCACGCTCCCATTTAAATCACTTCAAAGGCTCCCAGCTATCTGTGACAGCACCGTGCCATAAACAACAATGATGAAAGTGTTCTGTAAATGAGCTTTTCAATATGGCGCCCACTAGCCACGTGGAGCTATTGAGCCCATCAAGAGTGGCTGGTAAGAGTGGGAAACTGAATTAATTTGTAAACATTTTAACTAAGTCAAATTGAATTTGAGATAGCCATATTTGTCTTGGGTTGTCCATACTGGATGCTACAGATCTAGGAGATGAAGTCCAAGTGGCTTAGCATGGCATACAAGGGCCTCCATCATTCGGTTCCTCACTACTTCTCCAGTCCCAGCCACCAGTGTTCCATGCCTTTCCTGTTCACTAGCAAGATCAGACACCCTGTAGCTCTCCAACTGTGCTTTGCGAGACAATGAGGCTATGTCTGTGAACAAGCTATTCCCTTGGCCTTATTCTATGTGTCTGTCTTTCCTGACCTTGCACAATTGCCATATTCTTTACGATCCTTTAATACAAACCTGAAATGTATTCCACCAAGGACTCTTTCTTGCCCAAGCCAGAAAACCAACGAGTTCTTTAGTTATTTTTACCTCCTGTATGTGGTGGTTATGTTACTGTGCTAATAACACTAAATTGTAATTACTTACCGAACTGTCGGGTTTCTTGGAAACAAATTCATGACTTAATTTGTCGGGGGGTTGGTTGGTTTCTCCAGCACCTCTCACATTATCTGGGGTAGAATGGTCACCTCATGGGTGTCTGTTTAATTAGATGTCATTGAATTATTTAATTGACCTTATGTAAACAAAACCATTCGCTGTTCGACTTTTATTTTTCCCGATTCAGGGTTTATCCTTTGGAATCGGTTTTTTTTTTTTTTTAATTTTTTTTTTTTTCAACGTTTATTTATTTTTGGGACAGAGAGAGACAGAGCATGAACGGGGGAGGGGCAGAGAGAGAGGGAGACACAGAATCGGAAACAGGCTCCAGGCTCTGAGCCATCAGCCCAGAGCCCGACGTGGGGCTTGAACTCACGGACCGCGAGATCATGACCTGGCTGAAGTCGGACGCTTAACCGACTGCGCCACCCAGGCGCCCCTGGAATCGGTTTTAAGTGAAACACTGACACATCTCATTTTCTTGGCAATAGAAAAGGGCTTGGGGATGGAGTGAGCTTGCTGAATTTACAAAAAAATAAAACAAGAAAAAAGCAGCTGTAAGCTGTCTGTAAGTCCGATATCCAGTTCTTCCGGCCCACAGAGTGTGAGAATGGAAAGCCATTAAAAGCACAAAGCCTCTGTTTTCAAAACAAGACCTTATTCAGTTGGAAGATTGTGTCTCCTAGATCACTTGCCAAATTTTAGCTGTAAATGGGTGATGGGCATTGAGGAGGACACTTGTTGGGATGAGCACTGGGTGTGGTATAGAAGCCCATGTGACAACACATTACATTCATAAAAAGATAAAATCAAATACAGGCAGTGCCCGTGTTTTCATAAAATATATATAAGTTAGATCTGTCCTTTGCACAGTTTAAACTATTACAGCAATTTCTCTCTGTGGACGGAAGCAACTTCTAGCAAGTTCATTCACGTCAGTACTAGACTCCGTGTGGGCATCCCTGAATTTTGACCTGGAAAACACCATGAATCACCCTGTCATTTTTTTTCTATCCCCTAGCTCTCTTAAGCCTCGTATCCATATAGCCCTTCCCAGTTTACAAGGCGCATTTTTCTCTATTATCTCATTTGATTGTTGTAAGAATCTTTCAAAGTAGGCAGGGCAAAATCAGTTATTCCGTATTCATAAGAAAGGAAGAAGGGAACAGACGCGCCTCTTACCCAAGTTCTTCCAGCTGGCAGGAAAGGGGCCGAAATCTTAGTCTGCCCACAAGTCCAGACCTATTTCCCCCACTCTCTGTATCCCCAGCCAAACTCCGCTGGGACCAGGAGCTTGCAGCCCGCGGTAGAAGTCTTCCCCTGATGGTGGCCTCTACGTGAGACCGTGTTCTCACCATGTCATCCTGCTGTTTCCTCTCTGGACTGTTGCTTCTAGTAAATGAGGGGGAAAATTGCCAGCGACAGCTTGATAACTACCCCCAACCACGGTCGACAGGGGTTACCTTCAGTCACAAGTCGGGAAGTGGTCTCCACGGAAACCCAGAAGTGGAGCGATTTCTCAAATGCGTCTCAACAGCAAGAGCTCGGTTATAAACTTTGTCAAAAGGCTAGAGTTACACCTCAGGAGAGGGGAGAAAGGGCTCCATATATATATATATATATATATATATATATATATATATATATACATATATATGTATACATGTATAATATATAATATATGTTGTATGTTATGTATATAAAATCGTCTTACCTATATAAACATACATAAACATAGAATAAATATTTATATATTATATATATAAATACAAATATATATATATAAATAAATTTATATTTATAAATATATATTATAGATACACGCAAATTGTCCTTTGGTCATTGAGATACGCCATATTGTATACTGTATACGGTATGTCTTTTGAATCTCATCTGATGCAATAATGCTTCCTCTTTACCTGTTTACCGTCTCCTGAATTCAGGAATTTTGGTAGTACTACCCAGGTGAGAGCGTGTTATAACAAAAATCTCAGAAACATTTTGTAACCAAACCTTCTTGTGTGGAATTCATGTTCAGATGGGGTCTACTTCGTGATTAATATGGCACTGTTTCAAATCTAGTTCATTATGAGGTTTCCTGGTATTTCACATGAACAGAGTAAGGGGTCCACCAAGTGTGAAAGAAGTAATGTGTTGTTTTGTTTTGTTTTGTTTTGTTTTTTCCAGGTGCCTTTCATAGGCACGAGAACTAAGGTACTCTCTCTTTTCCGCCAAGTTGCTGGGATGAAAACATCTGGTCGTTCATTCAGTCTGTCTCAAATGCCACTAGCTTGCTCGGCAAACATGGACTTCTCTCTGCTTCTCTCTGGACCTTCTACTCCTCTTGAGGAGCCCTCTTTTGATTGTTCCTGGGCTCTAAGACTCCTCGGATTAGTATTTTGCTCCACACAGGTTGAGTAGCAGGTAACGGGCTCGGTGTTCCCACTTCCAGTTAGATGTCCTGGCTGAACATAAATACAGAATAGGACAGAGATAAGTAAGGGTCAAAAATAAACTACAGTTAACTCTTATTCATGGGAAAATATCTACAACTTGTGTTTAGTACCGAGCAGGAAACCTGCACCCTTTCTACTTCTGGACTGCTCACCTAAACCAGTTGTGGTGAATCTGAGCAGACGATATATTTTTAATTATGGATGACCAGTTGTTAAGAGTGTGTGCGTTGCTGTGTAACAAAGGGCCCCCACACTCAATGGCCTGAACCAACAATGCTTTATTATTTCCCACAATTTAGTGGCTCAGCTGGACATTTCACCTGCCCCATGCACTGCTGGCTGAAGTCACATATTCATTTGCATTAATTTAAGAGATTGGGGCTAGAATGTCCATAGTAACCTCATTCACATGCTCACGTAGGAGTTGAGAGGGGTCTTAGAGCTCATGTAGGTAGGTCACGTAGGAAGACTGCAATGTCTGGAGGTCAGCGGGCCCTCTCTCTCCATCAGGGTGGCTGGGATCTTACGTGGTGGTTCAAAAAAGCGAAAGATGAAGCTACCAAAACTCTTAAGAGTTCGAGTCAGAATTGCCAGAGCGTTACTTCCGCTGCCTTCTGCTGATTAAAACAAATCAAAGCCTAGCCAAGCTTCAAGAGGCAGAATCCACCTGTCAACGGGAAGAGTTCCATGTGCATACAAAAGTGGAACATAAGAGTCATTTGTGACCATATTTGGAGACAACCTCCCAGCCTGCCCTGTAGCCACAGCGATTTATGTGCCTCCCATGTGCAAATATTATCTGCCCAACCCAAAGATCTTCAGTGTCATTCAAACAGTGCCTCAGGCTGAGACCCAAAGCCAGGATTTAAAGCTGGGTCTGGCTGTGGCTAGATGTGGATGAAACTACTCAGGTAAGTTTCCTCTTGCTTTGGAAACCAAAACACTAACACCACCGCCAAAAACAAGCCCAGCCAAGTGCCTCGCCTCACACAAATACGCCCAACGTAAACAGCGAGACAAGAACAGAATAACCATAACAGACACAACTGTTCATGAATTCAGGCACATATAGTGAACTCCCCAGCCCTGGGGATGGGAAATGTCCCTTGGTTAGGGTCCAGTTCTGTGTCTGAGAGTGGTTCCCTACTCTACAACTTTCCTCCGCTCTGGGTTCTGTGCTCAGGGTCATTCTGTCTTTCGCATAAATAAAGGGTTCATGCTTACAGCTAAGTAGTTTTCTCATCCTATTTTAGGCCAATATGTAGGGTTGGGCACCCAGAGGACTCTTGCTACTTTGCACTTAAAAAAAATTTTTTTTTTTTACTGTTTTTTAATTTATTTTTGAAGGAGAGAGAGAGAGACAGAGCATGAGTGGGGAAGGGGCAGAGAGAGAAGGAGACACAGAATCCGAAGCAGGTTCCAGGCTCTGAGCTGGCAGCACAGAACCCGACGTGGGGCATGAACCCATGAGCTGTGAGATCATGACCTGAGCCGAAGTCAGATGCTCAACCGACTGAGCCACCCAGGTGCCCCTACTCTGCACTTTTTATTTGAGTCCAGTTCAGGAGTCTTTTGCTAGTACAATCATTATTAAACCTTGTGGGTTTTCTTTTCTTTTCTTTTTTTCCAAATTTTTTAATTTTTATGTATTTATTTTCAGAGAGACATACAGCGCAAGTCGGGGAGGGGCAGAGACAGAGGCGAGAGAGAAGCCCAGGCGGGCTCCATGCTGTCAGCGCAGAGCCTGACGTGGGGCTTGAACTCACGAAACTGTGAGCTCGTGACCTGAGCCGAGATCAAGGGTCGGACTCTTAACTGACAGAGCCACCCACGTGCCCCTAAACCTTGTGTGTTTTCTATGAATCCTGCTTTGGTCGCCGAAGCCCCATCCATGATTCTCTTTGACACAAGCTTCTCCCTACTTTGGGCTTCTCGGGTTGTTATGGGACAGCAAGGTTCTCGGAGACCCTGTTGTCTGGCTGAGAAGATCCACCAGCAATCACTACCTTAAATCTCCCAGAGGTCCTAGAGTTCTTGCACTCCCGATTCAAAGGGGGGACATGTTCACGCTCTTACTGGGAACAACGCTAGTTGCACATGGAAAGGAACCCACCTTGAGGGTACGAAACTAAGGCTGAAAGAGAAGGACTTGGCCACAATCATAAACCAAATGGTTAACAAAGCAAGAAGGAGCCATTATATCTCTTCTATTAAAGTTCAGAGTGCTTTCTGCAACATCTCTCCCCTACGTGATGTTGGAAAGGAACACGGCTTTAAAATACATTGTTCGGAATATCAGAGATAAATTATCTTTGAAGCATCTTTTTTATCATTATTCATGTCATTGTTATCCCCCTTCATTATGTTCAGCAGAGCTGACTGTGCTAGAAAGATCTAAAGTCAGAGAACAACAATCAGTGCAGAGTTGGAAAGGAAGCCGCGGTTCCTGTGTTTCTGGAACATCTGGAGATGCCCTTCCTTTTGGGGTTTTAGGGATCTTTTACTTTCCATGAGTTTTCCCCCAAGTCATATAACAAACGCCTTCGAAACACCTTCGACACGTCCGACTCTATACTCCGCGTTGGAGATTGGCCTTTGAGGTGCTCACGAGGTGGGAGTGTGGACAGTTGATGGTTGGAAGTATAAGCACGTAGTAGAACCGAGAAAGCAGCCCTGCTGGGAGCAGGTGAACAACACCTTGAAGAAAGAGCAGAAATTCGCTAGGAGTTGGTAACTGGAAGAAGACCTGGAAGAACAGACAAGGTCAGTAGTCGGACGGGGTTGGGATGCAGTGTGCATGATGGGCAGTGATGGGAAGGGAGGTTCTGGGGAGGCTGGAGACACGCTGCGCTTTGAGTTGGACAAGAAAGCTGCGGAAGGAAAAAAATGGCAGTCGTGTTCTGGGCCAACTGCAAATCAGAGGCCGTTGACCCTGGATCAGAATTTAGACTTTCCTATTTAGTGGTCAAGATAATGATTAAAAAAATATATTTTTTAAACGTTCACTTATTTTTGAGAGAGAGAGAGAGAGAGAGAGAGAGAGAGAGAGAGAAAGAAAGTGGGGGAGGGGCAGAGAGGGAGGGAGAACCGGAAGCAGGCTCCAGGCTCTGAGCTGTCAGCACAGAGCCCAACGCAGGACTCGAACCCACAGACCTCGAGATGATAACCTGAGTCGATGCTGGACACTTAACTGACTGAGCCACCCAGGCGCCCCCAGTCAAGATAATGTCTACTCAACCGAGTTTCCTCTCTGCTGTTGTCCTGTATGGTCACACACCTTGGTGGCGAGAGCACAGCCATCTCAGGGAGGCAGTGCGTGAAAAAGGCATGTGGTCACAAAGTCAGGGAATGTCAACAAAGACACGTGAGTGCTGAGGAAGCAACCATACTGAGTGCATCTCCATTTTCTGATCGGGTCACGCCTGGTACTCTGACAGGCATTGCAAATTTGCTTGTAAATCGTGTACCCGTGCTTCGGGACCATTGCCACGAGGCAGTCAGAACAGAAGTTGTGGAACATGCTTTAGGCAAAGTGAGTAGACATTATTTGAAAACATCATTTATTTTTAGAGCCGGCAGCATTTCACCAAAATGAACATTAGAGATCATATAGCCGAAAATCTGCTACTAGTTAAAAGAGAGAGAGAGAGAGAGAGAGAGAGAGCGCGTGCGCCTAATTCTCCTGTGCCCACAGAAACCTGGCCAGGTGGCTATTCAGATTTGCGTCAGACCTCCAAAGGCTGGTTACCTGTTTAACCTCCACCATGGCTCAAATACAAGGCTGAGGGCCAGACCAGTCATACTCTCAAAGAGGCAATCAAGCTGCCTAGCAAAGAAAACAGAGGCAGCGAAGAGGCGTGATGCCATGAAATAAATTAGAACGAACATCCCATTTTTATCTCCGTGGCAGGCGGCCCATTCCATTCTTTGCATGCTATTTTCATATGTTAACAGCAGCTTGAGAGCTGAATAGGAGGAGAGAAGGAATGGTTTAACGGAATGAGAGGGGAGGCGAGGGAGGCGTTATTAACCCAGAGCCAGTAAAACCCAGTTGTTCCAAACGGAACCGGCCGTCCGTTCAAGGGCTTGGCCTTGAAATGGGGAATGTACTGCCTTCACCCGGTCTGGGCCCCTCTGCCCTTCCCCCTGACCTCGTGGCTATGGCTTTTGCAAGCCTCGATCGAAGACAATGACATTTCCCTGATTCTTCCCCGGTGGTCTGTCCAGCTGGGTCAATGGAACCCGAGCTGGGGCTTGGAACGCTCCCTTAATGGAGAGACGAGAGGCTTCTCCAAGTTCAGCAGCCCTGCACGCACACCCCTCTGGTTCCGTGAGCTGGCCCAGTGCTGCAGAAGGCATGATGCCGTATGATGGGCCGGGTGCCAAGCACTGAGATCGTTCTAGAAAATGGCCAGTTTCAATGGCAGATTTTATCCATTAAAACCTATTACTAGTTCCCTCCCAGAGCCCAGCTGGTTCCATTATAGAAAATTGGAGTGAAGTGATGTCAGGTTTGTGCCATAAAAATGAATAGGAATCTTGCTTTCCATTATTTTAAATTGCAGATTGTTGCACAGATATGTATTTATTTTTGTCATTTCTCTCTGGCCCTGGTTGAGGGTCTGACCCTTGAATAATGAATAAACAGAAAGACACATGTTGGCACTTGAGCCTTGCCTGTGTCGCCCCGGTTTTTCCTTCCATTTGTGACAAATTTAAAAAACGCAACACTCTTAAATGGGTTTATAATCCGCACTCTTTTAAGCTGTCGCTCAATCTCTGTCTCAGAAAATAGGCTATTGAAGCTAAGGAGGAAATATTTCATAGAGACCTCAACACGGGCAACTTATTTCCAGTTTTAGAGGCGGTCTTTCGGCTGCCTCTAAAATAGCTGCGGAATTCAAATAAGAACGTGGAGTAATTGTTGCTTATTGAGATAAAGGAGGTTCATTTGGAAATGCCAAATACACTTTAGCGGCCTTAAAAATGATGGCTTCTTTTGTTTGGGCATAATCGAGTTTTCTAGATGTTCCTTTCAGACCCGGGATTTTTATAGGACGACTCTCAGGAGTAGGCAGAAAGGGCAGAGGAGCCGTGAATATAACGGTAGTGACCATGGGTTCATTGTAAAGTATTTTATTGGTAAAAAAAGGCTTTATCTCTTGTTGCTCTAGAACTTAAATGGCTACTGGGGTCTAAAGACCAAAAATATAATAAGTCCTGGAATTACTAGACATAGGAGAAGCAGTTGAAGTTCTGTAGAGATAAGAGAATTTATTCCCCACGACAGCCTCGAGTTTCGGGAAAATGTGTCACTCACAACGGCCATGAGGATCACAGGACCACACGAATAAAAAAAAAAGCCAGCAAACAAGTAATAATTGTTTGAATTTTTTAAAGCGCAAACGTTATTGTTTTCAGAGTTGCAGGAAATAACCTGGTGCGTATTTCCTTGCCAGGAATAAATAACACATTAATTGCCATTATTGGCATATTAATTATGCCAATAATTAATTATATTATTATATTATACATTATAATATAATATATAATATAATATATTAATATAATAATTGCCATTATTGGCATATTAATTATGCCAATAATTAATTATATTATATTTATATTATAATTTATTTTAAATAATATTTAATTTTATAATTATATTTATATTATATATTATATTATAATTATATTATAATATATTATATTATTGCCATAATTGGCATTATTAATTGCCATTAATAAACTAATTACAAAGTATGACGAGTGGATTTCAGAAATGATGTGGCATGAGAGTGAACTGCACAGATGGTCTCCACTAAGTTCCATTCTTCTAGGTGAATCCAAGCCTAAGTCCGCCCTCACTGACAATGGCCGTAATAACACAGGCTCTGGCCTGTCTCAAATGTCCCCATCTTGACATCCAGCCCTGTGGCCGACTGTGAAGAGCCGAGCTTCAGGCTGAGGGGACCGCAGTTTTCTCACTGTCACATTTGAATGTGAGAAGCGGAGAAGTGCCTTTACTCTCCCCGAATCCGTCTTACCCTGAGCTCTTTGGCAGGCACGAGGTTGAGACATTAGATCTCCGTCACCACCAGAACTCTAAGTTTTATTTATTTATTTATTTATTCTTTATATTTGAGCACAGAGCCTGACACGCGGCTTGATCTCATTGAACTGTGAGATCATGACCTGAGCTGAAGTCAAGAGCTGGATGCTTAACCGATTGAGCCACCCAGGCGCCCCGACATGGACATTTTCTAGGCACAGAGAGTCCCCTGCATGAGGGCGTGTCCACCGGCATGTGTTATACCTCCAACAGGCTCCTTGATGAGTCTAGGAGTCCCAATGCCTGGGCCCCATGACCTGCCCGTGACTCTATCTCATTCATCTCTCAAGTCCTCCAAGTTGCCAGGTAGGACGGTAGCAGTTCTCCTCCTGATCTTGGAGAAGTTTCCCCTGCTTTGGTTTGGCCAATTGTGTCTTCCTTGTCATGCTCCGCTCTCCAGCCTTCCTCTTCCTTCCGGATCGGTCTCCTGCCACTGGTCTTTAGAAACACACTGACGCCCCACCCCGACTCCTTACTGGAAGGAGACGTTGAAACCTGACAGTTTTTGTGACTTCTTAAAACACGTCTTAAATCTAGATTCAAGTTCTGACTCTATCATTTTAGGAAGGCTGATTAAGCTGTCTGTGTCTCAGGGTTTGTAACAGTAGCACAAGAACAGTGCCAACCTCATAAGGTCACTGGGAAAATTAAACGAGAAAAAATACGCATTTACATTCACCAGCTCAATGCACGTAAGAAATATTGATAAAATAATTCTCATGAAGATGGAATCGTGGCTTATCCATTCATTAGATCCTGTGCTTTAGTTCTTGGGAGGAGTCGTTTTCCTGGACTCACATCTTTTCTGAAACCAGTTGGCGATTTGCATTAGAAAGAACCTGCAAATGTGACCTGATTTGGGGAAAGGTCTTTGTGTGTGTGTGTGTGTGTGTGTGTGTGTGTGTGTGTGTAGGGGGAGGGGGTTGCCTGTGTAATCAAATTAAAAATTGTGAGATGAAGAAACTATCCTGGATTACCCAATGGGCTCTAAATGCCAACATGAGCATCCTTATAAGGAAAAGGCAGAGGGGGATAAACACAAACAGGGGAGCAGGCCATGTGCAGACAGAGCGGAGAGATTTGAACGTGCCGGCCTTGAAGGCTGGAGGGCCGTGACCACAGGCCAAAGAAGGCCAGCAGCCAACGGAAGCTGAAAGAGGCAAGGAACAGATCCCACCCCCTTCCTGAGCCTCCACAAGGAGAGTGGTCTGCCCAACACCACGATTTTGGCTCAGACACTACTTTTGGATGTTTCGCCTCCAGAACTGCGAGAGAGTCCATTTGCATTGTTTCAAGTCACCAAGTTTTTAATTCGTCATGGTAACCACAGGAAATTAGCACAGCGGGGGAAAAAGGAAAGTTGATGACAAGAACGTAGGAAAATATGGTGGCAGTGGAGGGATCATAACAACGCTCCCTCCCTTGTAAAATGAATGCTTCACCCCCCCTTATGAAATTAACAGGCATCGGAGGGGCTTTCAGAGTATACTGACATGTTACTGAAATGACCATGACATAGGTATAGACATGGAGTAAATCCCCCCATGAGAAAGTCTGGCATAACAGCTTCCAAGCCAAAACACAAGGACCTTCCACCACAGTAAACTACGTCCAGCGTGGCCTCAACGAGTAAGGCCAAGGACCTAGCAGCGTGGAGAGTAGACTGAGTTCTTCCAGCTCCCTGTACAGTCACGGAAATAATGTTAAGTTTTGTGTTTCGCTAATGAAACAATAGAGCTCTATGCCAGTACGGCTTGCAAGATCTGTTCATGGTATATGACTGGCACCTGCTTTATTGTACTAGGGAAACACAGACCAAACAAAGTTGAATATTCATAATGTTTTTCACTTGGGTCCTTTGGGTCAACAATGGAAGATGGCGGACGAGGTACACGCTGAGATTATTATGAAAGTCCGCACACGCACACACAGAGATTACCATAGATATCCCATCTTCTTCCCCAAATTAGAGCTTAATTCATGGATGAGAGCAAACCTTGAAATTAGGGCTTTTCTATTCCATTAGAGAATAAAAGAAGGATACACACTATCCCTGAAACAGAGCCCAGGCACTCAAATATAAAGAAAGAGAGCAGATAGAAACAAAGCAAACAGTTTGCAGAATCAGCCGTCAGGCAGATTCTCAGATTTCTATTTGAGAGTTATCGCCACGATATAGCAGAGAAGTTTAAAAATAATGGAAAAGAGGGGCGCCTGGGTGGCTCAGTCGGTTAAGCGTCCGACTTCAGCTCAGGTCACGATCTCACGGTCCGTGAGTTCGAGCCCCGCGTCGGGCTCTGGGCTGATGATGGCCCAGAGCCTGGAGCCTGCTTCCGATTCTGTGTCTCCCTCTCTCTCTGACCCTCCCCCGTTCATGCTCTGCCTCTCTCTGTCTCAAAAATAAATAAACGTTAAAAAAAATAATGGAAAAGAATGTACAGAACGAGATATTAAAATATTATAAGAATTCAGTACTTTGATTACTATTGGTTTTTACTTTAACAAGAAAGCTGATCAACATGGCGGTCAGAATAGAAAGATTGAACCTGTCAATAAAAAGAGTCCCTCCCACGGAAAGTAATCACCACCCCTCTAAAAATAAGGCAACCAATTCAAAATGTTACCTTCAAAACTAGTATGGAAAAATCCAAAGATTGCAAATCAAGAGGACAAAATAAATTCAAATAAACGAGACAAATCCCTTAGGAAGATTTTAAATTTGAAGGATAAAAAGATAATCCCATGACCTTCAGGAAGGGGAACAATTTACTTTCAGAGGAGTTAAAACCAAGTTAGTTTCGGATTTTCTTTCTGTCATTATCCATACCTCAACACCTAGTTGGTTAGCATATGTCACATCTCAGGCCCAGAAAGGTATTCTCAGGTCTGCAGAGTCTCAGATACATGTTGCCCCAAAGGCCTTTGGGGGAAATAAATAAATAACTAAATAAAGCTGGAAAATATTTTGAACAATGCAGAGATGGTACTTTTTAAAGAACAACTGATGATTGACCATTACAGTTATTATGTGGAATGGAGAATTAAGAAAATAACCCCATTGACAGTAACATCAAAAAAAAAAATCCTTAGGAATACACTTAACAAAGGAGGTGAAAGACTTTTACAATGAAAACTACAAAACATTGCTGAAAGAAATTAAAGAAGACACAAATAAATGGAAAGTGGTCCTGGATTCTTGGATTGGAAAACTTAATATTCTTAAAATATCTGTACTTGTAATCCCTATCAAAATCTGATGACTTTTTTTTTTTTTTTTTTAGAAATTGAAAAAAAATATGCTAAAATGCATATGAAATTCCAAAGGATCCTGAATGACCAAAATAACCTTGATAAAGAAAAACAAAGCTAGGGGCACCTGGGTGGCTCAGTCGGTTGGGCATCCGACTGCAGCTCAGGTCATGATCTCACAGTCTGTGAGTTTGAGCCCCACGTCCAGCTCTTGTGCTGATAGCTCAGCGCCTGGAGCTGCTTCGGTTTCTGTGTCTCCCTCTCTCCCTGCCTCTCCCCCACTCATGCTTTGTTTCTCTCCCTCTCTCTCAAGAATAAACATTAAAAACATTTTAAGAAAAACAAAGCTTGGGGCGCCTGGGTGGCGCAGTCGGTTAAGCGTCCGACTTCAGCCAGGTCACGATCTCGCGATCCGTGAGTTTGAGCCCCGCGTCAGGCTCTGGGCTGATGGCTCAGAGCCTGGAGCCTGTTTCCGATTCTGTGTCTCCCTCTCTCTCTGCCCCTCCCCCGTTCATGCTCTGTCTCTCTCTGTCCCAAAAATAAATAAAAAACGTTGAAAAAAAAATTTAAAAAAAAAAAGAAAAAAAAAAAAGAAAAACAAAGCTAGAGGACTCACTCTTCCTGATTTCAAAACACATTACAAAACAACAGTGAACAAAACAGTATGATACTGGCCTAATGATGGACATATGAACCAATGGGACAGAACAGAGATAAACTGTTGTGCGTGTGGTCAAATGATCTTCCACAAGGGTGACAAGGGAAAAGAATAGTCTGTTCAACAAATGATGTTGGGAAAACTGGATAGCCACATGCGAGAGAATGAATTTGAACCCTTCCCTTACACCGTACACAAAAGTCAACTCAAAACAAATCAAAGGCTACACATAAAACTTGAAACTACTGAGAAGAAAACATAGGGAAAAAGCTTCAGGCCGTGAGATTTGACGATGATTTCTTGTACGCGACGCCGAAGTCCCATGCAACAAAAGTAAAAACAGAACCTGTGGAGCTCTGTCAAATTTTAGAACTTTTGTGCGGCAGAATAAACTGTCGATAAAGGAACTAAATTCCATAATATGTGACAACATGGACTAACTTTGAGGACAATATGCTAGGTGAAATAAGCCGGTCACAAAAGGACAGATACTACATATTCTGCTTAATAAAGTATGTAGAGTAGTCAGATTCTTAGACGGTAAGAGAGTCATTGTCAGGGGCTGGGGGGGGGGGGTGGCGGGAGGGAGGGAGGGAGGAGTTGTTCGCATGATGTAGAATTTCAGTTTTGCAAGAGGAAAACATCCCAGCAATCTGTTACACAACAACGTGCACATAGTTAACACGACTGTATGATACATGTAAAAATGCTTAGGATGGGGCGCCTGGGTGGCGCAGTCGGTTGAGCGTCCGACTTCAACCAGGTCACGATCTCACGGTCCGTGAGTTCGAGCCCCGCGTCGGGCCCTGGGCTGATGGCTCAGAGCCTGGAGCCTGTTTCCGATTCTGTGTCTCCCTCTCTGCCCCTCGCCCGTTCATGCTCTGTCTCTCTCTGTCCCAAAAATAAATAAACGTTGAAAAAACATTAAAAAAAAAATGCTTAGGAGAAAATTTTCTGGTTTTTACCATGATAAAAAAATTGGTTTATATTGGTATGACATGATATTGATTAGGTACCTATGAATTGTGAGAACATGACACGTGAGGAGATGATGTTGGCAGAAGGGTAAATAGTTTATTGTTCTACTGTTCCCATCTTAGTAGCATTTTAAGGCAAATAGTTGTGTATGTAGTAAGTGCTCAGTAAATGTCTCTTGAGTGAATGAATGAGGTGGTTCATTCGCTGGAAGACAACATAGGCATAATAAAGGAGCATAAAATAGATAATTTAAAATAGGAGTGAAGATTTCATAGCAAGAACAAAAATTATAATCCAGAAGTGAAGAGTACAGCACTGGGCATTTAGTCAATAATATTGTAGTAATGCTGTATGGTGACAGAGGATGGGTGAGGCCACTTATCATCGTGGCCACTAAATAACGGACGTAATTGCTGAATCACTAGGGGTACACCTGACACTAACATAACATCATGCGTAAACTGTTCTTCAATAAAAAAACCCCAGAAATTAAAAAATATATAAGCAACATACATTCTCATTTTTAAAAGGGTGGTAAGTCTCAGATTTAAGTTTTTTCCTTCACGTATTGGTTACTTTTAAGAGAAATACTAAAACAAAATGGGACGAGACCACCGGAATTGCAACGTGGGGTCAATTACATGAATGGAAATGGGAAGTTCAGGGTCAGCAATATTAAAACCAAATCGGATATTATGTTTAATATGTTCCGTCAGATTTAAAAGGAGTATTCACGGTAAAGCATAGCAAAGATTTAACAAAATGAAAAGCGTTGGAAATGAGAAAGAAGTCTAAGAAGCCCCATGTAGTCCAAGTTCTCAGCTTTTTCTCCTCAGTTGGTGACTCATTAAGTGAGAAGTGATAGATAAAAGTTCACAAATGACATCATAAAGAAAAGCCAGTAGGTATAGTCATAATCTAAGCCCCTGCAAACTAAACATTTCTGATGACTTTTGTTCACAGTCGAATACTGCCTTTCCTCATGATGGGAGGTCATAAAGCCTGAAAAAAAAATGCAGAAAATTAAAAAAAAAAAAAGAATCAGGTGTGTATTCACAGGATGGAACCCCAAACCATAACGAGTGAAAAAGTAAGTTGCAGAAGAATTATTACAGGGTACCACCATTTATACGAAGGGGGAAAATGTGAGACAGCGATATAAGTCATCCATAATTATTATATACGCTCTGTTTTTAACATTATTGTGTTGTTATATACTTATTACAGCATATAATAACATTAATACTTGTATGATTAATAACTATATTATAATGTTATTATATTTTATTTTTATATTATATTATATTGTATATAATTCCCCTATATAATTATATATAAATGATACTAAATTATATATGTATAAATAAATAAACACACGCACAGCATAAAGAAATGCACAGGCATGAGAAACATCCCGTCAGGATGTCATTAAGTCTAATAGTGGAAAAAGGTCATGATCCGAAAGACAAGGGACAGATCCTCTGCTGTCTTCCACGTAGCAGCCAATTTCCTGTATAGGATCCATAACCATATAACTCACTTCATCTGACTCTTGCCACCTTTCTGGTCTCACTTCCTGCCATCTGCCCCCTCGTGGTCCAGGCTCAGCTATAGTTGATTTCAGCTATTGGTTGGTGCCATGATTCCTCCAAAGCTTCTGAGGCTTTGGATGTGCCTCTGTGCCCTTACCTGATCCAGATCTCGTTTGACAGGTGTCAGTTTATTTATTTTTTTAAAAAAATTTTTTTGAGAGAGAGAGAGAGAGAAAGAGAGAGAATCCCACGACGGGCAGAGAGAGAGAGAACGAGAGAGAGAGAGAGAGAGAGGGGAAGTGGGCTCACCTGAGGTGGGGCTCCAGCTCACCCGAACTCACAGACCGAAATCATGACCTGAGCTGAAGTCCGAAGCTTAACCAACTGAGCCACCCAGGTGCCACTGGCAGGTGTCAGTTTAAATGCCAGTTCCCCTAGGAAGCTCTCCCTCCCTACTGAAGCTGGTACAGACCCCCTTCTTTACCCACAGCTCCTTCTTCTTTCCATCTCGCTTGATTGTAACCGTTTACATAGTTGTCTATTCTCCCGTTGACGCCATGCATTCGGGAAGGTCCTGTCTCATTTATCCGCGGCTGTATCCTCGGCATAGCAAGGAGGGACACAATAAGCGTTTATGGGATGAATGAACAGTCATTGAAGCAACCAAAGAATGGATAAATGCACATGAAGAGCTCCACGCCTGCCCCTCACGCCAGGCAATCTCTCTTCTCCACTGATGACTGGGACTTCCACATTTCTGTCTGTCCTTCCTGTAGGGATACCCGTTTCACGGCAATTCTGATTTCACCCGGCACTTCCTACAGCCCATGGCACCCCCTGAGGTACTAGAAGCAGGTCAACATTCTAGTGAATGAGCAGGAGCCCAAGGCAACCAGCCCATAATCCTGCGAGAGGCCAAGGCCAGGTCTAAAATTAAGCCCTGGGAAAGGAGGTATGTTGGGAAAGTATGGTGTTACCCCAAGCAGAAGGAGCTTAACGAGGCACTGGCATTCCAAGGAAATGTTGGGTTTAACACAAGACTTCTGACTCCCGTGTGTATCCCGTGTGTCTATCTCCATTATCTCTGTCTCCAGGTTCCTTCAAATTCAGGCTTTCTAGTTAGGATGGACAGACCACAAGCTCAGACTAGTCAGCAGGGGCAGCAGATCCCAAGGGATAGACAAGAAGGATGATGTGCTCTCCTTAAGTCAAAGTCAACACAGGTAGTTTAACACTCTTGCTGGAGTACTGGGTTCGTTTAAGTACATTATCTTCTTTTGACCTGTAGGAAGGTGATGTGATCTACTAGAGAAAGCTCTGGACCAGGGGGCAAGAGAACCTGGTTCTGGCCCATTTTACCAACTGGTTTACCTTTGACAAGTCAACCTACCCCTCCAGACCACAGTGTCAATAATCTGTGAACACCCTAGCTCACTGACACCGAATGTTATTTCATAAAGCAGTGGAAACACCAGGCCCCATCCCCCAAAGATGCTGCTTGACCACTTCCCTAGGCTTATGTGAATATACCGCGACCGATTCATCTCGTCCGTTATTGATGGGTGGAGTTTGTTTCCCAAGATTTGCTATTACGACCAGTGCTGCTCTGAGCATTCCTTGTGCACGTGTGCACCTGTGCAAGAGACTCAGGAGGGCAAATCCCTAAAGAGAAACCATGGGATTGTAGGGTGTGTGCCTCTCCACATTTTGGAGGACCAAACCGGCCTCCAAAATGGTTGCACCAACCTACATCGCCATTAGCAGTTTGTCTTGTTCTACAGCCACAGATGCACTTGACATTGTCTGATTTTTTCATTCTAAATATTTTGAGTTAAGTGCTTTGAATGAGATTCTTCGAGGGTGGACTGTCCTTGGGGTGTGATGTTCCTCTGCTGATGTCCTTCATGTGTGCCTTAATCTGCCTATCCGGTGAGTTTGTAGACAAAGTATCTGCTTGCCTCTTCTGTGTGCCCTCGTCATACAAGATTTAAACTGAATTTGAGAAGGAGGACTCCTATTCTGGTGTCTTCTGTTCCATTTCCAGTGTATTTAAAAGCATCAGGTCTACAGTCGTGTCTTGATGTGTATTACAGCTTACTATGAAATTAATTGAAATTGATAACAACGATGTTAGTGAGGTTTAGATCAATTTTAATTGCATGGGTAAGTGTCAAGGTGATTTCACAAGTGATTTCATGTTACTATATCGATGAAAGAGAGGTCTCCTCTAAATGGGATGTGATTGTAGAAGTTACCAGAGAGTATGGATGGCCAAAGAATTCTTTGAACCTGGGCATATGTCTCTGTAGTCCCCTAATGAATTCGCTCAATGAAAAATCCCTTGAAAAGTGTCTCCTTCACCTTTGGAGACCTTGAGATGTCTTCGGTAAAAATAGGCAAGAAATAGAAGACAGACAGGCAATGACACTTGGAAGTTTGGCCTGCGGAGTTTTTAGAACAAGAAGTTACCCTGAAACTAACAGGTTGAAGGTCATTAAAATACAAAAATATGCATCTCCTGAGGATAGAAGATTCTTTCCCGTCCCCCTCAATCATGGGATAGTGAAGGAATTACAGCTGGGACAGCCGGATTTTGAGAATGTGTTGCTATACTAACCCCCATGACAAGTCAAAAGGGGCCTGGTTCTTTGCATGGGAGGCCAGTCTGCCGCTGTGTCAGGAGCAGAATTATCTGGTCGTCTGCCTCCCTGGGAGCCATGAGAGATGACAGCTGAGTTCAGAGGAGAGGGTTCTGCCAGCCTAGGAGCTACATGTGTCTCTCTTCCCTTGTCATCCCCGCACACCAGCCTCTGAGCAGCAGCGGCAGTAACGGAGGGGAGGGAGCCCCTTTGAGTCTTCAGAGTTAGCTCCACACTGCAGTGGAGGGACGTTCAGAGAAAACGTCAAGTGGAAAAGTGGCCGAGATAATGAAAAGAGCTTAGGTTTGACTGAATGTTCTTCTGAGAGGGCCTCTGGGTTTTATAGCCACATCGGATTGCAGACATCATTGGACTGGACTCAAATAGAAGGAGGAAAGAGACGGAAAATGTGATGTGTGTCCCAGCGGTTCAAGTTTCAGAACAGAAGGTGCCTCCATGAGGGTTAAACTAGCCCTGGATTTAGCTATGGCTGAGATGAGATTCTTCGCACAGGCTGTTGAGTATTACGGTTTTCTTATTGTAAAAAGTATCACATACTTCCGGCAGGAAATACACTTGGTCGCTATACTTGGTTTTTCTGTATTTTTGGTCAGTTTCAATTTACCTGGGGAGGTATCCAGAGAAGGTAGGGTCTCGGTCACCAAGGATAATGACTTTCACTGCCATATTGAGCTTTTGGGCACAGTTAACGTTCCTTGACTTTTGGTGATTAAGAGAACCAAAAGGTAGGTAGGTAAGTAGGCAAGTTGGTTGGTTGGTTGGTTTATTTATTGATGAGAAGATTCGCTGGGGGGGGGAATATCTATGTGGAAACATAGAGAAGGAACGGGCAGTTACAGAGGAGGGCATGGGAAGAATTTAGAATTTCCTTTAGAATTGTCCCTATGGAACCCTTCTGAATTCCCTGTGGGGAGAAGACACAGCAACTTTTCCTTGCCTGAATTCACATGTGTTGAGCTTTCTATTCTTGGTTAGGAACGTTTGAACTAATTCGCCCATCTCAACTGAGTCATGTAAGTGGCTCCTGTCATCTGAGAAATGATAGCTCAGAAGCCCCACAAGTCATAGCAAGGTTGTTGGTAACATACTGGAGCCCAAAGGTATCGAACTGCCTGACAGCCATGGAGGTCCATTAAAATACCTCATTTAATCCTCAACGCGACCCTACTGGTCCCCTTTTATAGATGAGTTTATCAAGGCTTTCAAGATACTTACTATCTTCCTTAGAGTCTCTCAACGAGTGAGTTAGCAAATCCAGCCCAACAGCCTTGCTCTTTAAGGAGTCTTTCCATATTTGGCTGTGCTGTATGCAGTCTGGAATGTGGTTTTGCAGCCAGACCATACTGTAATCTAGAAGCACAGTTATGCTCCCCGGAGATGTAGATCATTATAAATGAAGACTGATATAAATCCAGACTCAGGAGGGGAGCTTCCTACAGCAAAGCCTGGTGTCGTGCATGAAAAGAGTAGAGTTTCTTTTTGTTTCCACGTATCTAACTACTAATGCTGAGAAATGGGGCTGGACGCAGGCTGGAAACATCCCACTAAAGCACCTAGCCTTCCGTGTCCAGCTTCTTCAATTTAGCATAAAGCTTTGGAAATCTATCCGTGCGACTGTGTGTTTCAGTGAGTCTGTTTCCGTTCGTCACGTGTCTCGGATAGACCACGACTTGTGCGACTGTTTACCGGGTCATGGGCATTATTTGGGTTGGTTCCAGTTTTTTGCTGTCATAAATAACTCTTCTCTGCACTGGGCTTTATGGGAACCTGTGTTTTCATTTCTCTTAGATAGTATGTAGGGGTGAAAAACATGTAATTTATATATACTTATATATATCAATATATTTATAGAGTCTGGATACAAGTCCTTTGTAAGATACCTATTTTTAAAATATTTGTTCTAGCTGGTGGCTTACCTTTAATTTTTGCTAACAGGATGTTTATCCTAACTTTCTATTTTATAGAAACTTATACAACTTATACAAAAATTACAAAAAGGGTACTGAGAGTTTTGTACAGCTTTCACCACACTTCCTCTAAGGCTAAACTCTTATATACCCATAGAAGAGTATCTTTCAAAGACCCAGAGCTTAAGCTTGATGAAATCCCAATTTTTCGTGTTTTCTCTTTATTTATTTATTTTTTTGAATTTTTTTTTCAACGTTTATTTATTTTTGGGACAGAGAGAGACAGAGCATGAACGGGCGAGGGGCAGAGAGAGAGGGAGACACAGAATCGGAAACAGGCTCCAGGCTCCGAGCCGTCAGCCCAGAGCCCGACGCGGGGCTCGAACTCACGGACCGCGAGATCGTGACCTGGCTGAAGTCGGACGCTTAACCGACTGCGCCACCCAGGCGCCCCTTGTGTTTTCTCTTTAATGCAGTTTATGTTGTTGTTGTTGTTGTTTGCAGTTTATGTGGTAATGGATTTGAATGCATTTAATGCATGCATTTTGTCTCCTAGAAGGAAATCTTTGACCAGGGTGCCCGGGTGGCTCATTTCATTGAGAGGCCAACCTTTGATTTTATCTGAGGTCACAGGATAGAGCCCTGTAGCAGGCTTCAGCATGGAGCCCGCTTGGGACTCTCTTTCTCTGTCCCTCTGCCCCTTTTCCCTGCTTGTGCACACTCTCTCTCTCTCTCTTTCTCTCTAAAAAATTAAAAAAAAATTTTTTTTCAAGAAATCTGCCAATTCAAGGTCATTAAGATCTACATGTTTTCTCTTACATAGGTCTATAATTGATTTTGAGTTCGTTTCTCTATGTGGTGGGGGGGGGTGATGGTTGAGATTCAACTTGTGCGTGTGTGCACCTGTCTATGTAACGGTTTTGGAAATGTGTTAAGTTGTCTTGACACCTTTGTTGAAAATAAATTGGTCAGGTACGTGGACACCATATTCCGACCCATTAATCTATGTGTCTCTCTATATGCCGATATCTGTCTTATTTACTCTAGCTTTACAACAAGTGTCAAAATCAGGTATGAGATTCTTCAGTGTTTCTCTTCTATTGCAAAGTGTTTTTTCAATGTTTATTTATTTTTGAGAGAGGACAGAGAGAGAACACGAGAAGGGGAGGGGCAGAGAGAGAGGGAGACATAGAAGCCAAAGCAGGCTCTAGGCTCTGAGCTGTCCACACAGAGCCCGTTGCGGGGCTGGAACCCACGAACTGTGAGATCATGACCTGCGCTGAAGTCAGACGCTTAACAGCCGACTGAGCCACCCAGTCACCCCACAAAGTTTTGTGGGCCATGCTTAGGTTCTTTGCCTTTACACATACATTTTTGAACCCGCGTCTAACATCCTGCTGGGAATTTGATTGGCATTAAATCCATAGATCAGTGTGAGGAGCACTGACATCTTAACAATACTGGGCCATCCAGTCCACGAAAAAGCTATATCTCTACATTTATTTAGGCTTTCTTTGATTATTTCATTAGTGTTTCATAGTTTTCAGAAACCATCTACGTTCTATGTCGACCTGAACGTGTCTCTTTTCTTACTGCTCTTGTAAATTGCATTCCTTTAAGATGGTGTTTCCAATTGTTCATTGCTAGTTACGGAAGTATAATTGATTTTTAAGCATCGTGCTCATGTCCTACAAATTTGCTACACTGAGTCCTAGAACTTTTTTTTTTTCCATATTTCTTGGGATTTTGTACATAGATAATCGTGCGATTTGTAAATAGAGACAGTTTTATTGCTTCCATTGCAATCTATCTGCCTTTATTTCACTGTCTTCCCTCGCTGGGTTAGGACTTGTAATTCTATGTTGCATGGCTGGTGAGACTGACTCTTGCCTTGCTTTTTCCCAGCCTCGGGGTAAAAGTATATTGTTTTTCCAGAAGCTCTTGGTCAGGTTGAGAAAGTTCCCTTCTAAGTCTACTTTGCTGAACGTTTTTATTAACATTAATGAATGCCGAATGATCAAATGATTTTTATAATTTATATGAGTATGTAGTGTTTTCTTTTAATGTTTTTCTGTTGCTGTGTCAGGCTACATTTATGGGCATTTGAATGTGGAACAAGTCTTTGTATTCCCAGGCGATCTCTTTAAATATTTTGTGCTTTGGTCTGGGACAAAATTACGTTACCTGGGGTTATTTGTAACTTTTGAGTTTTACACCTTCCGAGGCAAGTCTAGAACGAGCTTTAGTCTAGGATACTTTGGTCCGCATGTCAGTCTTTTCAACTTACGACTGCTGGACAGACACATCTATTCAGTACAGACCCCGATGCAGGGCTTGAACTTATGGAACTGTGAGATCATGACCTGAGTCAAAACCAAGAGCCGGACGCTTAACCAACTGAGCCACCCAGGCGCTCCTCTCCTTACTTGTAATGCTTGATTCAGAGTTGCCTTTTTTTCCTAGACACGCTTCTCCGGCTGTTCCGGTTACTGATCTCTCTGACTCCTGACAGATGGACCATCAGACCCTCACCTCCAAGCCTGTTGCCAGTTGAAGCCACGCTCCTGATTCCATGTGTGCAAACTCACTTCAGATTCTCAACCCAACTGTAAGGTAAGTGTGATATATTTTTTTTTTTTTTTCACTTTCGGTGGACCAGTTAACTAAGACCCAGAGAGATGAAGCTATTTGCCCAAAGTATCCCATCTGGTGTTACATACAGATGAGACCATATCCTCTGTCTCCTCCCATCTCATGTTGAAATACATCCCGCAGAGAATAAAGGGTTTAATGGAAGAAATGGGAATACAAAAAACTAGAAGAAAATTTACACGGCTGCTTATTCTACCTGTGGATGTAAACAAAGGTCATGGGTGAAAGACAGAGGATATTTTGTTATAAAATTTTACTGGGATGAAAGAACACTTCCAGATTTAAGAAGTATTTAATTTGCTCCTGATTTTACCCTATTAATGATGTGATAAACACCTTTTTGTAAAAACTTTCTCTCCCTCTCCCACATTGAATTATTTTTGTTTAATTTTGTAATGCTTATTTATTTTTGAGAGAGAGAGAGAGAGAGAGAGAGAGAGACAAAGCACAAATGGCACAGAGCCCTACGTGGGGAGAGAACCCACGAACCATAAGATCATGACCTGAGCCAAAGTCAGATGTTCAACTGACTGAGCCACCCAGGCACCCCCTAACAAAAAAAATTTTTTTTAACATTTGTATTTATTTTCGAGAGACAGAGAGACACAGAGCATGAGCAGGGGAGGGGCAGAGAGAGAGAGGGAGACACAGAATCCGAAACAGGCTCCAGGCTCTGAGCCGTCAGCACAGAGCCTGATGCGGGGCTCGAACTCACAAACCGTGAGTTCATGACCTGAGCTGAAGTCGGACGCCCAACCGACTAAGCCACCCAGGAGCCCCTGTTATAAAAATGTTAATAGTAATTTTAGTTACCTGCAATTTTCACGCAAGAAACGGAGATCTCCCTAGAAAAGCCCGAATACTTGAATAAGCGGATTAGAAGAAACCAAGTCTGGACCTTGATGAAAGTAATATCTCTGTGGTCAGGTTATTACGTCTTCTCCGCCTCTAGGTTTTATCTCGTATGGAACCGGCTTCCTCCGCACCTGGTTCCCACCCTCCCGTCTTGAGCCACGACTCTTTAAGTAGGATTTGAAGCATAAACAAATGGTAATTGTCTTTGATCTCATCTTCATTTTTCCTTCCTCCCCCACTAGAGTCGTCTTACGCTCTAAGTATCATAACATTCACAGGATGAGCCTGTGAACCATCTGCCATAAGAGAGAGCGCGCATTTGAGAAGAAATCATGTATGAATTAGAGGCTGCCTCCTTCTGCCTCTTAAGCAAGCACATCTTGGAATCTTACTGTAGCATAAATGAGAGAGATCAGCTAAATGGCTGGGGCATTTAAGTTGCATGGAATTAATATTGTGTGGTCGGACAAGTCCCCCGAAGGGATCAGAAGGAGCATCTTTTCGGGAATAACTCAGCGGAAATCTGCTCTGCGGAACAGACAGGGAGAGCAGATGATACCAGTTAAGGCAGGGAGAAAGCTAGAGTCAGGGGCATAAAGTGTTTGTGCTAAATCGTTTCATTTTGGATATTTGTAAATTTTTTTCGTATTTTTTAATGTTTATTTTTGAGAGAGAGAAAAAGAGCATGAGCGGGGAAGGCGCAGAGAGAGAGAGAGGGAGACACAGAATCCAAAGCAGGCTCCAGGCAAGCAAGCCAAGAAACTCGATTTTTATCGGTGAACTGTGAGGGGATTCAGTCTTTAGAGAGACTCACGTTAGCTCAACTCTTGGTAGACTGATATCTAACCGGAAAGCCTGTGCCACTTGCCATTGACAAACCTAATTAACAGTCAAGATAACATATCAGCACTTTGTGCCTCTGTACGTAGGTTCACAGACGATGGATTCTCAGCTAAGACAGCTTGAGGAACACTCCTCCCTAGCAGGACGAGGCAAAAGGGTCCTAGTGTCGGCTCTTTCCTGGACAGGGATGTCACCAAGGCCAAAGGATGCCTCCCTGACTCTTTGCCATACTAACGCACAACGGCCCCTTCTAGTTGAAACAGAATCCTAGTTTTTTGAGGTTTTTAACCCATTCCTTTAGATTATGGTTATATCTTGCTTCCACCGGGGAAGCCAGCCGGTAAGGACCCTGAAGACGACCTTTCGTGTGTTTCCTCTGAGACTTCAGCTGTCTTGTTCATCACCGGCTCTACACTTCTTAGAACGGCACCTGCCTACAATGGGCACGCAGCAAAGATCTTTCAAAATATGAATGAGTTATGGAGTTCACTGTATACTGATTTTTTTTATTTTTTTAAACATGTTATAATTAAAAAAAATTTTAATTTGATTTCGTTATTTTGAGAGAGACAGAGACAGTGTGAGTGGGGTAAGGACAGAGAGAGAGAATCCTAAGCAGGCTCCATGCTGCCAGCACAGAGCTCAATGCAGGGCTTGAACTCGTGAACCATGAGATCGTGACCTGAGCCGAAACCAAGAGTCAGACGATTAACTGACTGAGCTACCCAGGCGCCCCTCATTATATACTGATTTTTTTTTAGTGTTTGTTTATTTTTGAGAGAGAGAGAGAGAGAGAGGAGAGGGAGAGAGAGAATCCCAAGCAAGCTCTGCACTATCAGCACAGAACCCAGCACGGGGCTAGAACTCTCGAACCGTGAGGTCGTGCCGTGACCTGAGCTGAAACCGAGTCTGAAGCTTAACTGCCTGAGCCACCCGGGCGCCCCTAGGTTCTGATTTTATACACGAACTTTCCCAACGCTATCCTTCGGCCAGTTGAGTTGACCTCACTCTTGGCCTCTTTCCTTCATACGCCTCTGACAACACGGTGGACCTAGAATTGAGAGAGGATGGCAGCAGGGGGGCGAGGGGAGACTTGGAGGAAGAAGGTTAGGGAACGCAACTCTTGTATTTCAAGGCAAGGAGTAAAACTCGGGGGCCTGAACTCACTGTCCCTTCCTCTTCTTCACGGAAACAAGTACCTTTTAGTCTGTTAGGGAAGTGTGGCTTCTGTGACAGATAAGCCGTGACTCTCAGAGGTTTAACACTCATGGTCCAGGGTGGGCACTTGGTGGGCGTCTTCCATGCAGCGACTTGGGGGTCCACGGTCCTTCCGTCTGGCTCTCTGCCACCGTTGACAGAAGCAGGACGTTGGTATGAGGTCCCTGGCTCGACAGCAACAACATCGCCCCAGAACATGTAATGAATGCAGACTTCCGGGTCCCACCCCAGATCTACAGACTCGACAACTCCAGGGGGGTGTGGGTGGCACCCGGGTGGCTCAGTTGGTTAAGCATCTGACTCTTGGTTTTGGCTCAGGTCATGACTTCGTGGATTCATGAGTTCGAGCCCCATTCCGGGCTTTGCGCTGACAGTGCGGAGCCTGCTTGGGATTCTGTCTCTCTCTCCCTCTCCCTCTCTCTCTCTCTCTCTCTGCTCCTCCTCTACTCACTGCTTGAAAATGTGTGCACATCCCCTACGGACAGATTAGAGAAGGACATTCACTGCAGAGACAGACCAGCCTGCACAGAGCTGGGGAGACAGACAGCCACACGGTGCGTCTGGAAAATCGTAACTGACTTCTCTGAGTGTGAGTGGGAGATGTGGCTAAGGGGTGGGTAGCAGGTGGGGACAGAGAGGGACGAAGCCTAGCGATACCTCCGATACCTTCCAGGATAATGAAAACTTGGCGTATCCATACTGAAATGCAAACGAAAATATCGCGACAAGGGAAACGAGAAGATGTTTTGCGCAAGCCCTCCGTAAGCTCCAGAGCACCGACTCAAATGTTGGGTGATGCTTTTGCTACTGGCATGGTCAAGTAAAAGCAAGCCAGGCATGGCTGTCCTTCAAAGATAGAGGGTAATCTTATTTATTTATTTTAATGTTCACGTGTTTATTCTGAGAAAGAGAGAGAGAGAGAGAGAATGCCAAGCAGGCTCTGTGCTCAGTCCGGAGCCCGACACGGGGCCCGAACTCACGAACTACGAGATCGTGACCTCAGCCGAAATCGAGAGTCGGCCGCTCAACCCACTGAGCCACCCAGGCGCCCCGATAGCAGGCAACTTTAAACAGTCATAGGAAATGCTAAAAAAAAAAACAAAAAACAAACCAAAGTCCGAGAAACAACACACACACACACACACACACACACACACACACACATGCACGCACAAGCCGAGGGGAGGAGGGAAGTCCTCTCAATCCAGATTGAAGCTGATTTATTACCACACGTAATCCATAGTAGTAGGTCCACATCAATTTTATATCTAATTTAAAAATTTGAGGTCTCAATGTGCTCATTAAAGAATATAATGGATTTACATATTTTAATTATGTTTTATGGATTGTGAACATAATGTAATTAAGAGACTTTTCAGGAGGCATGATGAATGAACAGGGTGGCCCAACATACGGCGGGAGACGACACAGCCAGTGGACTCGTCCAGAGCAGCCCAGCCTCGCGGCTGACGGCCCAGGCCAGAGCGCCAGGACCCCGTTCACGGTTATGGCAGCCTAATGACGCCACCAGGCAGGAATAATGAGGCTGAAAGACCGGGCAGGTGGCCGAGTGCTGTGTCTGCAGGACGGCGTGGGCCTGTCATGGCCGCCAGACCGTCTTTCTCTCCTGCCCTTCTTCACCTTCCCCTCTGGTGCAGCCTTGGTTGAAAAGCAACCTCATCAGCTCTTCTATTTTATGTTTAACTGTGGCAAAAAAAAAAAAAAAAAAAAAAAAAAAAAAAACACAACACACACACACACACACACATAATAGAAACACACACACAATAGTACAATCTTCACCATTTTTCTTTTTTAATTTTTTCTTTTTTCTTTCCATATATGAAGTTTATTGTCAAATTGGTTTCCATACTATCTTCACCATTTTTAGATTCCCAGTTCAGCGGTGTTAAGTATGTCCCCATTGTCGTGCAGCCAGTGTCCAGAACCTTCACCTTGCAAACCTGGAACGCTATACCAATTAAACAACTCCCCATTCCCCCTCCCCCGGCCCCTGGCAACCATTAATTCTACTTTCTGGGTCTCTGGGTTCGCCTCTCTTAGGGACCTCACACAAGGGGAATCACACAGTATTTGCCCTTTGGTGGCCGGCTTATTTCACTGAACATAATGTCCTCGAGGTTCAGCCATGTTGGGGCAGGTGACAGGATTTCCTTCCCTTTGAGACTGAAGCATATTCCATTGAATGTATATGTCACCTTTTCTTTACCCATTCATCCTTTGATGGACGTTTGACAGAACTGTTAACTTTTCTCTGCACGGGCGTGATGATCTCAATTCAGGACGCCTTAGACTCACCTCTGCCAGCAGAAGGCTCTTTCCAAGATGGCCGGCGTCACTCCCCTCTTTAAAGTCTGCTTCCGTTGCCTTGAGTTTCTGTCCCTTCTCCAGCCACGCGGTCCACTTGTCCCAGGCAAGCCTACCTCTACCTGACATTTGTCATTTCCAAACACGTCATGTTCTGGCACAACCGGTGACTGTGCCTGGAATGCCTGAGCCCACCCCTTGTGAGACCCTCTCCCATATGCCATCTCTTAGCCAAACAAAGAGTCTAGGACAGAGGTTGGCACACTACAGTCAGTCGGCCGAATTCTGCCCTCCATCTGTTTTTATAAATAAAGGTTTATTGGAATGCGAGCATGCCTGTTGTTTATGGACAGTCCACGGCTGCTTTCCCGGGGTAACTCAAAGCTCTTCAAAGAAAATCTTTGCCGAGCCCTGCTCTAGGTAAGCGCTTGTGTTGCAATCTGTCTCTGCCATTTCCCAGCTATGACCTTGGGTAATTCAACATCCCTGAAAGGGGATAACAAGTAATAGCCCCTTCACAGCTTTATTGTGAAGGCTGAGGGAATACATACGAAGCCCTTGGCACATAGATGCCAACTTGGCAGGGAAGGCAATGAGAGCATTCGTGTCGGATCATCAAATGGACACCAGACCACGCTCAGTGGAAACTGCCCCCCAGACTTCTCTTCCCTCGAAGGCAGCGTGGCAAATTCAAACAGTGTAGGCTCTTGGAGTTAAACAATTTCAAGATCACCCTTGTTTTCTTTTTTAATTTTTAAAAATGTTTATTTATCTTTGAGAGAGAGAGAAATAGCATGTGAGCAGGGGAGGGGTGGGGGGGTGGGGACACCGAATCCGAAGCAGGCTCCAGGCTCTGAGCCGTCAGCACAGAGCCCGACGCGGGGCTTGAACCCACGAACCATGAGATCATGACCTGAGCCGAAGTCGGACGCTTAACCGACTGAGCCACCCAGGCGCCCCAAGATCACCCTTATTTTTAATATGAACTGGGGGCTTTGATTTTCGTCCCTGCCACATGAGAAGAGGAACGCCTGGCCTTCAGGTTTATTGTGGGGGTTAAAAGCAGCAAGTGTTTAAATTAAGATTTATGGGTTAAAAATGTGCTGCACGTGATGGCAGGAGGAGGGCAGTTTCCTTGCTCTGTTCCTCCAGTGTCTCCTGAGGATGAAATCCACAGTTCCCAGCTCTAGAGGCTTGCTTTGCTAGATCTCTCTATGACAGCCTTGTGCCTACAGAATGAGCTATGAACAGGCCTGTTGGGCTGGTGCTCCTGGGAGCACTTCCTTCACTTCTCGGGTGTCCTCAGGCATCTCAGCTTTCCTCTTGCCAAGGAATGATGTCATAATTGTCCTTTATATTGGCCTGCAGGGTCTGGCTGCTTTCCCTTCCTCGCTACCACTACTGGCCTCTAGGGGGAGCTCAAGACCTCATCATCCTTGGCTTGGGTCAAAGGCAAAAAAGTATTGCCATAGAGTTAGTCAAGGAAGCTCAGCATGTTTTGAGAGCCAGAATTGCAATTCTGGAGGCAGGAGACCAAAGTGGTCATTGAGCCTTGGGTCTTTGTTTTGGGGCAGAAACATCCAGTGACAGAGACACGGATGTAGTTTACCTCGTGGCTTTGCTGATGCCTAAGACTTAACGCCATGCTTCACGGTTGCGTGTTCTCGATACTGATTCTTAGTTTGCTAATATGATTTTTTTTCCTCTCTTTATCCTGGAAGCGAACAGGAGGATGGTTCCATGGAGGAAAGATTCGCTCATTGTCATGAGGGCACGAAGGAAAATTTCTCGCAGGTGGTAAAGTCAGAATCGAGTTTTGAGTGTGAAGGAGGAGTGTGCCAAGTGGATTGTAGGGGAAATACATCCAACCACGTGGGAACAGCATGTACAAAAGTTAGGAGTTGTGACAAGGACCAAGCCATGATGTGTTGGTGTTAGAGATGGTTGAATCTCGAGGTCTAAGGCAGGAGCTTTGGAAGACAAAGCAAGAATTAGATGGCTTTCACAAAATGGCGGGGCTCCTATTCATTTTCTCAACACGTATTTTTGGAACATCATCTCCAAAAATTTTTGGAGCACCAGCCACTGCTCTGGGGGTGGCTATAGACCTGTGAACAGCAGACTCACTCCTTGCCTTCAGGGAGTGTGAATTCCACTCCGCAATCCAGAGGTGATGGCATCCATCCAAGGGTACTGGGGAGCCGTCAGAGAAAATGGTAAGCAAAATGGTCCATGGGATCAGAGCTGTGTCTCAGAAACATTACTGATGTTGGCGTGGAGAGTAAACGAAGGACTGGAGACAAAAGAGTTTCCCTTCCCTAAGAGACTGCAGAGGACTTACTTGGGGCAGATGGGGAGGGATAAAACCAGGGGAAATTTTGGAAGTTTTTTCGGAGGTAGATTTCAGAAGCGTATTTGGAAGGACCTGATACTATTTTATAACCCGTTGAGTGTTGATGCTGAGGGTTGAAGGAATAGGAGACACAATTCCCGAGCTGTGAGGAATAGGTATATGGCACAATACACCAAGGTAGGTGAGATAGAGCCCGCCATTGTTGTGGCGAAGGAGGGGGGCGAAGACCATATTGGCACAGCCCGAGGGAGCAAGGAGGAAGAGAGGAGGACAGGAACATCGGAGAACCGTATCTTCAGACAGGTGATGGAGAGGCGAAGGTCTGCGTTGGTGACTTGGGTGACGGGAAGGGTTACGGTAGGGATTTTTTTGGTTCGTGCATAGTAGCTTGGCTTCCTGTTGAAGCCTTCCAGTGCCACCAAGTGAGAACGTTGACCAAAGCATTTGTTTTCTTGAGTTGATCTGCTCCAAGGCTGGCAACAATGGTAGGGTAAGATTCTTAATGGGTACCTTCCACCCCTGTTCATCTCAAAGGTCAGGTTATGTGGCAGGAATACCTGTGAGTGTTGACATATTTGCAGTGTCGAGGACCCTCGGTGAGGGGGATAATTTTTCAGAGGGAGGGCCCTTCTCAGATGGAAACCCTGCTTCTCGACTTTCGTGGGCGTCTAAGCCTCCGCCACTTAGGCGGGCCAGCAACTTTCTCTCTCAGTTTCCTTGTTTATGAAACAGCAACAATACGTCATTACAGGAATGTTTCTGGAGACTTACATTCTGCGCCATTAATTTCTTGGAGCCGAGCAAGAGGTAGGCTCTCGGTAAATGTTTGCCCTCTCTTTTCATCTTACCAACATTTGATTACCGTGCATTTGATTACTTTGGCCTGAGCCAACTCCCTTAACAAATGTTTCCACCTTAGATTAAAATTAATTCAAAGACAGGGACCAGCCACACATCCTGTAAGGGACTAAGAAAATGGCATTAATTTTGTAAATTAATAAATATGCAAATGGAAGCTTTGTACAGAATAGGCTATATAAGCAGGAAGTAAATTGTGTTGTAAATTATGCATTGCCATATGGAGCAGATACCCTTGACTTAGCATGCAAGGCAGAGAAATCCGGAGCTGACTTTGCCGGGATGGCTGCTGAGAGCGAGTGGCAGGCCCATCCAACAGCAACCCCGGGTGCTGAGTCATGCGGCTGGTCCTGGAGTGGCAGTGGGAGCCCCACGGTGAGCAGACTGTCACCCAGCCATTGATGGGAATAATCTGGGGAAGACCGCGCCCCCCCCCCCCCCCCCCCCCAGCCAAGGCCACCAAGAGAACAGGCGAGCAGAAGCTCATGTGGGACAGCCCGTGTGCACTAAGCACGCTGCCCGGGGTTTGGACGGGGGGCCTGGGGGGGGGACATTCACAGCATGGGCCAGCTCTCCTGGGTTTCCAGAGCCTTGCCAGACAGCACTGCGTTTCCAAATCCAAGGCAGGTGTGACTGGCCCGGGGAAATGCGCGTTGCTGCTTGGATTGATCCAACAATCGTTAGACAACAAATAGTCTAAGGACAGTCCAGGTGTCCCGCATTGTGCTAAAGAGATGCTGGAGGGCCGTAGTGGTTCCCTGTGATGACTATTCAGCAGAATCACCCAGGGAACTTTTTTAAAAATAGACTCCTGGCTTCTACCCCTGGGATTCTGACACATCAGGTCTGGGCTGGGGAACGCGCATCTGTTTCCAAAGTCCCAGGTAATTCCTGTGATCCCCCTAGGTCTGGGAGGTATGGCGGCAGCAAAAGCTGCTCCTTCGTCCTGGGCTTTAAGGGTCTTAAAACATAATCAGGAAGACAAGGCGAGGCTTCCAGACACAGTCCTGGCTTGTGTTCTCGCAGCCCATGATTAGCGGTGGGGCAGACGGGGAGCCCAGTGGAGAAATTTCCCGTAGTGAGACAGATGGGGGAAGTCTTTGCAGGGGGCGGGCCACAAGCCATGCCTGGCTCCAAATACTAAGGACGGGAGGGGCCCCTGGGTGGCCCAGTCGGTTGAGCATCCAACTTTGTCTCAGGTCATGATCTCTCGGTTTGTGAGTTCGAGTCCCCTGTCGGGCTCTGTGCTGACAGCTCGGAGCCCGGAGCCTGCTTTGGATTCTGTGTCTCCCTCTCTCTCTGCCCCTCCCCTGCTTGTGCTCTGTCTCTCTCTGTCTCTCAAAAATAAATAAACATTAAAAAAAATTGTAGTAAGGACAGGAGAAGGCAGGGACACATCTGAAGATGAAGCCTGCTGCCATGGGCAGGGGGTGGGGTTCGGGCGTTAGCCTCTGGGGTGGGGCCAGGCGGCTTCGAGCTGGACCCTGGCTGGTCTGAAGGCCGATTGAAGATGACCTTTGTGCCTTCTGGAGTTATTTTAAGTTTCTCTTTCATGTGTCTTTATTTTGAGACAGGGGCAGACAGCTCGAGTGGGGGAGGGGCAGAGAGAGGGAGAGAGAGAAAAAGAGACAGAATCCCAAGCAAGCTCCAGACTGTCAGCGCCGAGACTGACGCGGGGCTCGATGCCATGGACCGTGAGATCATGACCGGAGCCGAAATCAAGAGTCGGATGCTTAACCGACGGAGCCACCCGGGCGCCCCAATTTTAGGTGTTTTGTCTCTGGTCGTGCTAAGTAAGCAGCCGTCAGTGCCTGTCCAGGTGTCGCTTAAGGCCTGAGCGCCTGGGACCGGAGGTTTATAAAGCTGCATAGGAGGCTAAAGCCGTCGTCCGCATCATTCGGACCCACACGGCTCCCACCATCAAGAATCATTTCGAAGAAACTCATTTCTCTTCCAAGAGGTCAAAGCACTGGAAAGACCCCATGTTCCAGCATGCGCGCTCTCTCTCTCTCTCTCTCTCTCTCTCTCTCTCCTTAGCCTTCTCGAAACCACACCTCGGTGCCTCCTCCTCTCACTGCCTGACATTCTCCCGCTTTCCTCAGGACAAGACTCCAAGGCCGATCTGACGGAGACGAGGAAGATACGAGACTGGCCACATCTTTAAAGAGCAGGGGTCCCTCCGAACTGAACCACGGCCAACCTGTCCCACCAGGCGGAAACGACGAGCAGGATTGCGCATTCCGCGTCGGGCGGGCTCTGGGGCTCGTGGTTCTCAGCGAGGTGCCGGCCAGTTCCTGGGGACACGTTCCGGAAATGCTCGTCCACAGCCCGTCCCTGGATCTGCTGAGCCTCAGCTCCAGAACAGGGCCTGGGATCTGAGCTGCGCTCTCCGCCAGTGGTCTTAACGTGGCATCCCCCTGCACACTTCTGCAGTGTCCCCCTCACAGGGCTGCTCTGGCTCAGGCTTGCAGGTCCAGTTTGTGACCCCGCAGGGGAACGTCCTCAACAACCTCGGCTCGGGTGTTACGTAGATCGCCGATCTGGACATCCCCGTAAAAGCGTGGGCTTTGTGGTGGTGGCAGATTGACGTGCCAATAAATCCTGTTTGCTTCACGTTCAAAGCCGTGTGACCGTGAACGTAAGCCCCTAAGACTCGGTTTCCTCATCTGTGAAATGGGCGTAATAGGAAAACTGATCTCGCAGGCTGGCGGGCAGAGGTCGAAGGTGGCGACGTAGTCAAAGGCAGAGGCGTTTCCGGAGGTCCCTGGGTGTTGGGAAGTGTCGCCCATAGCCCAATCTGCGTCCTTTAAGACCTGCCCCGGACCGGCGTCCATCCTCCGAGCCAACTCTCTTCACATCCTCCCCGAAGCCCGTGACTCTGCCCCTGAACATCTCATCTCCAAGCTAAACATCCCCGTGGACCCACGCGAGCCGGTGGTGTTTGCCATTCCCGGAGGTATCTCATTTTACAGCTGGGCAAACCCCAGCATGCCAAGTTCACGTCCTCGCAAAGTCATGCGGTGACAGAAATGTCCGGGCAGCAGGTGGCAAAATGGTGTTGTTATCGGAACCCCACAGATAATCAGGCCTCGCTTCTATAATTCTCCATCTAGTTCGCGGTTTCGAATTTGCAAGGGCTTTCTGAGCCCCTTACCTCATCGTTCAGCCCTCCAAGGCCCCTGCGCGGGGTGAGGTCGTTGGGGGAGCTGAACACCACGCCCTCGGGTAGGACCTCGCCTTTTTGAAACGTTTCCACGTCCATGCTGGCCCTGGGTCTTTCTTGCACCCTCCGGAGATGGAAAGGGCAGGAATTATCAGAGGAAGAAACCGAGAGATGGGGGGGCTGGCACGGGTCCCACGGAGCCGTTGACACATTCAGGTGTCAGACTGGGACCCAGGGTCCCTTCAACACCAGCGCTGGTCCTTGGCCTGACTTTCTTCTCCTTTTCTAAATAGGTGAGTTTCTCCCCCCGTTCTGGGCTGTGAGGACAAAACTAGCAAGCAATGCCCTCAAACTGTGTTCTAGTCAGTAAGAACGACATAGCTTCCAAAACTACTGCTTTTTTTTTTTATTTATTGAGCTGAGTCATTACATCCTTCACTCAAGGGCAAGGTCTAGCCGCGCCATCACACCTGAGTACGCGTTCTGACCGGCACGAGGCCCCACAGCACGCACCCAATGCCTCCAGGGCAGACCGGATGGCCGCCGTGGCTCAGGTTCAAGTCTGGGCTGAGCCTGAGCGCTCCCCCCCACAAGTGGGGGTCAAGAGACTTGGCCATCTGTGGGCTCCCTCCCTTTTGCTTTCTGCTCACTGGCAGACCCTAGGGCTGGAGCTGGTGGCCGTGAGCCTGTCGGCCTGCCCAGTGACTCCTGCTCCGGCCGTGGCTGGGCTCCTTTCCCGTCCCCGAGGGAAAGAGGAGACAGACTCCATGCAGCCCCTGTGCTTCCCGCATCACGGAGGGGACTGCTCGGGCTGGGGACATAGCCAGCCGTGTTGGGAGTGGTCTGTTGGCTCAGGGGGGTGGAAATGGGGGGGGGCGGGAAGCCGGTCTGCAGATCAGCAGGGGAGAATCCTCCCCCACCCCCGCCCCAGGTGGCATCCCTGTAAAAGCGCCTGTCCAGGTGTCGCTGGGGATAGAAGCTTTGGAAACAGAATCACAGCACAGGTGGAAGACCGAACGAAGTGAAGTATAGGCAGAAACTGAGGGTGTCTGTGGGGATCATTTCAGGGAAGCAAAAGGGTAAAGAATAAAGGATCAGGGCTCTGCCCCTGGCTCATTGCTTTCTCCTTCCCGTCCCTATTTCAGGCTTCCGTCTTTTGGTCGCTGTGGGTACCGTTCACCCCCCATCGTATCTGTAAGTGGCTTGGTTGTGTCTTGGGTAGAGTTGACCCCCTGAATTCTGTGTGTGTGGTGATGGGTCAGGGCGTGAGCTCACGAAGCACGAGCGAGTCTAGAAAAGGCAAGGTCAGGTTGAAGCCGAGGCAGGGGAGGAAACCATACCGGGGAACCAACGGGGGGATGGGCGGAGGTAGGCACGAGGAAGGTCCAGTGATTCTGCGCCCGGTACGTTTGCGTCGTTGCGGAGTTTGTCAACTGAGACTGGCTTCTGATCCTTTTTGTTTTCTTTCCCTCAGCGAGGCTTCCCTCCCCTCACTGCATTGTTCTTTCCAAGATACACCTGTTGAGGGCTAACATCTCAAGTGACTATTGAAAGAGAGCTAGCAGACTGGTTTCCCGATGTTGGAAGTGCTTTGGAAGATGTTCAGTCTTGAGCAACATCGCGGGAAGGAAGATACTCGGATTTTGCCGCCGAGTTGGACTCGAGTCTCGGTCTTACTTCTTTTTTTTTTTTTTTTTTTTTTTATTAATATATATTTTTTCACAGCAGTTTTCAGTTCACAGCAAGATTGGGCTGAAGGGACGGAGATTTCCCATGTATGCTCTGTGCACACGCATGGACAGCTCCCTGCCCCGCTGACATCTGCACCCCTCCCGCCCCCCGCACCAGAGTTGGTACATTTGTCTTAATCGATGAACCTACATTGACACATCATTATCACCCCAAGTCCATAGCTGACTGGAGGGTTCACTCGGGGTTATGCGTTGTATGGGTTTGGACAGATGGGTAATGTCATGTATCCATCATCAGAGAAACATATGGAGTAGTTTCACTGCCCTAAAAATCCTCTCTGCTCTGACAGTTCACCCCTAACTCCTCCCTGACCCCTGGGAACCGCTGATCTTTTTATCGCTTCCATAGCTTTGCCTTTTCCAGAAGGGCATATGTTGGAATGGCCTTGCTTTTTTATGATTAGGTCGAACCATGTGAAACTGACATTTTGTATAAGTCAACATCGGCTGGATGTGTCACCGGGCATCTCCCACGCCCTCCTGCCCGTGTCCGTGGGTCCTACTGCAGAGTCAAGCCCCTTTTGCCATCCCAGCTTCTCTACTCAGTCCCCACGTCCTATAGTGTCTGCCTGTGAAATCTCTAGAATCATGCTGGTTTTCTCTTTCTCTCTGGTATTGTTTCTGTCCAGACCCTCATCCTGATCCGGCTGGGCTCTTGCAATCACCCCCGAGTGTTTTCCATTCCTCTTAACGGAAGCAGGGGTAATGTTTAAAATCTAGCTCTAGATCAAGATCAACCCTCCCCCCCCCCCCCCCGATGGATTATTCTCTGCTGGATGACTTCCCCGGCCTTCCCACTGCCTGTGAGTCAGGACCTGGATGCCACAGCAGGGCCACCGGCAGGGTCTTGTGATCTGGACCCTCCCTCCACCCTCCAGCTCTGCTCCCTGACTCCCCTCTGCAGACGCAGGCACCCAGCCCTCACACCCTCCCCACCTTCCCCACGCTCAGTGCCTTTGCGTACATTCTGCTCCTTGTCTTAATGGCCTCCCCCCTCCCCCTGAAAAAATCCTGTTCCTCGCCCAAGACCCAGCTCATCCCCTCCTTGCCCTCAACATCCGGGTCTCTCAGCATTTCCTGTTGTGTGTTTGCGCGACTGTATCCTGCACTTGACCACGAGCCAGGAGCCAGGACTCTGCCTTATTTATCTCTGCGTCCCCAGTGCCAGCATTTGGTAACTATTGGTTGAACGGGGCAGCGAGTTACCGTGCGGATACGTGGAGCCCATTAAAGCCCCAAACTCCAAAGTTTCAGACAAAAGTCTTGAGGTTTCGTTTCAGGCATGATTCCGAATAACAGTCCCAAAGCACTTTCAAGGACAAGGCGGCGGGGGGGGGGGGGGGGGGCGGCGGTCATGGGGGATCCGTTCTGGTCGATGGTCCTACCGCCTCAGGTTCTAGCGCGCCTAGGGGAGGAAGTGCGTGCACTTGGGTGCACGTGTGCATCTGTGTGCGTGTCGATGTGTGTGTGCAAGGGGAGAGGCTGGCCGACAGGTAACCAAAAGTTCCTCCACGGCCCTTAGGAAGAAGCACTGTGTGTGTACCCTGATCAACGCTCTCTACCAACAGTTCAGGGCCGCCGTCAATCTCCCGCGACGCCAGTCAATCAGACCCAAAGCTGGCAGAGGAGGGGAGGTGAGAAAGACATCAGATGGCTTGATTCATCTGGTGACGGTAAAGGTTTTGAATGTCCTGCCCTCGGTTTCCCTGACTACAATTTTTTCTGTCCTTTCAAACATTTGGGAGCCGTCTCTATACACTGTTGACCTTGATGCCTATATTCTATGTAGTATGTATAGGTACTACGATGATGATGTATCCTCTCATCATTGGAACATCGGGGCCTACGGGTCACCAAATAGGCCAAAAGAGCCCTCTGCGTACTTTTCCCTGGAGGTGAGCGCTGTAGATAAGCGCTCTGAATCGACGGGCTCGTTCATGGCCCGGCATCTCCAGCGGCGGCTCTGGACGACCCTCCTCTCTTTAGGGGTTCAGGCTACTGCAAATTCTGCTGGGCTTATAGCTGTCCTGCACCTGCTGTTTGATCTAACGTAGATCTGACGTTCCGCACCCCTAGGCCCCGTGATCGGAAGACATGAACCCTGTGATGTGGTCTAATTGGTTCAGGGCAATATAGCTGCCTCATATATGCCTGTGAGGCATATACAGAGAACGGTAGGGAAGAAGGGCCCCAAAGTGAGTGTTGTGGACGGAATTCTGTTCCCACAAGATTTAGATGTTGGACCTCTAGCCCCCAGTGTGACTGTAGCTGGAAAGGGGGCCTTTAAGGAGGTAATTAGGGTTCAATGAGGTCATGAGGGGGGAGCCCTAATCCAACAGGACAGCTTTCCTTTCCTTATAAGAAGGGGAATGGAAGCCAGTGTGCTTTCTCCCTGTGTGTGCACAAAGGAAAAGCCATGTGAAGATTCAGGGAGGAGACTGGCCACCCGCAAGCCAGGGGCCTCGGGGGAAACCAAACCCGCCAGCCCCTTGATCTTGGACTTCCAGCCTCCAGAGGTGCGAGAAGCATCCGTCTGTTGCGTAAGCCCCCCAGCTTACAGGATTTCTGTCACGATAGCCCTGACGCAATGAGTCTTCTAAGGTCTTCTCTCTCTCTGTCGGTGGGATGTCCTCAGTGAACGTCTTCTTATCTGATCCCGGGAGAAAGCTAATTGAAATGATAAGACCTTTCAAAGGCACCAAATGAGAGACCTGCTTCTCCAAGGATGCTCAGGACTTCCCGACTCGGCTAAGGGTAGCAGACGGAGGAGCTGGGAAGCAGCCTCTTCGGAGCTCTTGCCTCCTGGGTAGCAGCCACCTGGAGTTTTCCTGTCTGGAGGTCTCCCGCGTGGGCCCGATGTACTTGCTGAGCGTACTTTGTGCTGGTGGGTCTGCTGCATTCGTATCTTCTGCTCTGATGGAGGGAGCGCAGAGCTCCCCCAGCTACTTAATTCCCACGCGCCATTGGTTTGTCATTCGAAATCGCAGACGTGGATGGAGGCCAGGCCTGGGGGCCTCCTCTCCCCCCTTGCACCTTTCCATTCCGGTACCTGTTTGCTTACTGATAAGTGGAAACACACCCGGCTGCCTTGCACAAATAATCCAGCAAATCCTCGAGATGTGTTTTCACGATTGATTAGAAACGTCAGTGCTGTGCAGGAAGGATTAAAAAGAGAAATATTTGGAATCGACGTAAGTATTTGTTATCTCAAAGCCAGCTCTCGATTCCTCCAAATTTACACTGCCCCAGGCAAAAGAGGTGGAAAGTTCTCACGTATAAATTGCATAGCGTACATCATGGGAAGAACGCTGGGCCGGCCCTCAGGGGACATAGATGCTGATCTGAACCTATCTGCTGATTGATGATGTCACGTTGAGTTATTTAACCTCCTCAGACCCCAGTTTGCTTTTTTTTTTTTTTTTTTTTTGGCAAATTTTGGTGAAAAACATAAAATAAATGTACCTTCTTCACCATTTTTTAATGCTTACTTATTTATTTTGAGAGAGAGAGTGTTGAACAAGCAGGGGGGAGGGCAGGGAGAGGGAGAGGGAGAGGGAATCCGAAGCAAGCTCTGCACTGTCAGCACAGGGCCTGACATGGGGCTTGATCTCATGAACTGTGAGATCACGACCTAAGCCGAAATCAAGAGTTGGAGGCTTGGGGCGCCTGGGTGGCCCAGTCAGCTAAGTGTCCGACCTTGGCTCAGGTCACGATCTCAACATTCGTGAGTTCGAGCCCCGCGTCGGGCTCTGTGCTGACCGCTCGGAGCCTGGAGCCTGCTTCAGATTCTGTGTCTCCCTCTCCCTCTGCCCCTCCCCTGCTCATGCTCTGTCTCTCTCTGTCTCAAAAATAAATAGAAACATTAAAAAAAATTAGAGAAATAAATGAAGGCATCTGTCCCTGATGTCAGCCACCGCTGGATGAAGGCCAAGTCCTTGGACAGGCGGCATTTGCTGCCCTGTGGGCTCTGGAATGATCAACCCCCTCCCCCACTCCTAGCTTTTTGTTACCACAAATATCTTATTCATTTCCTTATTCACCTCCGGCTCCCACTTGCCCCTCACCCCACCCACCACCACTCCCGGGCTTTGCTGAGAATGTGCCCTCTCGGGCGTGCCTAGGGGCACGTCTCCCCCTCCAGGTCAGCCCATCCAAATCCTTCCCTCCTCACTCCCCCTGTCCAGTATCCAACTCATCATCTTACTTCGAAACTATGCTTCTTCCACGGTATTTCTGGGGCCCGGTTAATGTATCTCTTCCCCTTTAAGACTGGGGGAAGATACTTCCAAAGCCTAAAAGAGCCAAGGGAATAATCTCTGGAATATACAAAGAGATCCATCATACCGACACACAAAGATAAGGAAAACCAAGAGAAAACTGGGCCACAGGTATCCCAAGACAATTCACAAGAGGAGGAAGTCCTGGTGAGCATCGAGCATATGAATGATTGCTCAAACTCACCAGCGATGAAATAAATGAAAATTAGAACACCGTTGTGATACCACTCGCTAATCATCCAGATGTCACAAATCAGGAAGGTAGATGATGCCTAATGTCAGACACAATGTGGGTGATTTCGTGTCTTTCCTTGTCTCCATGTGTCACTGTGGATTTGGGACTCAGTAGATAACTTAGCTGAGCCTTCCAAGCCCAACCCATTTTTAGACATCTTGACTTCAAGATCCCATTGGTTTATTCAGCACAACACATCGAAAGCAGGACTGGGGTGGTGCTTCTCAAAAATTCTCCTCCTCTGTTTCCAAAGGGCCACCTGTCACTGGCTGCTTTGCCTAAGTCATCCCAAATCCCGATCCCTTCCTCCCCTTCGCCCTTCGTCACAAAGCCCTTTATATATAGGTCACCACTTTGGTGAATTTGACATGTCGTCCATGGCCCATCCTTTCCAAATGCCATCCTCGCTCAGGCTGTTGTTAATTCTTGGCCGAATCACAGAAATTGTGTCTTTCTTTCTCCTCCCTACAAGAGGGGAGGTTATGCTAACTGCTGTCATAACGAGTGCTTTCTAGTTGGCCACCGCTTGGACCTACGAATGAGTGAGATCAACTCCGTGACCTCAAGGGACAATCTGCAAATCATCACAACCTCCCCATCCCCCGAGAAGCTTGTGGTGACGGAAGGAGTGATATGTAGTTACTATGGGAACAAAGAGGAAGGGGACCCCACGCTACGGATCCCCCTCTTTACAAGCCAGGCATGTGATGTTCCTAAAATGCAGGTCTGATCACACGCCCCTGGTGAGACACTCTCCCAAGGCTCCCTTCTAGGATGCTTCTCGGATGAAATCCTTGACGTGGTGTAACCTCACGCATGGGCTGGATTCGCCTACTTTATGGCTCCTTTATGGACTCTCTGGCCACGATAAACTACTCACATCCCACACGCCGACCATTCTTTCTTTGGCCACTTGGTGGGCCAACCTATAGCACTCCCTGTAGACTGAGTAGTATTTTGGGTTGGTGAGAAATTTGCGTATTAAATATCTGTGGTTTCCCGGTCATTCCCCTGCTTAAGGATGTCCAGTAATCACACAACAGATTATGTTCGTTAAACGCCAGCCGTGAGACGCATTCCGCTCAGCATTGTGGGGGAGGCAAAAATGAGTGACCATACTGACCCAGCCAGTCTCTCTCTGCCTCCCTAATTCCACGTCGGCCGTCCCTACACTGACTGTCCGCCCATATCCGGCTATGACACTGGGCTCCCTAAGATACTCCTGTTTTCCCCAGTGAAAAGTTGTAATCTCTTCGCACTCCTTTTGGCCTGGATGCCTGCTTCTCCCGCGTGGCACTCATCACTCCTGTCCCATGTCATCTCTGCTTTATGTACACGGCCAACTCCTGTCCCCTCCCCAACGCCGATGTCCTTAGATGCACGCATGCTCTCTGAATTTAGCTTTGTTTGATGTCTGGATCAGTCCGCGTGCTCAGTAAATGTGTTCAGGTAATGAGACACACTTCTGGTTTTCTAGGGACTCACGATTCCCTACGGGCTGTGGAGTCGAGTCCAGATTTTCCAGCAAAACTTTCAAACCCTTCTAGGATTAGCCCCCTCCCTACCTCATCATCTTCTGTGGCTTTGCCAACACAGCCCTGTGTCAGTCGGCCTGGTCCCTTGACTCCATTTTGAATGTGCCCCACTCACTCATTTATTGCAAAAGTGTTCATGGTTCGCAAGGCAGGGGGGCATTTTCAATAACGACCCACATGCTAGGCCATCACAAACAAACATTTGGGAGTTGGGGGTGGAGGGGTCAGGAGGAGAGTCGTGTTATGTAGACTATATGTCACAGCGGACATTCGTTATTCCTTTTTTGTTTGTTTTTTAATTTTTTTAATGTTTATTTTTGAGAGAGAGAGAGATCGTGAGCAGGGGAGGGGCAGAGAGAGAGGGAGACACAGAATCCAAAGCAGGCTCCAGGCTCCGAGCTGTCAGCACAGAGCCCGACGCGAAGCTCAAGCCCACGAACCACGGGATCATGACCCGAGCCGAAGTCGGACGCTCAACCGATGGAGCCACCCAGGCGCCCCGGACATTCATTATTTCTAATTTTTACGCCTTCCTGCCAGGAATCCTTTTACAGATGAGGGAAATTAAGACACAGGAAAAAAAAAAGTTTGGCTAAGTGTTAACTCTTGGAGGACGGTTTAGGCAAGTGACCGTAACCCAGTCTGAGACGTGTTATAGTAGGGTTTGCTCAGAGCGATAGCTCTTCGATTTGAGCTTGTGTCAGAAGCTCCGGGAAGGTTCATTCAAACACAGGAAGCTGGGCTCCTCCCCTCCAAGAGTTTCAGATTCAGTAGCCTAAGAATTTGCATCTCTAGCAAGGTCCCTGCCAATGCAAATGCTGCCGGTCCAGGGAACACACTTTGAGAACCACAGCTGTGAAACACGCCATGAGCCCAAAGGAGGCAGAAGCTCAGTCCTTTGGGGCGGCTCAGGGAAGCCTTCGCTGGGGACGGAGCACTTGACTTGGCCGCGAAGAGTGAACGGGAGGCCTCCAACCCACCCACACCATCGAGCCTTACAGATGCAAAGCAAGTTCAGGTGCGGGGAGCAGCGGGCATGCGTAACCTGGGTGGGGGCTTGGGGGGGGGTTCCTCAGAGCTTGCCCTGGGGCCAGACAGGGAGCCACTGCTAAGTTTGGACTTCATCCTTTGGGTACCGGGTTTTTAATCAGAAGAGTAATGGAATTCCCTTTGCCTAATTGTGTTCTAATTGTTCATTCATTAAAGATCAAAAGGCATTAATCACGAAGTGTGCCAAGTAACGCTAAGGGTATAAAAAAACAAATCTCGCAGTCTGTGAAAATCATCACCACACGTGGTGCCTTTCCAGACCTTCGCGACAGCGACGCGTGCGGGGTGGCACCTGAGGGCCCCCGCATGCGTGACCTCACTCCCAACAGAGTTTTTCTTTTGCAAGGGACACTCGCCTACCCGTCTGGAAGGCATTTGTTTATTTAATTATTTATTTATTCTTTAGTTTTTGGGAGAAAGAGAAGCCACAAGTTGGGGAGGGGCCGAGAGGGAGATAGAGAGAGAGAATCCCACGCGGGCTCCCCCCTGTCAGCGCTGAGCCGGACACGGGGCTCCAACCCACGAACCCTGAGATCGTGACCTGAGCCCGAGTCGGAGGCTTAACTGACTGAGCCACCCGGGAGCCCCACCCGCTATCCCATTTTAGAGACGGGGAAACCGAGGTTTAGGGAGGCAACGCTGCACTTCTTGAAGGTAGCTGAGCAGGGATGGAGGTTCAAGTGTAAAGGACCGTTTTTGCCTTTCGGACCCTGTTTTCCCTTACGGCATCCCTGAGTCCAAGGACCGTATGTCCAGATTCCCTTCACCCCAAACTTGTTGCATCTGATAGGGCGCTGCCCCCCGCGGTGCTCCCTAAAAGTAGCTCCAGCTTGCCGGGCAATTCCTTCCCGCCCCCCTGCAGGTGCCTGACCTCTGCACAAAGGCATCAGGCAGCCAGAAGCTATGGCTTGTTATCAGGAGGATCTGTGGTCTTCAGAGTGTGGGGAATGTCATCCCGAGGGGACAGGCAGGATCTATCACTGTCAAACCCGAAGGCTTTTTTTTTTTTTTTTTTATTCTTGCAAACTCAGATCTTTTCAGATCTTTGCGGCTGATCAGAGATAGAGCTCGACAATAGGGGACTTAAATCTCAGCAAGCGGGGAGGCGAGGCAGAGAGAGGTAGCACGCTTAAAATAAAGTACACTGACTCTTTTTGGGGGGAAGATAAAACATAACTCCTGGTGCACGCAGCACAAGAAAAGCCCTGGGAGAACAGAGAAGATCTTTGTCAGGAATTGTATCTCATTTAGCACCATTGTTTCACTGTGTTCCTTTCAGGGTGGAAGCGATTCATCTTCCTTTTGTTCCACGCTGCCTTTTATATTTTTTCCTTTCGCAGAAATTTCTCTTCCATTAGCCGCGGAGGCGAGCTCTCCTCCCTTCCCGGCTCTCCACAAACAGGACTTTCATCTTCCACGTGTTGATGCTCAGCTCTCACCGTCCAATTCAATGAGTTGTCCTCCCCCGTTTTGTCGAGGAGGGATTCAGACAATGCAGACAATATTGCTGTGCAGTGGCTTTGGAAAAGTATTGCAATAATCCCATAGTGTGTGTGTGTGTGTGTGTGTGTGTGCGTGAGGCTAGGGATACCACCATCATTTATTCGCTCAGGAAACACTTCCGAGCATCTCCGGACTGTTTTACATGTACGAGGACCTCCAGGAGCTGCGACGCAAAAAAGCAGTCGCACCGAGTGTCCCGCTAGAGGAGAGGCCACACAAAAAGAGGGTGATTAGGGTGCAGGTGTTAAGGGGCAAAACAGGAAGATAAGAGATGTCCCAAGGGACGAGCACAGAGGCTCTGGTCTCTGCATCTGGAGAGCGAAGGATAAAATTCGTAACAAACGTTTATACTTCATTGTCCATTTCATCAGAAGGGTTTCGGATGGGGGCGCCCGGGTGGCTCAGCCCGTTAAGCGTCCGACTTCAGCTCGGGTCATGATCTCGCGGTCCGTGAGTTCGAGCCCCGCGTCGGGCTCTGTGCTGACAGCATGGAGCCTGCTTGGGATTCTCCCTCTCTCCCTCTCTCTGTCCCTCCCCCCCCAACAATAAATAAATAAACTTAAAAAAAAGAAGAAGGGTTTCTGACACCAGCAGACTGAAATAACAGTCGTAGCTTCTCAGACCCCTGTATGTAGCAGGTGCTTATCATGTTTTCTCCTGTGTCTTCAGGTAGCCCTTAGGAGGGTATGAGGAACCGAACTTCCCAGCAGTCGAGTGACTTTCAAAAAGCTGCACAGCTCCTAAGGGCCGGAGTTTGATCTCAATCTCGAGTCCCTTGGCAACATAGGAGAATGGCTGGAGGGGACACGTGGGTTGTCAGGCCGGTCTGGATTATACGGCAGTAAGTGACCGATGTTTCCCATATTGGAACTCTTCTGGAAGTTTCTTCCTAGTCCTTGAGCCCTTCTCTGCCCCCTGCAGCGGATGCCTGGGCATCTGAAGGCCACCCAGCCCAGATGCCGTTGTTAAAGCAGCTTGGCAAAGGGGCGCCTGGGTGGCCCCGTCGGTTGAGCGCCCGACTTCAGCTCAGGTCATGATCTCACGGGTTGTGGGTTCAAGCCCCAGGTCTGGCTCTGCGCTGACAGGTTGAAGCCTGGAACCTGCTACGGATTCCGTGTCTTCCTCTTTCTCTGCCCCTCCCCTGCTCGCGCTCTGTGTCTCTCTGTCTCTCAAAAATAAATACAAGACGTTAAAAATTTAAAAAAAAAAAAAAAGCAGCTTAGCAAAGCTGGAGCCTCTGTCTTCCGGGGTGAGTGGCGTCTGGGGGGGCGGCGTATGGCCACCCGCCTACTGGGGCTTGACTTGAACCCCCGTATCTCAAACGCACGAGAAGTCCAAGGGCAGCTAAGCTGTGCTCTGCTCCAGCCTTGTCCAAGCCACATCCAAAGGCCATCCTGTTTCCTGTTTTGTTTTGTTTGTTTCCGGTCTCATAAATAAGGCCTCGGTAATGGCAGGAAGGGAATCCAGGGGACAGGAACACAGCATTACATCATCACATTACCTCCCCTGATGGATCTTCAAGGCCGCCAAACTCAATTAGCTCGCTGGTAATAGGCACACCAGCAGCAGGGCTCCCGCAGCCGAGTTTCTTGTTCCGAGGAAGGACACGGAGAAACAAATGACCGTGGGGCTCCCCGTGCAGCTCAACCTGCCAACCCGCCCAACGCGCCCCCTCGGTCCCAGATGCGGTTCGCTTCTGATACCTCGGAACTTGGACCTTGGCTTTTGCCACATCTGCACCCCCTGAAACAGAACGCTGGTCCTTAGCGGTGTCCTAAGTATTTGTGCCGGTCCCCATGCTCCCACAGAGTTGCTTTCTCTCCTGCAAATGACCAAGCCTTACCGGCCCCCGAGACCTAGAAAGGTCCTAGGAACAAGCGTGGAAATTCAGCAAGTGTCTTTGCCTCCGTCCCCGCATGCACGATATCCGTCCCCCTCGGACGTATCGAAAAATCAGCCAAGCTCACCTCTTGGATAAGGTAGACGACTCCCACTCAGTTTACTGCGAAGTTCAAAACTGTACTATTTTATTTAAAAATTTTTTAACGTTTATTTATTTTTGAGACAGAGAGAGACAGAGCATGAATGGGGGAGGGGCAGAGAGAGGGAGACACAGAATCCAAAACAGGCTCCAGGCTCTGAGCTGTCAGCACAGAGCCCGACGCGGGGCTCGAACTCACGGACCGCAAGATCACGACCTGAGCCAAAGTCGGACGCTTAACCCACTGAGCCACCCAGGCACCCCAAAACTGTACTATTTTAGCCGCAGCGTCATGCGCATAAGGAATGTTTCCGCTGAACAGTCCTGAGAATTTAACTTGCCGGGCCCTGTAACTGTACAGAGGGGAAACCCAAGAGAATAAGGGTGAGGGATGTCCCTCAGGCCGCATGGCGGGTTAACAGACACGCAGAAGGACTATAAACAGGCCATCCTCCGTGCGGTCCCACATGGGACGGTCTCTCTGAGCCTCTCCGGGGGGAGGAGGGAGCTCTGTCACCCCGAGATGAGTTGGATTTCAAAGCGGCACACAGTGGGTCCGCAGGAGTGGTCGACGTGATGTCTCTGGTCCGTGGACTCAAAAAGTCCTTCACTTTTAACACCACACTCTTTGCGCGTGGTCCTAAGGTTGACGTGTCGGGGTGGCTCTCAAACATGAAATTGGAGGCATCGATTTCTGCGACAGGAGGGTTACACTGCACTTCCTGCGTTTTCCAGGCCATCTTTCACCCTAAGATTGGCTTTCTGTCCCTCTTTTAGAAACAAGAAGGGCCATTCGAGGCCCCGCGTCTCGGCTTCCGACCACAGCCGCTTCCCTGGAGGGGAACACACGGGGCCTCCGTGTTGTGTCCTAAATGCCTCATAAATCACGCATTTCCTTGTAAGAAGATCTTCAGGGGGGCCGATCTGCTGGGTAGCTTTCTCCAACTGCCCTCGGGCGGACTAGCAATCGCTGTGCCTTGCTCATCTTTTGTCTATTGACGGCTCCGAGAAGCCCCCACATGGGGATGCTGGTGACGTGTGGCCCCCAGGGGGGAATCACTCCAATCCTCAAAGATTCCCCTCGTGGCCCTGTGATGCGGCCACATCACAGGAGGGCTGTGCTAAAATGTCGGTCGGGTCGGCTGGACAAATCAAACGACACAAACAGCCACGATGCTTTTCTAGTCCTAGAACGCAGAACGTTCTACCAGGAGACGCCAGAATCCGTGTGGGTGCTCCCGTGTCTTCCTGCCTGTCGCCCTCTCCTCTTCCCTCTCTGTCTTCATGACGAGGCCCCACGTGGTCCCCAGGACTACAGCAAATCAGGAGGAGGCGGGCCGGGGCTCACATCTGGGCCGTCGCTCGAGAGCAAAGTGACCTCACGCACATTAGAGGACCACACTGCCTCTCTCGAAGGACCACGACGGGATGGAGAAAAAAGTGGAACAAAATAACAGACACAGAGTGCCCGGGGGACGGTGCATAACAGACTGTGGACTTTCTTTCGTGCTTTAGTCCATAACGGTTCTCTGAGCGCCTCCTCGGCCAGCCCGGCAGGGACACGGCACCAAATGAAACACCCGGAACCCCACTCTCGTGGGACTGACGTCCCAGCAGAACAGCAAGTAGCAAGTCGGAGCCGTAGAATGTGCCACAGGGATGGTTGCCATGGAGAGGGATACGGCGGGGAACGGGTCAGGGAGTGTGGGGCTGGGGGAGAGGGGTTTGACATTTGCAACGTGCCATCGGGGAAGCGCTCGTAGAGAGGATGTCGTCGCAGATGTCGGGTGGGAGGTCCCACCTGGGTTCCCGATTCCTAGCACACTGTAGGTGTTCGTTGAATGCCTCAAGGATGGATGGAGGGACGGAGACAGGGTCCAAGACCGCAGGGATTGGTGAGGTCGAGGCCGGAAACCGGGTACCCATCCGAAACCTCTTCCGTGCGGAACTTGGCCAGGGACCCAGAATCTGTCCGAGTGGGGGGAATCGGGCAAGGCCTGATTTCAGGATGTCAGGACGCACGGCTAAGGGAGCGGAGAAGTGGCCTCAGGCCCAGGGAAGTAAGACGGCTCGCTTGACGTTGGACCTGAGGTGCAAGGACGATGTGGTACTGATAGGAAGCGTATCAGACGCTGCACAGAAAGGGCAGCAAACAGCCGTCCTCGCCGGGGGAAGCCCCGTCCTCCGGTCTCTGAAACGGGCCTCTCGCTTGGTCTCGGGCGTGTGGGTAGAGCTCTGGAAACTCGGCTTCGACCACCTCATGCATATTCAGGCCGGATGGCCTTCCTGTGTAGAAATTCTGGAACCTCTCGCTCCGGGGAGACATGAGCTCCATGCCTCCGTGAGCTCTTTCCTCTCTCCAACCCAGGGAGGGATTTTGTGCTGAGACCTCGGCCCGGCTGGGTGCCTTAGGCAGGTCGCTCTGCCGTTGCCTCTTCTGTGAACCCACTCGGAGGCTAGCCACCTGCTTCCTCTTCGAGCTTCCCAAATGTAAGGAAGACGGAAGCAGAAACGTGATGGGACCGTTCGGCAACGTGTGAGGCAAGGTTGGAAGGACCTAGAGATGGCCTCGTGTATCTGCCTCATTGCCCCGGTACCTGACGGCAGGCAGTCCTGTGGGACACCACCCCCCTCCGCCATCTTGGGCCCACACGGACCATGGTGCCTATTGGTGTTGAGACCATAGAGGCGGCCACCGCTGCCAGCCCAGTGTTCGATGACGAATGAGACCAAGTTGCACCCAACGTCACCCCCCAGAGAGCCTCTGCAATATGTGCACACAGGAGACACTGGGGAAATTCTTCACAGGCCAAAGTTGGCCTGGGGAAGGCTCCGGATGTCCTCATAGAGCAGTGGGTTCCCAGGGGAAAGACCACCTAAAGAGGGACTTTTCGGTGAAGAAAACAGACAAGGGGTGGACGTAGGTTAAAAGGAACCAAATTCTTTTTTATTATTGAAGTTTTTTATTTATGTAAGTAATCTCTACACCCCATGTCGGGCTGGAACGCACAACCCCGAGATCAAGAGTCGCACGTTCTTCTGACTGAGTCCGCCAGGCGCCCCGAAAGGAACCAACTTCTTGTCTGAGACAGAGGCAAAAGACCTTGGGGTTTGGGTCATTTATGTCCTCCCGGCTCCCCAGGGTCCTGGGGAGCAAAGGGGCAGACAAGCAGGTTTGGATTGGTGACAAGGGAAATGGAGCATAGACATTGCTGACAGTGGCAGGGGGTAGTCATGGGTACTCACCTTAGCAGGGGAGAGAAGAGGGAGAAAGGGGTCTCCATGGGACTCTAGAGCAGGTGTCCCGGCCAGGGGGACAGAGCACCGCTGTGGGAGAAGATTGAAATTCTGGCGGAACCAAGGGCTTTTTATCTTGGCGGGTCAACTGGAAAGGTTGGCTGGGGACCATGCATGTTTTTTTTTGTTCTTTCTGGAAAGCTAAAGGAGTCAAACTGAGCTCGGCAGAGGATAGGGAGAAACTGGAGGCTCATCACAGACTCTTGATGCATGGAAATGAGGGCAGAACCTTCTGGCTTGTTCTTGTCGTTGTTGTTGAGACCCACTGGACGTATACTCTATCTCTTAAGGAAGACTTTGGCCCCTCGGAAGCAATGGTCTTGCTTTGTTTATGAGTCCAGGGCCTCACCAGAGGAGGTAGTCCTGCCTTGGCCCCCAAAGCTGAGGGAACTACCAGCCAGAACTACCTCAGGCCGATTGCCTGCCCTCTTGGACATCTTTCTGCATACTGCCGGTGGCTGGGCGGCCCATCGCTTCCCCTGCCTTGCGGTAATATTGTCTTCTCAGAGACCACATGGAAAGGAAAAGTCTAGGAGTCAGGGTCATACTCTTCTAATTACCACCGGTCAGATGTAACTCCCGCTGGGGTGATTGCTTCAATAAGCAAGTTCAGGGTAGACTCCAAGGGGTCAGTCACCCTGGGTTATGGCATTCCGACCGATATGCATTTTATGTCTGTGGTGTGGGGGCACTGGTCCAGGCTCTTGGGACATGTCCATGAACAATGCTCAGTAAGAGCCCCTACCTTGTAAAGCTTACATTTTAACAGCCAATAAACAATAAACAGGGGAGTAGAGGTAAGGGATTTCTGGGGGGGGAGGGAATCACAATTTGAAATCAGGATGGCCCTTATGAGGGTATGAAATTCGAGCGAAGACTTAAAAGCAGGAAGTCATAGGCAGAGGGAATGGCCAGTGCAAAGGCCCTGTGGTAGGAGCATGTCTGGCATGGTGAGGAACAGCAAAGAAGGCAGTGCAGCTGGAGGAAGCATGGGGAGGGATGAAGAGATGAGGCAGAGAAGTTATGGGGACCAGAGTCCAGCACATTCTGTAGGGTCTTACGGGCCCCCTGAATAAATTTGCTTCTGCTGTTAAACAAAGTGAGGCCATTGAGGGATTTTGAACAGAGTGGTCCAGGCATCACTCTGGCTAATTTGATGAGCATAGGGTCACATGTACAGGGGGTGAGGCGAAGACCGAAGCAGAGACATAATCAGAGAGGCCCCCGGGCAGGTGGTCCCAGAAGGATTGCAGTGAATCTCGCTGCAATGCTTGCTCGTTCATTTCTTGAGAACCTAGAAGCAAAGGTGGCCCGTGGGGGAGGGTCAGTCAGCAAGAGCAGGGGTCCTGGTCTTAGTCTGTCATCGCTGGGAGATGCAGTGTGAGGCCAGGAGCAGAGGCATCGGACGTGAGTCACGATGTGGAGTCCAAGGTGGGGCCGATACTCGGGATCCAAGACACCTCTTCAGCAATGGCCGGGGGGCTGGGGGGCCGTCACAGGCATGCAGCCGTGCCCGTGTGTTTTATTCATTTTTCCTTTTTTAAAAGTCCATTTATGTATTTTGAGAGAGCGAGCATGAGCAGGGGAGAGACAGAGAGAGAGGGAGAGAGAGAATCCCAGGCTGATGGCGCAGAGCCTGACGCGGGGCTCGAACTCCCGAACCGCGAGGTCACGACCGGAGCCAAAATCAAGAACCGGGCGCTTCGCCGACCGAGCCACCCAGGCGCCCCTGAGTCCATTTGTTTTAAGGGAGCAAAAGCCAGGCCTTCCACGCGACCTCGGGAAAGTCACTTCCTCTCTGACAGATTTCTCGGTAGGGGAAATGGACAAGTAGCAGGTGTCACGTGCACCGGCAGGGGAGCGTCAGGAGGTATTAAGCTGTGGTTCTCAACCTTGCACGTGGAGGTCTCCAGGAGTCACTTAAACAGTCCTGGAGCTGAGGTTCCATCCCCAGAAGTGCTGGCTGAGTTGGCCTGGGCGGGGCCCGGGCACTTTCTGTAAAACTCCCCAGAATGATATTGTTCATCGGCATCCCGCATCACGGCCGCCCTTTAAACGATCCTTGTATCCGTTCCTAGATTCTTTGCCAGGAGGCCTCCTGTTCTGCCAGGGTTTTGCCTGAGGGTCTCTGGTGTCTCCCTAAGAGCCACCTACTGCGGGGTTCCCAGCCCCCAAGGTCATTGGTGGCTGCCCCCCTGCTGGCAAATCTCCTGAAGCAGTTTTCCTAATCACCTGTGGATCCTGCCTCCCTCGCCGTGGTTACGCCCCTCATTTCGTTGTAGCCGTGGAGCATGTGCAGCGGTTTCTTTTCTCGCAGAACCCTGGCCGGTGTCCCAGAGGATTCTGTCACGCAGCCAGGCCTGACCATCATTACTGCAAACCTTTAGGCTGGAACTTTATCTTCCTGAGCCCTGGTGGGTGACACCTGCTCCATTGCCTGCCCGAAGCCACCTGTCGTGGATTGTTTGGGGACCGCAGAGCCTGCCCCTTCTCAACGTGAGCTGTTGGCCCTTCCACCCGGGGGGGAGACAGTTCCTCCTTGAATACGGGTGGGCCTGGGGACTAGCGTCGGCTCATAAAACACGGCAGAAGTGATTTGGTGACAGACCCCAAGCCTCAGGTTGCAGAGGGCTTGAACCTTTGCCTCTTGGGACGCTAGGTAGGCGACCCCCAGGTAGGAAGCCAGTCGAGGCTTCTGGGGAGGAAGCTCATGGCCACGTACGAGCATCCCATGGATGCTGTAACAAATAACCACCAACTATGTGGCTTAAAACCACACAGATTTATTAATGTACAGTTATGGGAGCCCAGATTCCCCAAATCAGTCTCCTTAGTTTAATTTTTTTAATGTTTATTCATTTTTGAGAGAGAGAGAGAGAGAGAGAGTGTGAGCAGGTGGGGGAGGGGCAGACAGACAGGGAGACACAGAATCCGAAGCGGGCCCTGGGCTCTGAGCTGTCAGCACAGAGCCCAACGCGGGGCTCGAACCCACGAACCGCAAGATCACTGAGCCGAAATCAAGAACCAGATGCTTAACCGACTGAGCCACCCAGGCGCCCCCTAGTCTCCTTAGTTTAAAGTCAAGGTGTTGACAGACCCGCATTCCTTCTGGAAGCTCTAGGGAAGAACACTGTCTTTGATTTTTCCAGATTTCAGAGGCTGCCTCATTCCTTGGCTCAGGGCCCCACTGCACCCCACCCTATGCTTCTAGCATCATGTGTATGTTCTTTTCTGACCATGACCTTCCAGCTTGCCCCTTTAGAAGGACCCTTATGATCACTTTGGGTCCACCTGGATAATCCAGGATAATCTCCCTATCTCTCAAGCCCACCTGCAAGATCCTTTCTGCCATGGAAGGTCACATGTTCACAGGTTCTGGGGATGAGGTAGGGATGTCTTCAGGGGGCCATTATTCTGCCAACCACGGGGATGGCCATGGGAAGTTGCATTTGGCCCACAGGGTGCCAAGTGACCGGTGGCCCCCTCCGCCATGTTCTAGAGAGTACCACCATGGTAGCACAGAGGTCATGCTTCCTCAGCTGCTCCCGGGTAGCAGGGTCCTGGGGCCGGGTCCTCTGATAGGGCTTCCCATCAGCTTCATGGAAGCTTCCCCAGACCCTTGCTCTAAGTCCGGTCCTGCCCTACCTCCCCTTTCTCTGTTGTCTCCCCTGGGCATTGACGGCATCATGATCTGATGGCTCCTGGGGTTTCTCTGCCTCCCTTCTCATTTTCCCCTCACCGAAGTTTCCCCGATAAACCTCTTAGATGTCACATCCCGACTTGGCATCCATTTGGAGGACCCACATGGGCGTGGGTCTCCCTGGGGGGGTTCAAAACGCCCAGCCGACAGCCAACCCTACCTTCCGGCCTGTGAGCGAGGCCAGCGCGGACCGTCCCATGCTACGGGCCCTTCCATAAATCACAGCCACACAAATGTGTGAGAAGCCTGCAAAGTAACCTCGTCACCCGAGGCACCGAAGCTTAATTTTTCCGAGTCCCTAACTTTCGGGGTGTTTTTTTTCAAGGTAAAGAGGCTATCCCACCACTTGAGAAGATTGAGAGAAAATAAGAAAAAGGTAAGCTGGTAGAAAGCAGTATTTTGTGGGCTAAAGAGTGGCGTGGCAAGGCCGCCACTGGCCAAGGAATCCTTCCCGGGCTGAGCTGTCTTTCTGTGACCCATTCTGTCTAGTCGACCTTGCACTCCAGATCCCTCCGGTGGCCATGTTCACACTTGGATTCGGGCCTCCGGAAGCTGCACCTGTGGGTTCTGGCCCCGCCTCTAACTGGGGTCTCGGTGCCCACCCATTCCCGCCTGGCCAGATACTCTCGGCCTTGGGTTTTATAATGAAATTCTCCCATTCCTGCTCCACCGTTGAGCTGTCTGCTCATCTCCTGCCTCCAACCTGTCTCCCCATCTCTCTGATCCCGTGCCGGGCGTCACCCTCTGACTGCACCCCCGTGGGGCGCCCCGGAAAACCTTAACTCAAGGAGTTGGCCTCTTGCCTGAGCTTTGGGGCCAGGACCCAGCCCCAGCAGTCCGTGGCCCTTTCCCTGTTGACATTGTCCTGTCTTCTGGCTTCTGGTGCCTTCCTGGATCCCACCGTGCTCCCGTCCGCTCTGTCCTGCTGACCTGCTCTCCAGCACACCAGGACATCCCTGCCGGAGATTTTTGACTTCTTCCAGCCAGCAGGAACACTCAGCCTGACCCAGACGCCTCTCCCCGCCTGACCCCGAGGAACTGCAACATTTCCCAAGTCAGCAGCCACGTCTTCCAAAGGGTTACTCTGGCCTTTCCCCGCCAGGGTGGATTATACCTGCGACAGAAGTTGTTCCCTGGAGAACCCTTTGCTGTGCCTGAAATGGTTTTCAGGTGGCAAGAATGCACTTGATTCCTGGACAGGGATTTTCCACTGGAGAGGACAAATTTTAAGTCCCTTTTCTGCACTGCCGTAAGTCAAAGGACTGTCATATTAAAAAACAGTAGGAAGAACCAGCTCTTAGGGGGAAACGTGAACACTTTCCAACTGTGGTGAGTCAATGGCACACTGAAGGCAACATAATGAATCCAAGATATCCTTTTTTTTGTTTTGTTTTCCGGAAATAAGGTGTCTTAGGGACACAAAGTAATAAGAAATCTATTAGTCGCTGTCTTGCCTGAAGGGTTTTTTGATGTTAAATTCCCTTTATGTATCTTTAGGGTATTTAAAGAGGTGGCATTAAACGGGCCCTACAATGTCTACAAGACTCCTCTTTAAACTTCTCAGTGCTCTTTTTTTTTTAAAGTTTATTTATTTTGAGAGAGAGAGAGAGAGAGAGAGAGAGGGTGTGCATGAGCAGAGGAGGGGCAGAGAGAGAGGGAGAGACCATCCCAAACGGGCTGGAGGCATTTGAGCTATTCACGAACAGCCACTGACTCGGGAGCTCTGACATCTTTGTACGTGAGCTATGCAATCGCACACGTAATGCAGAATAGACACATTTCAGTGGTGATCGGCCATGTGCCCAGTAGGCACTTCAGGACAGTCTCATATCCAACTATATTTCTTCATATACCTCCACTCTCATGGAAATGTGGTATTTCAAGTCGTTTCCGGCAACAATGACTGAATGAATCCAGTCTAAAAAAGCAAGGAACTGAGCGAGCTGAGATTTTCCGGTAACATCCAATTCCATCCCCTCTAACCTCGGTATGTATGAATACTAAAAGGGGCCACGCGTGTTCTTTATCTACATGCAAAAGACAGGTGCTTCCAGGGCTGGTTCATTGGCTCAGTGGTGTCAGGGTGCTGGGCCGACACCTCCGGATTCTCTTGGCTTTTCCTCATGGCCACAAGATGGCTGCTGCTGTTCCAGGCATCGGGACCACACACAGGGATCTGACGGAGAAAGAAAGTGTCAAAACCAAAAGTGAATTTTCTTCGGCAATTTCTTTTCTACTCTTCTTCCCCCCGTCCTGAATCAGATTAAAATCTAGCACAGAGAAAGGAAATCCCATAGATCCTAGCTGGCCGGTGCTGAAAAGGACTCCAAAATAAAGTGACATAAAAAGTCCCATAGTTCCCCCAACTCAACAAATATAAACGTTTTCTTCTTTCGCAAGCACAAGCTCCCCGTTGAGTGTTTCAGGATGCCAGGCGGCTTTGTTCCACGCACTGACTCAGGAATCCAGGCCGATGGCTTCCAAAGTCGTTCCGTGCATCACCCGTCCTGCCAGGGGGAAGGTGGAAAGCCCGGAAGTTCTGGTCCTGAGATTCCTTCTTCAGCAAGTGGCATATGGAACCCAAGCCTGAGTTATACGAACTGGCAGGAGCATAGTCACATGTGGGCACCACAGCAAACGGAGCTGGAAAACACATTCCCAAGCTGGCCTTGGGGGCGGCCCCAGCTGCAGAAGTAGATGGGCAGAATGGATTCGGGTTGCTGTTTGCTTCTGTTATCACCCACCGTGCCTGGTTTAGACAAATTGTGACCCCTCCCTTGTTCCGGCTGAGGGACTTTCCTCCTTGAGTTCCAAGGACGCGGTGCTGTTATGGGCACTCAAAACGGAGGTTTGATTAAGAAAAAGAAAAAAAAAAAAGAGTGAATGGGGCGCCTGGGTGGCTCAGTGGGTTAAGCGTCCGACTTCAGCTCAGGTCACGATCTCACAGTTCGTGGGTTCGAGCCCCGCGTTGGGCTCTGTGCCGACAGCTCGGAGCCTGGAGCCTGCCTCGGATTCTGTGTCTCCCTCTCTCTCTGCCCGTCCCCTACTCACACTCGGCCTCTCTCTCTCCCTCTCTCTCAAAAATAAACATTAAACATTTTTTTAAATAAAAAAGAAAAAGAAAAACAAAGAGTGAGAATAATCTATAGGGGAGGTGATAAATAGTTCTCATCACAGACTTTTCGTACAAGCAAAGGTACAACGCAGGGGGGCAAAAAAAAAGCGCGATTATGTTACCATTTGGGGTTTTGTTCCTCTGAGAGTGGCACATTTAATTCCACATCAGTCTCCGGGACCCGACTCCGTGGTCTCTGGGGCAGGGACTTTGCTGGTGACATCTCCTTATTCCCCCACCGCACCCCCGCGTTCAGGGTCTGCTGATGACCAGTAGAGATGAAGTTCGGGTTTCTGACCGCAGCCGTCCGCTCTTGAACTGCTCACGCCTTTGGGGAACGGGGGCTGGGGGTCAGAGCACTTCGTGGTTTTAGCCATTGCGTACCCCAGTAGTTGAGGACAGGGATCGCGTGGTAGCCGGATGGGTGTGCCCGGTTATGTTCATCTCAACACTGGGTGGCTATCGACCTCCTCAACCCGAATGATAAGACGACCTCACCCAGCGTCCGTTGGTGCCCTGTCTGTGCACCAGTTTTTTCTCTGCTCCCCACTCCCGTGGCACTGGCTACATTGCTCTTTGTAACTCGGTCACGGGGGAAAAATCAGTGTCTCCGTGCACATCCCTTCGCCTTATTTGAGAATTTAGGATCCGTGAGGTCAAGGGACATTTCTTCTTTCAGTGTTTTAAAGATGTGTTTTAGAGGAGGGAGAGCATGAGCGGGAGAGAGGGGCAGAGGGAGAGAGAAAAGAGAGACTCCCAAGCAGGCTTCACGCTCCGTGTGGAGGGCGCTGGGATGGCGACCTGAACCGAAATCGAGAGTCGGATGCTCAACACCGAGCCGCCCAGGCGCCCCCAGAGGACACTTCCCCCGCATCTTCCATATTGTCTGGCAGGAGAGGATTAATGTACATAAATGGTGAGCAAATGGAGTGAAACACCATTTTTCTCGGATCTCAGCCTGACTTCATGTGTCTTTCAGGTCTCCTGACAAGACTGGCCAGTTATATTTAAATGACCCACTGCGCCTTCAGAGCCATAAGCCACACTTATGGAGTTTATTAATTAAGCAAATATTTATTGTGTATCTATTAGGTGCAGTAAAGTCACCTCCCACACAGCAGAGAGTGGTTTGAATGTGAACTTACTGCTTTGAACTCAGGCACTGCCCGACACTCTTAATTATAGGAATGCATGCAAACCCTTTTTTCTAGTTACAGTCAAATTTAGAGAGTAGTGTGGGTACTGAGGAGATTTCTACCAAATCGTGAGCGTCCTATGGGAGCTAAGTTCCCACGATCGCAAGGAGTAAAGAGTCAGTCTTCAGCCACCTTCTACAGGACCTAAGGTTACTCCATCTTGTATGATCTTCAGTAGAAGCTTCGACCATCATCCTTGACTCGACATATCAGGAGATTTTGACGGGGCTGACCCTAGTAACTCAGGATGATGAGTTCCGGAAGGAGACGTCCTCTCCAGCGCAGAGCAAAGGGAAGTGATCAGTATTAGCTGGGCTTGGACCCTGGACCCTGCCTATAGAGCTCTGGTAAGTTCTCCTGGATCACATGAGAAAGCATTTATCCTAAGTTGCTAGGCGAAAATGTCTTCAAAGTAAAGCCCGGTCCCTTACACTAGCCGGTCTCCGTGGAGAATCAGTCACAGGACATGGTCACGAGATTTGCTAGGGCCTTCCCTACCTGACTTCCGCCTAGAACAGCAGGGCACGTGGGACCACCTGGGCTTGTTCTCAACTAGACTCGCTTGGGTGGAAGAACAGAGGTAGGGCTTTCTTCCTAGGATTAAGATTTGCAGAGCAGAGATAGAAGGAAGTTGGTAGAGGAGAATGCCGGAGAGAAAGTCATAGCCACGTGAACAAGTTTGTACGGATCACCCGCAAATGGGGCCAGTCAATGCCCTGGAATGTGATTCATCTAGAGCCTTTCCTCCACCCTGGGTGGGGACTGGGGGGGAACAAGGGGTGTGATTGGGGCTCAAATCACTGGCCGCATCCAGTGAGGTGGAATGAAGCAGGAATAAATGTAAACGTCTCCACTTAAGCCCCAAATACGGTTGCACAAATAGCAAATGTGGGCCTCCTCCTAGATTCAGGGGTTTGGAGGGGCTCACAGGGCTATCACTCTGATGTCTCCATAGTGTACAGACCATCTTCGCTTTGCCCTGGTCAGACGACTTCAGTTTTGAATGATGTTTTTTAAAACGAACACGGGGGCACCCGGGCGGCTCAGTTGGTTGAGCGTCCAACTCTTGATTTCGGCTCGGGTCATGATCTCACCGTCGTGGGATCGAGCCCTGCGTCGGGCTCTGCACTGATAGCGTGGAGCCTGCTTCGGATTCTCTCTCTCCCTCTCTCTCTTCCCCTATCCAGCTCGTGCTCTATCTCTCTCTCTCAAAGAAAACAAAAACAAAAACAAAAACAAAAAACAAAAAAACAAAAACAAAACACAAAACAAAGCAAAACAAAAAACCCAGGCACCCAGACAATGTATAGATTGTTTAGAGGAAATTCATAAACAGTATAAGCAATTGAATTAAAAAGTGGCTATTTTAATTGTTCCCACTCTAGGATTTCAAGGTGCTGGAAATCTAAAGGGAGCTGGGTTTGCTGAATTCCTATTACGCGCACTGTTGGTAGGCGCGGTATGCGAATTGCCCACTTTGACCATTGTGGCCATTGTCCTTATTTTATGGATAAGGACATCAGGGCTTCCAGATGCTAGTTCTAGGCGATTTTCCTGCAGTCCCACAGCTAATGGGCAGCAAACCGGGACTCGCCCCTCCCTTCCTGCCAATTCAGAAGTACACGTTGCTTCTACGACACCGAGCATTGAACATTCCGTGATTTTAAGATTGCATGCTTCGGTGATCCTGAAGGATGCTTCTAAAGTTGGAGGGTGCCAAGACTCTGCAGACCCGGCTTGGCAAGAGAGGTGTGGGTAGGAGGATGGCGGGGGGGGGGGGGGTGGGTAGGCGGGGGGGGGGTCAGGGAGCAAGAAGGGGCAGGGAGACCAGAGAAATCACAAAGGTGATTATTCACCCCAACAAAGCGTTCTTGTGTATTTCTCTGCATTTCTACCAGGCAGCCCTGTGACCTGAGAACAACTCCCTTGGAGCCAGGGTTTTTCTCATTTCCCGGCTCCTAATCTAATAGAAATGTCTAAACTAGGTGGCTGGCTCTGGCAGAGAGAGGGGAAAAACAATCTAGGATCCATCACTGCATGGGAAACGGCGTCTGCAGGAAAGATGTCAGGAAGGGACAAAGCTCTGTTCACCCCGGTGCTCCTCCTGGCAACCGCTGTTCCGCTCTCGGTCTCCTGCCTGCACCGCGAGAAAGGTGGCGGGCAGGGTCGTCCAGAGGGGAGCCTGGCCAGGGCGCCACACCTCTGCCAGATGCCAGCTGACGCTCTGACTTTCTTTGCAACTTGATTAAATGCCTCTTTGCGGGTTGCCAACAGAGGGTCGGACCTCGAGTGTCCAGACTGTGGTCTAAAAGAACTCCTTACGGCATTAAATAAAGAATAATATCCAGTGCAGAGCTTCCAGGGGTTTTCTGAAGCTCCAGCTATCCCCCTTGGACAATCAATGCCAAGTCCTTTCCCAGCCAGGATCCATGTAGCAGGAGGCAGAGTCCTAAAGCACCCTTGTAAAACAGTGTGTTTCCATTTGTAATCTAAGGGACGGCACTAAGAATCAACAGGCATGTGGGTGGAGCCTTACCCCGGTCCCAACTACAAATGAGAGCCGCCAAAATCTATCCGTGCTGGTCACCTAACGTACTGGACCCCAGGAGGCAGGTATGTCCAACAAAGAGCGTTCCCTGTCCTTAGATGTTTATGGTTATCACATTAAATTATTATTTTTTAAGTTTATTTGTATACTTTTGAGAGAGAGAGAGAGAGAGAGAGCAAGGGAGGGGCAGTGAGAGAGGGAGAGAGAGTGCCAAGCAGGGACTGTCAACACAGAGCCCGGTGCAGGGCTCGAGCCCATGACCATGATATCATGACCTGAGCTGAAATCAAGAGTCGGACGCTTAACCGACGGAGCCACCAGGCACCCCTCATGTGAAATTATTAACCAAACCAAATTAAACACTTCTCAGATTTCACCAAATTTCTCACTAATGTCCTTTTTCTGTTCCAGGATCCAGCTCAAGATTGCATTTAGTTAGTTTTATTACTTTAGTTGAATTTTCCCACAGCCTTGTTGCAGTGGAATTGATTATATAAGATGATCACATTAGGGGAGTCAGGGTGAAAGGTCTCCAGAAACTCTCACCTAGGGCTGGGATCGGGGTAGGGATGGGAACGTTGACTGTCAAGGAACATGAGGGAACGTTCTGGGGCAATAGGAACGTTATAAATTTTTATTATGGTGGTGTTTACATAGACGTATACGTTTGTCAAAACTCATCAAACCGTATATTTAAAGTAAGTGTATTTAACTGTATGTAAATTATACCTCAAGAAAGTTGACATTTAAAAATCTTTTAAATCAAAATAAGATCACATCCCTCCTGTCCATAAAAATCCTTCAATGGCTTCCCAGTACACATGAAATAAAATTCAATTTTAAAACAATGAAAATAAATCAAATGGCTCTAATAAAATGTTGGTTAAGGTCCTCAAGATACAAAGAGCACTCGTTAACCAACAAGAAAATGGGCTTGGGTCATGAATGGGCAATGTATAAGGAAATAAGAATGGGTAATCACATTTGAAAATAAGTTTAGCTCTATTAATAATAAAATAAATATAATATGTAACAAAAGAACAGAAGATTATCATGCAGTGGTTTGTTCAAGGCTAGAAGCAAAGAGTCAGGCTTCCTCAACAGCCCTTCATCTGAGGAGCTGGCCAAGTCCCTTTCTATCAGGATTCTCTTTTTCCTGCTTCCTAGTCACTCTCTCCAGTGAAATGAAGTGTCAAAGAAAAATTGTGTTTAAATAGATGTGACCGTGTTGCCCAGACTCTTTGGCAGAGGCTACAAAGGCAGAGAACAGCATGAAAGATGCCAAGTACATGAGCTTCCTTAATTAAGGTCCCAGACCAGTGCAGGACGTGCTAAGAGATCGTGAAACTGTTTCAGCCAGCGATGGTCCCACCACACAGGCTGCTTCTGTAGGAATCGATTCAAGACGATGTGAACAATTTATTTGGAGAAAGGCATTGGTATGTCCCAATTCCCCTCCCATGGGGGCCTCAGGTCAGGAAAGGGGGGGTTGGAGTTTGGGACACGGGGAACCAGATGCTTGACCCACTTGGGCCTGAGGGGCTATGGGATGGGTTTGAACTCACACCGTCTCCCCCAAGGCGAAGACAGGACCGGACCGGAATGGTCTGTGACCAGAGCAGGCAGGGCGGAGCCTGGGGAGGTCTCTGTGTGCGAGATGTTAGAATTGCTAAGGGGACAGTAAGGACAAGTGACCCCGACAGAGTGGATGAAGGAGCTGTCAGTAGCCAGGGGGAAGAGGCATCGCCATTAAGGGACACAGACACGAGGTATTCCTGGTGATGGGGAAGGTCTCCAAAGAACTCTCAAGGGCCTCCCGTGAAAAAAAGAACTGCCACACCCCGGAGGCCCAATCACAATCGCAAAGGTATCCTGCAAGTAAGAAGGTCCCCGCCCCTTGTCTTTCCCCCTTAATCCTCTGCAACCCTGGAGGGACCCAAAGTACAGCCAGAAAGTGGTGGATTTTGAACAAGAGGGAAAGAGGCGACCATCTACTGTCCCCCTGTCAGGGCTGATCTGGGGAAAGGAGGAAATTTTAAGTGGAATGATAGTTTATTTATTTGCTTAATATTTCTTTATTTTGAGAGAGAGAGAGAGCGGGTCAGGGGCAGAGAGCGAGAGCGAGAGAGAGAGAGAGAAAGAGAATCAGCGTGGAGCCCGACTCTGGGCTCAATCTCATGACCGTGAGATCATGACCCGAGCCAAAATCAGGGGTCAGACATTTAACTGACTGAGCTACCCAGGTGCCCTGAATGAGAGTTAAGATACGACTCTAGACTGTAGTTTTTAAATTTTTTCTTAATGTTTATTTATCTTTGAGACAGAGAGAGAGCACAAGCAGGAGAGGGTCAGAGAGAGATGGAGACACAGAATCCGAAGCAGGCTCCAGGCTCTGAGCTGTCAGCACAGAGCCCGACGCAGGGCTCGAACCCACGAACCGTGAGATCATGACCTGAGCAGAAGTTGGACGGTCAACCAACTGAGCCACCCAGGAGCTCCACTAGTCTGTAGTTTTTAAAAACACTTAGAGGGGCGCCTGGGTGGCGCAGTCGGTTAAGCGTCCGACTTCAACCAGGTCACGATCTCACGGTCCGTGAGTTCGAGCCCCACGTCGGGCTCTGGGCTGATGGCTCAGAGCCTGGAGCCTGTTTCCGATTCTGTGTCTCCCTCTCTCTCTGCCCCTCACCCGTTCATGTTCTGTCTCTCTCTGTCCCAAAAATAAATAAACGTTGAAAAAAAAAATTAAAAAAAAAAACACTTAGAAAATGTTATTCTTTGTTATGATGTCTCTCTCTCTCTTTTTTTTTTTTTTTTTTTTTGGCCTGAACGTGATTGGGGGATGTCTGATTACCCTAAACTGCCCTAAAAAGCTGAAAGACTGAACTAAAACGATAAAACGAAAAACTTAACTAGCACGATAAATACATAAATACATAAATCAACAAAGAAATAAATAAAATATAAACCATCAATCAAGAAACTACATTAATCATATAATTGGGCCATAAGACATGCAGCTTTTATATGTGAGAAAAACTCTTAGCACAAGCTTATGCCTCCCTCCTGCTTCCTGAGTCGTCACGTGGATGAAATATTCTAAATGAACATTTAGGCCATCTTGGGCAGAATCTCATAATGTCCCTATTATCCTCTCATAATGCCAAACACCCCTGGAAATGTTCTGCTCATGGTGTTACATTCAATCCCCTATCATTGATTTCTGTAAGAAATATAATAAGGTTCTTTCACGGAACAGAGCTTCTCAAAGTGTCGGTGTGTGCAAAAACATACCATGGCCATATTTTGTCTCCTTGTTGCCAAGAATTCCTCCAGAAACTTAGTCTTCCTATTTGATAAGAAATGCGGAATTTCGCCCCATTGGTTTGAAAGAAGCCACTTTTTCATGTCGAGAGATCTGGTGTTTCCTGGGTGTCATTCTACGGATGGCAGAGAGTTACTCCCATAGCCCACCTGCCGAACTCTCTCCTGTAACTCACAGGGTTCCTCTTACCTTTTCTTCTCTTGCAGACAGAATTAGCCAGTGATAACTTGTTTTGTAAAGCTTTTTTTTAAAGTTATTTATTTATTTTGAGAGAGAGAGAGAAAGAGCAGGAAAGGGGGAAAGAGAGAGGGAGAGAGAGAGAATCCCAAGCAGCGGAGGGATTCAGGGCAGAGCCTGATGCGGGGCTCAAATTCACGAGCTGCAACGTCATGACCTGAGCTGAAATCAAGAGTTGGAGGTTTAACCGACTGAGCCACCGAGTTGCCCACCCCCCCACTGGTGATAACTTATAATACCCGTATCTGGTATATGCCCCTCCTACCCGGTCAACCCCTCCTTCCTCTCTTCCCTGCTCTATGTGGCGGCTTTAAAACCTGATTTCAAATCTGTTGACACTCTACCCATCAAGTTTGATGGCCTTCCTCTTGTATATGAGCTGGGCTTGGTGAGCCACTTTTCACAGCAGAATATGGCAGAAGGGATGGTCTGTGCCATCCAGGGCTGGGTCATGAAAGGTAACACAGCACAACGGCCTAGACGCTCTCTTGGGACACTCGCTCTTGGAATCCAGCTACCATGCTGGATCCCAGGCCACGTAGGGAAACCTTGTGTAGGTGTTCCGGCCAACAGCATGGCCGAGGTCCCAGCTCACAACTGGCATCCACCACCAGGCCTGTGAATGGGGAAGCTTCAACATGAGCCCAGCCCACTCATGGTCTGACTGCAGCCATAGGAGGAGCCTCAAGAGAGAGCCACCCAACTAAATGCAGTTGTGCGACAGATTCCAATATGCGATTGCCGTTGCTTTAGGCCACAAAGTCTAAGCTGGTTTGTGACACAGCTGTAGATGTTCAGAACATGGTCAAACTAGGGAAACTCTAGAATGTTCATTGTCTCTGAAATGCCATTTCCGTTCTGGGTTATATATGTTATGTGTTTATTTATGTGTTTGCTTTTTCGTTTTGGTTTGTTTTAAGTTTTTTCTTTTTTTAATTTTAATTCCAGTTAGTTAACGTACAGTGTCATATTCGTTTTGGGTCATGCCCTATGACTTAGAATCCAAACGGAAACAACTTTTAGGCAGAGAGCAATTTTTTTTTTCAATATATGAAATTTATTGTCAAATTGGTTTCCATACAACACCCAGTGCTCATCCCAAAAGGTGCCCTCCTCAATACCCATCACCCACCCTCCCCTCCCTCCCACCCCCCATCAACCCTCAGTTTGTTCTCAGTTTTTAACAGTCTCTTATGCTTTGGCTCAGAGAGCAACTTTTTAACGGCAACATATTGGGAGGAACCATTTCCCTGTTACTGTCACACTTGGGCGACGATACTATCCCAAAGTCACACAATGAGATGGTAGGAAATTCAATGAAATACGACGGAGCGGTCAACATGTCGAGGCTTTCCAGTCTAGACAAATAACATCCTCGTAGCTCCCTGTGATTCTCCGCCAAACACAATGATACATTCTGCAAATAAGAGTCAACTAACCACAACTCTGAAAGTTGGTAAGAGGAAGAAGACATAATGGTTTGGGACCCTGGCATTGGAGGAAAAACGCAGTAGCAGAGTGTCTGATGTCCGCCCTCGCCCAACAGAAGGTAACCCAGTATTGCCCAGTCCTCAAGTAAGACCAGTATTGCCCAGTCCTCAACCCAGCATCATCTTCCCCTGGGTCAAATGGTGGGGGGGAGAGTGGCATAACTTCAGTAGGATGAGTGAGTGGCCAAGGGAAGCACCTTCCCCTACTGTTGGGTCAGAGACTCCCCTCCCTCACTGAGAGATGTTGGGGCAGAGACATGGACCTGGCAAGAGAAACCTGCTAAAACACACAACCTCCCCCCCCACCCCAAGGCTCTTTGTCCCATAGACCTGAGATTCTGTGTCACCACCCAGAGACCCTGAGAAGACATGACACCAGGAAGGGATTCTACCACAACTGCCTCTGGTCTGGGGAAGCACTCTCGGACCCCCCTGAGAAGGGAGGTGTCCCGCCACAAGTGCTAGGCCAGGGAAACCTCTGAAGTAGACCATCTCCCCAGCTTTACGATCATTAAAGAAATTGAACTTGTGATTCAAGAGCTCCGCCAAATGAAACCTCAACGAGAGGTCACTATGCATCTATCAGAATGACCAGAAGAGTGACAATACTGAATGCTGGTAAGGGTGTGGAGAAACTGGGTCACCCACTCGTTGTTGGTGGGAATGTAAAATGGTAAAGCCACTCTAGAAAACAATTTTGAGGGGCTCCTGGGGGCCTCAGTCGGTTCAGCGTCTGTCTTCGGCTCAGATTCCTGAGTTCAAGCTTCGCGTCGGGCTCTGTGCTGACGGCTCGGAGCCCGGAGCCTGCTTCAGATTCTGTGTCTCCCTCTCCCTCTGCCCCTCCCCTACTAGCTCTCTCTCTCTCCCTCTCTCTCTCTGTCTGTCTCTTTCTCAAAAATAAATAAACATTAAAAAAATTAGAAAACAACCATGTGTTTTCTTACTGAGTTAAATGCACAAATATTGCATGATCCCACAATGGCGTTCTTGGGCATTTATTGCAGAGAAATGAAAACTTAGTCCCACAAAAAAATCCTGTGTGTAGCAGGTTTATTAGGAATAGCCCCAAATGGGAACTAGCTCAGCTGTTTTTCAACAGGGGCAAGATGAATCAAAGTGTAGCATATACATACCGTGGGACCCAGCCTAGCAACAAAAAGAACCATTTTCCCCCTTTCGTTATAGCTGAAAGTTAGTACCTCCTTCCACCTTCTTCCTGTTTCTACCATCCACCCCACCCACCATCCAGCCCCTAGCAATTACTCTTCTATCCTATGTTTCCATGAGTTTGAATTTTTTTTTTTAAGATTTCACGTACAAGTGAGATCACACAGTATTCATCTTTCTTTGTCTAGCTTATTTAACTTTGAATAATGCCAGCAAGTTCCTTCCATGTTGTTTCAAATGGCAGGATTGCCTTCCTTCTCTTGGCTGAATAATGTATCTGTTGAATATTGTTCAATTATATATATTATAAACACACACACACACACACACACACATATATATATATGGAACATCATCCATTCAGCCATTGATAGACACTTAGGTTGTTTCCATACCTTGGTTGTTGTGAATAATGCTTCTGTGAACATAAGAATGTAGATATTTCTTCAATATACTGATTTTTCATTTCCTTTCAACAGATATCCAGCAGTAAAATTGGTGGCTCATAGGCTAGTGCTGTTTTTAATTTCCTGGGGAAACCCCACACTGTTTTCCATAGGAACAAATTATTGGCGCATCCCAAAATGTACATGAATCTCCAGGAATTATGCAGAGTGAAAGTCAATGTCAAAATGTCACGTACTGTGTGATTCCATTCGAATGACGAAATAGAGAAATGGGGAACAAAGCAGGGGATGGCAGGAGTCAAGGACAGGGTGGAAGAAGGAGAGGGTTGATGTGGTTCCCACAGAACAGCACAGGGGACCCTTGCGGGGATGGAAATATTCAGACCCGATCGTGATGGATACAGGGATCTACACATCTGACAAAATTGTGTAAGACGGTGCGCTGAGCACCCGGGGGCACACGCACACAAAAGAAATGAGCCATAAATACAACTGGAGAAGTCTGAATAAGATCAGTGGGTTATGTCAATGTCAACAACCCGGTGCTAACATTGTACTATGGTTTTGCCAGCTCCTACCACTGGGGGAAACGGGGTTGAGTACTGCGTATTTTTTCTTACAACTGTATGTGGATCTATGATTATCTCAGTAAAACTTTTAATTAAAAATTATGTTTACGAAGAGGCTGTGATAGCATGCAACAAATTGTTTACAACATAAACCAGAGGCTGTAAAAAATTAAAATAGTCGTAAAATTTATGCGCGGCACCATTCTGGCAAGTAGATTCAAATAAAGTAAAAATCAAAAGTGTATACAATTTAAAGTTAAGAGAGAAATGGGAAATCCAAAGGAAAGCAAAAAACACCATGTTAAAATTTTATTTTCTAAATTTTCTACCACGAGCACATGAGACGTGTGCGATAGAAGACATAAACTTTCTTAAAGTAGACATTTGTACCCACTCTTAGATCCTTAGTATTTATCAACGCCATTAGAGACCTACATTTCTCAATAAATGCTTCTGGAAACTCAGTCTGAATGGTACATCTGTATGTAGAAGGCGAAGCAGGAGTCTTCAAAAGCGGAGTCTCAATGAAAAAAAAATTAGACATCAGTCAGTGGGTTCAGGAGATGAACCAATGGAGGTGGTAGCCATGTTCCTACCCCTTTCTGGGTCCTTGGAACTTGTGGCATATTGGGATCAGCCGCTCTGCTCTTGTTGAAAGCTGATCCCGTGCCTCCAGGATGGAGTCCTCTCCTATCCCACGACTGACGGACTTCCGCCTTCGGTTGAGAGTATTCAACTGTGAAGACACAATTTCAAATCGGCCTGCCTGTTTCAGTATGCACAAACCCCTCCACAACACAGAGATATCTCTCCGGGGAAATTTTGAAGGGAAGTAAAGGTGCTGAAAGAATTTGGAGAAGATTGTTTTCTGCATGAAGAGTTCTGAGTGAAATTAGATTGTACCCCGAAGTCACCGGGCTAGAAAATACTGGGGGAGAAAAACGATCCCCTTTGCGGCACGAAGAATAGTGTTTCGTTTCTAAATGAAGGAAGACTATCACCGAATTACAAAAGCAGAAGGTGCCTGAGAGACCCACCATCATGTTCAACAACATCAGGTGGCCCCATTACATGTAGCCTATAGACACGGTGGCCCCAAGAGTTGTGCAGGGTACAACTTCCGTGACCGTATTCATCAGTTCTGCTAAATCCAGTCACTGCCAACACTGCTTTTCCACCCCCTTGTACTGAGATACGATCCCTTCGAGAGGCGGAAAGTGCCAGAGAAGGGAAAGAGTTCGTCCAAAGTCACGCGGCTAACCACAGAACCCGGATTCTTGAGTTTTAGACCGATTCTCTTTCCTCTCTACAATGCTTTCTGGAAGAAATGTGTTTACTGAAAAAAAAAATTTTTTTGTCTTAAACATATTCGTTTCAAGTATCCATGGCTGGAACCCAAACTGGGGCTGTTGTCATAATATTGAAACAAGAGTTGAGTTGGGGGCAGATTCTAAGTATAGTTTTCTCATATGAAGTGACAATAATAATAACACCTGCCTTTTAGGGTTGTTTAGGGAGTTCATATATATAGAACACTTAGAACAGCACCTGTCATATAGAAAGCACTTTGTAAGTATTAGATATTGTATTATATTATGTTATATTATATTATATATTATAATATTATTACCAACATAAATAAAATGAACAATAAATGAAATGTAGACCCTTCAGAGAACATGTACTTTTCATTTATGCTTCCACAAGACTTGGCATGGCTTTGAGAAAGTGCTCTATTAATCTCATTTGATGATGGATGGACAGATGGATGGATAAATAGATAGAAGGAAGGATGGATGGACAGATGGATTGATGGATGGATCAATGGATGAGAAAGGGATGGATGGAACAATGGAGTGATGGACGGATCAATGTGTGGACGGATGGGGTAAATAAATGAATAAATAGCCGGATGAATAAATTCAAGTTCATATGATAAAGCAACCTGTTAACTCCATAGAATGAGTCTTTCTCACCAGATGCTTTTTGCATGGAGAATAAAGACAGGAGGTTAGTCACGGATGATATGTTAGAGTTTTGGTCTCTTCAGTGCTGCAGAGTCTGCTAATAGTGTAGAGAGAGAGCTGTCAGGGCCCCACATAAATTCAGTGATGGCTGAATGCTCAAGTGAGGGAGATGGGAAAGACAGTGTCAGCCAGCCTTCTGCTCCCAGATGCTGAGATATTCTGTATGTAGAGGGGCGCCTGGTGGCTCAGTCAGTTGGGCGTCTGACTTTGGCTCAGGTCATGATCTCACGGTTTGTGATTTTGAGCCCTGCATTGGGCTCTGTGATGATGGCTCAGAGCCTGGAGCCTGCTTGGGGTTCTGTGTCTCCCTATCTCTCTGCCCCTCCTCTGCTCACTCTCTGTCTCTTTCTCTCTCAAAAATAAATAAACATTTAAAAAATTAAAAAAAAAAAGAAGTATATAGAAATGAAACAGGCAGACGGACCATGTCACAGATCACCCAAGTTGAAACAGATCTTATAGATGACCTAAACCATGCTCTTTCTCCTTAGCACACACCCACACATCCACACCCCAAAACCGAGGCTCATCAAGAGAAAGGGGGTAAATCAAGGGGGTAAATCTAATGTGTTCTGACTCCCAGCTCTTGGATTTCAGGACACAGTTTTCTCTCCCTCTCTCTCTCTCTCTCTCTCTCTCTCTCTCCCTCTCTCGATTATTCTCCTACCATCCTATCTCAGAGGCTGCTTGTTCCTTAGCCACTTTTGCTAGATTCTTCTTGTTTTCCTGACTTTAGAACATTGCAGGGCCTGGGGCTCAGGCCTCTCCTCCCTTGTCCTCTACCCTCATTCCTTAATATATGTGATATATCATATCCTAAGCCTTTAAATGCCATATATGCATTGGTGGATTCTAAACTCATGACTTCAACCCAACCCCTCCCTTAAACTCCGTGTGCTCACTCCATATTACCATGTACATGAATAGGGGTCTCATGCCAAAAATCAGGTTTTGATTTTTGTTCCCAGACTGAACCCCTGCCTCCGTCCACCCCATCTCAGGCAATGGCCCTCCAGCCCTACGTGGCCCAGGTCAACAACCTCGGGATTATCTTTGGTTCCTCTCTCTTGCTCTGTATGACTAATATATTAGAAAACGCTACCTGCTTTACGTGCAAAACATATTTAGTATCCCAGCACCTCTCTTAACTGACCTCCCTGCTTTGATTCTTGTCTTCCCATAGTCTATGCCCTTATAGAATGATCTGGCTACTGCTACCCTCCGACCTCATTCAACCTCATCTCTCAGCACTCTCTGACTTTCTTACTCTGATCGGCCACACCAACCTCTTAACTCTTCCTAAGACCTACTGGGCATGCTCCCATCTCAGGGCCTTGGCATCAACCTCTCTCACTTTGTCTCTCTCTCTCTCTCTCTCCGAAATGCTATCCCCAGTTTCAGTAGATCTCTTCTATTTCTTGTATCTTCCCTTGCATTCCTTCTGCTAGCGTGGTGGACATAAAGCACTCAATGGGTTAAGTAATGCTGGGGCTCTCTCCCCCTGCTGGAGATCAGGAGGGTGACCGTGAAAGGCCACCTGATGGGAAACCTTCCATCATGAGATAGAAGGCTAGATTACTCTCAATTCAGGTGTCTAGGGCCTAGAATACTCTATAAGACTGTTTTGTCACGAAGAGCTCTGAGATACGGTCCCTAAGGGGCACGTAAACTTGCCAGAACTTTTTTATCTCCTGCATCTTCGTTGTTTCTGTCTTTTGAGCTCTGAAACCCAGGCAGGAGAGTGTTTTCTTATTTGTATGCGTTGTTACGGCTATTTGCAAGCAAACGTCATTTCACATTTTGGACCGGGAGCGTCTCAAAGCTGGACCTTCACAGGTTTATAGTCTCTCCCATTTCTGCCCCTGAGCACGATACAGAAGAAGCCCATGCTAATAGGGAACATTGATGGGGCACGTACGATGGGCTCATTGTAGAGGTTGTTTGCAAAAACGGTGGGCCTCAAGAGGTCTTGCACGGATCTGCTGAGTCTCTTGGAGCTCGGCCGAGTCTCCGCTGGCCAGCCTGCTGGAGGGCGAGAGACCACATAACACAGCTGAGGCCGTTCTGGACCGGCCAGCCCCAGCCGGCCTGGCAGCCGTCTGCGGATACACGAGGAAGCCTAGCCAAGGCCAGGGCAACGACTCAACAGCTCCTCATTCAAGTTGTCAACCCACAGAACCGTGAAGCAGATCACTGGTGGTTGTTTGAAGCCGGGGGTGGGCCAACTGTGGCCCACCAGCCAAATGTGGCCTGCCTCCTGTTTTTGCAAATACAGTTGTACTGGAACACCCCTCCCGCAGGTGCCTATGTATCGTCCATAGCTATTTTCACATGGTGGCAGCAGACCTGGGTCGGTACGACAGCGCTTGAAATATTTACCGTCTGCCCCTTTACGGAAAACGTTAGCGAACCCTGTTTCAAAGTCGCTAAGTTTGGGGGCGGTTTATTAGCTCCAGGAACTCAGCCAAACATTTTAAATTATCACACGTTTTCATTTCAACCCAGCGAAGGCGTATCACGCCCATGTTACAGATGAGGAAACTGAGGCACAGGAAGGGAGAGTGATTTGCACATGGCGGAGTCCAGAAGAAACAGTCTGGCCTCACAGATGTGTGGCGCTGGCAGACTGACTTAGTAAGTAGTGTTATGTGGACGGATGAGTGTCTGAGGGAATATATAGCTGAATAAGGAGTCCAGATAACTTCTTCCGAGGAGGGGACGGAGAGGATAATGACCCTGGCGTCAGTGGTGTGCTACTTGTGGGCCAAACTGAAAGGGTTAGGAATGTCCACCTCTAGACCTTAAGGGTTCCTGAAAAGTCTTGCACCTGTGCCCCAATGGACATCTCAGAAGAATCATGGAAATACATTCCAGGGGTAGTGGGGGGAAGGCAGGGGTGAAGGTGAAGGAAGGGAAGGTTTAGAAAAAGAAAGGAAAGCCATCCAAACTCTATTGAGGATAGTCTTCTTCTTCTTCCTCTTTTCTTAAAAGCTTGTTTATTTTGAGAGACGGAGAGGGCAAGTGGGGAGGGACAGAGAGAGAGGAAGACAGAATCCCAAGCAGACTCCGCACTATCAGCACAGAGCCCGAGGCGGGGCTCGAACCCACGAACCGTGAGATCATGACCTGAGCCGAAGGTGGATGCTCAACCGACTGAGCCACCCAGGCGCCCCAAGGATAGTCTTCCATTATGTTTCTGGTATCCGTCTGATCTCTGTTGTTGATTTTGTATATCCAGAAGGCAACCACGAATAAGGCAACCACGAAAATCTACTAAGGCAGAATCAGTCTAGAATCAATCTGTTACTGGGGAGATCGGGAGGCTGACCAGGGGTCATTTTCAAATGGGGCAAGGAGACCCCCAATCTATCTTAGACCCAAGCTCTGGTCTTTACTGGCCCAGCCTCTTCTGGAATGAGTGAGGAAGCTCGTTGATTGGTACCCTTGCAGTAGAGTGGGGCGTCCTCCCTCCCCCCGCCCCACTCACTTCTTTCTCAAGATCAGGAGCATGGGGGCAGCACGGCTCCCCATCCCAGACAGAACAGAGATCTCCCTCGACTTTCTCAGCATCCTCTCCCCCCCCCCACCCCCCAACCCCGCTGATACTATTCAATAACCCACATTGACTTCGGGAGGAGAAAAAAAAAATGTAATTGTTAAAGCGTAAATCCCTTTAAATGCTAAGATCAAAAGGAAGGTTTCCATCCAATGACACATAATTAAACATGCAGACGTGCCCAACTTTGATTCATGAATGCTTATGCGCTTCTAAATTGTTGCCAGGGAGATCAGAGCCTGAGAAAATTAAAACCATTACGCCTCAAAAGGATACATGATTTTCACAGCTTTCTAACGTGATTTCCTGTTGTGCAGAACTTTATGTTTTCCCATTTTCTCTTCCCCGCCTCTGTAGCGATGTTCAGGGCTGAACACAAGCAGCTTTGCAAACGTTCTTGGTTTGAGAATTCCCGCAGGCCCGGCGTGATGTGAGCGCGGAGCCAGGCGACAAGGCCCACCATTTTCCTACTGCTTTATCTACCACCACGGGGCGAATTCCTGTCTTATAGTCCCTGAGGATGGTCTCAGATGCTTGGATGACAGGATGGCAACATGGCACTTGAAGGCCCCAAGCATATAAGGCGTATTCGTCAGGGTTCTCTAGAGAGACAGAACCAACAGGATCCACGTCTGTACCTGTATCCGTATCATCCATCTAAGTAAAGAGAATTATTGGGGCGCCTGGGTGGCTCCGTCGGCGGAGCGGCCGACTTCGGCTCAGGTCACGGTCTCGCGGTCCGTGAGTTCGAGTCCCGCGTCGGGCTCTGTGCCGACCGCTCGGAGCCTGGAGCCTGCTTCGGATTCTGGGTCTCCCTCTCTCTCTCTCTCTCTCTCTCTCTCTGCCTCTCCCCAGCTCGTGCTCTCAATCTCTCTCTCTCTCTGTCTCTCAAAAATAAAATAAGAAAACATTAAAACAATTTTAAAGAGAATTGTTGTAAGAAGTGGCTCAGGGGCGCCTGGGTGGCTCAGGTGGTTAAGCGTCCGCCTCTTGGTTTCAGCTCAGGTCATGATCTCGCGGTTCGTGAGTTCGAACCCCGCGTCAGGCCCTGCACCAGACCGTGCCGAGCCTCCTTAGGATTCTCTCTCTCCTTTTCTCTCTGCTCCTTCCCCGCTCACGCTCTATCTGTATCTCTGAAAAAAAAAAAAAAAAAAAAAAAACTTAAAAAAAAAAAAAACGAATTGGCTCATGCAATTATGGAAACTGAGACATCCCAAGATCTGCCATCCACAGGGTGATACCCAAGGACAGCCAGTGGTGTACTTTGGTCCGAGTCGAAAGGTCCGAGAACCGAGGACGCAGATCATGAAGATTCCGGGCTGGGTCAGCACACCTAGGATCAAGGAAAGCTAAAGGCGGAGAATTCGATGCCCCGCTCAACAGCCAGGCAGGAAGGGCCAAATGCCTCCCTTCTCCACCTCTTCATCGTATCCAGGCTCCCAAAGGACGGGATGATGCCCATCGACCCTGGGGACGGCAAACAGCTTCTCCGAGTCTACTGACTGGAGGGCTAATTTCATCTAGAAACGCTCAGAGACACACCCAAAAACGAAGTTTGGCCAAATGTCTTGCTACCCTGTGATCCAGTCAAGCTGACACCTAAAAGCAGCCGCCACTCGAGGCGTCTCCATTTACCCCGCGGGGGTCTGAGCAATCAAAGTCTCCTTGCTGCAGCGTCTTCTGCCGGGTTTCCCCAAAAGTAGACACGCAGACAAGTATTTGAGTGCAGAACAGGGTGGGAAACACCACAGGGGGCTGAGGAACGAAAACGGGGCAGGGCAAAGGACAATAATTAGGGGGTATCGTGGAGCCAGTTACCACTGTCGATGTCTCCTGGATGCTGCAATTATGTGTCTGTTTCAAGGAACGAGTCAAGTGGGGGGAAGTCGCCAAGGTTGAAGGACCTCCCCCCCTACCCCCCCCCCCGCCAGGGGAGAAAGGACCACGCAGCATTTTTTTTTTTTTTTGCTTACTCAGTGACTTTCAAATGTCCTTTAAGCAGGCAGCCACACTATTCGGGCCAAGCCACGGTAAGGAGGCGTCGGGGACACACTGGCTCCTACAGGAACGTTGTTGGGGCCCTGGGGACTCAGGTTGGTGTAGCCAAAGGAAGGCAGGACTGAGTGAACCCTTTATTGCTTGGCCCTCGCGTGGTCAGCAGGTGCAGTGGAGGGAAGCGGCCGCGACCAGGAGACAGACGATACTCAGAATCAGAAGGTGGCAGGATCATGATTGTCACCGGCTGGGCTGGGAGCAGAATCCAGCCCCCGGGGGAAGAGGACGGACGGTGTATAATGACCCTCGCAGAGCCAACCTCATGCAGGCTGAGCATACGTTTCCTGGCAGGCACCTGTAAGGCCGGGAGGGGAAGTTGAGCCAGAAGCTAAGGTGCCTGCCTGGTCTGGTGAGATCCAGTGAGAACGACATACCAGGCACTTCCCGTAGGGCCCCAGGCACCCGGCCTCGGCGAACCCCCTCCTCCAGCCACAGGGCTCAGGCAGTGGATATTCTGCCTGCCTCGCTCAGGATCCTCTCGGGGGCCCATCAAGGCTGAGACTCAAGGGGGAGGGACCAGAGGCTCTGGGGGCGAAGGTGGGGAGAGGTTGAGGACTATGAGATTACACCATCCTATTTATGGAATTCTGGAAAAATTAGGTCATCCTCTAGCAGGGCGTATGTCTGCCGAACACAGACAGCAAAGCCAGAGATGCCCATCCAAAATGCTGTCGTAAAGGGGTGACCATGGTTATCTTCCATCCCGGGCCTGTGGGATGAAATATTAAATAAACACGTTGCCAAATAACGATTTTGTTGTAGCATTTTATTGGTAACTAGAAAAGACTAGCTCCGGTCGATCCGGCAGACCGCCCAACTCCCCACTTCCCACAGGTAATTACCTGCTCCTAATTGGGTCTGAAAGCAGCAGGCTTGTATTTAAAGGTAGGAGCACAGCACGCTTTGTATTTTTCCAGCAACCGTATGGATGAGATTTTAGCGCTCCATGGAACCATGGCTTAAAGAGCCAGCCGACTTCTCCGTGAGACCCAGGACCTTCGCGTAAGCTGCATCCTTGAGCAAAATATATCACTTCTCAGAGCCTGTATCCCCTCATTTACAAATGGAAAGAAATGACATGATGGTTCTAAATCTCTCTCTCTCTCATAGCTCTGGTGTAAATAGTCTCATTACTGTTCCTACCTCTCCACCCATGATGCTTAACCGTTTATTAGTTTTTATTTACTGCGTTTGACTTTTTTTTAAATTTTTAACGTTGTTGATATTTGCAGGGGAGGGGCAGAGAGAGAGGGAGACAGAGAGAGAGAGGGAGACAGAGGATCTGAAGCGGGCTCCCCGCTGACAGCAACACCCAATGTGGGGCTCGAACTCACAGACCGTGAGATCGTGAGCTGAGCCAAAGTCGGACTCTTCATCAACTGAGCCACGCAGGCACCCTGCATTTGAGTGTTTAAGTGTAGGTGTAATTTTTGTAGTGTTATATTAGTTTTAGGTGTACAATATAAAGATTCAACGATTCTAGACGTCACTCGGTGCTCATCGCGGTAAGTGCATTCTTCAACCCCTTTATCTGTTTCACCCGTCCCTCCCCACCCCACCCCCACTCGTTCTCTGTATTTAAGAGTTTGTTTTTTTTGTTTGTCTCTTTTTTTCCCCTTGTTTGTTCATCTGTTTTATTTCTTAAATTCCACTCCTGGTAGAAATGCAAACTGGTGCAGCCACGGTGGAAAACAGTGCGGAGGTTCCTCAAAAAAATTAAAAATAGAATCACCAGACGATCCGATAATGCCACTAGTGGGTATTTACCCAAAGAAAATGAAAACCCTAATTTGAGAAGATACATGCATCCCCTATGTTTATTGCAGCATTATTTATTGCAGCCAAGATTATGGAAGCAACCCAAGGGTCCACCGATGGATGAATGGATAAAGGAGATGTGGAATGGAATATTACTCACCCATAAAAAGGACGAGATCCTGCCATTTGCTACAACGTGGTTGGGCCTAGAGAGTATAAGGTTAAGTGAAATAACACGTTTGATTTTCTTTCTTTTTTTAATTTTTATTTTTGAGAGAGAAAGAGAGAGAGAGGGAGACCATGAGCAGGGAGGGGCAGAGAGAGAGGGAGACAGAGAATCCCAAGCAGGCTCCACACTGTCACCACGGAATCTGACGCGGGGCTCGAACTCACAAACCATGAGGTCGTAAGCTGAGCTGAAATCAACAGCCAGATGCTTAACTGAGCCACACAGATGCCCCGCATTTGGTTTTCAGGCACAGCCAGGGGATAGATTCAGAGTCAGCATGGCCTTGGTTCCAACCTCAAAATGGAGGCGCGTCTGTTGACAATGGCTTACTTTCCTGTCGACGCTTCAGTGCCTCCAGGGCACTGTCTCATCCTTGAAACCCCGGTACCCGCCTTGGCACGTGAACCACGGTAGGTCCTTGTCGGAATGAATGAGTGAATGACTGAACGAACGACTGGGCAAGTGAATGGATGACTCTGGCCTCTCACAAATCACCAGGTCTGAAGCTTCACGAGGACAAAGAAGGCGGTCCATCTCGCATGTTGCTGAATTCCACGCCTGGTACGTGATGAGCATTCGAGACGTTTTGCTGGATGAGTGGGAGATTGATCTCGGTCTCAGCGGCATTGACCCTCTCCCTTTCCGCTGATGCCCACAGAGCCTGACCCAGGAGAGACTTCAGAGATGAAGCGGCCCCACGTCACGGTTTCAGAGACAGGAAAATGTGGCTCAGAGAAAGCAATGGACTTGTTCGTGCACACGCTGCCGAGCAGGGCACAGAAACGCAGGGATTCTGGTGCCCGCTCCAGGGCTCTTGACTCACTACCTGCCCGTCTTCGTGAAGCTTGGCCTGGCAAGTGCATCAGACGCCTGGAGTCACATTCGCTCCGAGCCCTGCCCGCGCCTGAGCCGTGACCCTCCCAGAGCGCTGAACTCAGGCTAAGCTTTTTCTGTTCCTCAGCCAGGGGGACACGCGGGCCCTGCAGCAGGTGCAGAGCAAGGCCATAACAGAAGCGGGGATTTGAGCTTGGACCGCCTTTCTCTCCGAGAAGTCCTACCTGGCTGGCTGGCTGCTCACCCACTCCTAGGGGGTCTTTGGTTTACTTGTCTGCCCCCCTCAGGGGCTTTTCCTCATTCGAGCTCCCTGGGCGCACATCCTTCGTCCTTCACACAGGCAGCTGCAGAACAAGGAAATACACACCAGCCGGCTGCGTCCCCGAGCGGGAGAATAGAGTACAGCGGTGCTGGCTTCGTAATACCTGGGTCTGAAAATCGGCCCTTCCGCTTCCTGGCAGCCGAATCCCGGCCAGGTTACCGATTTTCTCCAGGCCTCACTTTCTCATCCGTAAAGTAAGGTTAAGGGACTAACGATCATAAAACACGCGAATGTACGGAGCACGGTGGCCTGGCATGCGGCGAGCGTCTGGCAAAGAGACGTCAGAGACGAAAGGTGATGCTCAGGCAGGACCCAGTGCAGAGTTTGGAGCCCCTGCGATCAGACTTCCCGGCTCCAAATCCCAGCTGCGCTGCGGATCAGCTGTGCGGCCTGGGGCCCGTTATTCGAGCTCTCGGTGCCTCAGTATCCTTATGCGATGAGGGTGATAATGGGGTGATTTCGTCGGGTGTGTGCCAGGTTCTGATGCCTTAACGCACAGAAGGTGCTTAAAACAGTTGCTGGCGCGTGGGGAGAGTTAAAGACACACCCCACTCTTTGGGTTCTCTGGTTTTCCAAACGAATTTAGGAGAGCCAGATTCTTTCTGCAGAAAGCCTTCAGCTGCGGAGATCCATGCGGGCACCAGGACACCGGTGCTGACCCTGAGCTTATCGGCGGGCAGCCTCGTCTGTTTGTCCTTGCTGGTCCCAAGCACAGCCCACAGCCAGCAGAGCTCTGCGCTTGCTGGGCAGCGACTTCTCCACTGTGTGTTCTAAACGGCCGCCAGCCGCGAAATTACATTTGTATCGATCCAAAGAACATTTTATTGATCAAAAGCAGAGCAAGAAACCTTGGAAACATAAACCCATTATTTTAACAATTTGTTGCCAGGAGTTGCCAGGCAAAGGCTGCTTTTGTTTTCCTTTTTTGGTGAATTGGGCTTCCCGGGGCCGCTTCTAGTCTGTGTAGGCGGTCTGGAGACCTGCCCTCCAGGAGCATCTCACCAGCGACCAGCTCTCTGCTCTCCAGCTTCGGATCCCCACCTTCCTCCTCCCTGTCTGTGTCTCCTCCGTCCTGGATCTCATGGGCTGAGGGGGAGCACCTGTCTTCCTTGGCGTTCCCGGATCGTTCTGAGCAGGTGGGGGTGATGGTGAAGCTTCTCGATTGCCAGGGCCTCCCTATGAAGCTCTCATAGGCTGTCCTGTCAGGTGTGGAGCACAAATTCGTCTGAAGATACTGTCCCCCACTCCCCCTGTTACCGAAGCCTAAATTTGCCTGCCTGTGGCTTGAAAAGTCAATATTCAAGAGACTAGTTTTGATTGGAAAGGCTTATGAGTCTTATTCAGGAGGCCGGCCCCCTGGGGAAGAGGCGGACTCTTGTCCAAAGGCCAACTAGATGCTTTCTGCCTGGCCCATGGGTTCTTAAAAGAGTTTAAGGCAGTTAATCAGTAACGGAAGTACAGTGGTCCCTAATATATCTTGAGTACTTGGAGACTCAATGGTACCAGCTACAGACGTTATCTCTGTGCTCGGTAGGTTTTGCACAAGGGTCTGGTTCCTTGGTGCCCGGGGCAGAGTGGGGCATGTGCAAGAGGGTCTGGTGATGTGCAGAAAGGCTCAGTTCTTTTTTTAGGAAAGAATTCATGATCCACAGATGTGCAAAGAAAGGCATGGTTAATCATGGGCGCTTGTTAAAGCCTGAAGGCCAGTGGGGTGGGCAGAGGGGCCAAGGTGGCTTCATCCCCATGCCTGTTCCTGGATCTGATGTCATCAACTGTCATGAAACTAAAATGAATGTCGGCATGAGCTATACAGGAAACTTCGGGCCACTAGGTGGAAACTACTCGGGAGGGAAGAGTCACTGCAGCCATCTCCAGAATGATTTAATAAACTCAGAGAATGTGAATAACCCTGTGTGCAACCTCATAGGGGACCCAAAGGTTTGTTCCCACTTCCTGCGTTCAGGGGGCTGATCATGTAGCCAGAGAGAGCAGAAACCCATGGCGAGGGGCGAGTCACAGAAGGCAGGATTTACTAAGAGTTGTAAGAACTGGCACAAGAAATCAATGGGGTAAGATTTGTCCCTGCAACCAATGGTCCTGGGCCAACTGAATGTTCACATGCCAAAGAACGAAGTTGGACCCCCTACCTCACGCCGTACACAAAAATGACCTCTAAATGGCTCAAAGACCTAAGTGCAGCAGCTAAAACCGTAAAACTCTTTGAAGAAAATACAGGTGCGAACCTTCATGACCTTGGGTTCGCAGGGAAAAAGTTGGGCTTCATCAACATTAAAGACGTAGGTACTTTAGGTTAGGGATATCTACAGAATGGAAGCGAATGGACTCAAATCACATATCCGATACAAGTCGAGTACACAGAATATATCAAGAACTCTTCCAACTCAAAAATGAAAGGACAAATAACACAATTTACAAACGGGGAAAGGATCTGAACGGACATTTCTCCAAGGAAGATATGCTAATGGCCAGTGAGCTCATGAAGAGATGCTCCGTGTCATTAGTCGTTAGGAAAATGCAAGTCAAAGCCAAAGTGGGATATTCCCATCCTCATGGGTATGATAAAACAACAACAACAAAAAAGGCAGAAACCACAAGTGTGTTGGTGAGCATATGGGGAAACTGGAATTCCCATATATTGCTGCTGGGAAGTACAATGGTGCAGTCACTTTTGGGGAAAAAAGGTTGGTAGTTTCTCAGAAAGTTAAACACGGTGTTTCCATACAACGTGGCAAATTCCCGCTCTTAGGGAGAAGGGACCTGCGGAATTGAAATATGTTCGCACAGAAACTTGTCCACACGAATGCTCGTATCAGCATTATTCATACTACTCAAAAGGTGAAAACGACCCAAATGTCCATCACCTGACGAATGGATAACTTGGGTAGGATATTCATACAATGGACAATTATTTAGGTATAGAAAGAAATGCCGATACCATAATATAGGTGGACCTTAAAAACATTGTGCTAAGAGAAAGGAGTCAGTCAGACATAAAGGCTACATGTTCTATGATTCCATTTGTGTGAAATATACAGAACATGGGAATTCTTAGAGACAGAAAGTAGATCAGTAGTTTCTAGGGACTGGGGGAGGAGGGAACAGGGTAGGACAGCTCAATGGGGTCCATGTTTCCTTTTGGGGTGATGAGTTAAAAAGGGTGAATTCTACAACATGTGAATTATGTCTTAGTTTTTAAGACACGAGTGGCACAGACCAGGATGCTTTGGGTGGCCACTGGAAAGAGGAGGCAGTTTGACTAGGATACAGCCGAGAGAGGGGGCCGTCCCCTTTCCCTGTGGTTTCACCCTAAGGGCAGCACACCCCAAGATGGCCATTGTGACTGAGGGCACAGGGAGGCCATCACTCTTGGCAAATAGGGGCTCTCACAGCCCAAAGCTGCTGAGTCTCCTGTGCACTTTTTACCCTTGGTTTTTGAGTTTCCATTCTTCTCGGAGAAGAGAGGCAGAGAGTGTTGACAAGTCTGGAAATTGGAAAATGTAAATGAAAAAGGGATTCCCCCCCGGGAGAGTCTGGCTGTGCAGCATCCCCAGCTCAATCACACTGCGCCCCAGAGGCTCTCAGCTCAGGGACCCGGCAGCAAAGCCGGCTGAAATGGCTCGCCATCCATTTCTCAGACAAGGCGAGCGGCCCTGGGTGTGATGCCGCAAGGAGGCAATGGTGGCTGTCTCTTAATGTACAATGCCAAGCCTGTTAACTAGAGCCCCTGTCTCTATTACCTCTATTGTGGAACAGAGAGCCAAGATTTGGGGGATGTTCTTGAACCTGATTGGCTCTATTTATGGAGGCACAGGGCAAGTCCTGTGAGTACCCCCTGGACTTAGGCACGTGGGTTGGACGTGTTCACGGGGACCACGTGGACAGGTGCCTTCATCTTAAAGACGCTCAAAGCGGCCGTGCGACCCGCCTAGGGTGACAAAGCTTATTGCTAGCAGCTCAAAGGCTGGAAGCCAGATCACCTGTTTCCACATTTCTCTGGATACCTTCTTCCCCTAGGGTGTTGAAAAGAAATCCCCGGAGCTGGGTCGCAACGTCTGATGTCTCCCAAGGGTGATGGCGAGTTGTGAACTCACAAAGTGCGGTGTAATTTTTCCTTCCACGTAACCCTCAGCAGCAATGAAAGGAGGCACTCTCTCCCACCCTCCCCCTCCTTCCTCAGTTAGTCATGACTCATTAATTGCCACTGGTGGATGAGTTTTATTCTAATTTTCACGATCTAATTCAGAGATGTTTTCAGCTAGAGATCAGGATATAGGTTTTGGGCTCCGCTAATGACGTGTCCAGTGAATTTGCATTAGCGACAATTACGGACAGGACATCAAGAAGGGAAGGGCTAATCGCAGCCCTCAGCTAGTGCCACTTGCTAACGGCCCCTTTAAGGGGAAAAACACAGCCTTTATGCTCACATCCCTAATGGCGATGCTGTTCTCGAAACTTGTCGCAGAAGAAGGGGATTGAACATTTGCCTCTGTTTCCCTTTCTCTCCTGCCTTCAACCAAACCACGATGCGAAAGTGTGCATTTCAAATGTGAAAGTTACCTCCTCAAAATAGGATCGAGTTAGGGGCGCCTGGGTGGCTCAGTCACTTAAGCATCCAACTCTTGATTTCTGCTCAGGTCCTGATCTCTCCGTTCGTGAGATCGAGCCCCACATTGGCCTCTGCACTGACAGCACAGAGTCTGCTTGGGAGTCTCTCTCTCTCTCTGCCCCTTCCCCACTCATGCACAGTCATGTGGTCTCTCTTCCCTTCTCAAAATAAGAACATTTTTTAAAAAAATAGGATTAATTTATATACTTGCACGTAAGTGAGATGGTCTTACTAGCAACAAAAAAATTCTGGATCCTAGAATAATTACTCACCAAAGAGGGCAGATTCCTTCCCTTTTCCTTCCCTAATCAGATGGGAATCTAAGGCAAACAACAACCCCAGAAAGTCAGCGAACATTTGAAATACGGTCTCAGAATTCGTGTAGGGGGGTCTGTGACTCCAAGGGAAACGCAGTTAGCACTTCTGGCTATACGCATTGTGTTTTAGACCTATTTTCTCTTCTTCCTTCTTGCTTCCCCTCCATAATTTACTTTGACTTGGTGTTCAGGTCATCTCAATTGACCTCCTTGGGTCTTTTGCTGGCTTTGTGACCGGGCATCCTTCCACACTAGAAGGTGAAAAACGCTTCCTTTAATCTCCGGTGGGTTCCTCAATCTTTGTCTTTCCAAGTGTCTGCTTGGGGCCAGTTCTCTCCAGGAGTTTGACAGCTTTATGCACCAGCTAATGTTTTCTCGTGTAACCTCGGGTGCTTTTTCATGGTCAGAGGGAAGCTGTCTTGAATTTAAGAGGTCGGGATGGTGGAGTGAGGGATCGGGTACAAAGGTGAAAGTAAAAATTATTGCTCCCTTCAGGAGGCTGTCATATACTTCCCAGCCCTAGTGACCATGGCAGGGAGGAGGACCATGTCTTACACATCTGCGTTGCCCCAGCACTTAGCATCCACAGCACTTGGGACACCCTGTTGGGGCCAGCATTGCGTGTGAAATGAATGCATGGACGAATGAATGAATTTCAGGCCGTCTTCTTTATGGTAAGAAACCTGGAGGGGGCGCCGGGGTGGCTCAGTCGGTTAAGAGTCTGACTCTTGATTCCGGCTCAGGTCGTGATCTCACCGTTTGTGAGCTCGAGCCCCACGTCAGGGTCTGCACTGACAGGTAGTTCCTTCTCCTTCTCACTCTCTGCCTCCCCCCTGCGGGCGTGCTCTCTCTTTCTCTCTCTAAATAAATAAATAAACATTAAAAAAAAAGAAAGCTGGAGAAAAAAAAAAATCGTCAAAACTGAGGTCCCATCTCTAGAGGAACACAAAATTAGAGTCTGGGCTATGGAGACCGACTTTGGGATTGATATTGTGACCTTAAGCCATTCTGGGCAAGAAGGAAGTTGATGGCCAATGAACATGCCATCTTGATGACCCTAAATGCATGCCAAAGCTTCGCATTCCAGAATGTTCCTTGCTGTCTCGCACGCACACTTCATTTCAAAGGAGTAGAACAGGCATTGGAAAACACAAGTCATTATGAAATGGGAGCACTGGAAGGGGACACACTGGTCCAGGCACTGGGAGCTGGGAGGTACTATCTATCCAGGCCAGGTCTCCTGACTCTGACGCGGAGTCTGACCAAACTGTGGGAGTGGCCTGAGGCAGTCTTGAGTGTGTGCGGCCAGGCTGAGCCTCAGAAGAGAAAGAGAAAACATGAGGGATGGGGGTGGGCAGAGAAATAGAAGTCCCTCCTCCTGCTCAAGAATGGGTGGGGAGAGGGGTGAGACATGGAGGGCCTTTAGACCAGGCGGGAAGGCGGTCTCAGATGGGTAAGGCTTGGACTAGTGTAGTAGTCAAAGAGTGCCGGCTATAAAATCAAGCAGGTTGCTCAGCTGAATAGCTGCCCGGTCTACTGTATGGACCTCTTGGAGCCCCTCCCCACCCCCCACCTCATCTGTAAAATGGGGATAAAAATAGTATTTAGCTCCTGGGATTGCAAGGAGGAATAAATTAGATACTCAACAAACCCATTGAATCTGTGTGCCAGGAAGTACACTGAGCTCAGGGGGGGTGGAGAAGAGGACAGAGGAGACCCTGCCCCCATGGTGTTTCTTTCCTAGTCCAGAAGGAGGCAGCACTACAGAGCTCACACGAAGGAACCAGCGGACTCCACGGTAAGACGAATGCGGTGATAAAAATGGAAAGAGCTGATGTGGTCAGGACTCCTGACTCAAGGGTGGAAGGAAGAGGCTGTGTCAGACAAAGAAGGTCTCTCTGAGAATGTGACTAATGAGCTGTCACCTACGTGCGAAAGAGGAGTCTGCCACCTGAAGCTCTGAGGCCAGAGTTCCAGGCCAAGGGAACAGCACGTGCCAGGCGCGGGGGGTAGAAAAGAGCTTGGCGTGTTTCCTCTGGGACACGGAGGACGCCCAGGGCGGGGCCCAGGCACAGTGAGTGAGCAGGAGAAAGGGTCGTGGGGGGGTGGTGGGGGGACAGAGAGGCGTGACCTGGTTTACGTTTTTAAAAGACCATTCTAGGGGCGCCTGGGTGGCTCGGTCGGTTAAGCGTCCGACTTCGGCTCAGGTCATGATCTTATGGTCCGTGGGTTCGAGCCCCGCGTCGGGCTCTGTGCTGACAGCTCAGAGCCTGGAGCCTGCTTTGGATTCTGTGTCTCCCTCTCTCTCTGCCCCTCCCCTGTTCATGCTCTGTCTCTCTCTGTCTCAAAAATAAATAAACGTTAAAAAATATTTTTTTTAAAAGACCACTCTAGGTTGCAGGTGTGTGCGTGTCCAACGGCTCGTGGCATATTTCAGTCACACATTTTTCACGGAGACTCCAGAAGTGTTTGTAAGGGGCTTACCAGTGTCGGTCACATACCACCTAAGAGGCTTTTTATCAAGTACGGAGTGTGTGTTTAGCTACCGTCTAAAGATAGTGATCCAAAGATAATTAAGATTGAGACACGCCTTTAGCAGTTCAGAGTCTAACGAGGACATGCCGACAGGTGATTCTAAAACACGGCGGTAAGCGCTACAAGAGAGGTGTGCGCAGGGTAACCTTGGGCTTTGCGGGAGCTCGGGGCTGGAGCAGGGTGGGAAGGGGGTGACCAGAAGGAAGAGGGGCAAGGTTGCCCCGTTCGGAAGTCTGAAGGGAAGCAGCATAATGTGCTCAGGGGGTAGGTGGTGCTAAGGGGGGTTGGGGTCCCGGGCCGGGCTCACCTCGAGGAGCACTTGCGAGCCCAGAAAATGAGCAGAACTGTATCCTGTTGGTGATGGGGAGTCCCTACAGAGATTGTGACCCGTGGGCGCCCTGACGCCGACTGGCATTTTGGAAGACGCTTCGGGCTGGACGGTCATTTGAGGAGAGAACAGAGGCGGAGTGACCCTGGCACGTTAGCACGTCCTTACCAGTGTCCTGATGACGAGAGAGAGGACGTGAGGGCTGGCTCGGGTGTGGGAAACAAAGGAGAAGAAGGTAATGGGTTTAATATATATTTTGGAGGAAGAAAATTAGCCCCGCTCGACGCAAAGTAAACAATAACCATGTTTGAATTAAGTCAGTCGGGTTAGAAGAATGGGGTGACAATCACGTACCGTCTCGGAGCCAGTGATACGAGAAGTCAGGTGCTAAGCTAACACTCTATAAATGCCTGCTATGGTCACACTTACCGTCAAAATCAGGGTCACCGACCATCCTGGGAAATCTCTTCAAGGTGGCAAGGAAGACGAGAAAGTAGTCCTGTCCTTGGGGGCGTCACACACAGGGTGCCCCGTAAACCGTTAGTGGCTGATTCCGGCGTGGTTTGTCAGCTGCCACTCATTGCTAGCAGTGAGCCTGGGTGAACAACATCCATGTTCAAAGCAACGGCGGGGGGGCGGGGGGGGGAGGCCGCGGGGTCCTCGGCAAATGTCCACCACCAATGTCCTCTTATGCGCCCTGCAGGTCGCTGGTGATGGCCCCAGCCCATCTTCGCCTCCTTCCAAGGACCTTTCTGGTCACAGGTGACCGGGCGTGGAGCAGGTGATCACTGAATGCCTCCCCCACCATCTTCGCACTTGAGCAAGTTTGCCGCGAACAGACATGTCCCATGAAGCCGACGGCCCGTTCGGCAGCCCCCCCGCCTCTGCTGGCCGTTACCCCCTGTCCCACCTGTGTTCAGCTGACTTGAGTGACTCATCCGTGTATCCGAGCGGTTACCTCTGCACCTGCTCTCCTACAACCAACCTAAGCAGGACACGGAACTGAACAATCCAGACGGAGAGGTGGCACTCCCCACCCCCTTGGCTGTGCACGCGGAGGGCAGGGGGAGTAGCTCAGGAAGACAGCGACCCATCGCGGACGCCGTGCCTGGGCTCTGAGTCCCAAGACCTTTGGTGATCAGACAGCTGAAGAGCCCCGTTTTGCTCTGCATTGACATCTAGTCCTCTCCTTGGCTACAACTCCCATCAGCTCAGGGCTTCAGTCTGACGTACGGATGGTCTCTGTGGGTGTCGAGGAGATGATCCTGACCGCACGCCTCACCTTCCACCTTGACCGTGGCCTTGGCTTCTCCCTCACCCCTCTGCCGGCGTCTTGCCGGGACGCTCCACAGCCCATCTTGGCAATCCCCCAGGGATGGTGGACTGAAGCTGGCTCTCTTTCATTTCACCTTCATCTTTTCCCTTTAGTTCCAAAATAAATGATTTTATAACGACAAAAACAAGAAGGCAAAGACCTTATCTCAGAACAAAGAGCAGTGCCTGCGACAGAAAACATTAAGCAAGGCTTCACCAACAGGTATATCACAGTGGCCATATTTTTCCATTTGCCCCGTAACCAGTGAAAACTCCATCACAGCTGCGGAGTGTTTCCAATCACTGTGCGCTCTCTCGCTGAGAGCCCCCTGCACCCCATGGATGGCAGGCAGGGCTGGGTGAGTGGCTCAGCGCAAGCGGGTGTAGACCTCACAGGATCACAAAGAAGTTTCAGCCTTAGGGGAGAAGTTAGAGCCTTATCTACAGCGCCACTGCCGTTTTACAGATAGAGACTAAACTCAATGACGTGGAAGTAAGGCACCCCGGGGTCACCCTCATGCCTCTTAACCTTGACCCTGACGCTTTCAGACATGCAGATGATGCAGCATTTCAAACACTCAGGTTCGGGTGTCCGGTCTTCGAGGGCACGCTGGCCTCTTAACGTCTGAAAGCCGAGCTCTGATTCTCCTTCCTCCGGGGCGCCAACGTCGTATGTGCGTGATGCACTTGGGAATGGATGGTCTACGCGGCTGTGCACAGTGGCTAGGTACCCCTCCCACTGATTTGAGGTTGAAAATTCTACCTTTATACATTCAGGCAAACCAAAACGGATGGAAGTTACACGTTTATCTCTGCGTCTCCCAAACCCCAGCTAAAGAAAATCAATAAAGACGTATTTTGAAGGTTACAAAACCCCCAGGGCCATCTGGGAGAGAAGGAAGGAGCAGAGGTCAAAGGATGACAATTTTTTGAAGATGAACATTCCTGGTGGGAATAACAACGGATTTACTAAGGGGGAAAAGCTACATTGTAAGCGCCTACAAACGGGCTTGCAAACAGGAAACCGGCCAACCCTCACAAAGACACACACCTACACACGCACAACCAGGCATCGGAGGCATCAGGTGGAAAAACAGGAAGGAGGCCCCAAATATCAAAATTTGTTGACAGTAAGGAGCATTTGCTTTCCGGAGATGGGGAAGCACCTAAGCATAAACCACCTTGACCGCGGAGGACTCGGGACGGTGACGGTTGGGAGCGTGTGGTACAGCCATTACAATACACGTGACTCTCCCTATCCCAAGAAATGCAGGATGTGGGGCCCCTGGTCCAGACGGAACAAGGCCGTCATATGCCCTAAGGTCCGAGCGAAACCTGTTCGTCCATCGGTCAGAAAGACGGACGCAACCAACCCAGGGTCCTCTGTGTGTTAGTTATCTAGCGCAAGCCCTTCTCTCTGGAGAGAGAGAGCAAGGGCTACCATGTTGTGCCGTGAATCGACCTCCTCTCCAGTTGGGACCAAAGTCCTTTAAAGCACCCGCTGGAACCCAGGTTTGCCTCCAGCTCCATAGACACTCTGCTGAGCTCTGTCATGACCCCTGAGCAACCAACAACCATCTTGCAGTGACCTTCTCCCCCACAGTCTCGGAGGGCTTCTGTCAAGCAAGGATGTCAGGAGACTATGGACTTCCGAAAAAACTGGAGCCTGGAGGGAACTGGCCCGGAGAGGTGAATATGATACCTCTTTGAGCCTATGCACTGCATGGGGCACAGTATTGGCTTACGTCCTCCCTCCTGGGCTTCTGGGGTCTTTAGACCAAGCCTGACCATACCGAGCAGACCAAGGATGCTGAAAGAGAACAACTGAGCGTTTCTTTTTCCCAAGAGACTCCTCCCATCCATGGGGTTTTGTTGGCTTGACTTGGGCTCATATGAGGCAGATGGTGGAAATGGAGGCTGGGGAGACCCTTCTCTCTTCCCACTTACTGTCTGACTCTGAGCCAGAGACTTCCATTCTCAGTGTCCTCACCTATAAAATTGCATGGAGCAGGGCACCTGGGTGGCTCGGAACCCAGCCCCACAAAACGAACCGTGAGATCATGACCTCAGCCAAAGTTGGACGCTTAACCAACCGAGCCACCCAGGTGCGCCCCCCACCCCGTTTTTAAATTTTTTTTTAAAGTTTAAAAAAACTTTGTTTAAATTTAAAATTGCATGCTGGGACCAGCTTGTGTGTGTATCTTTGTGTGGTTGTGTGTGTGTGTGTGTATGGTGTTATTTTTTTTTCCAAATTAAAAAAATATGCAAAGAAAGTAAAAAGAATTCCTGAATCCCATGGGTGCAGATTCCCCAAATATTACATCTAATACAACCACAGTACAATTATCAAAATTCAGGACGTCCACACGGACACAAAGCTATTTATGGACCTTATTCACCTTTTCCCAAGAGTTCCTTTTCTGGTCCAGAACTCCACGTAGAGCCACACATTCTATTTAGGTGTCTGTCCCCTTATTCTCATTCCATCATTTAGGCTCTTTTATTATTGTTACGACTGTTATTATCACTATCATATTCTCCTGAAATCCTCAGGCTTCCTTATTATCAAATAGACTAGATTGTTTAAATTTGTTTTTTCCTTCTGGGGCACGTGGGTGGCTCAGTTGGCTGAGCGTCTGGCGTTGGCTCAGGTCATGATCACAAGGTTCGTAAGTTCGAGCCCCACGTCAGGCTCTATGCTGACAGCTCGGAGCCTGGAGCCTGCTTCAGATTCTGTGTCTCCCTCTCTCTCTGCCCTTCCCTCGCTTGCAGTCTCTTTCAAAAATAAATAAACATTAAAAATTATTTAAATTTTTCCTTCTAACTTTTCCAGGCTATGAATTGAGTCCTCGTTGCTGTTGGCAGAGGTGGTAATTATGCAGTATTTTGCCTTTGAACCCGGCACGTTTGTGTGGTACCCTGATCTGAGCTTCTGGGAGGTGAGCTCCTGATCAAGTCTCCCCTGCCTCGTGGAACCTTCGTGTCTAAGTGCTGTAACGTCTTGCGGGCAATCCCCCAGAGTTGACGGTATGGGAATGAATATCTCCCCTTTGCTGGCTGAACACCAACTGAGCTGATGATCCCTCAACGTCACTAGTTTTTCACCCAGATGAGTGGGTGCTGGAGAGGAGGTGCACCTTGGGCGGGTAGGATTGGGGAAGGGGAAAATTCCAGCCTGGCTCTGCTCTCCACGGGCACCTCCTGGCTCCAGGCTGTTATCTGCCCGCAAAGGGTGCCTTGTTCTAATTAGCACAGGGGTTTTAGGGGCCGCTCTGCTCAGACAGGTGCACTCCTCCCAGAGCAAGCCAGCCACAGACAGGAGTCACAGGGGCAGCGCGCATGATCCGGAGGAAATGCCACACCACCACTGAGAAGGCGTCTCTAAGTGTGGAGGCCGGTGGGGCCACCTGGAATGCCATCATCCCACAGGAAGGTAGCAAGCCTGAAACTGATCACATGTGTTTCCCTCAGCCTGGAGGGGTAATGGGCAGACCCAGCCCCCCGCTGACGGCTCCTCCCGTAGCGAACACTTCATTTGCTGCCTTTATTTGCTTAATGTTCAGTTTTTACCGTCAAGGCAGTAACTCCTCCTTCAAAAATATTTTGAGAATAAGAAAAGCAAAGGCCAGACCAAAAATAGAGATTTACTGCTGCACCCACCACAGGGAAGCACCATGAAGATCCGTTTGCGTTTCGTGCTCCGCTTTTTAAGGGAACGCTTCGATGTAGGGATGGTTTTCGTAACATTGCTAGGATTATATGGTATCTTGATTTTAAACTTCCTATTAGATGTTATTACATCAATCGATGTATGGGGCGCCTGGATGGCTCAGTGGGTTGAGCCTCTGACCCTTGATTTGGGCTCAGGACATGGTCCCAAGGTCACAGGATAGAGAGCCCCGCATGGAGCTCTGTGCTGAGTGTGGAGCCTCCTTGAGATTCTCTCTCTCTCTCTCTCTCTCTCTGTCTCCCTCCCTCCCCTCCTTCTGCCCCTCTCCCCTGCTCATGCTCTCTCTCAACACTAGCACACTTACCTTGATGAGCACTGAAAACCGTACAGAATTGCTGAATCATTACACTGTATACCTGAGACTAACGTAACACTGTATGTTAATTATACTTCAATCAAAAAGGTCACAATCCCTATGTCTACAAATGCTGTAAATCAGTAAAGGAAGAACTTCAGTCAAGCCATCAAGCAAACACGTGTATAGTTTAAGACGGTGATAAATGGTAGGGAATAAAAAATGCAAGCTGCTCTGAGAAAGTACGGTAGAGAAGTCCAGGCGAGACGGGAAGTAGGTCAGGGAAAGCTTCACTAAGGGCTTCAGCTAAAACTCAGAGGGGAAGGAGTTATGTGCACTAAGCGGACAGCACGGCGTGGCCCACGGAGAGGACACAGCACGTGCAAAGGCCCAGAGCACCAGCAGGGGATAGCATGTGGGGACCTGAAAGCAGGACCATTTTGCTCTGAGAGGAGCAAAGACGGGGATGGACAGATAAATTTGGATGAAATAACTTGAAGGCGTGTAGTTTAATCACAAATGCGGTGGGGATGCTGGGAAATCATCAGAAGGGCTTAGGCAGGGACGTAACGTCACAGGACGTGTTGTTTCCCTTCCAGGGCGGGGTGGGGGCCAGGTTGGGGGTAATTGGAAATGGCTGAAATGGTATGGGGTTTCCATACCAAGCAGTCCACAAAAGCAACTGCCTATCCAAGTCCCCTGGTTGTTTATTAAAACACACATTGCAGAGATGAAGCTATTTTTTTTTTTTTTTTTACCAAACCGTGTTATGTTCCGGGACGCTCGGGAATACTGTATTTTCTACCCACCTGGGGCAGATTGATTGTTGGAACCGCCCTATTTGTTCACATCTTGCTCCATCCATGCCCGATGGTGTCTATGGTGTGCCTCCCACGCTGACTCTGGGCTTGCCCCAGAGGCTTGCTCTGTCGGCTTCTTGTTGTGGCGATAACAAATCACCACAAGGTTAGTGGCATAAGGCGACGTAAATTTATTGTCTTGCAGTTCTGGAGGCCAGAAGTCCAAAACGGGTCTCGGTGGGCTGAAGTCCAACCGTTGGCACAGCTGTCTTCCTGTCTGGAGTCTCTAGGGGATCATCTGTTTCCTTGACTTTTCCGGGGTCTAGATGCTTGTCTGGATCTCTTGGCTCCCATTCCCTTCCATCCGCAAAGCCATCAATGGCTGGTCAGGTCTTTCTCGTGATGTCATCCCTCCATTTCTAACTCTCCTGCCTCTCTCTCATTTAAAAATTTTTTTTTTCAACGGTTTATTTATTTTTGGGACAGAGAGAGACAGAGCATGAACGGGGGAGGGGCAGAGAGAGAGGGAGACACAGAATCGGAAACAGGCTCCAGGCTCTGAGCCATCAGCCCAGAGCCCGACGCGGGGCTCGAACTCACGGACCGCGAGATCGTGACCTGGCTGAAGTCGGACGCTTAACCGACTGCGCCACCCAGGCGCCCCTCTCTCTTTCTCATTTAAAGACCTACATGATTACAGGGGCCCACCCAGATACGCCACGGTCGTCTCCTTACGTTAAAGCCAGCCGATTAACACCCTTAGCTCCCCCTTGCCGTGTAACGTTCCTTTTTTTTAAACACATTTCAGAAATTAAGATGTGGACACCTTTAGGGGGCCCATTATTCTGCCTGTCACAGTCTACCCTCCAGCCTCCAAAGAGTCAAATGGCACGTATAAAATACACGCACCCTTCCCCAAAGCGCTCAACCCATCCGGTCGCTTTGGCCCATGAGCCAGTAGCAAATGCAACACAGCGGAGGTACTGAAAAGCATTGGCACGCTGTAACTGGCTTGCTCTCATACAGTTCTGAGAAATCTGAGAAGCCGGGAACAAGCCTGGTAGATGACGAGAGATTCATGGCCAAGTCCTTTGTTCCAGCCCATAGCCGGTCAACCACCGGAGGCAGAATCTGACCAACAGATGTATGAGTCAGCCCAGCGAAATCCAGAGTAAATTGCCAAGTCATAGAACTGCGAGCGAAGCTTTGGGGTGGTTTGCTATGTACCAACACATAACCGATATATCCGCCCCCCCTTCCCCGTCTAGGTGGGCTATGTGGTTGGTTTTGACCAATGGACAGTTCTAGGCCTGGCCCCTAAAACCTTCTGCAAGAGCGCCCTCTTGCTCTCGCTTGGCCATAAACCCAGAGAGGAGAGGGTTGTAAGGAGGCTGTAAGAGACCGTGGGCAATCCAAACGGAAGGGGCATGAGCCAGAGTTGCTATTTAGAAGGTTCCTGTCCAGTGAGCTGCCATCTAGGAATATCCTCACTGGACTTTGAGTGAACAAACCGTACTTGGGTGAGCTTTTACATTGAGTCACTGCGCTATTGGTGAGCCTTTTGGTTTTCTTGTTTTTGATTTGCTTTTGTGTTTGTCACAGCAACCAGGATTAAGGAACCTAATGTTTGGTATTGCTACCTGATACTTGGTGTTAGGTAAACATATATGTACCGTGCATGTCCCGACACATCACACCCATTGACTGGATGGTGGGCAAGGGCATATGTTGAGAAATGGGTGAACTGGGGACAGAATAGCAACGCACTTTAATGCCTGCTAAGGCCTTTCGTCTTTGTGTTTTAAGCAATACGAGGCCAATAGCTATTTTTTTTTTCCAACAGGACAGTGACGAGATGAAAAACGACCGCCAAGTATTTATTTCTCTCTCTTCCCACACTTTGCTACCTAACATCACACCGTGATCACTGTTGGCATTTCATAACTGACTGCTTAAAGCGAGGCAGGAAGGAGCCATGTGGAACGGTTTGTCAGAGCCTTCCTAATTCTGCCGTTCTTAGCGGCTGTGTAATTTTCAATCTTTATTAATTACACGCCTTGCTCTGAGTTATGATGTCAGAAATGCATACCTGGATTTAGTTTACTCTCAGGAGCTTTGCTCTGCCCCCTTTTAGCCCTCTTTAAAGGATGCACCTGTTCCCTGCTTGTCTTTGGAAGGACTCCCTGAAGTTGCTCCAGACTTTGAAATGCATCTCTATTGATTTCTGGAGAATTCAATCAGCAGAGAGCCAGCCTAGACTCGACGTGAAGTGAGCATGTTCTCGTCTCTCTTCTGTAATCAGGGGCACATCATCTTTTAAACATAACTTATTAAAACGTAAGGTTCAGAGATGGTCTGTGAAGTGCCAGAAATGTTTGGGTTCTCTTTCTTCTTCCTGATATATCCCCCCCCCTTCTCCCCCCAGCCCCCACCGCCCGCCGGCTAGGTGGGCTCATGGGGTTGGGAATTTCTGTCCCTAATTCCTCCCCTTCAATGAGGAACCGGTTATGCTATGCTTCCCTCCATTCCCCATCTCCACTGTCCCCCCACTTCCTTTGCCCTGCCTTCTTCACAATTATTCACCTTTGCTGACATTGCAAGCTCCAGGCTGTGGAAAATACATTTAGTACATCGTTTAGTTAAGGAGAAGGTACTCAAAGCAAGCATTTCTATTTTACAGGGTCTGCTCGTGTTGCCTATGACCAAGAAATTAGTAGATTGACCCCATGTTAATACTGGCTCTCTCGCATTAATGGTTTATCCGCTTAACTAACCAGTGGTCACCAGCTGCATTAAGGGAGGCTAATGAATTAAAAATATTATCCGAAAACAAGAATTAACCTTGAGTATAAAAGTATTAGCTAGAGACAATCACTCACTTTCCCAGACTTAGTAAACACTTAGAACGCATTAACCATCCCTAAAGGAGTAATTAAAGAACTTCACTCTTCTGTTTCAAACGCCAGGAACAAAGGGTCAGACGCACCGCACCCATCTGGTGGCTGTGGATGAACATTAGCCAAATGGTTGACATGAGATGTTGCGCTCACAGAGCCGGATGCTCTCTGATCGGGGGATCTCTAACATCTCCGAGCACGCGTTTCCCTAGAAGACAACTCAGGGACTAACGCCACCTGCCACTGAACTGCCTCTTCCTTGCCTATTTGGGCCAATCCTCTTACATTTCGTCTGTACTGTAGCAACAGTAATAGTAACAATTGAGGATGCATCTTGCAAAACTGCTTTCCATGCAGGTGATAAATCTGTGCCCCGCGATCAGAAGTGTAGGATTATGCAAATTTTATTCCCCGGTGGTCAGTATTGCGAAGCATCATGCTTGGAACCGCCATACCGAGGAATAAGTGGCAAGTAACAAACCGCACGCGTTCAAGGGTACAGCCTGATCACGTTTGACACGTGTACGCACCCATGAAACCGTCACCCCAAACGAGACAGTGAACATCTCCATCACCCCTCAGTTGTCCCGTGCCTGTCTGTAATTCCTCCATCCCAAGGTCCCGACCCTTGCCAGGCAACCCCCGCTGTTTCTGCCTCTATGGATTCGTCTGAATTTTTCGGAACTTTAAATAAATGAAAGCAAACAGTACCACTCCCTCGGCATGATTCTTTTGAGACTCTTGCATTTGCCAGAGGTATCAATTTCATTCTCTTGAATCGCAAGGCGGTATTCCATTACAAGGATAAACCACAGCTTGGTTTATCCATTCACCTGTTGTCCGATGCTTGGAGGGATTCAGGTTTGGGGCTATTGCAAATAACGCCCGTATGAGCACTTGCATACAAATCTTCCTATGGTCACGTGGTTTTACTTCCCCTGGGGAAATATCCGTGGGTCATATGGTGTGTGTACTCTCACTTAAAAAAATGTTTTTCTTAATGTTTATTTTTTTGAGAGAGAAAGAGAGAGAGAGAGACAGAGCACGAGTGGGGCAGGGGCAGAGAGAGAGGGAGACAGAATGGGAAGCAGGCTCCAGGCTCTGAGCTGCCAGCACGGATCCCGATGTGGGGCTCGAACTCACAAACTGTGAGATCACGACCTGAGCTGAAGTCGGACACTTAACCGACTAAGCCACCCAGGCGCCCTTGTACTCACTTTTTAAAGAAACTGCCATACTGCTGGGGCGACTGGGTGGCTCAGTCAGTTAAGCGTCTGACTCTTGATTTCCGCTCAGGTCATGATCTCACAGTTCGGGAGTTCGAGCCCTACATCGGGCTCTGTGCTGGCAGCTTGGAGCCTGCTTGGGATTTTCTCTCTCCCTCTCTCTCTGCCCCTCTCCTGTTCTCTCTCTCTCTCTCTCAAAATAAATAAATAAACTTTGAAAAAAAAAAAAAGAAGAAGAAACTGCCACGCTGCCTTCCAAAGTGGTTCAACCATTTTACGTTCCAAACAGAAGTTTCTGAGAGTCTCAGAATCCCCTGAAATTGAATCAGAAATATAATGTTTATTTGTAAGTACTCATTTCTCTTGGGAAAGGTCCATTGCCTGAATGTTTGCAGCCAATGTATTCCTAATATGATGTTTTCATTTTCGTTATTTTCTGGTTATTTTTTCGCCATTGCCTAATAAGTATCCATCTGATCATAATTGAGGAAAAATAACGGTTATTTAGTTCCAGTTTTTCCACTTGACAAAATAAATTTATTAAATAAATCCACGAGAAAGGTTTCCCTCCTCTCCTCATATCTTTTGTCCTCAATTCTCATGATGCAGATTTCTTGCACAGCCTCACTTACATTTTCTTCCTAGGCGTTGATTACGGAGCTTCCCTTTTGCTGGTGTTGTCCTAGTGCTTTGTGAGGCTGCCTGGAAAAATCTACCTCCGCTATCCAGACTGGCCCCAGACCCAGGCTTGTTTGTCTCAGGCCAAGAGCAAGTCTGGTGGAGGGGTGGCTCCAAACTCCTGAGTGTTTGGTCTGGGGGGTTGGACACAACTCCACCTGCTGTACAGGCAAAGCTCGACTGAACCCAAAGAAGCCTTGTCTGGGCTTGGTGTGGAGGGAACAACCTTTGTTTCCTGCATTTTCTGTTGTTTCCTCATGTTGGCTCGGGTTGGGGGTTGGGGGAGAGGTATTTGGTAGATTGGTAGATTCCACGGGACTTCACACGTGGGTGTGCTGATGTGCGTGCTCAATAGAGATGTGTTCGCGTGCACCAACAGATGTACGTAAGAATGCTCATAGCTGCATTTGGGGTTGTAAGCCCAAACTGTAAACAATCTAACTGTTTATCAGCATTAGAATGAGTAAATCCAGGGGCGCCTGGGTGGCTCCGTCGGTTACGCGTCGGGCTTCAGCTCAGATCACGATCTTGTGGTTCGTGAGTTTGAGCCCCCCCGTCGGGCCCTGGGATGACGGCTCAGAGCCTGGAGCCTGTTTCGGATTCTGTGTCTCCCTCTTTCTCTGCCCCTCCCACACTCATGCACTCTCTCTCTCTCTCTCTCTCTCTCAAAAATAAACATTAAAAAATTAAAATAAAAAAGAATTAGAATGAATAAGTCCATCACAGAACATTCATACAATGGAATTCTCCACAGCATTGAAATAAATGATCTGTCACTACATGAACGGATCTTACATACATCATGTTGGGCAAAACAAACCACATACCAAAAACACATGTATGACTATATTAAGTTCAAGAAATAGGCAAACCGGTCCATTATATTTGAGGATGCCTGCTTACGTAGTAAGACTATAAAGAAAAACAAGAAAGTTTTTCGGATACTCGACATCCTAGTTAAGATATGGGTTACTTTCCCGGAGAAACGAGGGAGAGTAGTTACACAAGGACCAAGAGAAGTTTCTGGGGCGCTGGCTTTTAGAGCATGTTTTTGAGGGTTTTGCATTTTGACGAATCACTGTTACATACAGTAAAACCTTGGTCTGTGAGCATAATTCGTTCCAGACACAGGCTTGCGGTCCATAGGACTTGTGCATGAAAGCGAATTTCAAGACCCATTGGCTCGGTTGTGATCATGTGACATTCGGCATCACATCTTGCTTGTATTGCCAGACATCACTCGTTTATCAAGTTAAAATGCATTAGAAATGTTTGCTCGTCTTGCGGAACGTTCGTAGGGCAAGTTACTCGCTATCCAAGGTTTTACTGCAGATTTGTTTCGTGTAGTCCCATATAAAATGTACGTTTAATGAATTTATTAAAAGCAAGTTGAAAAAAAAAAGCCCTTGAGCCATCGCCCACAGCAGCTGGTCCGCGCAGTTCATGCACTGGCCACAGATGCCACGTCTCTCTCTTGCTGGCTTCAGCTCGTGCTGACACCCACTGGCCCCATGACCTCTGACTTCCCTACACGCTCCACTCTGTACTGAGTACCTCCAGATCTCGGTCTCAGATTTCCTTCCGAGGACAGGAAATGTTCTGACATCCCACCCAAACCGGGTGCTTCGTCCTCGGTTTACTTCCTCTCAAAGGGGTGCCAATAGCTTCCAGAAGCTGTGGCTGTTGCAGCTGGTGGTAGGCCTGCTTGGCTGGATGGAGTGGGGGTCATCTACAGAAATTCCTGGAGCCATGGTCTTACCCTCCCCATGCTCTTTACTCCCAGGGACTGGACGCTCAGCTATCGTCCATTGACCTCATGGCCCCCCGGGAGCCAGCCTGAGAGGCAGCGTGCGCACTCTGTTATCCCCAATAGTCCTTTCTCCATTTTGTCAACTTTCCGCTATGCCAGGCTGCCAATACGTCCTCCTGATGTGCCCTAGGGGCAGAAGACTTTGGAGAGGCATCACGCAGAGGGAAGAAGATCACCCTCGTTCATTGTCTTTAGACTAGAACTAATGCCCTCAAGGTGCACTTACCTAGGTACGTCTTAGCTTTTAAAAACCGATTGACCATGTCCTCAAAGGGCACACTGATTGCAAACGGTGTGAGGATGGGATGGGAACCAATGTTTATGGATGCCCCACTATGTCTCAGACATGCTGTCGGGCTGTCATGTAATCCCACCCTATGGGGTACGTGCTATTCCCTCCAGTGTGTAGGTGAGGACACTGAGGCCCCAAAAGGGTCCCTGGCTCGTCCTTGTTCCCTCACACAGGGATCGAGAGGCCAGGGGCTGAGACTCGCCTGGGCTGGGCTTCAACGGAGCGCTTCCCATGCCGTTCCGGTTGGAGCTTCCGGACAGGATGACACGCAGGGCAGACCTGGAAAAATGAACATGTTACACTGTACACATCAGCCAAGTCAGATATTTGTCAAAGCAAATGGATCCTAATGTGAGGTGAGAGAGGAGAGATCTTCCTGCCGGTTACCTTCTTACTACCCTCGAGTGAACAAAGTAATTATTGGTGGAGGCAAAATCGTGGCGCCTGGATAACTCATTAGCTCTTATTTGTTTAAAGTCTGATGGCGTATGACAAAAGGATTTGTTCCAGATGTCAAAGCAGCACAATAGGGCTTAACAGCCTGCGTAGTAGGAAGGGGAGGAAATCGCGGGAGGTCACTGAGGCAGAGAGAGAGGCTGGTGGGGGCTGGGTCAACACTGCGAGAAGTCCCCACCTGTCCCCCAGGGACGTCACCACTTTCGGTCCCACCTCATCCATAAATTCTCGGCCTACGATTCTGAACGTTAATGACTTTTCCAGTCTCTGAACTTAAGCTATTGGAAAGGATTATTGAGATAAGTTCCTTTTGGGGTTTGGTGCTGGAAAAACATTTTATCTGAAAAAAATTATATATATTATATTGAGTATATTATATGTGTATATTATATACGTATATTATATTATGTATATTATACATTAATTATATGTGTATATTATATTATGTATATTATATATATTATATGTGTATATTATATTATGTATATTATGTATATTATACATTAATTATATGTGTATATTATATTATGTATATTATGTATATTATATGTATATATTATATGTGTATATTATATTATGTATATTATGTATATTATACATTAATTATATGTGTATATTATATTATGTATATTATACATTAATTATATGTGTATATTATATTATGTATATTATGTATATTATATGTATATATTATATGTGTATATTATATTATGTATATTATGTATATTATACATTAATTATATGTGTATATTATATTATGTATATTATGTATATTATATGTATATATTATATGTGTATATTATATTATGTATATTATGTATATTATACATTAGTTATATGTGTATATTATATTATGTATATTATGTATATTATATGTATATATTATATGTGTATATTATATTATGTATATTATGTATATTATACATTAGTTATATGTGTATATTATATTATGTATATTATGTATATTATATGTATATATTATATGTGTATATCATATTATGTATATTATGTATATTATATATTAATTATATGTGTATATTATATTATGTATATTATGTATATTATACATTAATTATATGTGTATATTATATTATGTATATTATATGTATACATTATATGTGTATATTATATTATGTATATTATGTATATTATACATTAATTATATGTGTATATTGTATTATGTATATTATATGTGTATATTATATTTATTATGTATATTATACATTAATTATATGTGTATATTATATTATGTATATTATATGTGTATATGTGTGTATTATATTATGTGTGTATATATATATATATATATATATACATCACAATCACATAATATGCTTAATTTGCCACATTTTGCTTTTCCCGTTGGTTGTCGGGAAGCTCGGACTGCAATTTCCTACTCCACTGCAGAGCTCTGCAGAGCCTCACTTCCTCATACGATTAACCGCCCACTTTGTTCCATGCCTTGTTTTATCACTATTTAAATGATCCTTTACTGGTTGTAGGCATTTTTACCCGCTTCACCCCGGTTCTCTTTTTTCTCCCCGCTTTATGTTAAAGAACAAAGGTTCCACTGAGTAAATCTGAAGATCTAACCGGCTTTAGGAAACGATCCACGGATCAGGAGTCACCTGGCCAACAGAAGGCAGCTCCAAAGACTTGTCTCAAGTGGAAGGTTTTTCTAGAAAGGAGGGTGGGACAAGACGTTACTGGCAAAAGACAAGAAAGGATTGTTTTGGGCACAGGTCACAGGGGAAGGGCAGGGGGTCTTAGTAGGTGGGTCACCTCACCTTTCTTTAGGGGATGGAGACAGCCCATGTGACAGATGACCTCATGGGTGCAGACCAGAAAATTCCTGACTGGCCCGTGAAGACAACATTTCTGGGGAAGGCTGCAACCTCAATGAGGTTAGGCATTCGGCCCCAGTTTGGAGACTTGTCCTCTCAGAAGTGACCCTGTTTTAGGCCTGTAGTTCCTTTTTTTATAATGGCTATGTATTTTTGAGAGAGAGCGAGAGGGAGAGAGGGAGACAGGGAGAGAGAGAGTGCACGCGCAGAGAGAGAGGGAGACACAGAATCTGAAACAGGCTCCAGGCAGCTCAGAGTTGCACGCAGGGCTCGAACTCACAAACCGGGAGATCCTACCCTGAGCCGATGTCGGAGGCTTAAGCGACTGAGCCACCCAGGCGTCCTGCGGGCGAATTAATAAATCCCAAGGGAAGCCTGCATTTTTCTATGAATAAATAGTCACCTGTCCCAAAGAGATTGGGACAGGGGTGCCTGCCCATTTCCAACCTCCTCCCAACTATTCATCTGGGAAGGCTTAGCTCCGAACGAGCAATGAAAGCGGCCTGTTCTAATCTCCCACACTCTTGTGGTGGGCACGATCCAGAGGGCCCCTCCCTGATAAGAAATGCAAACTATTGTCCTTGCTGTGTGACCCCCACAAGCATCGCCAGAAATGCTTCTCACGCTTTTTCTGTTTCCTCCAAGTACCCGGAGCCGTGCTTCTCACCCGGAAAGCGGTCGATAAGTATTTGCGGGCGTAGACGAACATACTCCCCTCCCTTTCACCTCCAGTTGCCCAAGCCCAGCTGTCGGAACTAAACTATTGCAAAGCTTTTATCCTGGGTTCTTTATCTCTGGTCTGTTTCAGTCAGTCTGAACTTCCTTTGTCCGAGGCTGACCCTCCTAACTCCAATCCCCTTCCTTCCACTGTCTTCCTTCAACTCCTTCCTTGGCCTAAATATGCATTGCTCAGCTAGGCCAGCTAAGGGCTCTAGCAAACAAGTTTTCAAACTTCGTGGCTTGAGCCCTTGAAAGGCTATTCCTTTCTCAGACTGCAGCCCGATACGGCAGCTGGGGATCATTCTGAAACCTGGACGCGATCAGCCCTTTGGGGGCCAGAGTTTTCCAGTGGCTATTCTGCAGCTGGCCAAACATGAGGGCCAGGAAGATGCACGGAGCATCGCGCAGTGTGCATCGTTCTGTGCGCATCCCGCGGTCCAGAACGCAGCCACTCGCCCCTCCCTATGGGCTCAGGAGAAAAAGAATGGGCATACAGTGGTCTCTGAATGACCGATGTCGCAGGACACATCGGACAGCGGCTCATAGTTCTTTTGCAGATCTCGGGATGATTGCCTGGCCAGGGGAAATAATGGGGTCTGTCTAATATTTGGAAGTCACCGATCCCATCACGGTTTGATCAGCAGAGATTAACCACAAGATCTGAGTCCTTTGACAATAACGAGAGCCAACCCTTATCGTGCACCAGGTTCTCCAGTAGGCACGTTACATTTTTACTTACTCTTCACGCTTCAGGAGCCAGGTTCCGCTACGGTGCCCGTTTCACAGACGAACACACCGAGGAAGAGCGGGCTTGGGTAAATTTTCCCGGCATCGCTCGGCTAACGAATGGCTGAGCCGGGATTTGAACGAGGTGGGCTGATTCTGGGACCTATGAATTTCACAACTGCGATCCTCTGCCCTCGAATTGGACGGGGCCAGCCAAGACAGTCTCTTTGATACTAGACAGTGTGTGTGTGTGGGGGGGGGGGAGCGTCCCCGCCTTTTACAGTCAGAAATAATCCTGGAGAGGCACTGAACCTTCACAGCCCACATGTACAGGGATCCCCTGCTACTTCCTGACCTTTCGGACACAAATGGCTACAGAGGACGCGGTCCATTTAGCGGTGTGCTCTCTAAAGGTTACCGGCTCCTCTCCTCCGTCCCCACTCAGCTTTGCAACAATAAAGGATATTTAACGAGCACCTACCATATGCCAGACACTTTTTTTTAGGTGCCAAAATTGGAAAGAGATGAAGGAGTCACGACAGCCGGACGCAAGGCCCGTTCCCGGCAGCATCTGGACCATAAATGAAGAAGGAGGCAAAGTACAACGAGTCTATCAGACTCTCGCCGTCCGTGAGTTCGAGCCCCGCGTCGGGCTCTGGGCTGATGGTTCGGAGCCTGGAGCCTGCTTCCGATTCTGTGCCTCCCTCGCTCTCTGCCCCTCCCACGTTCATGCTCTGTCTCTCTTTGTCTCAAAAATAAATAAACGTTAAAAAAATAATAAATTTAAAATGTGGAGCGAGAGCATTCTAGGGGGAGGGGAATGACAGGCTCAGAGACTCAGAGCAACTTTTTGGTTTCGATACTGACAAGGCTTGCACATGTTCAGGGTTTGCGACATTTACATTCTACTCGTAGTGTTTTTCTGAATCTTTAAGTTTATTTATTTTGAGAGAGGCAGGGGCAGCACCAGCAGGGGAGGGGCGGAGAGGGAGAGGGAGACGGAGAGTCTCAAGCAGGCTCTGTCCGCGCTGCCGGCACAGAGCCCCACGTGGGGCTCGAACCCACGGAACCGTGAGATCACGTCCTGAGCCGAAATCAAGAGTCAGACGCTTCACCGACTGGGCCACCCGGGGCCCTCCCCGCTATTGCTTTTCAAAAACAGTTTATTTTGAAATAAGCGCCAACGTACGGAAGAGTTGAAAGGATGGAAGTGTTGACGATGAAAGGAGAGTTAAAAAATCTCTCATTCACCCATATTTCCCAGCTGCTAATGTCTCCTTGCCTTACTTCATACCTTCCCTCCCTCACCCTCACCCTCCTTTCCTTTCCTCTCTTTCTCTCTCTGTCTCTGTCACACACACACACACACACACACACACACACACACACATCTTTTTCCTTCACCATTTGCGAGCAAGCCGTAGACGTGATATGCCTTCATTTGTAAATATCCTAGTATATATTCTCGGAAACAGAGATAACCACTCTCCAAGCCTACGAGTCAGGAAGACAACATCTTTCCAATGCTACCATCCCATCCATAGATCCCATTTCCTTGTTGCCAGTTGTCCCAACCGTGTGTCTTTGTTCGACATGGTCTAGCATGCCACCCGGCAACCTGGGCTGCATTTTGTGGTGAAGCATGCTATGCCCTCCAACCTAGAACAACTCTTTGTCTTTCCTGCCTCTCCTGTCCTCAACCATTTTAGAGCACTGGACTCACACACTGTCAGATGCCCCTCAGGGTGGTCTCCCCGGGACCAGCTCCAGATCACGCGTCCTTGATAGGGGCATCACGGGAACGATGCCGTGCCCTTCTCAGCACGTTACCTCTAGACATACATGATGGCAGCCCATTCTTCCTACCAATGCTGATATTAACCTTGATCAACCGGTCATGCTGGTGTGTGCCAGGTTTCTCCGCCGTAATGGCATCATCTTCCTCCTTGTAACCCATTATCGTTCCATGGGGGTATAGTGTGAGATCGTGTCATTATGTACATCCTCAAACTGCCACCCACCTACCTTTGTGCGCCCAAATCAACTCCAGCCCGGATCAATGACCACAGTCCTGCCATATCCAACGACCACTACGATGGCTGCCAGATGGTGACCTTCCATTTCTAACATTCCTATTACTTATTAGTTTGATTTTACTATAATGTAGAGTTCTGCCTTCTCCATTTGTTTATGTACCTAGGTACGGACCCAGACCTTCTTATTTTCCGCACTATATTATAATCCATGACACTCACACGTTGTTCTGAAATCACGATTTTTTTTTTTTTTAGCTAAGTCTTACACAGTTAGATGGACTCAATGTTTACAGCCAATCTGTTTACCATTTCTAGGTTGCATTTCTCGGTTGGCTGAAGTTTATCATCTAGAATTTCTTTAACAAGACCCTACGGGATTTCTATTCTCTAACCCTAAAATATTTTTTTACCCCATAACAGCTTTATTGAGTTATATTTCGTATACCATGCAATTAATTCACCTTGCACAATTCAATGGTTTTTAGTATATCCACAGAGTTGTGTAACTATTACCACAATTAAGTTTAAAACATTTTTATCACTCTCAAAAGGAATCTGGTAGCCACCCTCCATTTTCCCCCCTATCCTCTCTGGTGCTTGACGAAAACCAATGTGTTCTCTGTCTATATAGCTTGACCTTTAAGGGACATTTCTCACCTAAATGGAATCATACAATATATGGGGTCCTTTGTGACTGGCCTTCTTTTACTCAGCATACTGTTTTCAAGGTTCCTCCACATTGCAGTACATTCCTTTTACCCTGAAAAATATTCCAAGGTATGGAAACACCACATGTTGTTTACCCATTCATCTGCTGGCGGGCATTGAACAAGTAATTCCACTTTCGGTTGTTCTGAAAAATGCCGCTATGAACGTTCATGTAGTCTTTGTGTGGACATACATTTTCATGGACCTTTGGTCCACGCAGGAGTGGAATTGCTGGGCTGTATGGGAACTCTGTGTTTACCATTAGGCAAATGGTGGCTGACGACGTTGCGTCCTTTTTCACGGGCTTATTGGCCATTCGTATCTCTTCTTTGGAGAAATCTCTACTCATACCCTTTGCTTATTTTTAAACTGGGTCATGCATCATTTTATTGTTGTGTCACTAACATTCTTTACATATTCTAGTGAGAATTCCCTTGTAAGATATATGATTTGCAAACATTTTCTCCCATTTGCAGGCTGTCTTTTTGCTCCCTTTGAAGCACCGCACTTTTTATTTTGGATACAGCCCAATTTCGTCATGTTTCTCTGTGTTGTGTGCCCTTTTGATGCCATATCTAAGAAATTCTTGCCCGGTCCAAGATCATGAAGATTTACTTCTATGTTTTCTGAAAAAAGTTTCATAATCTATAAAGCTATTACTTTTAAGCGTTTGATGGTTTTGAATTAATTGTTATATATGCTATGGGGTAGAGACTTAATTCATTTTTTTTTTTTTTTTGCGTGCGAATATCCTGTTTTCCCAACACCATTTGCTCAAAGGACTACTCTTTCTGCTATTGAATTGTTTTGGTGCCTTTGTCAAAATTCAATTGCATGTTTATAGCCGTGCTTTCAACAATAGGCAAATGATGGAAAGAGCCAAAATGTCCATCCACCGATGAATGGATAAAGAAATTGTGGTTTATATACACAACGGAATACTATGCAGCAATGAGAAAGAATGAAATCTGGCCTTTTGTAGCAACGTGGATGGAACCAGAGAGTGTTACGCTAAGTGAAATAAGTCCTACAGAGAAGATAGATACCATATGTTTTCACTCTTATGTGGATCCTGAGAAACTTAACAGAAGACCACGGGGGAGGGGAAGGAAAAAAAAGTTAGGGAGGGAGCCAAACCATAAGAGACTCTTAAAAAGTGAGAATAAACTGAGGGTTGATGGGGGGGTGGGAGGGAGGGGAGGGTGGGTGATGGGCATCGAGGAGGGCACCTGTTGGGATGATCCTGGGTGCTGTATGGAAACCAATTTGACAATAAATTTCATATTAAAAAAATCAATTGCATGTAAATGTGATGGCATATTTTTAGATCCTCAATTCTATTCCATTGATCTATATGTCTACCTTATGCCAGTACGAAAATGGTTTCCTTTGGCCTTTATACTTGAACAAAAGTTCTGCTGGGTGTAAAATGATTGGAGTTATCATTTCTTACTCTGAAGATTTTGGGGTGTAATTCAGTTGACTCCAGCACTGAGTATAGAGAAGGCTGAGGTCTGATGAGTGATTTTTAGCCTCAGAGCCAACACCAAAAGGACCGCTTATCTAAATGTTCACTGTTTCTTAGAATAATACATCTTGGTGCAAATGGTCCCATGTCAGGTTTTCCGGAAAGCATGTTGTCGTTTCATTATGTAGGTTTGATCTTTATTTCATAGAGAGTTTTCTTAAATGCTAAATCTTAAGATACGTTTTTGTTTTTTTTTTTTTTGTTTGTTTAATTATTTCAGTCTCTTGGGGATGACAATTATGGCAGGTTGGAACTCTTTTGACTTTGTTCTCTACATCGATATGCAGAGTTAGATAATAGACAGATGATAGATTGAGAGATGGATGAATAGATGGATGGATAGATAGATAGTAGGTGGATGGATGGACAGATAACATATGGACAATGTTATAGACAGATGATATACAGATGGTCTCGACTCCTTCCTCCATAATAACCCCTGTGTTTTTAACCACACGAATTCTTTTTTGTCCTGTCTCTAATGTAGCTTGTAAATTTCGGTTTTTTATTATTCTCTTCTACTTCCTCCTTGTTCGCTTCTTTCTGCCAGCTTATGTTTCATCTCATTCTGTCATCTTGCCGTATATTCTCTGTGTGCTTATCTTTCTGCCCCGAGCTTTATTTTTTCAAAACGCTCCCTCGAAATCTTCCTCCGTGAACGAAACTACAGTGACACTCTTCTGTTCAAAGACCGTGTTCTTCCTCTGGGGGTTTCTCATGGGCCATTTTCTCTTGCTTATCGCCTCTCATTTCCGTGTTCCGTGTCCATACAGTTCCCATCTTGGTCCCTTTCCTGGTACAGTTTTCCTGGAGGTACCATCTGTGTAAGGATCTGTGTTGGGAAGGGCAGGGGCCACTATTCAGGTCCGAAGGAATTTTCTCTGCTGAAGTGTCCAGGGCTCCTCCGTGCCCATGTGAGCAGACCCCAACTGCCTTCAGCTGACGGAAGTCTGCTCTCGGTACAATTCCTCTTGACCGCCTGGCCTACTTCCTGCAACTGGGGCACACCTGCGCCAGTGTTGACAATTTTTAAGTGCTCATGAGCATATCCAGAAAGGGAGTCTAACAAAATAGCATCTGTGGTTCTCTCCGACGTGCTGTGCCATGTGGTGCTTTTATTCTGTTCTTTTCTACTCTCCTGTAGTCTTGTTGTTGTTGTTTTTTTTTTTAACAGAAATATATATTATCTCTATAATCCGGAAATGCATTGTATTAGAAAAAGAAGGTTCACACGGCTGCAGCAGGATGAAAGAACAAAGGTGAGTTAAGGAGCTGGGTCTACCAGCCGGTCCCTCTCAAGTGCACCAGACTAATAGCTAAGGACAGGTCAACTGAGGGGGCCGGAGGGCTCCCTCATTTGCCTGGCGAGGCAAAATGGGCCATTCCAGTGAAAGAAATCACCAGGTGAAGCAGGAAAAAAAAAACCCTGAAGCAAGGCTGGGCAGAGGGGAGATCCTACACATCCAGATTATTACTACAACCACATAACTCCCATGCAGGAGGCGACTGAAGCTCCGAGGGGTTAGGTCAGTTGCCCAAAGTCCCTCCATCTTGAAAATGCCGATTAAATCATGTTCTTCTAATTCCACACCATCCCAGGGCTTTTCCTCTCCTTCCTGCCTACTTATTAGCTCTCCAGCCAGGGTGACTCAGTGTAGGGTGATGCTATTAACTGAGAGAGGGAGCGTGGGGAGGGAAGGAGGCGGCTTGCGGGGAGAGATAATGAGCTCTGTTTTGGACATGATGAGTTATTGTGAGTGCAGCGCTCTCCTGTTGGAGTAACATGGAGGCAGAGGCATCGTTTCCTGCAAAAGCCCACTGTTCCTGTCACCTCGCTCCTGTCAGTCAAGCGAGGAAAAAAAAAATAATGTGTCTAGAAACCTGCTGGTGGCTGTCTTTCCCCCAGAATGAAGCCACCCAGTACAGAGGACACAGCATCTCAAGGAGACGAGGCTTTGACAGCCCCTGTCCGTGGCCCAAATAGCATCGGGAGCATCTCTTGGCATCAGGAGCATCTCCTGGCATCCATCTGGCTCCGGGCTCTTGAATGGGGGCATTCCAGACACCCGGAAGGCAGAGGGGCTGGAAACATCGACAGCTTTATTGAACTCTCCAGGGCTTCAGAGAGTCGCCTTCCCCGTTGTGATCTAGGCAGACAGCCTCAAGGGAATTTGACCAAGGCCAAGTTTTTCCCCCAGGGCCGACGAGCACAACATCCAGAGCCATCCTCGGCCTTTGCGCGTAGACCCGTTTGCCAAGACTGCCAAGGGGGTGGGTTCCAGCAACAAGAGCAAAGCACCCACAGAAAACACACCCCACCAAACTAACGGCAACCTGTGTGAGATAACATTTTTGTCCAAGAGTTCACTGTTGAAACTCAAGCCTATTTTTCTTTTCTTTCTTTTAAAAGTTGTTTTATGTTTATTGATTTTTGAGAGAGAGAGAGAGAGTGTGAGCAGAGGAGAGACAGAGAGAGAGAGAGAGAGGGGGAGAGAGACAGAATCTGAAGCGGGCTCCAGGCTCCGAGCTGCCAGCACAGCTGGCCATGCACCCAACTCCAATGTGATGTTAGCTCTTTGTTAGGTTTATTTATTTTTCAGATTAAATAAATGAATCACCTGCTATATACCCAACACCACACGAGCAGCTTTGCCTCTTTTAATTTTGTACTCCCACGAAAACGAGCAGACCCTGTATCAGTCAGGATTGGCTAGGTTAGGTTGCCGTAACAAACATCCCTCCTGTCTTAGTGGCTTATAATGGTTTCTTACTCACTGACACTGCATGTCTAATCATTCAGCTGGCAGTTTTGCTCCCATATTTCCTCACCCCCTCGGATCCAGACAACAGAGCGGCCACCTTTGCCAGTCTCAGGGGGCACAGAGAAGGAACGGGGTGAATCGCAACCTGGCCGGTAGCTCCCGTCCAGAAGTGACGTGACCACCATGCCACTCGGCCCTGCCTGAAATCAAAGGGAATGGGATGGAGGGAGGGCAACCAACTGCCTCAGAGAAGCATGCAGGTTTGGTGAACGGGTTTCTCACAAGGGAAACTGAGGCTCTTGGTTAAGTCAGTGAGCCAGGTGTAAGGAAGTGAATCACGGTCTGTCTGAACACGGAACACAGGGCATCCCATTTGTCTCTTTGGTCTGCTTGCTTCTCGTGTCTTCAAGGAGCCTAATGCTTGGTCTCTCTGGAAAAGCCAGTTGGCAAGGCGCCTTGTGACACCCAGAAGCGGGCCTTTGTCACTCTGATGTGGCACAGATTTCCAGGCCAAGTGCCAAGTGCTGTCCGGACTTGTGGAGATGTCCTTGTGGATATGGTACTCGTAATCCAAGTCCATGCCTGCTTTTCCAAAATGGCTTGCTGGCCCGCTTCCTGAGCAACCCCTACCTTGCAAAACCAAAAGGCAAATCTCGTTATCCACGCTCCGATTCGAGAAAACTCCTGGAATATCTCTACTTGTAGAAATGCGATGGAGGAAGAAAGAGTGTGCATACCCCCTCCTTTCTGAAGCATTGAACAACTCATTATTCATTAAACGGCATTTCAGAACAGTGTGGTTGTTTTAATTCAACCTTTTTTAACTTTTTCTTTTTGTACATGTTTTAAAATTTCTGTTAACGTTTATTTATTTTTGAGACGGAGAGAGACAGAGCGTGAGCAGGGGAGGGGCAGAGAGAGAGGGAGACACAGAATCTGAAACAGGCTCCAGGCTCTGAGCAGTCAGCACAGAGCCCAACGCGGGGCTCGAACTCACGGACATTGAGATTGTGACCTGAGCCGAAGTCGGACGCTTAACCGACTGAGCCACCCAGGCGCCCCTCTGCCTCTGTGATTTTTAAAAAAATTTTTGAATGTTTTTTTAACTTTATTTTTGAAGGAGAGAGACAGAGCATGAGTAGGGGAAGAACAGAGAGAGAGGGAGACACAGAATCCGAAGCAGGCTCCAGGCTCCGAGCTGCCAGCACAGAGCCCGACGCGGGGCTCAAACCCACGAACCACGGGATCATGACGTGAGCCGAAGTCGGTCGCCCAACCGACTGAGCCACCCAGGCGCCCCAACCCTTTTTGATTTTTTCAGTCATGGGGTCACACTTGTGGTTCTATTTGGTAAATGCACTATGGACATGCGCCCACAACACCCAGGTCTGGAATCACTGACCTCTGTGTGCTCGGCTACTGAAACTTCATCCGAACCACTTAACAATAATCTAAGTGTAAGCTGCCGCTTTTAGCTTCTTCTGTTCCCCAGTCTTCTCTTACTGACTTGTTAAAAGAAAATCAAATGGTCACACATGAGACAGAAACAGAGGTAAATGTAAACCCGTCCGAGACTTCATCCTGTGGCTCTCAACTGGGGGGTGCGGATGCGTGTCATATCACCTCTCTCTGCCCGGGACTCATCCCAAACCAGTGAATCGGAACTCCAGGAATGGGGCCCAGGGCACATTTCTATTTCAGGACGTCGCTCCCAGATTTGAGAACCACTGAATAAGGTCCTCAACCACTGAGTAGCTGAGCTAGCTCCCATTCCTGACCCCTGCCCCCACCCCTTTATTACTTTATGTGTATATTTCTCATCAAATGAATGATGCATTTGTAGATGTTGTGTTGGGGTTGCAACATATTTATTCTGCTCGGCCCTACGTGCTTCTGGATGTTAATTGAGGTCACTTTCATTGTTTGTCCCTAAGTCTGCGGGAATAATAAGCCTCACTTGTCAAGGGATATGGCCTTATCACTCCCTCTTGCATTTTTCTGGGACCCACGGGAGGAGAGGGGATATTTGCCTCATACAGGACTCCTGCCACATCCTGTACCTCCAGCTGGCTCACCACCCCCATTTGGGCCATCGACAAGGGGGTACCAATCTGCCCCTCAGCTCCGGATTTTCTGGCTGTGGCAACACCAACTCCTAACCTCCACCCACCTCCAGATTTCCAACACGGACTTTCCTCATTTGCTTGCCGGGAAAGGTTTCCTTTTCTGTTGTTGTTTCTTCATTTCGGTGCTGGGCGTGCGGGGGGGGGGGGGGGGTAGGTAAGATCGGTAAGATCCACAGCTGAGTGGCACTGTTGGAGATCCTGGGTCCTATGTTCCCCCGCAACAATTCTTTCCCAGGTACCCTAGACCCTGATGGTCCAGTTGGACTCTCCCGACGGACTCCTTCCTCTGTGCCATTTTGTCTGCCCTTCTCCTTCCGGCAAGCGAGCTTCTGTGGCTTTCCCATCTGTAGACTGTTTCAGGACCTCTCCTAAAACTACACGCTGCATTCCACCCCCATGATACGGTCTACCCCCAGTGGAGGCAAGGAGGCAGAATCTCCACTAAAGACGGGGGTTTCCGCGACGCCAACCCCCAGAGTCGCAGGGGGTTCCGATCTGCAGCACGGATCAGAAAGTGTGTTGCTGCGGAGGGGCCTGGCTAGGACTTAGACTAGAATCTTCCTTTCAGTGTCTAGGACTGAGTGTCTAGACGACTCCTCATCCCGCAAGGCAAGGTGGCAACTTTCCCAGGATAAGGGAACGACGTTCCTGCCTCAGTTTCCACTTTGTAACAGTTGGTAGCCTTCCATTCTAAACTGAGCTGAGGTGAATCTGCCCATGCAGCTATTTAAAAGGAAGCCAGAGGAAGGTGTCCTGAGGCTTTGCAGAGCCAGGGTACCCAAAGAGGCAGAGGGAGGTGTGACAGGGGATACTCTGGAGATGTAGCCTGACAAAGGGCTGTGGGGCTGAGTCTCCTCCCCAGAGGACATGAGGGGAAGCGGGCTTTAAAGCACCATTAAGAGCTTCCAAATATGTTCCTTCTTTCAGGGGGCACAGGAGACTGATGCCTGAAAACAGGAACATGGGTCACAGACTGGGTCAGATTTCCAACCCGAAAGATCTGGAGGTGGGGGGATGGCTGGCCACTTGCTTTGGGGGCAGAGCCTGGAGTCAATGGCATTGGGACTGGCCAGCAAAGGGTCTGCAGGGGTATGGGGGATGTGAGCGTTCCCGTGGAACGGACCTGGGCAACACTGCAGAGAAGGCAACCGTGGGGCCATCTTTGTTCCTCAGGCTGCCCAGAGCAGCAAGGAATCCCAGCAGAAAGAGGCCAGAGGACCATGGCTGGGTGCCCAGGGGTGAAGAAACATGGGAAGTCGTGACCTGAAATAGAGACATCACCCCAGGCCCCAGGCCAAGGGAACCACACAATCTTCTAAAGCACCCAAAGGGAAAAACCAAAAACTTTTGGGGGGCGGGGCAAAGAGAGCACTGTTGGTGGAGGGGCGGGGAGAGGGGGACAGAGGACCCAAAGCTGAAGCCAGCTCTGCGCTGACAGGCTGACAGAAGGGAGCCTGACGTGGGGCCCGAACTCGCGAACCGCGAGATCATGAGCTGAAGCTGGACGCTCAACTGACTGAGTCACCCAGGTGCCCCAAGAAGCAACAACCTTAAAATGTGAACAGACACGGAGAACAAAAAGCCAGGTAAACACAGAGCTAGTTCAAGGAACAACTTTCTTGCCCTTTCCTCCTCCTCCGTGCAGCCCCCAGAGGCTGATGCCCCCCCAGGGGCAGGGGGTGCGGGTGGGGTGGGGGGTGGTTCCGAAGAAGGGAAGTTGGAAACCACTGGCCCCTCTTCTCCTCTCCTACTGCAGGCTTCCAGCCAAGTCCAGAGTCTCTATTTAAATTATGGTGTGAGCATTCAAGTTTCTGAATCAATGTGTTTGTGATCTCACGCAACTTCTAGACGTCCTCTTAGCTGAGAGTGGGCAGAGAAAGCAAAGACTTTGCAGGCTAGGAGAATCATCACCCGGGGTGTAAAATGACCCTGGGAGCTAACGTTTACAGGCACAATGACAGACAGAACAAAGTTGTGGCGTGATCACAATCTATGCATCTCTGTACAAGTTACAACAAGAAACGGGAGGCAGAAGTCAGCGGCAACCCGTACGTGATAAGCTGTGCTTCTTGAATGGCCTTATGTGAATTTCATATTGTTCTCCATATTCTTTTTAAAAAGGAAATCAAGGGGAGGGACTCGAGTCCACACTTAGACCAGAACTTGGAAGAGGAGATTGGAAGATCGCAGTGCCCCCGGAGGGACGGGTTCATGAATCCCAAGAATGAGGCGACATTCAGGACCCAGGGGTTTCCTCACCTACCAGGCTTGTCTCGGGTGGCCACAGGACAAATAGGTCTCTGCATCAGCCTATGGATCCTAGGGAATATCTAGGTCAATAATACCCTAATAACATAGTACGGTGACAGGTGGTAACTACGTTTGCCGTGGTGAGAAGTTGGTAATAAATTGTTGAATCACTATGTTGTACACCAGAAACTAATATAATATTACATGTCAGCTATACTTCTATTAAAAATTAAAAGCGAAAAAACTTCATTTATTTTTGAGAGAGTGAGCAAGATCATAAGTGGGGTTGGGGTAGAGAGAGAGGTACAGAGAGAGAATCCCAAGCAGGCTCCGTGCCGTCAGCACAGAGCCCCACGCGGGACTTGAACTCACGAACTGTGTGATCATGACCTGAGTCGAAATCAAGGGCCAGACGCTTAAGCAACCGGGCCACCCAGGTGCCCCAGTAGGTAAAAGGTTTTTAAAAGTTCATATAGAAGCCTTAACTGGGTTCACTGGCTCAACACCACATCACTATCTCAAGGCTGTGTCCCGGGAGCAGCCTCTGGGAGTGGGAAAGGCAGGCAGAACGCACATTCCCAGGACAGGGCAGGGGGCGGGGAGGCCCCCGTGGCTTGGGTCCTGCTCACGGGTCAGCCAGCGGTCGTGTCTTCTCCATGACCTCCCCCCACAATCTCAAGTAGAATTACCACTTGTATCGAACTTTCCTGTAGGAGTCCTACAGAAATCACCAAAGTGGAGGCGGGTGGAGTTTCACTTTGGAGAATTGCACAGCAGGTGCATGGGACACTCTCGGTGCGGCCACATAGCATTACTGGGACATTTACCTATACAGTGTAAGTTTCACTGGGCAAGCCAGTTGCAAATACATAAACACTATTAAATCGAGTCCCGTGGAAAACATGGCTCAAGGGCAGATTGATTTCAAGGAGCCTCTGCTAAGTGTACAAAATTGCAATGTGCTTTTGGTTTGTTTTCTCTAAAAGGTCTGCTCCTCCGCCCCTTGCCCCCGAGCTAACCCATGAAATAATGTCAACCTACAGCGTCATTTGGGAGATGATTTGACTTAAGCTGGAAACGGGGTCAGGGGTATTGATTGGAAACATAGTGACAAGGCCCGTTTTTACTGATAAGCAGGGCATGGTCAGACTCATTCCTGGGGGCTACTCTTCCAGAAAGGCGGGGTAGGCGGGCAAGTCTGGCATGCTACAATGCCCCAGAATTAAGTGCTGCTTCTGGGAAGCCTCTACTCCATGAGGAGAGCCACTCGCTCTTGCTGAGTTCTGGACAACTCTGCAGATGCTGTCTTTTAGAACGTGGCCTCATGAACGTGGAAGAACACGGAGATTAGAATCCAATAGACTTGGTTCGAATTCTGACTGCACTGACCATATCGCCTAGGGGTGCTGCTTCTCCGCGTGGCTGTCTCTACAGCCTGGAGGCTCATTCTGAGGATTCAAATGATGCTTTACATGTGAAAGCCTTTTGCACAATGCTCGGCACATAGCACGACTTCAACAGATAGTCTATTTCTGCAATAAGAGAGTAAGTCTGGAAGTTCGCCACTAAGATGTCCTATCTCACAAAGAAAAATAATTCTTGAATAGGAGCCAGTGGTTGGGGGTTGATGGGCAGTTCATCCCCAAAGCACTTGAAGTCCAGGAAGTTAAAAAAAAAAATGGTAGCAATTAGAGTAAGAAAACTTAATACCCAGCTCATTTCAGAATGCCTGCATGATCCGATTTTCATCAACACTACAACTGGAGAAAGATTCTTGAAGGTTCCGCCTCTACCGCTCCACTCCCTTTCGCCTGGCCGCCAGCCTCCTTAAATATTCCTCTGCTTCTCTTTTTCTGTGTTCCTTTGAAAAGGTTTGTCGAGTGAGCCACTGACATTTTTTAAGGCAACGCTGGAAACACCTGAGCGGGCAAAGCCCGGCATTACTAACAGAGGGTGTTAAAAAGATAAATTGTTGTGGAGCGGGAGAGAGAGAAAATTATACGTGAGTATAAAAGGAGGGTGGCCCCTGAGGGGTCTTCGAAGCTGCTGTTGAGTGAGCAGCTGTTCAGGTGTCGAGCAAGAAGAGGCTGTAAAGCAACCAAAATGTTTACGTGAGGTCCTAGGGCGTGCAATCCAGGAGACAGAGAGTCCCCGGAGACTGAAGGCAGTACACCCCGAGAGAGGTTACACGACTTGTTTGGAAAGAATCGTGCTCGGTGCTGACGGGAGTTAAACCACCTACCACACCGTTGCTCTTGGGCTAACAGATGTCACACTATCTCTTTTTCAGCCCCGAGGAGCAGGATGTGTCCTAGGAAGTGGCTGTGTGGCAACTGACGAGTTGCAATGGACAGAAGTCAAAAGTCCGTGGTGTTCCAAGCATTGAAACGGGAGATGTGCCTATGCCTAGCTTCCTCAGTTTCCCCCTGAGCCTATTGTGAGGGACTTTTAGCAATGCTTACTTCACGGTGGAATCCCCTTTCACCGCAGAGTATCAAGCTTTCCAACTGGGAGAGCACTCTTCCCCCTGCCGTTCCTTGAAAATGTTCTTACGTAATGACTGAACGCCTCTCCCAAGAGCTCTCACTCGGGAGCAAACCCTCGCGGAAGCACCTGCCAGCCTCTATCTCTCAACTCCATGTCACGCTTTTGAGACCCCCCTTATTTTTTGCCTTTGGTTGGTCTCTCCTGCAGCCTCAAGAGTCCCCCTTCTCTGTCTTTGATGCGGACTCCAGCCTGTGTCAACGTGACTGGGGTTTCCTTGGGCGTCCGTTGACTCTTGTGGAGCCTGTGGTCCAAGCCCCAACCCCGACTTGTTTCTGTCAACAGCCCTTCTCTTCAAACCCTTGAAAGCAGCTCTATTTATCCTCATTGTACCAAGAACATTCCATGACTGTTCCACGTCCCAGACTCGGTATTTTTCCATTTGTCACCTCGATTCCTCCTCAAGCCAGGAAGTTAGCAAACTGCAAAGAGCCAGGTATGAACTTGTTTAGGTTTTAGGAGCATTGTGGTGGCCCCTCAACCCTCAAAGCACGAAAACAACCGCAGAGAGGGTGGAAACAAACGATCCTGGCTGTGTTCCCATAAACGTGATAAACAACATGTCCGTGAGCGGGCCTGGCTTGGTCCCAATAAAACTTTATTTAAACAAACATTCAGCAGGGTAGTCTTGGCCGGCGGGCTGTAGCGTGCCCGCCCCTCGCTCCAAACAACCCATCGGAGTGTGTTATTAGTACTTCTTCTACGATGGAGAAAAGGAAGCCTGGCAAAGAGATTAATTTCCAAACATCACACAGGTTGGGGGTGGCAACCCAGGGTGCGTCTGAGTCCAGTGCCCGTGTCAATTCTGCGCCCAAATCCCTGCAAACGATGACGACGTTCACATTAGGAAGAGTGAGGTGGAAGACAGGGCATTTCCCAGCAGCCTTCACCTTCTTCCTTATTACAAGCTCCCACCCCTACCCCCCCCCCCGCCCCCCCGCCCCCAGGATCTCACCAGCTCCACGTGGGCTGGAATACTGCTCAGGGTAACGATGGCTCTTGGGGCTCTGATGTGGCTGTCCTGCGTGGCTATCCTGCCTTGGCATGTAACTTCCAGAAAGCTACAGACAACAGCTTTTTCTTCCTTGGCCTGGAATTTGAGTAATGTATTTTAGTCCCTGTGTTAAGGGCATTTAGGAACCTCAGACATTACTGAGCGCGCGCGTGTGTGTCCGTGTATATACGAGACATTGAGCTAAGTCCTGGAAAAACACCATAAAACGGTGAAAAGAGGGGCACCTGGGTGGCTCGGTCGGTTAAGCGTCCGACTCTTGATCTCAGCTCAGGTCATGATCTCACAGTTTGTGAGTTCAAGCCCCGCAAGGGAGCTGGTGTGGAGCCTGCTTGGGATTCTTTCTCTCCCTCTGTCTCTGACCCTCCCCAGCTTGTGCTCGCTCCCATGCTCTCTCTCTCTCTCTCTCTCAAAATGGATAAACTTAAAAAAAAAAAAAAAAAAAACAGTGAAAAGGACGGACCCTGTTCCTGCCTCGGTGAAATGACCATCTAGACCTCTATGCGATGGACTCTGTGTTGCTCAGGTCTATATAGTTTAGTCCTTGTCCACATTATTCGGATCAACCCTCGGAACCTGAGCTAGGCATCATTAACCCCATTTTAAGGGTGGGTAAGCTCAGGCTGGGAGGTGCAGGGACCTGTCACATGGTGACAACTTTGGTGGTGGAGTGGGGTCTCTGGCTTGGGGTTTCTGGCCCCTGGCCCCGTGCCCTTTCCGGCACGCCTCGTAGCTCTGCCTCTCCCGGAGCCACACTCTGCACCATTGGGCTCTACTCCTGCACCCACAGCTGGCAGCGTCTTTGTCTGAACTTTATATAACCTGGCTCCTTTCCAGACCCTCTGGCAGCTGTCCCAATTCTCGTTTTCTATCTGCCCGGCATCTCCCCGGTTCCCTTCTGAAGCTCTTATCCTTCTCTGGCAGCCAAATGCCCTCTATTTTATTTTCTCCCCAGGGCACACTCATAGGATGGAGAAAAGCCGAGAGATTGTTCACTTTCTTAACAGGAGCTGCTTTCAATTCAGCCACAGCTGCGACACGTTTCAGAAGTTAGATGGATCCCAAGACAGATGGCTCAGCAGCGACTATTTTAAGCCCCAGAGTCACAAGAACGGATCCAAAATAACTCAGTCCAGCAGGGGTCAAACGCAGAGCAGACCTGCCGGCTTTGGGAAAAGCATGACCCCGGGTCCTCGGCGTCGTCAAGTGAGTCAGCTCTGGTGTTTTCTAGTTAATAAGACTTCTTTGGCGCAGTTCTTATGCTGATGTTTCAGGGCTGAGTTGGCTCTGTGTTCAGCTGCTGCTCTCAAAAACAACAACAGCAGCAACAAAAACTCCCTCCATGTCTTCAAAGCTCTCATCTGAATATTTGTTACTGCGCTCAAGATTCGTACCAGGGGAAGCTCTGCTCCCCTGTGTATCAGTCAGCTAATTGCAACAGTGATGCTGTGTAAGAAAGCACGTCAAAACTCTGTGGCTTAAAGCAATGATTATTTATTCCCTTTCAAGTGCCTGGGCTTGGCTGGGGTTCAGCTGATCTGGACTCAGCCTGGTTGGTCTTGGCTCCAGGTTGTAAATTTCCTCCTGTGGCAACACCTACTTTTCACCTTTGTTGGACCAGCCGGTTGTTTTCGTCGCAGTGGTAGAAATGCAAGAGGAAAAATGTCCCGCTACACATGCATGTTTCAGGCCTTTGTTTGCATGTGTCTGCTACAATCACATTGGCCAGAGCACTCTATGTGGTCAAGCCCAATACCATTGAGACAGGAAGTAGACCCCACCCCACCACTAATGGAGCAAGGAGGGACTGTAACTCATGCGGCAATGGCTGTGGATAGGAGAGTGAAGAATTAGGAACTATCCATTACCCCTGGGCTGCAAAACACCTGGAAAAGAAGGCTGGCTGGAGGGCAGCAGAAAAACCTGGTGGTCTTTCCCCACTGAGGAGCTATGACTTCTCATTTTCCTTATGACTCCGGGGGAGACTCAGAGCCATGACAGATGGCCTGACTTTCCCCTTTGCAGTGGCCTTAAACCACCTCTGCATTCTTTTGTATGGACTGCCCTTCTGTCCCTTGAGGGGGCTGCTATTGATTCTTCGAACCGGCTCCCCAGAGGGCTCTAATAGATCTGGTAAGTCCGGATATGTAAACAGGATGCGCGAGTAGAGGGTGACTTAAGGTCCTGAGCCCATTTATTTGCACGCCCCTGTCCCTGCACGTGAGGATGTCTTCAGTTTCAATGACAATACCAGAGAGGCGGGCTTCCGTGAGCTCACTGGAGATGGCAGCACATTCAAGGTAAAGCTGTCCTGCTTTTGAGGCCATCAGAATTTGTCTGTGGGCCGGCAGTGGGGGCAGACGTACCGTGTGTAGGGATTTTCACGTACAAAAGACCGTGCGGCGCTCAGAGGCGTTGCTAGAATCATATAGCGCTTCTTACAGCACCTACCCCTGTCTAGCACACTGAGCCTTGGTGAAAGGGACACTTGCCTTCAGAGTCACGGGGGCAATGATGCAGTGTCATCTGTCTCCCGTCACTTGCTACCTCACGGCCCTCCTTAATACGTTTATGGCATTTGTCACCGTATGGCGTTATGGGTTTGCGTATTTGCTTATTGCCTTTGTCCTCCACTACTCTTCAGGGGCAAGAATGTATACCTCTTTGTATGCCTCCTTTAGGGCTGTATCCCCAGAACCTAGACTCTGATACATGGTATTAGTCAAAAAGGAGTTCAATTAGACATTTGTTATATAAATAAATAAATAAATAAATAATCTTGTCTCACCATGCGGAACAGAGTATTAGTATCCTACTATCTTCCCTCCCTCTTTCCCTCCCTCCCTCCCTCCCTTCCTCCTTCTCTTCCCTTCCCTTCCCTTCCCTTCCCTTTCCTTTCCTTTCTCTTCCTTCCCTTCCCTTCTTCCTTCTATCTTCCTTCCTTCCTTCTTTCCTTTCCTTTCCTTTCCTTTCCTTCTCTTCCCTTCCCTTCCCTTCCCCTCCCTTCTTCCTTCTATCATCCTTCCTTCCTTCTTTCCTTTCCTTTCCTTCCCTTCTTCCTTCTATCATCTTTCTTTTCTTTCTTCTGTCTGTCTGTCCTTCCTCTTATCCTTCCTCTGGATATATATTGATGACTCCACCTAAGATTACTTCATCTTGCATGATTCTATAACTTCCCCAATGTGCCCTGTAAACTTCCCTTTGGCTGTGTTAACATTTAGGGCCAACTAGGGATATCAGAGGAAAGAAATCAATCTTGGCTCAGGGAGACCCAGACCTTTTGAAATTCAGATGTGAGGGCGCTTTGGGCTCAGGGAGAAGCCGACTGCTTTTAGATACTTAGAAATTATCTTGCTTTCCATTCATAGAGAAACACTGGAAATGGGTGAAGGCATCATCTAGGTTTTAGCTATCCTACATGCCAGCGTGACCTCAAGCTGGCCAGCTGTGGCACACAGAATCAGCCCCCTCCGTGACGTCCGTGTTCTAATCGCGTTGGGATCCTGTAATCGTGTTAGATCACGTGGCAGAGAGGGAATTAAGGTTGCAAATGAAATTAAGGTTTCTAATCAGTTGACCTTGAGATAAGTAGATCATACTGAATCCTCGGAGGGGGCCCGAAGTTAAAAGTTGGGTGGGGGTCCAATTGTTAAAAAATAAAAGTGTTTTAATGGGAAAGGAGGAGGGAGAAGATCAGTGTCAGAATAATGTCACCTGAGGAGGAGTCAGCTAGCCTTTGCTGGCCTTGAAGCTGGAAGGGGGCCGTGAGCCACAGAATGCAGAAACTGGCAAAGGCAAGAAGACAGATCCTTCTCGAAGACCTCCAGAAATGAACACATCCCCGCTGGCACTTGATTTGAGCCTATTTTGGACTTAATGGCCTCTAGAACCACAACATAATAATTCTGCGCTGTTTTCAGCCACTAAGCGTTTATGGCTTTAATTTTTTACAGCAGCAGCAGGAAACTAACATGCCCATTCGCCCACCGGGATGCTATGTTAACCTTTAAAACCAAGGGAATTGAACCAGATAGCGCCCACCCCCTTTCCAGGGCTAATTTCCTCTCCTTCGTAACATCTGCATTTTTGTAACCTGTCAAGGAGGCGAACGGGGGGCAGTGACCGGACGGTGGCGTCAGGCCGGCCCAGCGTGCCTTGCATCCCTTAGCTCACTCTGAGCCTGTGAACAGAGCAGAACAGTGAGTTTTCCTCACCGGGAGAAGCATCACGTCCTTCCATGGGTGCAGGGAGGAACAATGTCCATGGCGACTCGGTCACGTCCATGGCGACTCGGTCCACTTTGCCCATCCCTTGCAGCTTTCTGCCAGGCCTCCTTTCTATAACAAACGTCGAGAAAGCGTGGCACACGTACAGGGGGCGGTGAAGACACCGGCCTAAGTTTAACTGAAGGAGCTTCTGTGGGTTTGGCTGTGGGCTTTGTGGGCTTAACACCGTCTTCGTCGCAAAGACTTCCCGTTGTCCTCTCTGTGGTCACTGAACGTCCCTCTGGGACAGGCCGTAAAGGCTCTGGGTTCCCCCGACCTCAGCAGGAGTTTCGGCTTCAGAAAGCGCCCCAAATGCAGCCGGGGGAGGTGGCTGGGATCCTTGGGGACACGATGATTCTGGAAAGAGTCCAAGGCTCTCACCTTGGAACCACAGGCAAATGTTGCAAGACTCCTGCTCGGGATCTGGACAAAAGAAGGTAGGGACAGGAGCAGTTTGGGCTAGACAAGGAGTCTGTTTGGAAGGTCACAAACCCTCGGGGTGACCTCAGTCAGAGGCAAATGACCAATGGACCAGAGCATTCAATTTGATGAAGGATAGAGAAAGATCCCCATTCCAAGTGGTCCCCTAACTCTCCCTACTCACGCTTTTCAAAAATTATTTTATTTTTCAAGTTAATTTATTTATTTTGAGAGAGAGCGTGCAAGTCGGGGAGGGGCAGAGAGAGACCCAAGCAGGCTCCACGGCATCAGAGCAGAGCCCTACGCGGGGCTTGAACCCATGAAATGAGACATCGTGACCTGAGCCAAAGTCAAGAGCTGGATGCTTAACCACCGGAGCCACCCAGGCGTCCTGTCACGCTTTTTTTTTTTTTGTTTTGTTTTAAAGTGTAGTTCATTTTCCATCCCAAACTAATTTATATCTTTTGTAGATACTTCACACTATCTAAAGCGATTCTGTACTTTTATTTCACAGGCAATAAAGGCTTATATTTTCTATTAGAGATCAGATTTAACATGGGAATACCGCATATCCCTCTGAAAAGGTGGCACAGTTAGCTAAACCCATTAAGGCATAAATCACCGCGATGTTATCCTTGCCGAGAGCTAAAAACTTGAGGGGGCAGACTCCCACAAATTCTCAAAAAATGAGAAAGTTTGACATAAAATGAATGGAGGAAAAATAAGAGGCAGAGCTGGGGGGACAGAAGGACCCCAATAAGGGCCAGTGGCTCTCTCTCTCTCTCTCAGCCCGAGTGAGTGAGATTGTCCTGATCTCATCTGATCTCGTGTCACCTTCTGTGTTTATTTTACTGGCATTAGGTCATTATGGAAAGATCTATATTTTATTCATTTATTTTTTTAATGTTCATTTATTTTTGAGAGAGGGAGAGAGAGACAGAGTGCGAGCGGCGGGGGGGGGGGGGGGGGGGGGCAAAGAGACAGAGGGAGACACAGAATCCAAAGCAGGCTCCAGGCTCTGGGCTGTCGGCGCAGAGCCCGACGCGGGGCTCGAACCCACGGACCGCGAGATCATGAGCCGAGCCGAAGTCGGACGCTCAACCGACTGAGCCACCCAGGCGCCCCGGAAAGATGTAGATTTTAAAAGTCACCACTTGCTTTCATTCAACATCATTCCCTTGTTCAATTCTTTATTTTCTGCCGGTCGAGGTAAGCCCCCAGAGACAGAAGCTCAAGTTCAAGTGGCTGCCCACGGGCCACTCCAAGCTGCAGGGCGCAGTATGAAAACTGCAACCTCGGCAAACCTTGGGTGGTAGCTTGCAAAGCCAGCCACCGTGTTTTGCCGCTTCTCTATCAAAGAGTAGAGTCCCATTTATCCACCTTTCAGATCCCGGCTGGCCTTCTGACTTGCTCGAATGTGGTAGAAATGGCCCCGTTCACATTCTGACCCCGGTTTCGCAAGACCTTGCTGTTCTTGGTCATCCTGCAACCACCACGGTGTGAATCAGCCAGGGTTAGCCTGCTGGATGACGAGGGTGTGGGGCCCAGTTACTCGGTCCTCTAGCCAATGGCCGGCCAACCACCAGTCATGTGGGTGAAGGCTTTGCCCGTCTGCTCACCGCAAACATGTAGTGAGCCCAACCCACAACCGCAGGGCAAGTGCCCGGCTACGCTCGGCCCAAATTGCCCACCCAACGTGAGCTAGAAATGATGGCATTTTAAGCCACCAATTTAGAGGCTTTTTTCTTTTTAATGCAGCAAAAGCTAATCGGTACAACCTCCCACAGCGGAAGGAAACATGGAGTTCCGGGGGGGGGGGGTTGCTTAACAATGACCTTGTCAAGGACAATCAGTGGTTCACGGAGGGCCATGCTGACAGTGGGGAGAGAAGAGTGGTTTGGGCCGAGGGGATGGCCCAGGGTGGGAGAGAAGATGTTTGAGATTCCAACTCACTCTCTCCTACGGATGGACCACATACATGGCTGTGTGCTTCGGGGAGTTGTCCTTTTTTTCATCAGAGTAGTAGCTGAGATCGTAGAAAAATCAACCCGGCCTCAAGTGATGGTTTTGCTCATTGTTCTTTGTTGAAAGAGGCTTTGCCTTAAAATAGACTGAATATCCCAACCTTACTTCTCTCGTGATAAGAGAACGTCGCCTCGCCAACCGCCTCCCAGCGCCGTGGGTGCGATGTGATAGGCACGGCCCTGGACACGGTGGGTGTTACCGGCTGGCGATTTTGGAAAGAGATTTTCTGAGACAGCGTCCCTGGCTCTCCGTTTCTAGACGCAGGTGCCTGTGTCATTGCTTCTTTTTTGGAAATGGAGCTCCCACTGACATCAAAAAGAATCCTTCTCAAAGTGTGGAGAGACTGCAGGGCGGGCAGTGTGGTTCTCCCAGCGGCAGAGAATCGGCGCCCGATGCAGCGAGTGGAGATCAAATTGGGTTAAACGCCCCCTTCCAAGCGAGCCTGGAACACTCACGTGTTGGACCTCGAATGGAGGGCAAGCCTCAAAGCCTGGCCTAGTTCTAAAATTAGATCAGTAATTTTATCCGAGAACGCGACGGGGGTGAATACTCCTGGTTTTCCTTCTGGTCTAATGCCTGAGTGGGGGGAGGATTAGGGCTCCATTTGTGCCTTGACGATTTCGAGAAGGTGTCACGTGGATATTTCTCAAGGAAAAAAGCAAAAGTAAGGGGAGACCCGCTTAAAATGTCAAGTCACATTGTTGGCAGACGCCTAAGGTGATCTTGGCTGCTTTTCCCTGCAAGTAATTCAAGCAACATTACATGTCTGCTTGATCTCTGGGAGCCGGCTGCCGCAAGGACAGTCTGAAAGGTCCTTCCTGCATTTTATCATCCTTCAAGGGGTGCTTATTCTCTGGGAGCGGGGGGCTGCGGGGGGGGGGATTAGTTTATATGCTCGAAGAGCCATAGCAACAGAGAAGGCATGGGAGGCTGTGGGTGTGCGTAGGGCTGATTTTAAATATTTTATTTTATTTAAAAAATTTTTAATCCTTATTTATTTTTGAGAGAGAGAGAGGGAGAGAGAGAGAGAGAGAGACAGACAGACAGACAGAGCATGAGCCCGGGAGGGGCAGAGAGAGAGGGAGACACGGAATCTGAAGCAGGCTCCAGGCTCCGAGCTGTCAGCACAGAGCCTGACGCAGGGCTCGAACCCACGAACCGCGAGATCATGACCGGAGCCGAAGTCGGCCGCTTAACCGACTGAGCTACCCAGGTGCCCCTAAATATTTTAAAAGTTAAGTGGACATATGTGTATGCATGTATACACACACACACACACACACACACACACACACACTCAAGGCTCCACAGTCAAAAATATCAGCTGCCTCTGTTTGGGGATCGAGTTATTTCCACCCCTCCTGACTACCCAATGTTGAAAAGAAGGTCTCGTCGGCAATCATGTGTGTGTATATATATATATATATATATATATATATATTCATTCGATAAAAAAGTAAGAGCCAAGTGATTAATGATCAGGTTATAAATGCAGTGTGTTAGGGTCTCGGGGGGGGAACAAGAGGGGCCCGTTCACGCAGCTCTGGAATTCAGAGTCTGCTGAATGGGCACAGGACTGGCCAAGCCAACAGACTAAATGGCCGCATTGGGAGAGGCCAGTGTTTCCGCAGTGGTCGTCAGTATAACCACTGGAGATACAGATGTTTCCGTGAAGATTTTCAGAACGATCAATGTACTCTTGAGGCAAATCTTGGGCTTACCTGTCTCCCTTATAACCTGAAAAGCAAGGCACGGGGGTTTGATTGAATTGCCTAGTAATTCTGTCATGAACTGCACTGCTTTTTCTACCTTGAACACATTACTGATGGTAACAAGGGAGTTATTTTCAATCAAAGCGTGCTCCAACGAAAAAGATTTCTCCTAACATTGTGATCCCTTCCTCTGAAATCCATTTCAGATTGGCGGATAAAATGTGATTATATTTACACTTCCCTGACACGATTCAGGCAGCAAAATAACAGCCTGCCGGAGACATTTTTCTTCTTCGTATTTAGATCTGTCAGTGCTATAGTGCTGGGGGAACAGGGAGGGGTGACCGAGGCAGCTGGGGTTGGTGATATGGTTTACTTGGCTCACAAATAGAGACGTTCTGTGCACCGTGTGTGTGTCTCTCTCTCTCATCTCAGGACTCCTTGAACGCCATCCTGAATGGCGTTCCGAGTGATGATACAGCATGCTAATCAACAGTGCTGTAAGCAAATCGAATTTCTCATTTTTTTGCCTTGACACAGCCCATAAATTATTTCAACATAATACTTTAATTGGTTCACACTCATTAGGGGCTGTACGACGTATGACTCACCAGTTTCCCTGTGCGTCAGTTGCGATTTGTCTTAAAACTCTGGGCTTCTGGATTGCAAGGTTAAAAGGGTGGATGGGACAGCGTAGAGGTTCCCTGGTGTTGTAGAGAGCAGGAGAGCCCCGGAGCGAGCGGGGAGTTTTGATGCTGGCTCTTGACCTACAGGGATTAGCCGTATGTTGGGTGAGACAACTCATCCAACTTCTTTGAGCTCAAGTGTCCTCATCTGTACAATGGGTGGGTTGGTTTAGGGGGTCATCAGGATGCTATGGGTGCGATGTGAAGCCCTGCCTGTTGTCCCCAGGGCGGCAATGTCCCACTTGTGTCCCAGTCTCCACTCTCAGGAGACGATTGACATTCTGCTTCAACAAGGCTCTCAAGATCATCCAGGATCCTATGGACATCACCCTGGACCCTTCCTAGGGAACCTGTTCTGGTAACTAAATACAACACTGTCCCTCTTGAATCCAGAGAAGGAGGTGACCCTCCACTTTCTCGGGTCTCCTCTGAGTTTTAGATCTGTAGTGGATGTTGCGATCCCCGAATAGAGTACTTCTTGACCCCGCTGCTGGGAGTGCTGTCTGTATACCGTCAGCAGCTCTCAGCTACCTCTGGGTATGGCTTTAACAGCAGAGAGCCCTAGCCCCCAGCCACTTCCTGGAACGGCCCACATCCAGTGACGGATGGGCGTGGGGGAGTGAAAGCTGGGTCTTCTCACCCCAACTTGGGGCAGCTCTGAAGGGTCATGCCCTCTTGAGATATCCCCAGAGGCTGGGCGAGGTTTCTGCGAAGACTGCATCAAAGTTGCAACGTCTCCTTCTGCCCAGCGTTGTTTCTCTCCTTTCTTTCCACTCTCACTCCCTGCTTCCTCTTTTCTGGGAGCACTCCCTGATAATCTCCTTGCGTGCTGAGCTCCGTCCAGGAAGCTGCATCCCAGGGAGGTATCTCTCATCAGCCATACAATGTGGACTCCAGACCATTTCTGGTGCCAAGTTAGAGACCCCTCTCCTCACCTGCAGCCAAGCTGGTAACTCCCTGACTTCTCTGCTGATGCTTGGACACAAGGAGTCCAAAGTATCTTGGAAGCACTTATAGCTTGTAGTTTGATGGGACCCTGCTGTGTCTTCTAGTAAGTATATCCCCTTTGGGGTCCAACCAATGGAACCCAGGATTTCAGGAATAGAAAATACAAAGTCTCCTGGGGTGGGGGTGGGAGGGGGTAGGGCTCATTGGTTGTGATGATAATTAGGGATGAACCTGCCTTCACCCCACTGTTCCAAGACCCTATATGGGGTCTTCCTATAATGGGCACAGTATCAGATAAAGGTCTCTGATTTAAAGTATATGCTGCATCTTGAAGGAGGTCATTCTATACTTTCAGGGTATCGCCTTCAAGATGATAGTTCAGCTGTACATTTAGAAGGCTACATAAGCATTTAGGGGGCCATTTATTTCTGGATGACGTAGTGTTATCACTTGACCGCGGTGGACGATATGCCCATGCTCAAATTGTACTATCAGGTGGGCCCTTGGCTGAAGGCTACGTTGTATGGGATTCTGTAGGTACGGATCAGGCATGTGTAGGCTCTGCAGGGGGAAAACAAATACACAAAACTCACTGCTGGTCTAGATACATAGCCCTGTAAGGATGAATTGCTGGCCTTCATGGACGGAGGGGGCCCAGTGTAGTTGGGTTGCCAACAGTGGGCCGTTGGACTCATTGAAGAAGAGTGCCCTATTGGCAGTGGTATGCGAGAGCCCGGTCACACCAGCTACCAGTAGTCACTTGTGCACGTCTTTTCCAACCCTGTGTAAAGGGATGTCAGGTTGGTGGCCTGAAATTTCCCATACTAGAGGGCGTATACCATCGCAATGGGCAAGCACCGCAAATGAGAGCCTCTTGTTACGTATTGGCTGGGATACCACTGCTTATAACTTAAGCTACTCTCCACACTACAGAGTTATTTCCGATCCTCACTTCTGGTGGCTGAAATCTAAATCATCAACGGGTTCTGCTTCTAGTGATAACGGGCATCTTCTCTTAGAACTGTCATCTCATTGAAAGCCACGACGAATTCTTGATGAAATACAGAAACAACAAAATTTTAAAAGTCGTTTTGACATCATCAAGGCGTAACCAAGGCAACCAAGTCTTGGGAAGTCATGTGAGCAGTGCCTTCCCTGCCTCTGGGCATTTGCTGAGTCCCAGCCTGAAGCCTAGATGGCCATCGGAGACAGACTACAGCTTTCAGAACTATCATGGGGATGGGATAGAAATGAGAGTTCAGGGCTTCAAAGGCTTCCAGGATTTGAGAAATCAAGATCCTGGAGAAAAGAGCCTGCAGAGACATTCTCTGCCACTTTTTCCCTCATGGCATTTGCTGAACCCATAGCTGAGCTGGACAAAAAGCTGATAAGGAAAGCATAATATAGCAACGTGAGGGGAAAAATCTATAATCAGAGCTTTTAGCCATCTTGTGGTGCTAAGGAAACAAAACTGAACTTCAGAAAGAGCCAGGAAGTTGGTTAAGCACTCATGGGTGAGTTTAACTGAGACCCATAACAGGCTATGCGCCAGGAGTAAGGATGGACCAAAAAATAGACAAGCCCCTGGGGAACCTTCAATCTGGTCCTCAATCATTTCAGCCCCTTATTAGATGACGAATGTACCTGACAGCCAGAAAAGCTTTAAGTCTTCTCTGGAAGAACATGAAATTATCCATTACCCAACCACTTTTCATACAAAATGTCTGGCATTCAATAAAAAATTACCCTGCATGCCAGGAGTTGGGGGTAAGTGCCCAAAGGCCAAGAGAAAAAGTAAAACAGAAGAAAGAAACAGACCTGCAGGTGATACACATATTAACTTTAACCATGATTAAGATGTTTAAGAAACTAGCTAAGGTGGAAAATTTCGACAAAGAATTAGTGTCTATAAAAATAACCAAATGGAAATCCCAGACCAAAAAAAATAACAGTAATGGCTGAAGTGAAAAATTAATGGTTTAATAGTAGCTTAGACATAGCAGAGAAAGGGATTCATACACTGGAAAGTAGCTTATACAAAAATATTCAGAGTGATTGGGGCGCCTGGGTGGCTCGGTCGGTTAAACATCCGACTTTGGCTCAGGTCATGATCTCCGGTTTGTGAGTCTGAGCCCCATGTTGGGTTCTGTGCTGACAGCTCAGAGCCCGGAGCCTGCTTTGGATTCTGTGTCTCCCTCTCTCTCTCATGCTCTGTCTCTCTCTCTCTCAATAATAAATGGAAATTAAAAAAAAAAAAAATATATATATATATATGTATATATAGAATGGGCACAGAGAAATAACAAGGAAAATTATAGAATAGAACATGTAGGACATCTAAGGCATAGTCAGGAGGCTAACATACTTAGAATTAGATTCCTAGAAGGAGGAAAAGCTGGAATGAGACAGAAATACTATTTTCAGGACATGGGATGAAAAATTCCCCAAACTGATAAAGTATACAAAGTCACACATTCAAAACGCTTAAATACAGAGAATGTCCTACAAAGGCACATCATAATAAAAATCTCAAAAGCCATATAGAAACTCTTGAAAGAAGTCATCAAAAAAAAAAAAAAAGGACACATTGTCTTCAAAGGCACAACAACAACGATAATTATTATTTTTAAAAGTATAAGAGATATATTTTCCTACAGAAATTATGTGAGTCAGAAAATGGTAAAATGTGCCTACCAAAGTGCCACCCCAAATTATTTCTAGCCCAAGAATCATATACTCAATGAGAATATTCTTTCATAGGAAAAGTGATATAAAGACATTTTCAGACAAGCAAAGGTTGACAAAATTTGTACCCAGCAAATGCTCACTAAAGAAATTTTTTTCTAGAAAGAGTTGTGTAAGCAGGTATTACATGGGTCCGTATAGAAGCACAATTATGCAGCAAAGTGTTAAGAAAAGAATACTGGAAAGGGTAAGTATGTCAGAAAACTGAATTTTTTGTGTGCTAGTTCTCAATCTGCAAAATCCAAATCTCGTAGAGAAAGAGAGAAGAAGGGTGGTTACCAGTGGTGAGGACAGCTGGGGATGTGTCATTACAGGGGAGAGGCTTGCACCGGGAAGATGAGTAAGTTCTAGAAATCTAATGCACAGCAAATAGTGATAACAGTCAACAGTACTCTACTATATGCTCCGAGGTTGCTAAGCCGCTAGATCCCAAGTGTTCTCACCACAAAAAAGGAAATTATAATTATGCGATGCGTTAGAGGTGCTGGCCAAAGCTATAATGGTCATCAAATCACAACATATCAATGTATCAAATCAATACTTTGTATATCTTAAGCTTATATAATACTGTATGTCGATTGTATCTCCCTTAAAGAATACACTTGGTTTTGGGCCCGAGGTTCGACCCAAACCAGATCGATGGAGTACCACACACATTTGTTGCCTGATATATGACAAATGGGATATTGCAAAATTCTTTTTTTTATACAAATGTTAATTTTTTAAAAAGTAATCTCGAGGCCTAACGTGCGGCTCAGACTCACGACCCCACGATCAAGAGTCGCATGCCCTATCAACGGCCATTGCAAAAGTCTGGATACGGTACTTTATAAAAGAGGATGCCCAAATGGCCAGTAAAGGAATGAAAAGTTGCTCGACATTACTGGTTGATGGGGAGATGTATGCAGTTAAACCCTGGTGTGTGAGTAACTTGTTCTGTGAGTGTCAAAATTCTCTAATAAATTTTAGCTTAATAAACGAGTGATGTCTTGGGGTATGAGTAGGATGTGACACCAAGCGTCACGTGATCGCCACCGAGCCAACGATTCTCGAAATTCGCTTGGTAATACCGTGCTTTGGACTAGAAGCATGTTTCCGGAATGAATTGTGCTCTCAACCCAAGGTTTTGCTATTAGAACGATGAGATACCATTACAAACACACAAAATGAGCATGGTTAAAGTCAAGGGAAAAAATTGGCAACGCCACACATTGGTGAGAACTTGGAGCACTAGAATTTTCCTAGTCTGCTAGTGGGAGAGTCGTCTGGTACCGCCACTTGGGAAAAGCTCCCCCCACCATGTTGGGTGAAGAAGGGGGGGCAAAGCTGAGGGTAGACATGGCAGTCATTGGCTCTTACTGTCTAGTGGGCACTGGAGGCCAGGTGGTGGCCTCCTTCTATGCCACACTCTTCAGAGCAGGGGAACAGCCCTTACTGAGCCCAGCTCACACGTGGGGTTTGGGAAATCCCAATAACTAATCTCACAAAGAAGCCTCTGATCCTCTGGGAATACCAGTTCTCGGTGTGAATCTTCAGATGCCGACTACTAAGAGACGAATTTCCAAGAGATCTCTGTCATATGCCTTTCCTTCCATGAGAGCATGAGTTGAAACCTCCTTGAAACCAAAGCAGTGGCTTATTTCTGCCAGTTCTGGCTGTTCCTCTGGATGCTGAGGCCCTCCCCTTCCGTTCCACCTGCAGGATCCGTGCTGGAACAATGCCTGTGTAGACAGACAGACCCCCGCTCTGGTTGGCTGGCTCCTGGAATTAGACCAGCCCTCCCTAACCTGGTGTCAGCTCTGGACAAGATTAAGAAGGCTGATGGCCTCCCTCCCTCATCCCCATCGTGACATCTTTGACCTCCGTTCCTGATTTTCCCTTGTGGCCTGCTAGGAGAGAGGTTCGCTTAACGACCTTGCTGAGCTCCGCATTGTGACGCCCCACGACCGGACAGCGCTTCTGATAGAACTACCAGCTCTTCTGGCTTGTTCCCTACATAGGCTCCGAAAGATGTTTTTGTACCACAGGTAGGCACCTCTGAGCGCAAGAACACAATAACCCCACCCCACCCCCTATCAATGCACTCATACTAGACTCTCCCACCGCCTAACCTTGGCTGTCCCACATCAAGCTAGACCTCACGCTATCCTCAGAGTCTGGGATTCGTGCTACCTGGCTCAGCAAGGCTCACCGTACCGGCGGCCTGCTTGTCACAGGGTATTTCTGGCATGCGATATGATTCACGGAAAAAAGTGAAAAAAAAAATCCATCAAGCCAGTTGTTGGAATTCACGTGGGCTTGCCTGCCAGAAATTTAACATTTCAAAGGCTTTAGGGAAAAATTGTGTCAGGACAAAGGATACTTAGAATAATAGATGTACAGCCATCTCTGTTCAGGGCAGCCTTCCTTGGCTATAAGATGTGTAAGTTGTTACTTAAAGATACATTTGTCAGTTGGATTTGGTTTCAACACGGCCTCTGAAAATTACTCACATTCCCCGAGGCCACAGGACAGTCCCTACAACTTAAGTAAATCGGGCATGTTTGAATCGATAAATAAAGGCATGCGTGTCCGCCCACTCCGGCACCCTGGACATGGAATATTCTCTGGGGGAAAGTTCTAAGAAAGGCTTGAGAATTACCCCAAAGCTGCAGAAAAAATCCTTCCGGGGGCACGGCAAAGTGGGACACCCACCCATCTGTGCTAGAGTCAAGCACATCTCAAGGAGAGGAGGCAGGACCCGTTGGGGGGAGACTTTGAAATCCAATGGATACCTTGTTTATTTTTTAAGAGGCTGTTTTAGAGCTGTTTTAGGGTTACAGCAAAATTAAGAGGAAGGTAAGAGAATTCCCACACACCCCCCCCCCGCCCCATCCCCACACATGCACAGCCTCCCCCATTTACCAACATCCACCTCCGGAGCGTTACGTTTGGTGCAACTGACAAGCCTACGTGGACACGTCACAGTCGCCCAAAGTCCACAGTTTCCTTTAGGGTTCACTCCTGGGGTTGCACATTCTGAGGGGGGGTTTGAAGAAGAATAAAAGACGGCTATCCACCATTAGAGTATCGGGGAAAAGATTTTCACTGCCCTCTGCGCTCTGTGTATTCATCCCATCCTGCCCTCCTACCCCTGGCATCCAACGATCGTTTTCCTGTCTCAGGTTTGCCTTCTCAAGACTGTCGTATGGTTGAAATCATACAGCCTGCGGCCCTTTCAAAGGGCTTCTTTCCCTCAGTAACACACATTTAAGTTTCCCCCGTGACTTGTCACGGCTGGAGAGCTCACTTCTTTTTAGCGCAGAATAATATTCCATCGTCCGGATGTGCCAGTTTTGTTTATCCATTCACTTGCCGAAGGACATCTTAGTCGCGTCCGAGTTCTGACGATTATGGGTACCGCGGCTATAAACACCCGTGTTCTGGCTCTTGTGAGGACACGGTTTTCAACGCCTTTCAAAAACCGGAGTGCGATGGTTAGATTATGTGCTAAGAAACTGTCAGCCTGTCTTCCAAAGTGGCTGCTCCCTTTTGCATTCCCACCAGCAGCGAACGAGACGTCCCGTTGTTCTCCAATGCTCACCAGCATTTGGTGTTGTTACTGCGTTGGATTTTGGCCCTTCTTATAGATGAGCGGGGCTTTCTCATAGCTGTTTTGACTTGCATCTTCCTGATGGCATATGACGTGGAGCATATTTCCATATGTGCATTTGCCGTATGTGGATCTTCATTGGTGAGCTGTCTGTTAAGGTCTTTGGCCTACTTTTTTTTTTTAATGTTTATTCTTTTTTTTTTTTTTTTTTTTTTTTTTTTTTACAGCGAGAGCATGAACGGGAGAGGGGCAGAGAGACAGGGGGACAGAGGATCCGAAGCGGGTTCTGAGCTGACAGCAGTGAGCCCGACGTGGGGCTCGAACTCACGAACTGTGAGATCGTGACCTACGCTGAAGTCAGCCACTCAACCGACTGAGCCACCCGGGTGCCCCTAGCCTATTTTTTAATTGAGCTGTTTTCTTTACCGTTGGTCTGTCAGCGTTCTTGGTATATTTTGGGTACCAGGCTCTTCGCAGTTGTGTCTTTTGCCGGTATTTTCTCCCAGCCTGTGGCTTGTCTTCTCAGTCTCTCGAGCGTGTTATTTTCTTGAGCTGTTGGGTGCAAGTCACAAGGGGGCTGGTGCCTGGCTCATTCCGTGAAGAAGCGTAAATTAAAAAAGCATCAAGTCTTTGAGCACTTGCTTACTAGAGAGACGGGAGGGCATAGTGGTTAAAGCAGTTTGTATATGTGCAGATGGGGGTGGGAATGGGGGCCAACAAATGCCCTGTGTCCTCCTCCTGCAGCTCCAATCCTGGTCATGCCATTTAATGGCTGGGCCAAACTACCTAACTGTGTCTGCCTTGGGCTCCTAACCTGTGGAGCCAGTCCCGAGAGGGTATGAAGACATCTCCGGACGGCCATCAGCAAAGCACTGAGAACGACGTCAACGCCTCGTAAGCGCTCCGTCAACGGTAGCCATTATTGTAACGCACCCATTCCCGTTAGGGGTATTTTTAAGGATGCAGGAGAAAAAGACATCCTTAGCCGTGGGAATATCCTATTATTTCACTGGAGAAGGAGATTAAAGTGCAAGGTAACAGGGGTGAAGAGTGAAAGTGAGCACAGGCCCCTTTGGAACACATTCCCCATCAACTAAAGCGGAGCAAAAAGTCGGGGATAGAGTGGATTCTGAATACGTGTTTAAGTATTCCATTAATTATTCGACAGAAGGGCCAACCTCAGCGGGAGGTAAAGTGGAGACGTTGGAAATAAGACCGCCTAAGATGATTTGATGACCGAAAGTTGGGGGGGGGGGGGGACCGAATCCCAAAGGATTCGGTCAGATTTGGATTTGTGAGGGAAGAGGAGAAGAGCATACATAGCAGGTGGATGAATACTCGGAAGGGAGGGCTGTATTCACAGGACGCGGAGAAGCCCGGCTGTAGAGGAAATCAGACAGGCATCAAGGAGCCGTGTTACAGGTGATTGCTGAATTAAACTGTAGTGTTCACCTCGGCCTTCGACACCAAGCTCTCCCACATAACGTATGTAACTGAGTTCTCCCTCCTGGGACAACTGTTGGATCTATCATCTCACTCTTGGGGGGACGTGGCGACAAGGTGATTTGGGATTCTGTTCACTTACACAACCCCCTCAGAGCAGCTCCAAGGAAACTGTTTAAATGTTGACCCCTTCCCCGCTAAATGTTCGTTGGGTAACACTAAGTCTGATGTACAAGAATTGGAAAACTTGCATGCACGCAAAACCCGACATGCAAATGTTCGTGGCAGCTTTATTTGTAATCACTAAAAACTGGAGGCAGCTGCGATGCTCTTCTACAGGTGAATAAATAAACTGTGGTATGTCTATACAGGAAAATACTACGCAACGATCAACAGGAGCAAATGGGCAAGCCACAAAAGGACACGGATGCATCTTAAACACACATCGCTAGGTGAAAGAAGCCAGTCTGAAAGGGCTACATATGAACGATGCCCTCCCTATGATGTTCTAGAATAGACCAAACTATAGAGATTGCAGGCAGATCAGTGGTTGCCACGGGATTCGGGGAAGGGAGTGGGGGCTGAAGAGAGGAGGCACGTGGGTTTTGGAAGGTGGCCAAAGCAATCTGCGTGATCCTGTGATGGCAGATACATGACACGCGCTCGATATTGGTTAAAAGCCGTAGAGCTTTACACCACAAAGGGCGAAGCTTCATGCGGGCAAATAAAAGGAGTCAGGTAGGAATTCGGGGGATCCCAGGATGGAACACAGAATGTGACCCCCAAAGCCCTCTAAATTACAGATGTGTGAGGCAACCCCAATAAGGAGGATGGGGAGGGGAGACGCTAACCTAAGACAGTTTGAAAAAGAGTAGACACAAAGCCCAGCCTCTAGAATTTCCATGGGGGGGCCCAGGTGCTGCTCAGACTATAGGTCACATTCACCCCCCTTAACCTTTAGGAAGCCTTTCCAGCCTTAGCCTTGTCAGTTAGCCAATTACCCTTGGTGTCCCCTGCGCCCTTTGCCCAGACACTAGACACGTCTTAAGCATCCGTGGGGTATGTAAACTGGGGACTGTCGTCCAGACACGGCTACACCAAGCTATGTAGGGATTTCTCCTTCAGGTCCCACAATTACTTAGGGCAGCAAACCAAGGTAGAGCTGAGCAGAAGGCAGTGGCAGCTGAGTGTAAGCGGGTCAACAGCCCATGGTGCCTTTCCAGGCCATGCATGCCATTCTTTGAATTCGATTAGTAAGCCAAGAGCACTGGAGAGGCACGTCATCACGGTCCATCAACGAGCCGCCCAGCTTGCCACACCAATCATTTTGAAATGTACCTGGGGTTTGCTCTCAGCAGGTATGGTAAGATGACAGACACGGAGACGACTGCCTTGAGAGAAGAGTTTACCACTTACCATTCCCAAGAGGAGGGGGGACGTCACGTCACACAGGGGCCACAAGAGGAGGCACCAGGGTCGGTCAGAGCCAGAGTGAGAGGGAATCGCTGACAGGAGTCTTCCTTCTGGAGCGGTGGCAAGTTTTCAGTCACCGATGTTCCCTGTGGGGCAGGAAGCAAAGCACGGATGTTGGGATCTGCTGTTGGAAGGGGTGAAATGCGGTAAGGATTATGACTCATGACTCCAAGACGTCAAATAGTCAACTACAGGTGATCAAGGTTGATCATTATGATGGGATCCTGAAGCAACAAAGAAAGAAAAAGGCATTAGGCAAAAAGTAAGGAAATCTTGGGGCGCCTGGGTGGCTCAGTCGGTTGAGCGTCTGACTTCGGCTCAGGTCACGATCTTGCAGCCCGTGAGTTCGAGCCCTGTGTTGGGCTCTGGGCTGACAGCTCCGAGCCTGGAGCCTGCTTCGGATTCTGTGTCTCCCTCTCTCTCTGCCCCTCCCCTGCTCATGTTCTGTCTCTCTCACTCTCAGGAATGAATAAATGTTAAAGAAAAGAAATGAAAAAAAAAGTAAGGAAATCTGAATAAAGCATAGAATTTAAGGCATCACAACGTAGCAATATTCATTCATGAATTAGGAAAAACTAGCATCCTTTTTTTTTTAAGTTTACTTATTTTGAGAGAGAAAGAGAGAGCACAGGGAAGGGCAGAGAGAGAGGAAGGGAGAGAATCCCAAGCAGGCTCTGTGCTGCCAGTGCAGAGCCCGACGTGGGGCTCGATCTCATGATCCGTGGGATAATGACATGAGCTGAAACCAAGAGTCAGTCGCTTAACTGACTGAGCCACCCAGGCTTCCCACCAAGGTACCATCCTAATATAGGGTGACAGTTCTAGAGGACACAGGAAAACTTGGGAACGCTCTGGTGCTATCTTTATAACTTTTCTGTAAATCTGCAACTTTTCCAAAGTAAAAGTTGATCACAAAACTAACTGAGACAGAGTGTGGGCGGAGGAGGGGCAGAGAGAGAGAGAGAGAGGGAGACACAGAATCCAAAGCAGCTTCCAGGCTCCAAGCTGCCGTGGAAGGGGGTGGTAAGAGATGCATCTGGAAAGGAACAGTAGGGCTCTAGCCATTAGGAAGCACTTGATGAACATTTGCTGATGAACTGAAGGAATGAATGTATGAATGACCAGAAGCTGAAAGTTCCTGTGTGATTTCCAGAGTCTCGAGTTTACTGCATAGGCAACAGGGAGCCACCTCAGGTTTCGAGAGGGGGCGTGACCTGATGTGTTGGCCATTAGACACTTGCCGCTCCAAAGGTTGGTCCATGGACCAGGTGGTTCACGCAACATCGGCGTTACCTGAGCGCTTGCAAGAGCCAGAGAAGCTGAGGTCAGACCCCAGAGGCACTGAATCTGAATCTGCATTTCACCAAGATCCCCCGGGTGCTTCCTCCGCACGTTTCAATTCCAGAAGAGTCGCTTTCTTGAGATCACTTTGTTGGTAGAGGGGGGGAAAAGTCTTCTGATTTTGTTGGGTTGTGTTTTTGTTTTGTTTCATTTTGCAACAAAAAAAGGGGGGAGGGGGTAGGAAGGGAGAGAGGGAAGGGAAGGAAGGATGGAGAGCAGGTGTATTGTGGGACAAATACACAGCCTCCCCCCTGACTGCTTTCTTCCACTGAGGTGCTGCAAGACGCAGTATCTCTAACTGGAAGGCTTCGGATCCTGGCCAGTTTCCTGTGGAGGGAGGTGGGCAGCCTTTGAAGGGGCTGCTGGGGAAACTGGGGACAGGGTAGGGGAGAACGGGACGGACCACCAGCGGCACGGCGCCCGGTGAACGTGGAACCCTTCTCCCCTCTGCCAACAGCTGAAACCTACACTCCATTTCCAGGAAAGTGGCCGTCGGGCTGGCCGCTGGGGGAAATCAAAGGCTCAGCGGGCCTCCGTAATGCACCCTCATTTTGTGCAGCCAGAGCAGAGGATGGGACAGAAGGGTACAAACGTCCCCCGCTCCCGCTAGCCCATCTGGCCCCTCGGTCCCCGGCCCTGCACGCTTGCCCGGGGCGGCCCAAATCTGGGCTCGTGCAGGGAAAGCAAATGGGAATGTCTGGCCGCCTTGGCCCAGGTGCAGGCGGCTGCATCGAGTGACCCGCTTCTACTGCCTCATCTACACTGCCTGTGCTGCTGGGGCGTCCTCCTCTGAGACACGCTCATCGAGATCTGTTATATTTACCCACGAAACACCGCGTGATAACGGCATCCTTATGTCTCAGCCTCTTATTTGAGACGAAAGATCTACCAGAGCCTTGCTCGCCTGATTGGCGCCCTGGGTTCAGCGGTCACTCGGGAAGCACGGGCAGGGCTGTATGTGGGGTTTTGTCCTCTCCCTCCCCTTCGTCGTTGGGCTGCTGAGAACGGAGCTCATTCTCCAGTACAGCCTGGCAGTCACTCAATTGCTCTGTGCCAGGCGTGTTCACACATCTCTTCCTTGAAGCGCCTCACGAAGTGCCCTGGAAGGTGGTCCCCTTGTCCCGAGTTTACGGACAGGGACATCGATGCCAGCAGCATGGATGGCATTCTGCCCAAGGCTGGGCTCTTCCCTCTGCATTGCTAGTGACAGGACGAACTCGGGGTCAAAATCCACTCAAAGGCACAGTCCTGGTTTCCTGAGGTTGAAATCTCTTGGAGGAACCCTCCCTCCGGAAGAGTGCCAAGTTTATAATGGGACACCAAAGCCTCACGGGTGTTAGAGTTTTGGGTTTCCGGAACTCTCCATGATATCATATCTCAATGCTCGTGACTAGAAGAACTGCAGGGCTAGGTCAGTATCCCCAGTTTCTGGGGACAGGGACTGAGCCCCGCAGAGAACAAGCCAGCAGCGTGGCCCCGTAGGGAAGAGATCTGGAAGAACGGAGGGGCGTCGAGGTACCCCACCCTCCCACCTGCGCGCACGGGCTCATGACTTCACCCAGCAGGAATTGGAATGTGTGGCTTGGGATTGAGGAGGCAGAACTGGAAAGCAATGACTGTTGCCTTTGAAAATCTGAATATTGCCAAGAGGGGGAAATAGCAGCCTTGTTTTATGTGCACGTGTGGGTGCGTGTGTGTGTGTGTGTGTGTGTGTGTGTTTTCCAGAAAGCATACGAGGAGTAAGACAATCCAGCCTCTGAATGGGTCTCTGATGAATTGAGTCACCCTCTAGCTCAGTTAGATTCAGTTAAATACAGAGACAGGAGCCCTGAGCAGGGCGTATTGTGAGAACCAGAGTGCCCGACAAAGCGACCGGCTACCAAAGGTGCTATTTGTCTGACGGTGTCATCGACTCCGTGTGAGGAAAGTCCACGGGATGATGATCGCCCAAGACTGAGATTCCCAAACCCATTGGGGAGCAGCACCCTGGCCCCCTTGCTCCCCTGGACCACATAATAAAGGTACTAGGTATGGGGCACAGAGCTGGGTGGACGGTTGTTGGTAGCAAGGTGGAAGCATTTAAGCTGGTGCCACACTTACCATCTTTGAGCCTCGTCTTAAGGGAATCCATCCAAGATCCTAAAGAGAGTGACCACCAGACTCTGGAAACCTTGGTATTCCAAGAAACTGAGTAAACAGAACCATCAAGGGCCAATGGCTAAAAGGAGACATGGCCTAGCTATGGTCACACTCAACCCCACAGAGAGGCCATACTCAACCCCATAGAGAGGCCATACTCAACCCCGTAGAGAGGCCCATACTCAACCCCGTAGAGAGGGCCGTACTCAACCCCAGTGTGGACAGTTGGCATGGAGAAGCTGCCAGAAGCATGCGGAAGTGACATCAGTTTAGCCTCCGTGGTGGTAGCAGCCCTCATGTGACTCAGCATGGGCAAGGGTGGGGAGACAAGAGCCATGATGGCAGTGTCCAGCTGTGACACTGGAGCAGTCCATGGAACAGGAGGCAGGACTGAGTCCCGAAGAGCAGGATGGAGTGGGGGGCCCTCTCAGATGATGCCCGAGGGACCCCCACCCACTGGACACCAGCAGGTCCCCTCTCTTACTTGATTATATCTTACTCAAACTTTTTTTTAGAAAGCTGATTTATTTATTTATTGAGAGAGAGAGTGTTAGAGGGGAAGGGGCAGAGAGAGGGAGAGACAGAATCCCAAGCAGGTTCCTCACTGTCATCGCAGGGCCCGACGTGGGGCTTGAACTCATGAACCACCTGAGCCAAGATCAAGAGTAAGTACACTTGGGGCGCCTGGGTGGCTCAGTCAGTTGAGCGTCCAACTTCAGCTCAGGTCATGATCTCACGGTCTGTGAGTTCGAGCCCCGCGTCAGGCTCTGTGCTGACAGCACAGAACCTGCTTCAGATTCTGTGTCTCCCTCTCTCTCTGCCCCTACCCCGCTTATACTCTGTCTTTCTCTCAAAAATAAGTAAACATTGAAAAATGTTTTTTAAAAAAAGAGTCAGACGCCACCCCAGCGTCCCTTTACCATATTCAACCTTTAAAACCCAGCTCCAAGGACACTCCCTGAAGCATTCTTTTCTAGAAATGGGTCATCCTCTGAACTCCTGGAGCTCCCAGAGCTCTTAACCTTATTGTGCATAATATCTTCCGTCCTGTACTTTGGCTGGCTGTGGTCCATTTGCCCCAATTAATTTTTCTAGACCACAGCCACCTGTCTTGTGTCCCTCTGTCCCCTTTACATTGAACATCTCTTTTTAGATCAAGAGACCTCCTCTCCGAATCCACCCAGCCTGAGCCCATAGGGTGATCTTGTTTTGAATGAATGGCTGCATGCGTGATAAAGGCGAGAGGGAGGCTGGGTCAGGGAGGGAGATGGGGTGCTTTTGAGTCCTCTGGGAAAGAAATCGATGAGGCTTTGGCCTCATTTTCCCAGGAGGGGTCCAGGCTTGCTCACAGTGGGTGAGCCAAGAGAGGGAGGGGGCGAGACAGCCAGGGCAGGTGCATCGGGGCACATCAGTTCGACAGGGAGGAAATGCCCTTGACAGGGGCAGCGTGCTCAAGGGGCCCGGCCCTGGGTATGCACCGTTCCAGCTGCGTTCCCAGGAATTAGAGGCAGAGAAGGCAGGGGAAGGGACTCATCTCAGAGCCTGGCGGGTGAGGGGACAGGAAGGGGGGCTGGCGGGGGGTGGCGACAACACCTCGGCTGACTAATTAAAGCCTTTGGTAGCTGGCCCCCACCAGCTCGAGCAGATTATCACTGCTGACTCAGCTCCCCGCCAAGGCCAGACGCACGCTCCCTTTTTTCCTGCTTGATTTGCCTAATGGAAGCTGACAGTGAAGTTCAACCCTGATTGTCAGATTTCAGTAGGAACCTCAAGGAGGGGGGGAGAGGAAGGCAGACATTCGAGGAATAAAAATAGCTCACATAATGAGATCCTTTATTTAGCTGAACTGCTTCTTTAATGACTCACCTCTCCGTCCCTCCCTCCCTCCCTCTCTCTCTCTCACACACACACACATACACACGCACACACAGTTGTGCACACAAATGTCTGATTTGCACGTAGAGCTTGCCTCAGTCCTGTAGGAAAGAGGCCATCCATCCTGGACCATACGGTCTGCAAAAGTGGATGTCCCTTAATGGCAAAGTTGGGAGATATTTTCCCTCATCCCTCTAACCAGAATTGCTGCTCCCCAGGCTCATTCAATGGTCCAGTTTCCAATATGTGACCCAGGAAATCGGTCCGGTCGGCACAACCAAACACACGGGTAGGCCCTCGCGACCCTGGCTGGTTCCTCATCCATCTGTGCCTCTGGCTCTGTGAACTGAGGTCTCGAAGATCCGGATCACTTCTTAAAACCTGAGCTCCTCATCAGAAGGGTCAGGCTGACCGCTTGTGAGGAGGAAACAAAATGGCGCAAGGAAGCCTCCAGATACTCCGTGTGACACAGCGTCTGGGCAAGAATGCCATTGCCCTCCCTCCTCTGCTGTGCAGTTTGTTCTCCGTGAGGTGACAGGAAGTCACCTGCTAATTGTACGTGTCCGGATTAAAAACCTAGCTCTAAAATGGGAGGTTGAGGGCACCTGGGTGGCTCAGTCAGTTGAGCGTCCGGTTCTCGGTTTCGGTTCAGGTCGTGATCTCAGGGCTGTTGGATGGAGCCCCACGTGGGGCTCCGCTCCACGCATGGGATTCTCTCTCTCCCTCTGTGCCCTTCCTCCACTCATGCGCTCTCTCTCTCTCTCCCTGCCTCTCCCTGTCTCAAGACAAATAAATAAGCTTAAAAAAAAATAAAACGGGAGGTGGGATCGTAATGCAGGCAGTTCTGCGTGTTTGTGAGCGCCGTGCACTGATGTTCGACGTCAGTATCCTGGGTCATATTTGCGTGTGCTGATGAGGAGGGGATCTGGGGACCCCAGTAGGGCCACATGGGCCTGGACTAGGGTGGGACTCTGAATGAGCGCCTCCTCATGCTTTGTCCCCCGTATGCCTCCCACGGCTGAGGGCCACGTGAGGGAGAGACAGAAAGGCCAGCGGTTGGCATGATGTGACTCCATCGTCCTGAAGGTAGGGCTGAACAAAGACCGTCTCACGCTAGCTAATGGCTCAAGAAGAGAATTCCAGAGGGCAAGTTCCGATCTACTGCCTACAGCCAACATGGCCTCACGGATTCCCAAACCCAGTGGGGAAAGGCAGGCCAGAGGTGACAAGAAGGTCACTCTTAAAAATTGAGCTGCGGAGCATCTTGCGGAGCGGTTTTTTTCCCCCTTTGAATGTAGACCGTATTTTTCTTTTCTCTTTATTTTTCTTCCCCTACTCTAACAAAATCCTTTTTTTTAATGTTTTAATTTAATTTTTATTTTATTTTATTTTATTTTAGAGAGAGAGAGCATGAGTGGGGAAGAGAGGCAGAGACAGAGAGAGAAAGAGGGAGAGAATCTTAATCAGGCTCCATGCTCAGCACAGAGCTTGACGTGGGGCTCAATCCAACGACCCTGGGATTGTGACCTGAACCAAAACGAAGAGTAAGACGCTCAGCTGACTGAGCCGCCCAGGCGCCCCTCTAACAAGACACTTCTTGAGTGGTGGCTGCCATTTTTAATGGTGAGCATCTGCCCCCCATTTGTCAACATTTCCTCCCTATCTCTTGTGCCACAGAGGAGGGACCTGAGGCACAGAGAATGTATGTAAGTTGCCTAAGATGGAGGCAGCTAACAAAGATCAAGTGTCCAAAGCCTGAATTATTCTGTTCCCTGTAAGATATTCCCTCCTTACTTTGTCAAGAGGGAATACAAGGCATAGTGAGGCAGGAAGGGACCAAAGAACAAAACCTAATCAGTGGCCCCAGGACCTTGGAATTTATTGTTGTGCATGGACTTCTATGTTTTTGAATAGGCTCATGGGAGGGAGCCACACAAACCCCTACCTGAGACGCCTGTATTTCTCACTATGGACCTCTTCCTTATGGTTCTCTTGGTGTCTCCACCACAGGCAAATCTTCCATGTGATTCTCAGGAGTCAGCACAGCCAAGCAGCCCTGGTCAGCCCACCCACCTCTCCCTTCTCCCTCCTCTGTATGACCTTCATATACATTGACGCTTGTTGTTGGGTGATAACAACAAGCGTTGGGTGACGCTTGTTGTTGGGTGTCTCTAAACCCACACTCTATGCATTGCCATGCAAAGCGACAAAAAGACCCGCTTTTTCAAGGGTCTCTGAGTGGCTAAATTAGTGCAAATGTTTAACTACTCTCGCAAGGCAGGCATGGTTTTTATCAGTCACCGTCTTCAGTGGACTGTTAACTTTGAAGACAGGACAGAATAAGAACAACCATGGAAGACGGGGTTCCCCAAGTTTTTCTCCCTTCCTGTTCCATCTGCTTCGTGACCAAGTGAGTAGAAAAGTGGCCAGTGGGGGCCTGGGGACAAGACAGAAACAGCAAGAGAACTCGGAATCCGTGAAAGAAGCAGGATGCTACCAGATTCTCATCTGCTGGGCTCGTTCACTTCTGCTCCACACAAGCCAAAGGCTTCTGCTTTCTCCTCGTCAGGGGAACAAACTGGCCATCACCAAATCTGCCCATGAAACCCCAGAGGAATCCGAATGAAATAAAAAGAATGGCCGCTCAAACAGAGGGAAGGAACATGGGAGGGGGTCACTGTCATTGGTGGTCGAGAGATCGCAAGACACTGAAAGAAGACAAAAGCCCGATAAATGTGTGTTGATGGATAAAAGGGAAGACCCTTAGCTCTGAATAGGCTAAGGAAGGGATATAATGGTGGAGAAGCTGGTCTTCTGAGAAGAGCTTGGGACAGACTCTAGACCAGAGGTCTGGGAGAATAGAGGCGGGCAGAAACAGAGGGAGCAGAAGCAAAGAACTTCACTGAACAGTTGTTTGTCTTCAGAACAGCTAGGCCGTTAACCCTTCCCTCGACGCTCGTCCTTATGGAACGGAACGGAGAACTGCGAGATGTTCTGGAACAGAAGCCAAGAAGCAGCTGGATTGAGATAGAAAAGGCAGTTTGGGAGGATCCAGGAAGTGTGCTTGCAGTGAAGAAACCAGGTGCTTTTATAAGTGGAATCTTGGACAGACTGTGCATTTTTGAGGACGTGGGGAAGACACAGTATTGTTTTATCAGCAGAGAAGAGGGAAGGAGGGAAGGAGGGAGGGAGAGGGGGATGGGGGAAGGAAGGAAAGGAAAGTAGGAAAGAAGGAGAAGAAGGAAGGAAGGAAAGAAGGAAGGAAGGACCTCCAATTGGGGGAAAGAAACTCAGGATCCAAATATAAAACAAAATAAAATGGAAATGTTTCTGAGTCATTAACAGAGTATTCAAAAAAAGGAGAGAGAAATTCTACTCAATCTACATGTTAGAAATCTTTTCTCTGGAGTGGGTATTATTCCCAAGAAGACTCACGGTGGGTGAGTTCAAACTCTGCGTCGGGTGAGCACCAGGCCCGCTTTGGGCAAGCCCCGCTTCTCTCTCTCTGCCCCTTGTGGGATTCTCTCTCTCTTTCCCCATCTCTCTCTCTCACTGCCCTTCGCTCACTTGTGCCCTCTCTCTCAAAATACTAATAGAATAGGATAGAATAGAATAGAATAGAATAGAATAAAATAAAATAAAACTGTGAGCATCACCACGGGGAAAAAATCCAAATGATAAATATAAAAATTCAGGACTGAAGAGGTTCTTGCTGTATTCTACGTAGCGTAAATACCATGACCCTGAAAGTAGGGTAAGTTCCTCTTTTATGTTATCAGTCAGTACATATGCTTTACAAACAATAAATTATGAAACACTGCCATAAGCATGTTATCTGGAAGCGAGAGAAAAACAGAAGGACTCGAAAGTTCTAGCTTCTGTGGCTGAGAATGGGGATCAGAAGGAGAAGGCGGTTACTTTTTTGCTAAAGAACTTCTGACCTCTGATTTTTTTTTACATAGGCATCTACTAATGTGATTAAAATCTGCATGAAAAAAAATTCAAAGATCCTTCTGGCAAATGAAAAAAACGTTCAAGAATTACATTTTCTCCTGGGGAATTGTGAATCTCCTCAAGATGACAGATTGATGTGCTTCCGACCAAATGTGAGTCTTAAACTTTTGCACATGGCTCGAATTTGTGTAAATTCGGAAAAACGCAGTAGTGACTGTCATGCTTTACTCCTAGTATGTATGAGTTACGTGTTTTTCTGGAGACGTCTTCATTGAAGACCTAAGGCACGCTGCAGATAGCTTCTCAAACAACCCTCTGTCTCATCTCGCTCATAAAGCGTACCTAGAGTCCATCACTTCAGAGAAATTGATCTTCCTGTGACTATTCTTTTTCCATGTAAGCTGCCGACCTTCAGACACCATATGAGTTCATGTTGCCCAGAAGTTTCCCATTCTGCCTGTCAATTGCCCTCCTTCCTGCTCCCTGTGATTGTCCGCTACTGGCCATTCTTACCTGCTACGGTCATTGGCAGGGCCATCTTGTATTCTCGGTCTTACTTTTACTTCTCCTGGGACCTATCGGGTAGTGCCTTCAAAACTACACTGATGGCAAAGAAGGAAGCCAGCTGGGAACTCAAGTAAAAATTTACCCCTTGCAAGTGGTCGATCGTATGGAAGAAGAATATACAAAGTCCAGAGAACCTACATCTACGGCACATTCCCGACACTACGCTGGGTGTTCCATATGAACGATCCACTGACTTCCCCCGAGCGGCTCATGACAAAGGTGTCGTGTTCTCTCCATTACGGATCAGAAACTGAGCTTCGTTAGAAGTTAGGCACTTGCCCTGGTCACGCTGTTAGCATGGGGCAATGCCAAATTTGAACGTAAGTCTGCGTGGCTTCCAGTGTCTTTGAAAAATAGAAATCAGAGTGTAATTTCACTGTGGCTAGCTTTCCCCATAAGACAAGTTACGCTGAATGACAAAATGGGGATCAAGAGATCTGTATTCTAACCAGCTGGCTTACAGGCAATCCGGAACTTGGAGTTGGTGCCATGTGTTGGCCTCCGGAAACAATCAACACGATTGAGGATCCAGGGATATTGGCTTTCATTTTGGTCCTAAGACCAACGAGCTCTCTGGACTTGCATTTTCTCATTTATAAAATAAAACGTTTCTCACCGGATGATTACTAAGCTCTCCTCCAACCCTGAAGAATCCGCAGACTCGAAAGAGAGGAGGCTCATTAAAGTTACCGTCTCATTCGGATATCGTGCAAATCACTGTGGGGAGTGAAGTGAAAAAATGGGCTTCAGGTTAAACAGCAAGGTAGTAATTGAACTAAAAAGAAAATCCTCATACGCTAACACTTACCTTGTTACTGTCCAGGGTGGAGTGGAGTTAAAGTACTGTACTGCCATTCATCAGCTCGGGCCGCCGGGACCGAAAAACCCACAGACTGCGAGACGTAAGCAACAGAAATGTATTTCTTACGGTTCTGGAGGTTGAGCGATCGAGAGCAAGGAGCCCGCAAGGTAAGTCGCAGCCTGAGGCTTCTTCTCTTAGCCTGTCGGTAACCACCATTTCACAGTGTGGTCCCGTGGTGTCTTCTTTGTGCATACGCAGAGAGAAAGGGAGAAAGACAGAGAGAGGGAGGGAAGGGCAGAAGAAGGGAGAAGACAGCGTGCTCTCCGTGTTCTGTTCTAAAAATGACAACTAGGGGCGCCTGGGTGGCGCAGTCGGTTAAGCGTCCGACTTCAGCCAGGTCACGATCTCGCGGTCCGTGAGTTCGAGCCCCGCGTTGGGCTCTGGGCTGACGGCTCGGAGCCTGGAGCCTGCTTCCGATTCTGTGTCTCCCTCTCTCTCTGCCCCTCCCCCGTTCATGCTCTGTCTCTCTCTGTCCCAAAAATAAAGAAACGTTGAAAAAAAAAGAAAAAAAAGAAAAAAATTAAAAAAAAAAATGACACTAATTCTAATCTTCCAAGATCGGGGTTCCAGCCTTAGGACCTCAGGGGACCTTAGTTACTTCCTCGGAGGCCCCATCTCCAAAGACGGCCCCAGCACAGGGCTAGGGTTTTAACGTACACGTTGTAGGGGGTCACAGACATCAATCCCATCGCATGGAGAATCAGAAAATAACGGCGTGAGTGCACGAGATTTGAATTGCCAAGTTATTTCCCCCAAGAGGAGTAAAGAAACTACCCCAGGAAGAGCAATATGTTGGAAATAATGCGGAGCACGGCTTTCTCAAACTTTAGCATGAATCAGAATCACCTGGAGGGCCTGCTTAGCTAGAAAGTTTAGCTGTGAAATTGGTTTTCAAATTACCTGTGAACAGAGCAAAAAGGAAAGCATGCCAGCTATATACCTTCCATTGTCGCTAAGGACATTTCATATAAATCTCTTAGGGGAGCTAAGTTTTTGCCATCAATTAATTCTAAAATAAATTGATCATTGCTGCGACAATGAGAAATAAGTAGATGATGCTTGGAACAAAATCTCGACAGGAAATAATAAAGCTATTTCTCAATAGCATCTCTCAATAAAAGTTGAGGCTATAATGTCGAAACCAACTCAATAAAATCAGTATTCTGGGCCTATGGATGACAGACTGTCTCAAAATAAATGTAATTTTGTTTCTTCCAAATGCATAGGGTAATTACAGTTGGGTCAACACAACATTGTCCAACAAAAACCCTTAGGGGACCTGCTTTAATGAGTAGGTAACACGTCTGTGATAAGCATGACTTTAAAAAAGGAATAAGAAGAAGAAGGCACTTCTGGAGAGCACCAAGAGTTGGGTTTTTTCCTAAGTAGTTTAATCATTCTCCTGGGGTTTGTGTTTATATAATTAATTTGCTGAGAAACACTTTTTTTTTTTTTGTAGGCCAATCGGCTTTATCTGGAAATAGGGATGCTAATGAGAGGAGACAGGCTGCATGTATCAGACCCAGAAATCCTATGTTCCATAGCTTCTATGTCTATGTTATGCAACTGGCCTCTGATGCCTGTCTTTACGGTGTGGCCGAAGGCCTGGTTGATAAAATATCCGTGAGAGTTTGCTCAAAAATAAATAAGATAACGGAGTGCAGTGAAAGGGCAGAATTCTCTGGGCCCAAGGCTTGTCCATAACAGTAGTTAAAAATGTTTCCAGACATGTGTTTTGTGCTATCCTCGACACTACATCGTGTCTGTTCTCTGAGCCAACGGAGATGTGCGGATAGGAGGGGGGAGAAAAAAAAAAAAAAAACAAAGAGAAAACAATAACAACATTTCATTGTGTCTGACTTATGGATTTGTTCTACTCTGGGAGTCTAAGAGGAGCTCTTTCTGACAAGGGGCGCGACTGATTAGAAAGCAATGAACTATGGAAAAGAATCCAAAGCTACTGAGAGTAGGTCCCCACTGAACTGAAACTCGTAGGACTTGTATGAAGTGTCCTCTTGCTGTCAGCCACACAAAAGGCGGTTGCCTCCCTGTCGTCGTGCTCTAGACCTCTTAGGAGCTGGGATAGAGAGCCAAGACACCGGCAAAAGGAGCGGGCATGTCTCTGTGCTTGGCAGTTATGTCACCCACCTATTTCAAGTAGTGTCATCTATCTAAAGCCAAGGGAGTGGGGCGTGTGGTATTACCACCTTCCCAGGAGCGATATTTGTATTTCCTTTGCTTCTACTAAGCGACTAAACCTCATTTAGTCACTGAAATCAAAAGTGTTCACGGGTTACATCCGCCTCCCCTTGAGGCAGACTGGCCACAAAGATTTCTGAACGAGCTCCAAAATCACGCACGGAATCACATGGTCTGTCTTTCCATCAGGGCTGTCTCATTAGGTCACATCAATGGACATCCAGCTCAGAATCTATATATATTAATCACCCTTAACTTCATGAGTCACTCCATAGTTGAGTCTAGGCTTTGGATCTGTGCTAGCATTTCTTCCTGGCAAGACATCTTTTCATCCATCCACTTATTCAAAAAAGCTTCAACTTCATACTGAGTGAAATAGAAATCTAAGCCTCATCTTATTTGTTCTAACTTATTATTTTGCAGTATTTATATTTAAAAGACAGGCAGAGTGCAGAAATAGTTCTAGTTTTCAGGGGTCTGGTGGGCAATCCAAGCAATCCTACTCATATCCGTGGGGATTTTGTAGACTTGAATCATGATGGTTCCTTTGGCTTTTCCATCTAGTTCTAATCTGCTCTATATTCTTCCCTGAAAGCTTGATACTTAACTGGCAGAAAATCATTCCAGGACTAGTGTTTCAGGGGATCAAAGAAACCCAGATCTGCTAATGTCTCCTTTCAGTCACCCTTCCTAATCCCCTCTGCCTTCTGGTCGTTTCCCATTTCTTTATCTAGGTCAAAGGGACTCCAGGCATCTGCTCTATGCGTAAATGTTAATGGCATTGAACGGACCATGGGAATCCAATTATGATGCTCTAAGATAGCACTATACAAACACATACCAATATAATCAGAGATCAAACTCTAGCAACATACCTTGTATGACTTGACACCATGTAAATTTATTGATACTTATTTTGTGGTCCAGACTATTGTCTGTCATGGCAAATGTCCTATGTTCACTTGAAAAGAATGTGCACAACAAAGAATATTAAAACAAATCATAAAAAAATTTTAGTTCTGTCCCAAAGAAGACAGAAAAAAAGAGGGAGAAGGAAGTAAAGAACAGATAGGAAAAACAGAAAGAAAAAATGGTGACATGATGGGTTTAAACTAGTTACCAATGATCACATTAAATGTAAATGGTATAAATATGATTAAAAGACAAAGATTATTAGATTTGGGTTTGCGGGAGCCAGATCCAACTGTAAATTGCCTACAAGAGACTCACTTTAAGTAAAAAAGGCATAAATAAAAAGGAAAAGTGACATAACATGGTAAAATCAAGAGAAAGTTGATCAGAAGAAAGCTACCATCGCTAGGGGCACCTGGGTGGCTTGCTTGGTTAAGCATCTGATTTTGGCTCAGGTCATGATCTCATGTTTTGTGGGTTCGAGCCCCACATCAGGCTCTGTGCTGACAGTTCGGAGCCTGGAGCCTGCTTCAGATTCTGTCTCCCTCTCTCTCTGCCTCTCCCCCACTCTTGTTCTGTCTCTCTCAAAAATAAATATAATAGGGGGCACCTGGGTGGCTCAGTCAGGTAAATGTCTCACTCTTGTTCAGGTCACAATCTCACGGTCCGTGAGTTGAAGCCCTGTGTCAGGCTCTGTGCTGACAGCTCAGAGCCTGGACCCTGCTTCAGATTCTGTGTCTCCCTCTCTCTCTAACCCTTCCCAGCTCATTCTCTCTCTCTTTCTCTCTCTCTCTCTCTCTCAAAAATTAAAAAAAAACATTAAGAATAAATATAATAAACATTAACAAAATAAACACAGAAAGTTAATATAGCTATATTTACCTATGTAGTAAATTTCGAGCAAAAAATATTATCGTGGATAAAGAAACGTATTGCATAGTGATACATGAGGTCAATTCATTGAGAAGACACAGGGCAAATATTTTTGCCCTTAATAGTACACCTTCAAAGTACATGATTACAAAAGCTGACCTAATTGCAAGGAGAAATATACAAATCCACAAGTATAGGCAGATAGTTCAATTCCCTTCTCTCCATAATTGATGGAACAAACAACTAAGAACAGTAAGGATATAGAAAATGTGAACAGTACGGTCAAACATCTCGACCTAATGAACATTTACAGAGGGCTTCACCCAATAACAGCAGAATACACATTCTTTTTAAGTGCACACAATACAGTCAACAAAATAGACCATATTATGGGCCACAAAGCAGGTCTTAATAAATTTAGAAGGAGTCAAGTGATACAAACCGTGTTCTCTGACCACAGTGCGATTAAGTTAGAAATCCACAGCTAAAAGAACTTCAAAAAATTCCCCAAATATTTGGAAACTAACCACACCATTCTAAATTACTTAGGACCCCAAAAAAATAAACGAACAAATAAAATCAAAACGAAACAACAAAAGGAAAGAAAAGGGAAAAAAAAAAAGGAAATCAAAGCATTATTGAAGTGAATGAGAATAAAAACACATATCAGAAGATATAAGATGATACAAAAAACGGTACTCACAGGGAACTTAATAGCATTAAACTTCTATTTTAGGAGAGGAGAAAGATCTGACATCAATACCCTTAACTTCTACCTTAAGAAACTGGAAAAAGAGGAGCGAATTAAACCTACGTTGCACACAAGAAAGGAAATAATACAGATCAAGGAGGAAATTGGTAAAGTAAAAACAAAAACAAGAACAAAAAAAACAGGAAAACAATGGAGAAAATAAACGAAACAATAAGATGGATCAATATAATTGATCAATATAATTGATAAACCTCTAGACAGACTCAGAGAGATACAAAGACAGAGAGAGAAAGAAAGAAGGAGGGAAGGAAGGATGAAGAGAGCAGAGGAAAGAAGAAAGAAGGGAAGAGAGAGAAGACAAATTATCCACGCCATGAATGAAAGAGGTAATATCATTCCAGATTCTACAGATAATAAAAGGGTAGGTCAATAGTTTCAGCAATGTGGGTAACAAGGGCCAATTCTCCCCAAGGTACTCAAGAATAGATAATCTGAAGAGTCCTGTATCTATTATAGACACGGAATTTGTAGGGGTGCCTGGGTGGCTCGGACGGTTGAGGTCTGACTTCGCCTCAGGTCATGACCTCATGGTTCGTGGGTTCGAGCCCCGCGTCGGGTTCTGCGCTGACAGCTCAGAGCCTGGAGCCCGCTTTGGATTCTGTGTCTCCCTCTCTCTGTCCCTCCCTTGCTCACGCTCTGTCTGTCTCTCTCTCTCTCTCAAAAATAAACAAAACATAAAAAAAAAAAGAAATGGAATTTGTAGTTTAAGTCCTCCCCGCAAAGAAAACTCCAGGCCCAGATTACTGCAGTGGAAATTCTACCAAACATTTAAGGAGGAAGTAATTCTAACGCAACACAAACTCCTCTAGAAAATTGAGGAGGAGGGATTACCTCCTGACTCATTCAATGAGGGTCGTATTATACTTACTTCAAAACAAGATACGGATATTGCCAGAAAGGAAACGTACCAATGTCCCTTATGAACACTGATGCAAAAATTCAAAGCCAAATTTTAGCAAATTAAATGTAAAAATAAAAATAAGACCTCAGGAGCAAGTGACGTTGATCTCAATAGTACGATTTTGGTTTAACATTAGCAAGGCAATCAAGATCAATTCACTGTATAATAAAGAAAAAAAAAAGAAAGTCATCTGAACATCTAAATAGGCAAAAAAGCATTAAAATACAGTATCTACTCTACATTTAAAATACACCTCTCAACAGGAATAGAAGGGAACTTCCTCAACCAAATAAAAACAGGTACCAAAAAACCCTGCAGATATCACCTTACTTGCTGGTAAAAGGCTAAAAACTTTGCTTCTAAGAGGAGGAACAGACAAAGGTAACTTCTCTCATCATCTCCACACCACATTGTGTTTTGGGTTGTAGCAGGTGCAATCGGGGAGAAAAAAAAAGAATTAAAATGCATCCAGATTGTAAAGAAAGAAGGTATAATAGTATTTATTCTCCGACCACATGATAGCCTATGTGGAAAATCCAATGGAATCTACAAAAGATGCTTCTAGATCTAAAAAGTGAAAAATTGCGGAATCTAAGGTCGATATACGACGATACATCATATTTCTATATGAGCAATCACAACACTGAAATGAAAGAAGCAATACCATTTAAAATAGCATCAAAGTACGAATTATTTAGGAAAAAGTAGGACAAAAAGTGGGCGAGGCTTGTGCATTGACAGCCACCAAATATTGCCCAGAGAATTTATTTTATTTTATTCTTTTACGTATTACTATCTTTTTTAAACAAGCTTTAATGCACTTTATTTTTCCGGTGCAAACCTATGGGATGGCCACAGCTGGAGCCTGGGTCCTCTGCATGGACACTCTGGTATGATTTCCCGATGGGGAGACTTGGTGAACAGTCTCTTTCTGAAGATCAGGGGTGAGAGAGCTGTAGGTCTTGGAAACAGTATCAAAGTGGCTTTGGTGAAGTTTCCCTGGGGGGGGCGGGCAGTACAGCCCCCCTGGCTGCGGTGCAGACATCGTCAATACCAGCCAACATCAGTAGCTTCTCAGGCACAGGGGTTCAGGCAATGCCAGTGCCTCCGGGGGCAGGGATGAGGCACACCAGGACAGAGCCACAGTGGCCGGTCACCTTGCACGGGACAGCATGGGGTCTTGCCAATCTTGATCCCCCAGTAGCCTCACCGCACGGGGAAGACAGAAAGCTTGGCCAGGATCACGGCCCCACGGATGGCAGTGGCTACCTCCTTGGAGCACTTAACACCCAGACCGACGTGCCCATTGTCATCTCCAATGGCAGCAAATGCCTTGAACCTGGTCAGCTGGCCAGCGCGGGTTTGGTTTTGCACAGGCATCATCTTCGAAACCTCGTCCTTGAGGGACACCCCCAGGAAAAAGTCGATGATCTCAGATTCCTTGATGGGCAGGGAGAAGAGATCGATCTCCTCCAGGGACTTGATATTCATGTCTTCGATCAGGCGGCCCAGCTTGGTGTTGGGCATCGACTCTTTGTCCTCGGCCTTGCCTCCGCGAGGTCCCAGGCCCTGGCCCCGGCCCCTGCCCCGACCCCAGCCACAGCCCCAGCCCAGGATGCCTCTACGGAAGCCTCCACGGAAGCCGCCGAGGCCTCCCAATCCAGGGTCCCCGGGCCCACTGGCATCATCTGCCATTTGCTGTTTTCTCAGAGAAGCACCAAGAGAATTTAAAAAAGAAATAGGTAAATGGAAAGTTATATCATAAAAAATCTAAAGCTATAAAGTTTTTAGAACGAAACGTAAGACAAAATATTTTTAATTTTGCACCCCATATCTTAGATAGGACCCTAAAAGCATGATCCGTTAAAAGAAAAGGAAATGGATAAATCGGAGTTCATACAAACTGAAACATTTTGCTCTTCAAAAGACACCAATGAAAGGGGCCCCTGGGTGGCCCAGTTGGTTCGGTTCAGGTCATGATCTCGCCGTCTGTGCATTCGAGCTCTGCCTCGGGCTCTGTGCTGTCAGCTCAGAGCCTGGAGCTCTGATTCTGTGTGCCTTACTTTCTCTCTGCACCTCCCTCCCTCTCTCTCTGCACCTCCCTCACTCTCTGCACCTCCCTTGATCTCACTCTGTCTCTTTCTCTCTCAAAAATAAATAAACATTAAGAAAAAAGTGAAAATAAAATCCACAAGCCATGAACTAGGAGAAAATATTTTTCTAACCAAATATGTAATATTTATATCATGTATATTTCTTTGTATATAAATATAAATTTATAGTGAATTAATATAATATATATTATATAATACATATATTATATATAGTGGATTATCATAATAAAATATATAATATATAACATAATATATAATAAATATATAATTAAATATAAACAAAATATATAAGTATATAGAATATATAATTATAATATATAATATCATTACATAGTATATAATATGTAATATAATATATAATATAATATAAACAGATATATATACGATAAACAGGAAATAGGCATAAATAGGAAAACGTGTTAAGTAGCATTAGCCATTCACAAAATATAAATTAAGCCATGAAGAGATGCTTATTACATTGGTGAACATAAAAAATACTGACAATGCCAATGCCAGTGGACATGCTCAGCCCCTGGAACTCGCATACCCTGCTTGCAGGCACCTGAAACAGAACAACTGCTTTGGAAAGCAGTTGGCAGTTTCTTTAAAAAAAAAAAAAAATTTTTTAACGTTTATTCATCTTTGAGAGACAGAGACAGAGCATGAGCGGAGAAGGGGCAGAGAGAGGGAGACACAGAATCCGAAACAGGCTCCAAGCTCTGAGCTGTCAGCCCAGAGCCCCACATGGGGCTTGAACCCACGAACCGTGAGATCACGACCTGAGCCGAAGTCGGACGCCCAACCAACTGAGCCACCCCGGCGCCCCAGTTTGGCAGTGTCTTTAAAAGTCAAACATCCACTTGCCATACGAGCCAGTCATTCCTCTCCCAAGTATTTCCCCCAAAGAAGTAAGAGCCCGTGTCCTTTCAAAGACGTCCATGTGGATATTCCGAGCAGCCTCATTTGTAAGAGTTCAACCCTGGAAACAACCCCAATGCGCACTCAGAGGTGAGCAGATACACAGAAGGTAGTATGTCCTTACAGTGAAGTACTAAGCAGCAATCAACAGGAATGAGCTACTGATAAAGGCACCGTCACGGATAAATCAAAATAATTGTACGGAGTGAATGACAGCAGATGAAACGCGGGTCAAGATCCCCCCAAATTAAAACATCACACCAATCAACTTGCATTCTCCACAGTCATTCCATGCTTGTGAAGCACTGACCACATTCCATTTGGAGCTAATGAGTGGGTTTTTAAAAATATGTCTATTTATTTGTGAGAGAGAGAGACAGACAGATAGACAGACAGAGCATGCGTCAGGGAGGGGCAGAGAGAGCGGGAGACACAGAAACCAAAGCGGGCTCCAGGCTCCAAGCTGTCCGCACAGAGCCTGACTCGGGGGCTTGAACTTTGCTTTTGCCCTTGAATTTGACGCAAGCAGACCTTGACCAGTCTGAGCCGGCTTACCCCTCTGCCCCTCTTACCCCCACTTTCCCGATTCTGACCCTTCCCCCATAGACATCGCCAGCGCCGGGTCCCCCACGATATTAGGCAGATAATTAGTTTTGTGTGTGTGTGTGTGTGTGTGTGTGTGTGATCCAAGTTTGTGCTGTCTATCAGGCTCTGCGAAATATATATGTTCACTGTCATGCCTATTTAACACAAAAGTCCCTATCTCTGGGGGTAATGTGCCATTTTATCAGTAGTTTTCCATCAAGGGCAGATCATAACATCCTAATATTCTCAGCGCTGTTCCTCGGTTCCCCAGGGAATCTCTTTCTCAGGTATTCATCTTTGCAGCAGTGCTCATTAATATGATAAGGCTCTCTGGTTTTAAACAGCTCTTCAGACCCAAACAGGCCATAATTGAATGGAAGATTTAATTGTTTCCCCCCTCCCCATCCTCCCACCCCCCCTCAGCAAACAATCAGGCCAGGAGAGCAAGGAGACCGAAGACAAAACGCCACCGCTCGACTCCGGAACGAAAGGCGTGTGTTTCCATTCACTCACGGGCAGAAATGTCACTTGGATTTCAGAAGGGCTGACTCGGGGCTCAGTTCGGAGGGGAGCACTATTGAATTCTCCCTTCTGGCGGGCAGACAGCTCAGCTGCGGGGCTCTTTCTCCCCCCCCCCCCCGTCACTCCTGTTGATTTGCCTTCAAGGTGGTCATTCAGAGGGAGAGAAAAGGCCACGGTTTGCCATTTCAGGCCCAAAGATTTAGCCGTGACCTCCATCTAGCTGCAGCTCTTAGCGGCACGGCTCAGCCCGGAGGCTCCAGCCCAGGGCGGCACGCCGTGCCTTCGTGTTGTCTTTTGTTCACCCCAAGTAAGATCATCTCCCCGACAGATAATAACTGCCTCCCCCCCAAAAAAACATCCCATGGCCGGGGGCCTGGGTGTGATGCATCAGTGGCTGCTCCTGAATCAGCAGCTTCCATATTCCACTACAGGTTCACGTGGTAAGTCATGGTTTTAAGCTTACTGACAGCGGTGTCCCCTGTCCTTTCTTATCTTCTGCCGGACTCTGCTCTGTCCCTCCGCAGGCACTCGACCTTCCAGCTCTCTGCATTCTACAGAATGCTGGAAAACTTCACAAAACCCAAGTTTTCAACTCTTGTTGTTGCTCTCAGAAAATGGGGGAGGGCATGGCTGGGGACTGTAGGGACCATGTTCGTTGCCATTTTGAAGGACCTAGAATCATAGATTGCTTGTACTCTGGTTTCAGGAGAGGCATGGCTATTGACCAGGGAGCAGAACGTAAGCTGAGACACGTTTCTAGCGACACTGGAGCCGTATCTCCCTATCTGGAGAGGAAAGGAAATCCCAGAACGTCGCAGGTGCCTCGGTCCGTGGTAGGCATCAAAACATGTCTTAAAGCCAAGCGATGCTGATTTTGGAAGGAGCCATGCCCAAATTCATGTCCACCGTGATCATTAAGGAAGATAAGACCCATTGTCCCTAGAAAGCCTGGTAGAGATTGTTAGAAGTTTATGCAAAATGTACACAAGGCTAAAAAGCCCATATCCGTTTCTTCATGGATGTATTACTTCTGTCCATGCAGGAAAGCAGGTACATTTCTGTAACTAATCACTGTTGATGTTTATAACTTTCCTCTTCACTACCATTCCACGCTCCCTCTGTCTTCAGTCAGATCCCAAACCGACCTCATGTGATGCTGTGAGCCTTTGTTCCTGAAGGGTCTGAATATTGAGTGGCCCTGCCCTTATTTGATTGGTATAGTTTTCTACTGAGCGTGAAACTGAGAAGTGGCTTCTCCAGAGAATCCCAAGGGTGAAGGATGACCTGGAATGTCACTTTTATGTAGCTGCAACCCTAAAAAAAAAATCAAGATCTGTCACTTCAGCGGACAGAAGAGCAGCCTTCGTTGTCCATTCATTCAATGGCATGAGGAGCCCCAAATGGCCAGGCGGTGGACTAAACTTGCTACTTAACGGAACCATAGCTGTGCACCTTGTGGGAAGCATTCCTCTGCTGGGAATTAAGCATCAAGTGTCAAGGATGGAAACAAATATCTGCAAGTTGATCATCTGGGGTGTTAATTCACAGACCCCTGCATTCAGGCTATGAGAGTAATGGCACCAGACATCGGTCGTTTCTTGAAAGTGTCTTTAACGTCAGGTTTTCAGAGTTCTCTCTCCCAACTGGAGGTATAATCAACTCTTCAGCAAGCCATTTCCCCATCTATCTGACCAACGGCTTCCGTGTAATGTGACACATGGTAAGACTCGTAAATTCCACGGGCGTGAATCCATGGGCACACTTATCTTGCCGTGAAATAGGTTCTTCCTTCGGCAGCAACGCTGTGTGGCACACAGTGACTGAGAATAAGGCATTGAACAAGTCCATGGGTTTTGGTACTGGCACAAGCATTGACAGAAGAGAAGGCACATGTGTAACTATCCTAGTGTGGACAAATCACCGCCTTCTTCCTACTGGAAGGAGATCAGTGCAGATGGTCTGTCACCAAGTGGCTATCTGGTCACCCGGGAGAAAGGCACCAAGGCAGGGCTCAACATTGGCCTTTGCCGTTGGAAGCTTAAGTCCTCAGACCATATTGGTGAGCCAATACACAGCCTTTGTCTGTGTCCTCACGGGCACTTTGTACATCTGACCGTCATCTGTAGAATGTGTCATCTTGCCCACGGGATTATCGAGAGCCTTCCCTGCAGTGCATGGCCTTTGCTTTGCATGCACATGCAACAAAAGTATGTTTCCACACTGTACTCACCCAATACCTTTTCCCCAGATGTTTTGTTGCCAGTCTTCCAATTCTATACCTTCTGATTCCTGACCAGCCGGCCAGACACTTCGCTACTGCACGTGAATCAGGGTGTATCCAAATTGCTGATCGCTCGGTCCAATCAAAGTGGACGGACAACTGCCCCAAGCTTTGCCGTTGCGGAAGATTGGCCTTTATCGGGTATCTTTCCAGAATATTCCTGATCAGAGCTGGCACACCACAGCCATTCATTTCACATTGGTGCCTGCACACTGTGCAGAGAAATCTGTGACCCGGATCCAGACATTTGTTTTGTTTTGTTTTGTTTTGTTTTCAGTAAACCAGTCATCTTGGAGGCCATAGATGTGGATCAAGGGAAAGTAGTCTCTGCAGCGGGAATCGATGACATAGGAATCTGGGCCTCCTGTTCACTCAACTACCTCCCTTTCGGACCTGCTTAACCCGGAGCTCTTTCATAACATTCTAACTTGATGGGAGATGGTTGCTGTGCATATCCTAAGGTGGTGGGCCAGTGAATAGCCAATTTATCGTTGGTAGAGTAACAGATGCTTTGGCCCTCTGCCTGGATCTCGACGCTCATCATTTCGGGACCTACCACTTTCTACTGTGGTCTCCAGTGATTCTCTACGGGAGTCTGAGCACACAGCAGGCCAGAGTGCAGAGCACTGGGAACAGCTAAATGACAAATGGGAGTTGGAGAGTCAGGACACCAGCTTCCTCATCCCTTAGGTTAGGATGTTCCAGAGAGGCTTGCCAGGGTCTCCAGTGGGATTAACCACTGTGAGTTGTGCCCAGTTCAAAACTCATGAATGTGCCCATATTCCCTTCCCTCTCTTCCCTGCCTCGTATTTCCACTTCTTGTCTTTACCACTGCTTCCTGGGATCACCTTGCAAACAAACCGTACGTATCCAAATCCCGTCTCCAGGTATGCTCTTGGGGGAACGCGGGCGACGGCAGATAGCTCAAATTGCACATAACTTGATGTCAGGTTCTCAGGTGCGAGAAACAACACATAGAATGGGAAGAGTTTCAGAGACAATCGAACCACTGAAGTAAGCTTGATTTTGTTATTCCAACCCCCATTTTCTCCACACCAACGCTGCTCAAAACCAAGATGAAAGGGAGGAAACAAACCAATCTGTAGATTTTCATCAAACTTACACCCCACCGGGACCCACACCGGTCACCCCAGAGTTATGCAGAATCATTTTGCTGTCTCACGGAACAACTTCACATGAGCACTTTGCCAAGAGGAAATCTTGGTTCTCTCCTTGAATATTTGCTACTCAATTTGCATTCTTGTTCAGAAAATGCCTTCTCCAGCCATCTATGGAGGGTCTCCAAACATTCCACTCCCTCATTTCTCCACGGGGCTGCCCATACCACGTTGGCAGACTCAGACCACAGGTTGGAAGTCTTTCATTAAACAAATGGATTAAAGGCAGAATTGATGCAAGTTTCAATTCTTGTAACTGTGAAATGGCTTTTATCTGATTAAATTTCATGCAGAAAACAATGATGAAACTGGGACAAACAGAACAAAACAAAACAAAAAGGCAACGGATGATGTTTCTGTTGGCACCGGAGAATGATCAAAAGCAGGCAGAAATTGGAATGGAGTCAACCCTTGAATGAAAGAAAATGCGCTGGGTGAGAGCTACGTTTATATAGTTTTTCCCCTGAGGACTACCCCAGTATACTCAATGTAGGTTGCCTAGAACTCAAACAAAAATATCCAGCCTTTCAGCCTAAAGTATCAGAGGGAAGGATTTGGGGGGTTCCAGAGTAGCTACAAATTTAGGGAGAGGAGAATGTTTAAAAAGAAGGATCTACAGAAAGAGGAGTGCCCCAATTTACATGTAAACTCCCCCCAAATCCTAATGTCATCTGAATTACGTACATGTGAGGGGGGAGTGGTGTTGCCAAGACCCTCAAGAGAAAGCAAAGGATGGAAAGCTGAAAAACTTGAGCAGAGGTTTCAGCTGTGACCTACCTGAGGAGCAGTGGAGTTCAGAGTTTGAACCCCACCAAGTTACAGAGGATTGGTAAACATCTCAGATTTCTGCTGATTTCTAAGGGCAATGCTTTAAACGACGATTTCCCAGAACTAAGGCTCCATCCAAAGACTAAAAGAAAAACTAAAAGTGACCCACACTAACAAAGGATAAAACAAAACATCCACAAGTTCAAGTAAATTAGTAAGAAATTAGATCACCTGGTAGAGCAAAAATCAACTCATCCAAGGAATATACCAGAACCCAGAGTTTCTGCAACATCTACAATGTCCCGTACACAATAAACAATTACTGGACAGGGGAAGGGCAATGCAGTGTGATTCATAGTCAGGAGAAAACTCAATCAATAGACTAAGAGCATACATAGCTATGTTGTTATTAACAAACACAGACTTTGAAGCAGTAATTAAATATATGGTCAGGAATTGAAAGTAAAAGATAGTTATAACTGGTGAATGGAAGAGGAATACCAAGGAAAAACAGGAACCATAAGAAAAGAACCAAAGTTAAATTCTAGAACTTTAAAAATAACATTTGAAATGGAAAACTTACTGGACGGACTAAGTAGCAGATTAGAAACATACAGGAAAGTCGCTAGAAACTTGAAACAGAAAAAAAAATTGGGGAAAAACTCAAGAAGTTCTCAGAAACATATGGGAAAATATAAAATACTTGAAAATACGTGTAATTGCCATCCCTAAAGGGGATTTTTAAAAAAAAGGACTGGAAAAATATATGAAGTAATTGTTGACTTTATAATATTTGGTGAAAACCATTAACTTACACACCCAAGAAACTCCATGAACCTTTAGTAGGCTAAATATAAAGAAAAACAGGGGCACTGGGTGGTTCAGTTGGTAAACGTCCAACTTCAGCTCAGGTCACGATCTCACAGTTGGTGAGTTCAAGTCCCACATCAGGTTCTATGCTGACAGCTCGGAGCCTGGAGCCTGCCTCGCATTCTGTGTCTCCCTCTCTCTCTGCCTCTCCTGTGCTCACACTGCGTCTCTCTCAAAAATAAATAAACATTAAACATTTTAAAAAAAGAAAACCATAAGTAGGTCATCATAGTTCCACTTCTGGAAACCAAACAGAATAAAAAAAAATGTCTTCAAGGCAGCCAGAGAGATGTGACACATGATATACAGGGGAACAATGATACTATTTATAAATGACTTCTCTTTTGGAACAATAGGGATCAGGAGACAAAGGAATGTCTACCTAGAACTCTGCATCTAGTAAAAATATTCTTTGAATGTGAAGTCAAAATAAAGACATTTCAGGTAAACAAAATATGAGAGAATTCATAGTCAAAACAGCTGTATTTTCAAAGAATGTTAAAGAAGTTTCTTCAGCCTAAACATAACGGAAACCAGATAGAAACTAAATAGTATAGAAAGGAACAAAGAACACCAGAAATGGTAAGTCGAGTCAGTCCTTACTATTCGTAGAATTCATGCATGTGAATTGACCCATTCACTAAAATTTACGTGTGATCGAAAAACAAACCCTCGCGGCTCCTTTGCAGTCCTTCAGGGACATGTGCAGAGTGGCAGAAAGTGTGAGTTGCCTGATATGCATGTTCCCAGCTGTGGTGACTCTCTGCTTTCTTGTTTCAGCTCTCAACGTACAAACAAACGATCTTTGTACGTTTTATTTACCGCCACGTTTTTCACGTCTTTGCTTTTTCTCGGGGATTTTGCCATTTCAAATGGCCCCTTAAGTGTAGCACTCAAGAGATGTCCGGTGTTCCTAAGTGTAAGCGGGCTATGCCATGAGAAAATATGTGTGGGGGTAAGCTCTGTTCAGGCATGAGTCACAGCACTGTTGGCCATAGTCAATGTTAACGAACCAACAATACGTATGAACTAAGGTGTCTTTAAACATAAACCCACATAAAACAAGGTTAGCTATTGATGACTGGATGAAAATGTTGTGACCAGAGTCTCGCAGGAACCTAACCCCGTATCTGCCGTAGGAACGAAAGCTCAGTATTCACTCACTCACTCGATAGCAGCTTGACAGAATATTACCACGCATAATGGAGTATCAGCTGTATATGGGTAGAGTCATCAATCACTTCTTGTTAGCTTCTTTAAAGACACATGACTATTTAGTGCAAGAATGTTAATACTGTTTTGTGGCTCTATAAAATAAGTAGATGTAAAATACGGTACGTAGGGAAACAGTGAACAGAATGATACTGTACTGTTGGCGTGTTCTTGCATTTTATGTGAAGTGACATAATATTAAATCTAAGTAGAATATAATAAGGTTGCATGTTATAATCCTTAGAGTACCCACTAGAAGACTGATATGAGAAAAGACCTAGCTTAAGAGGCTATTAGTGAATTTAAGTGGAATATCAAGAATATTTGGTCAATTCAAAGAGGTCAGGAGAGAAGGAACTAAAACCAGATGGGACAAATATAAAACAGTGACATAACTGACCTAAATATAACCATAGATCAATGAATACACTAAATGTATATAAACAAAATCCTCAGATTGAAAAGTAATGCATATCGGACAGGATTTAAAAACAGGATGAATGAGCAAATAAACGAATGAACCAACCATCTCAGAAAAGTGGATCAATGGGATTAGTGGATACTTTGTCCTTACTGGAAACCATTTAAAGAACTACCATCCGCCATTTTCAGTTCGCACAGTGTGATGGTGAGCATGACCCCACTTCTGGCTCCAAAACGGGGCACGTTACCCAAATATGGGCAGTCAGAGCACAGTTTATCCCTCACTACAGTGACTGGTTAAGAAACATATTACCCACGGGCGCCTGGGTGGCTCAGTCGGTTAAGCGCCCGACTTCGGCTCAGGTCGTGATCTCGCGGTCCGTGAGTTCGAGCCCCGCGTCGGGCTCTGTGCGGACAGCTCGGAGCCTGGAGCCTGCCTTGGATTCCGTGTCTCCCTCTCTCTCTGCCCCTCTCCCACTCATGCTCTGTCTCTCTCTGTCTCAAAAATAAAAAACATAAAAAAAAAAGAAACATACTACCCAAACTCTACTAATAGGAGACAATACTTTTGCTAGAATGCTGGAGAAAAGAAGCCCTTTTCTCACAAGTTTCGAAGGTGATAAAATGTGCACCTGCGTCTACCAGTGGCCATCCTGGCCTATTTAATGGTGAGAGCAACACAGAAAAAGCAGAACTGAAAGGTCTAGATGTGTTTCTGATGTCATTATTTTATCCATCTGGATTCAGACATGCCTGTAGCCATATACACTCTGTCCTTTTAATCATTCAGAGAAAAATAAAGCAAAATTTAAAAAAAAAAGAACGCTTTTTTGGTTACTGTTATTTTCAGCCAAAAGAGCCCTAATTAACCCAAGTAGCAAGCCAATTTGTTTTCCAAATAATCCCCCCTATTGGTTGAAAGAAGATGTATCTGTGAAATGAGTTTGTTTCTAATTTCTGACCCATTTTCTTCAACCATGAAAATCCTTGCAAACTCATACACCAGAAATGATATACAGAGTTGCCTTCAACTCTTCACAATTGATGGATATTGTTCACGAAAACATTGTGCCCTCTAATTTCCACATGACATGTTAGTAGGCCCCCGAGGGTGTGCTCTCAACCGTTTGCTGCTCCCTCTCAGCTGCTCCCCTTAGAAGAATTCTTTACCTTTTCCCCCAGAATATTTATTCCATGTCCATGGCTATGGGATGACGTATAGGAATATTAATCCTCTTCCCCCACGATTTACATACACGGAGCCTAGAGCCAGGCACATTTCAAGGAGCTCCCTACTTGCCTATCATTGATGTTTTGGGGGACTTGGCATAACCGATAATTTGTATGATTAGAAAGGGAGATTATCCCCTAATCTTCATACATTACCTTCCGAATAGTTGACTCTCGTATCTCTTCACCCGGTAATGAAAGAATGAGTTTTCAGGGACTTGCAAAATTAGCCTTGTCTGTGTTTCAGGATCTTCCTTGACAATGGGTGACTGTCACAGATGCAGAGACCAAGACTGATGCCATTGGATTAAGAAACCTACATCGATGTGGGTATCGTACAGTCATCAGCACTCACTCCGCACTCGATCCCAGAAGCTGCAGCGGGAGGTTTCACGAGTAAAAGCAAAATGGCCAAAGCGCTCTGAGTTTATTCGTACAACATGGCAAATCCTCAGTAAATGCCCAATGGATCGAAGCGACTACCTGTTGGACCAGACTTGGGTGCAAAGCCCACCACCATAGTGAGGAGGTGGATGGGGCTGGGACAAGCGGGAAGGAGACTGAAGGTCTAGGGAAGAGAAAGAAGGCGGCCCTTGTTCTCACACATTTACGTGACCTCGAGAGTTGGCAGCTTGTGGTTGAGCCATAGCTGCCTCGCTTGCTTTGCCTTGGTCCTGGCCTTGAGTGCTGGTCATGCATTACAAGCAAAGAGGGACAGACAAACTCTTCTACGCATTCAGAGCAACGTGCTCCAAGGACCAGGAACACGAAAGCAGGTGTAGCTAGAGAAGAAGAAAGAAGTGAGTCCTTTCAGTTACATCCAGGAACGTAGGAGGGTGAGGGGAGGGGAGCAGAAGATAAGCCTAGAAGTGTGGGCTGTAGCCAAATGGGGAAGGGTCTTCTAGGCCGTGCTGAGGATCTTTGACTGGTGACCGTAGACAAAGAGGGAACAAATACAGTCTTCAAGTTCAAGGTTGTTTTTAAAGGCTCCCTGTGATAAAGTGCTATGGGAAAATGGCTTGGGGAGGAAAACCAAAGCTAGGATAAGCCTGGTTGGAAGCTGCACTCACGGGGTGCCCGGATGGAGCCGACGTCTCTTGGACCTGGTCCCAGAGAAACATGTCTGATGAGGAAAGGCCACATGTAACTCAGCGGTCTCTAGGCTGGGCAAGTAAGTGGGTGATTCTGTTCCCTAAGAAAGACGAGGATGAGAGGTGATAAAGGAAGCAAGCCGGTCACATTGAGTTTGGGGCACGTTTTGAAACATTTAGGTTGTGTCTGAGGCAGCTCAGCCTGTGGTAACAACAATGCCAGAGACGAGGCAGCCTGAACAACAGACATGTATCTCTCATAGTTCTGGAGGCTGGGACGTCCACGATCAAGGAGCTGGCAGATTGGTTTCCTGGTGAGACTTCTGTCTTGTAGACATCTGCCCTCTTGCTGTGTCCTCACACGGCTTTTCCTTTCCTTTGTAAATGGCGGAGGGGAGGAGACAGACAGGAAGCTCAAGTGTATGAATCCCATTATGGCTCTACCCTCATGACTCCCTAATTACCCCCCAAAGGCCCCATCTACCGACCACCACAATGGGAGTTAGGGTTTCAACATGTGAAATCTGGGGACAACAAAGAAAACTCAGTCCACAGAAGCGCGGCGAACTTTTGGATTTTAGTTGGCAGGAAAGCCAGGCTCTGTTCCTTGGCACTCCCTAAACAGAGCTGTCTTTAATCTGGTTTTCACATTTTCACAGCCGGCCACCAGGACTTGACGGGCAAATGAGATCTCACCCGTGACTTGAACTGCTTCAGCTCAGGAAATAGAATGCAATTCCCGGTTCTACTTGGCCAAAAAAAAAAAAAACCCCACAAAAACAAAAAAAACAAAAAACAAAAAAATGAGCACGTTTCTCCCTGGAAGGCCAGTACCGACCCCACGGCCCCAGCTGACAATCTCTTGGCTTTGGAAATTCATGTAAAGTGTCTCCAGGGCCTCCAGGGCCTTACCATTTTTCATAACCTTTATTTTCAAATCAACCCCTTGCTTCTGATCCCTCAGGCCCCCGCCGAAGAAAAGGCGATATATTTTAGAACAAAAGCATACGCACACTCCACGGAACAGCTCTACCGTGTTCGCCACATGTCAAATTCTTCCACTACCTGTTTTCAGAACTAACCTTTCCTCTCTTCCTCCCACAGCATCCCCCAAAGAAATTCCCATATTACTGTTGCTTTGACATCTTTGGGGTCTCCGGGTTCGGAGGGGGGCGCAGCATGGCTCAGGGTTGATTTCAAAAGCCATAGGTGAAATGCATTTTTTGTTCATTCTACCTCTTATTAGCAGAAAACACACACACACACACACACACACACACACACACACACACACACGCTTTTTTCTCAATTGTGAACGTAACAAGCGAGCGAGAATTTTACCTTCCGTAGGACCCCCGCCCCCCTGTGGAATTTCTTAGCCCTCACATCCTGGGTAGGGTCTGTGCTCAGAGCCCTCATGCAGGGACAGCTCTTAGCACATTCTTCGTAACTGTTGATTTCCTCTACTGGCTCCCCCATGAGAACTGGCTCTCGGTTAGTACAAACTATTTTACATCCAGGGCCTAGGACAGCAGAAGGCACAGGGTCGCCTTCCGTAAGTGCCTTCGTGCCAAGTGAAGGGAGGAAGGAAAGAAAGGTGCTTCTGGTGTTGAATCAAACGCTCCAGGGGCGCCTGGGTGGCTCAGTCGGTTGAGCGACCTCAGAGTTCGTGGGTTCGAGTCTCTGTGCGGACAGCTCAGAGCCTGGAACCTGCTTCGGATTCTGTGTCTCCCTCTCTCTCTGCCACTCCCCAGCTCATGCTCTGTCGCTCTGTCTCTCAAAAATGAATAGATGTGAAAACAAAATAAAAAAAAAAAAATGTTCCATGTCTGAATAGCAGAGTGATGGTATTCAGTCAACGACCATGGCCAAGGACATCCCGTGAGCCAGGTCTGTCTCCCGCCTCATTCCCTTCTGTGACGCCCCCCCTCCTCGGCTTGCTAAGTCTGAGTTCGTGATTCGGCAGCAAAAGATTTCACGTGTATTTCAACTGTGTGTCTACTGCTTTCCCCGGCCCCCTCCGTCGCGACACGTTTGAGGGACAAGCTGAGGCTCACGAAAGGCTGGATTCCAGCACCCACCACGCTGACTGACGCCCAGCAGGTGCGCAGCAAGCCATCGAGCGTCCTACCGGATCCCACATTGGCCACAAAACCCCGCTCTTCCAAATCAGAGCGTTTTCAGGGATAAATACTCCATTTCCTCCCTACAGGTTTTGAATCGTGCACGTAGATTTTCTGTGGTTTCTTTTTGACCCTAGAAATGGCTTCTGGACAAGGAGTTCCCCGTTGTACACGTGCGTTCAAGGTGCGTATTATCAGCGGACAATCTTGAGCGGAGGTCTGCGAGTGTTGGGTCCCGGAAGGAAAACAAGCCAACGGGCAAGCAGAACAGCAACAACAATAAAAACCCACTTCCTGAGAGTACTTCAGGGTTGCATCTGGAATCCGAAGGAATCGCAAGGCCCTCGGGACAAGCCCATCGGTTCAAAACCTGGGCTCATTTCACAGCGAGGTGTTAGGCTGGAATATCCAGCGTCCCCGAGTTTGCGAAGGAAACCATTGCTTTGCCGGCCCCACGCCCCAAGCACGGCATGTTATTAATTAGTCTGACTAAGAAGACCCAGCACAGGCCAACACCATCCCCAAATGGGACAGAGCATTGAATGACACAGTGAGTGATCTCTAAGGGATCTGGCAAAACCAGGAACGTGCTTGCTTGCAAAATAAGCAAAGTAAGCCTTGTGAAGTGGCCGCATTTTGTTGGTGGTCCTGCGGGTGAAATAGTCAGGTTTTCCATAAATAGAAGGGGGAGGGTGAAAAAGTGGGGGAGAGGGGAAGGGAGAGCAGAGCCAGAGCCAGAGCAGGGGAGGGAGCTGATGTTAGAGAGGCGGCCGGGGTCCGGTGGGAGCAGAGCCGTATTCCGGTTTCTGCAAACGCCCTGCCTTCAGCTTCACACGGATTCCGCCCCCACCCCCCTGGCTGGACCCAGATAAAGCCTGGGAGACTGCAGGCTGCAGCCCGGGGCCCCACGGACAATGCAGGTCAGGGAAGCCGAGGCAGGCTCTGAGGTCCCGGAGGGACCAAGAGCTGGGCGTCACATGGTAGGAAGGGTCTGTCACATGATAGAAAACTGACCCCAGTCCGTTGCAATCCCTCTCTCCCCGGCACGGACAGGTGGGTGCTTGCCCAGCGGTTCCGCCCTGTGTCTGGGAAGCAGCCTGGACAGTCTGAGCCCTCGGGGACTCCTGAATGCTGAAGCTGAAACATCAGGTGACATCAGGTGACCGGTGAGAGGACAGCCGGGGGCCCCGTGCAGCACACACCGTCCCCCGCTGGGCTCATTAGAGCCCCAGTGAGACAGGATCTATTAACAGCTCAGAGGACCTTCTTCCTGCACAAGGACGCGGTGAGCAAACGTCCCCCGTCTTCCTCCCCGCGTGTGTGTGAGTGTGTGGGGGGCAGAAGCGGGGTGGCGGGGCTGTTGCTTCAGTTCCTCTAAAGGAGAGAAGACGCTTTCCAGAATCTTCTCCCTGGGAGCACGAGGGGGTGAGAGCTGGGGGGCCCGGGGCTCCAGACACGCACAAAGCTCTCCGGCTGTGCCCTCAGCTGCGGACCCACCGACCCCACATGCTGCAGTCACAGAATCACGGGGCTGACACTCTGAGCCTCAAGGACTTTTGCTGGAGAGGACAGTCAACCATGAAGCTTGCTTGATTTGGAAGAGTGGGAGGGAAACCCTGGACCCGCCATTTCCCCGCGAAGTGACGTTGAGGCAGGTGACACAAACCCCCAGTCCCAGTGCTCTTGTCTTCCAAGCGCTGCTCCTCCCAGAATCCCTGGAAAAATGAAATGAACAGGATCCTGGGAACGGGGCAATCCTAAACACATCCACGTTCCTGTTTTTGCTACTTTTCAAAGAATAACCGCCTGATGGCTTCTCTTGCTCTGACTCTGGACAAGGACGACGATGATTTCTGTAGCTATCACGGCACCGGCCAAAGAGATACTTCTCGGGGCGCCTGGGTGACTCACTCGGCTAAGCGCCCGACTTCAGCTCAGGTCAGGATCTCGCGGTTGGTGGGTTCGAGCCCGGCGTCGGGCTCTGGGCTGACAGCTCAGAGCCTGGAGCCTGGTTCGGATTCTATGTCTCCCTCTCTCTCTGCTCCTCCCCTGCTCTCTCTCTCTCTCTCTCTCTTTCTCAAAAATAAATGGAAACATTACAAAAATTAAAACAAAGAAATACTTCTCTACTTTTTGATTTAATAAATGGAGGTATTCGAGCCTGGGGAGAAGAGGTGGACGTTACTCCTGGGTGGCGATGGGGGCTGTAGATCTTCTCTACCTCTCCTCTTCTCTCCTCCAAAGAACAATGCCTTGTCCACGGCGGCCTGGGGTGGCGCGGGGGAGTGGATATGTTGTTTGCCCCTTACGAGGTGACCGGAAATGAAGTTCTACCACTGAAGAGAGATCTGGATTGGCGGCTCCATTCTCCAACCAGGTCTGCTCTGCTCCCGGCCGTCCCTCTGGCTGGTCGCCTCCCACTGATATCCCCAGAGCACCCATCTACCAGTCACCATGGCAACAGTTGCAAGAGTGACAAGACGAGCCACGGGGAGGTGACAGTCACAGGAGATGCCAGGACCCGCCCACCTTGGCCACCATTTACTCCTGAGCACCGCCCTGCAGGCAGACGACTAAACACACCCGCTCTTACCTTCTCGGGCGTCCATTCCCCTTTGTCTTTTTATTTGTCCCTCGTCCCGCCCCATCTGGAATGTATTCGCTTGCGACCACCACTCCGACCTTCACCCCAATCCAAGCCACGCACATCTCTCAACTGGACCATTGCAATGGCCTCCGGCCGCCATCACCCATTCTCCGGAGCGAGCTTTTATAAACACGGATTAGATAATGGCATCCCCTTCTCGATTGTTCCTTAACATCCTCCCGTTGGCCGGAGGGCCAACGGAACATTCTCAGTACAGATTCCATGCCCTTGCGGGGTCTGGCTGACAGCGATCTCTTTCTCCCTGTCCTACACACGCAGCCACAACACCAGCCCTTCCGTTCTTTCAATGTGCAGACTTCTTATCCCTCAGGGCCCTGGCACAAGCTGTGCCTCCAGCCTTCAATGCTCTTCAAAACCTCCCCACCTGCCTTGGCTCATCTGATCTCAGCTGAACCGTTTCTTCCCCAGAGAGGCCATTCCTTCCAGGACAAGCTCACTACCTCTGCTGGCCTGGCCTGGAATCCCTGTCCTATACCCTCCCAGGCCGTCGTTCTTTTCTCTTTCAGGGACTTCGTCACGGCTCTAACGACAGAGGATCTTTGATAACTAGGTGTGTGCACTTGAAGCATTCAGGGACCCCTTTTGTCCCATTCTCTGACATACCTCCGAAGGCTTCAAAGGGATCGGCACACGGTAGACCTGTACTTAATATTCACTGGGCGAGTGACTCCCTTGCGTCCCTGTTTCTGCTCCTTTTGTCACCGTCGTGGCATCTTCCACGGACGAACCTAAACAAACGTTATGTCAGCAGAAGTTGCTGGCTGCCCGCTCAGCGGTGGTGATCTGCTCATTCAAATGCTACCTCCTCAAACCTTAGGCAGCAGCTGGGATAGGGATGCCCCAACTTGCACATTCCAGCCCTGGTGTGGCGGCCAAGCCTCAGAAGCACCCTGGGAAGACCTGGCCAATCTCAGGGTCTAGAGCCCTCACCACCCCAGGGTTGCGAAACAGCAGACCGGATTTATGTCTTCTGGGCGGGCCTGTCCAACCGCAGAAACTAGGACCCCTCTCCTACAAACCTTGAAGCTTAGTTTTATCCTTATTGATGCAGCTCGAAGGACGACCCCGACCATACTCACTGGGTGTTGGGAATAGAAACATCTTTCCTCTTTGCCAGCCAAAGCCCACTTGCCTTTGCCACGCCGTGGCATTTAAGCCCCGTGTTTGTTTCGTTTTGAACAGTTCCGGGGCTCCGAGTGCGACCCCTCAAGATGACGCCTCTAACTGTGACGGGAGCTTTGCAAATTGATGTGAATGTGCCTGGCAGTGTCTTGAGAGGCTGAGTTAACACATCTGTCCTTCCAATCATCTGAATTCAGTGTGATGCCTTTTGGCCCAGTGTCAACAAAACACTGTGAATGCATGTGGTTGTTAGAGCAGCGAGTTTGCCCAGCTTGTTAAGACGTCGATTGAAAGAAACGGATGTTTGTATTAAGAATTAGACATGGGATTGTCCTCCGAAGGGAACTGCCCTCTTTCCAACGTGTGTCATGCTGTTGGAGAACCTGTATTTCTATGTTGCATTCTCTTCGATTTCATAGATTGACTTATCCTATGACTATTGAAAAAAAAATTTTTTAAGTTTATTTCTTTTTGAGGCAGAGAGAGAGAGAGCGAGCGAGTGAGCATGAGCAGGGGAGGGGCAGAGAGAGAGAGGGAGACACAGAATCCGAAGCAGGCTCCAGGCTCCGAGCTGTCAGCACGGAGCCCGATGTGGGGCTCGAACCCACAGACCGTGAGATCGTGACCGGAGCCGAGGTCGGACGTTCAACCGACTGGGCCACCCAGGCGCCCCTCCTAGGACTACTTTTAATCTTGTGGCCCATGGAAAATATGTGCAATTCTCCCTTTCGTTTCGTCAAACGTGACTGGGATCCAGCTTTGGGCCAAGCCCTGTGTTACATCTGGTGATAAAGGAAGAGTGTTATTATCTATGTCTGTTTCGTTTTCTAGTAGAGAAAACAAAACAGGAAGTGAATGCTGACAGCATCTTACGATAGAGAGAGAGAGATCTTCCTCCACTTAGGGCGCCGTTACATCCTAATAAACCCATGGTAGGTTGAAAATATGGTAAGTCACAAATGCATGTAATACATCTAACCTACCAAACATAATCGCTTAGCCTAACAACTCTTAAACGTGCCCAGAGCGCTTCCATTGGCCTACATTTGGGCACCACCATCTGCCACAAAACCCATTTTATACTACAGTGTTGAATGCCTCATGGAATGTGGTGACAACTTTACTGGCCGCGAAAAACCAGAATGGTTGTGTGGGTACAGAAGGGTTGTTAAGTGTATTGGTTATGTAGCTTCATGATGGTGTAGCTGACGGGGGGGGGGGGGGGGGGGGGAGCTGTGGCTTGCTCAGGGCCCGGCATCACGAGAGAGGGTTGTATTGCGTTGTCACCAGCCCCTACAAAGCCCCAAATTCAAGATCTGAAATCGAGTTTCTACTGACTGCATATTGCTTTCACGCCATGGTAAAGTCAAGAACTCGTAAGTTGAAATGTGCATCCTAAGTTGGGGACCATCTGTACGTGATATAAGCAAAGTGCCATAGACACCCAGAAGGGGGACATTTCAAATCTGTCTGGAAAGATTTCAGAGACGTAGTGGTGTTTGAACTGGGTCCCACACGAGGACTGTAGAAGGGACACTTACGTGAAGAAGGAAGCAAAAGGCAGCAGCAAAGGGGGGCAAAGGATACAAATGGGAAATTGACAGATCACAATGTCAAAGCCAAGAACATGATGATATGTTCAAAAGCATGGTAATTAATTCCTATCAGCGAAATCTAGAAAGCTGGATGATGCCAAGTGTTCCTGAACCTCAGAGGATGTAGATCGTTCTGCAGAACAGTCTCTCAATATTTAGTGAAATTAGATACGCGAATGCTCTCCAGCAAGGACTTGTACTTCTGAGCGTCTGTCTCCCAGGGAAATTCTCATACAACTCCACTGCGGCATTATTTGGGTTCTGGGGGTCAGAGGTAACCCCGTGGACAGATGATAGTGTGCAAGGAACTAAGACTGAGATGAAGGGGCGCCAGGGTGGCTCAGTCGGTTGTGTCCCACTCTTGATCTTTGGCTCCGGTCGCGATCTCACGGTCGTGGGATCGGGGATAAGTGAGCCGTGTGCTGACAGCACGGAGCCTGCTTGGGATTCTCTCCCCCCTCCCTCCCCCCCTCCCCAACGCGCACCCTTTCACTGTCAAAATAAATACGTGCCCTTATTTATTTACTTTGAAAGAAAAACAACAAAAATAAAACCGAGATTAACATCACTCTGAACCTGAGCCCATAAAAGGAGAGAGGCAGAAACAGACTGAAAATTGAGGAAAGGCATTTCGGACAAAGGGGATGGGGCCTGGGAGAGAGGAAGTGTGTTGCTTCCTGAATGTCAGAAATGTTGGCCCTTCTGCTGCATTGAGTGTGCCTGGAGGGCAGTGGAAGAAGTCGGGGATGGGGGGGCAGGGGTCGGGGGGAGAATGTAAAGGGCCTTGTAAGTCATGCTAATGGGACAGACATATTATAGTCCGGTTAGAGACATGGCCATATTTGGATATTTAAGCTAATCACTCAGGTAGCAGTTGGAGCAAAGAGCTAAAAGGAGGTGATGTGTCATGTGCTAAGGGCCGGTGGAACCCTTGTAGCAGTAGGGAAGTTCTCACTTTTCAGCTGTATTTTCCCTTCCATCGATAAGTGAAATGGCAATGGCCTGCGAAAAGTGTCACTAAAGTGCCCAGAGCCCCACCTCTGTCCATCGCTCGGAGGCTTCTCCTGTCTCTTCTCCAAAAGCCACGAAGCTCTCCTCGGAGATCTTTGTACCCTCCAGTCAAACTCCATCAGTCAACTTCTTTGAATTGTCTCAGTGCAGTCTCAGGACTGATGGGTGAAGTGGGCCTGTTTTTCACCTTTCAGACCACCCACACTTGCTCTGATTCACACTCCTCCTCCCTCCTCGGGAAACGGAGGGAAGAGATGATTCCCTGTCTTGGTAACACACACAGACTTTTGAGGGAAGTCTTTCCTGGGCTCTAACACTAGCAAATCAATCGATGTATTTACCATAGTAACAAACTCCACACGAGAAACCACACAAACATCCCAACAGATGCAGAGAAAGCGTTTAACAAAACCCAACATCCACCGTGGATAAAAACTCTCAACAGCTTAAGAATAGAGGGAAATTTCCTTAACTTGGTAAGGACATTTAAGCAAAACCTGTAGCTATCATCATTCTGAATGGTGAAAAGCTAAATATCTCCCCCCTGGGATTAGGGACAGGACAAGAAAGAGATTGGCAAGAGACGGGGGGGGTGTTGGGGGGAGAAGAAAGAAAGAAAGAAAGAAAGAAAGAAAGAAAGAAAGAAAGAAAAAGGAAGGAAGGAAGGAAGGAAGAAGAAAGGAAGGAAGGAAGTGAGGAAGGAAGGAAGGAAGGAAGGAAGGAAGGAAGGAAGGAAGGAAGGAAAAAAGGAGAGAGAGAGAGAGAAGACATTCATATTGCAAAGAATGAAGTAAAATTGCCCTTATTACAGATGACGTGACAGTAAAGGAGATCAGAGTAGGCGACCCAAAAGTATGTCACTTTGGCATGCAGGTTATTTTGAGCTGAAGGCAACTTAGAACCGACAGATGCATAAAGGAGCCTTCCTGAAGCTTCCCTTGTCTGACTAAAACCAAAAACTTCTGAGAAAGGAAGCTGCTAGAAATCCCCTCTCCAGGAGACGTGTATGGCCATGAAGAAGACACAAAATGGGCATTGCGATGAGTCTGTACAAACAAGCCTTACTAAAGTAACCTTTCTCTTCCTTTAGTTTCCCCACAGGTTTGCCTTCCCACAATTTACTGCCCCTGGAAGCCCACACTCCCCTTTGCTTTGTCCACCTACTTCTTATCACATTTTGTTAAAACGGCACATAAGCTTTTGAGTCCAAGTGCCTCTTTGGGTTTTTACTGCTCTTCTGTGTATCCTCCTTGCATGCAGAATTAACAACGTAATTAAATTTGTATTCATTTTTCCCCCCTATTAATCTTTCTTTTATCAGTTTAATTCACTGCCCCCACGTACAGAACCTAAGGAGGTAGAGGAAAACCTTTCCCTCCCCTACGATGAATGATGTAGAAAAGAGGATAAAATCTCCAAAAACGTAATAAGTGAGATCACATGGTGGCAGGATACAAGCTCAATTTACAAAAATCATCGTAATATTATGTGCCGTAATTGAACAATGGTAACTTGAAATTAAAATACCTTTTACCAAGCATGAAAAACATGCTAAGTCCTCAGAGAACATATGACAAAAGAACAGACCCATACACCAAGAGTACAAAACACTGAGAAGCATCACAGAATTAAATACATGGAGGAACTGCTGTGTTCGTGGGTCAAAAGACTCCATACGGTTAAGACGCCCGTTCCCAAACTGATCTATGTGCGTTCAATACGATCCCAATTGAAACCTCCGTGAGCCATGTGTAGAAACTGACAGATTCTGAAATTCATATGTTAAAGCAAAGCGCCTAGAACGGCAGAACCACGATGAAAAAAAACTAGAAAGCATTACTTGATTTCGAGACTTCTTTGAAAGCTACGGTAATCGAGATAGTACGGTATTTGTGTCAGAACGGGCAACTAGATCAATGGTACACGAGAATCCAGTAACTGACCCACATTTATATGGAAAAGTGGTTTTCAACAGGGTGCCAAGCAATCCAGTGGGAAAATGACAGTCTTTTCAACAGACGATGATGGAACAAGTTCATAATCACACACACACACACACACACACACACACGCACAGATGTCTATCCATCCTTTTCAATGTATAGAAAAACAACTCAAAGGGGATCGTGCAACTAAACGCCAGACCTAAAACTGTGTAAGATCTCGACGAAAACATCAGAGAAATTCACTGCAATGAGCTTGGGTTACCAAAAGACTTCTCGGGGATGATACCAAAAGCACCACCTATAAAAGAACAAATTAAATACATTGGCTTTGATCAAAATTAAAAAGTCCTGCTCGTCAAAAGGTGCTGTTAAGAAAAGGCACAGACCGGGAGGAAATATTTGCCAAACACAGACACGATAAAGTGCGTGCATCCAGAATATGGAGAGAACTCTTGACATTCAATTAAAAGAAAACAAACAAGAAATTGGCAAAAGTTCTGAACAGACACTTCAAAGAATATGTAAGGCTGGCAAGTAAGCATGTGAAAATATGTTCAACATACCAGTCATCGGGGAAATGAAAATTAAAGCCACAGTGTGATACTCTTACACACCTAATCAAGGCTGGCTTCCCGAAGGAGGTGTCATTTGATCAAAGGCACGAAGGGTACCATGTACCATTATACACATTTTTACGTCTCTGTGATCTGTTTGCACACATATAACCTCTCTGTGGAATATTCAGTGTGTTCTCTTATATCTTTTCTCACCAGCTTACCTCCAGCCTCCAGCATAGTGCTGAACGGTCTTAAGCCTTCAGTGAATGAGAGTCACAGGCGTGGAATTTTATTTGTTTATTTTAATGTCTTATTTATGTTTGAGAGAGAGAGGGCGTGAGAGCGGCGGAGAGGCAGAGAGGGATGGAAACACAGACCGTGAAGCGGGCTCCAGGCTCTGAGCTCTCAGCACAGAACCTGATGCGGGGCTCGAACTCACAAACCTGGAGACCACGCCTGAAGTCGGAGCCACCCAGGCGCGAAAGTCATGGGATTTTAGATTTGCAAGGGACTTCAGAGATCAGCTAGTTCAAATTCCTCATTCTATAAGCAATCGGATTGCATCTGAATGCAACCAAGCAAAAAAGCAAGAAGAGAGTCAAGTAGGAAGCAGGTTTTCTGACCTCATGGTGGCCTCAGGCTAACCTCTTAAACTTTGTGGGTTTCAGTTGTTTTATATGTAAAACAAGAGAAAACTGCCTGAGGACAGTGGGCTAAACCCGAAATCTCCCCTCCCTCACCAAGGTAAAAGCATGAATTCTTGTATGTTCCTCCTTATAAAGTTTGAAGAACATTCGAGGTTCAGAACAGAAGTTACTTATCTTATAAATCATTCTCTCTCTCTCTCTCTCACACACACACACACACACACACACACACACGCACGCAAGCACACACCAAATCTACAAAGGAAGATGCACGGACTTGGAAAAACCAATTCCGGAAAACCCGGAATTCCTAGAGTCCAGATTTTAAAGCCGGCTCCTGCTTGTGACCTTGGGGGTGACCTTGAGTATGTCAGAGCGTGCTGAACCACATCTCTTCTTTACTGGATATCCTCACACAGAGATCCCGAGATATCAAAGCATGAGCCTCTTGTCCCCACCACTCAGGGACCAGGACCAGAAGCTAAGAAACGTATCACAGATGCATTTGCAGCGTCTCTGATCCTGTACTAAATGTTACAGTTAATTCTCCCCATTCAAAGGAGTTACATGCCATTAAGTGGCAGTAAACACTGAATTAGCCAATCCTAGATCGCTGCTTCTACAAAAAATACATACAGAGTTTGGGGCGCCTGGGTGGCTCAGTCGGTTAAGCGTCCGACTTCGGCTCAGGTCATGATCTCACGGTTCGTGAGTTCGAGCCCCGGGTCGGGCTCTGGGCTGACAGCTCGGAGCCGGGAGCCGGGAGCCTGCTTCGGATTCTGTGTCTCCCTCTCCCTCTGCCCCTCGCTTGCTCATGCTCGGTCTCTGTCTTTCAAAAATAAACAAATGTTAAAAAATATTAGAATACACACAGCTAGGTTTCGGTGAACCTCTGGATACAGGTCTAGCAACTGATCAATGCATAAGTTTGTTTTATGCGTGTTTCTGTTTAAAGACACCTCGGTTGGTCTATATTGTTTATTCACTACCACTGGACAGTGCTATAACTCCTGCCTTCACCAAGGCTGTCTAACACATCACAACCTTCTTCTAGACGGCTCCCTGACACTGTGCTCGGGAACCATTTTAAGTAACAAAATTACCACCACCACCACCACCACCAAAAAAACAAACCAAAAACGCGATGAAAAAAAAATGGCACTCAACAGACCCCGAAAAATGGCCTGAGGTCTGAAACAAGGAGGCGGAGTGTCCCCTTGTTCAGCCGGAGCTGGGACACTGGGTGAATACACAGCCTGAGCTGTACATTGGGGGAACCAACGTTTTTGCTTCTCTGCACACACCAGCAAGTGACCGTGAATGTACTTTGAATACTGCCCTGGGGGTTACAAATACATTTTAGAGAGTGAGTGGGTGAATTTGCAAATACAGAATCCACGGTCGGCGAGGACCAGTGGGACCGCTGGCACCTTCCCGCTTCTAAGCTTTCCTCTGTACGTTGGCTGTAAGGAGCCCGAGAACGATATTTTGCAGGCTTCCTCGTCCACCGGATTATTATTTCGATTCCACCAGAGGCAGGAACTCGCATCGGATGTGGAAGGTGGGAGAGAAGCAGGGACAGTTATAATCCTTGGACGTAGGTGGGCAGGTGTGTGGGTTTCAGCAGAAGGCTGTGTGACGTTTTATGAAGCTTGCCAATTTCCTGTGGTTCCATTTTCCTGTGAATCACCTGCCTTGGGTGACAGTTGCTTACAATTCCTCCAACGGCCCGATATCCTGCTGATGGGCACCACTGATGATTCCCTCTGATGTGCGTAGCTCCCGCTTCGCCGCAAGTTCTCTGGAGCACCTGTGATATCGTGATTTATAATAAAATATATATTTGATTTCATCCCTGACACAGAGCTCCTGAAACCTTGGTCAAGTCCTAAGTGATAAGAACGCGAGGGGCATCTTTCATTCTAACGTGGTGGCTCTGGGTGAGCTCTGGGATGGGGACTGGTCCCCGGAAAGACCAAGCCAGGGGTCCAAGCTTGGAATTTTCAGCCCCACCTTCCATTCTCCAGGGAGGGGAGAAGAGCTGGAAATGGAATTAATAATCGATCGTGCCTCTGTGAAAATCCCAATAGTGCTGGGTTCAGAGAGCTTCTAGGTCAACGACCACATCCACGCCAGTAGGGACAGACCTTCCTGTGCTTGGGACGCTCCCAGAGCCTGCCCTATGCAACTCCTCATTCGGCTGTTCATCTGTATCCTTTCTCATTTCCTTTAATGAACGGGTAAACATAAGTAACTTCTCATGAGTTCCATGAGCCACTCTAGCAAATGAATCGAATCTGAGGAGGGGGTCCCGGGAACCTGTGACCTAGAGCCCATCAGTCGGGACAGGTAACAACCGGGACATGAAATTGACTTCTGAAGGGGAGGCTGGTCTTGGAGGACGGAGCCCTTAACACGAGGAATCCGACGCTACCTTCAGGTAGTTGGTGTCAGAGTCGAGGGAAATCAAAGGACACCCAGCTGGTGTTTCAGACAATTGCCCGGTAGAGGACAGCTCCGCACATCTGGGGTCAGAAGGGTCGTAGGTGTGGCAGTGACATGAAAATAAAGGACACGCAGGAGGAAGGACTGCGTTTTTACTCTTCAGCACCCAATTCCCTGCATTCAATCCCTTCCTGACAATATCTGGAGTGGTTTCCGTGTCTCTGCCTAAAATCACAACAGCAAACCCATATCTGACCATATCGCTTGGACTGACACTAACTGATTTGTTTGGAAAGAAGACAGTTGGGGACAAACGTTCCCACTGAGCGTCTGAGATGCGAATTCCTCTGTTATCATTTCCATTTGCTCCACGTTGACGGTCAGGTTTTGAAAAGCATGTTCAAATGATTTGTGTTATTACATATTCAGATAAGGCACACATTTACACGTTGCTTATGAAGACATGATGCTAAGTACTGTAGAAAAGTGATCTGATTCGATCCTTACCACAACCCAGCGGGGCAGTAGCTTTTACGAAACGAGTCTCATAGAAATTAAATTCCTTGGCCAGAGTCGTGAAAATAGCAAATGATGGAATGGTGGTTCAATACAAAGTTTCCCACAATGACCTCACTGCTGCTTCGGACAGCTGAATCCTTCTCAATGAATCCATATTCCCTTATTAGTCTTTAATAATGGGGTGGGGATCAAAGAAGTCAGGTTTTGATGTTAGGAAAGAACAATTTGTGTATTTTACATTTTAATCGGATGCTCACAGTTAATGACAAGGGACCCACGTTCTCAATCACAGATACGATATAAAATCAACATGAATTGGAGACAACTACTCTGCCTTGCACATCCTTCCTCGTTTAGTCAGAAAACGATTGCCCCCTTTTCAAATGTGCAAAGTGCAGGTGGGTATGGAGAAGGTCTCCCCTGGCTAAACCTTGATAAGGCGCGTGATACGAAACACTCCTCAATTGACTGTCAATTCTGTCCAGGCTCTGGGGTTGTATCACCAAAAAATCCGAGTTTATTTACCACTCATTTGTGCCTTGACAATCCCAACAATATTATGGGCTGAATGCCACATATTCATTTAGTAATAAACATTTAGGACCACCTCCGCGCTTGAAGTACCTGTGCTCATAGAGTGGCGGGGAAGACTATTTTCATGGATAGACACGAACACCGCCTGTATGCCGTCTGGTCTGTCCCTTTATGAGACTCTTACAATCTTTCATGGCAAACATAGAGAATAAAGCTTTGAGCTCTTGCCTTCCTAGAAGGAAGGAGAAGCCTATTGTTAAGGACTGAATGTTTGTGATCCTCCAACATTCATATGCTGAAGCCATCAGTGAGGCTGTTTTTTTTTTGGAAACGGGGCTTTTGAGGAAGTAATTAAAGTTGAATGAGGTCATAAGGGTGGCGCCCTGATTCCATCAGATTAATGTCTTGCCTCCTGGCTGGAAGACTGCAGAGAACCTATCCATTCTCCCTCAGCAATGCCAGCCTTAGGTTTCCAGGGCAAGTCAACCCAGGGTCTACAGGGAATTCATACATGAGAAAGGAGCTAGAACGGCTGAGGCAGAAGAGGGTCTAGGCAGCTTGTTTTGTTTTTGATTTTAATGTTTATTTATTTTTGCGAGAGAGACACAGAGTGTGGGGGGGGGAGGGGGGGGAAGGGCAGGGAGAGAGGGGCACAGAATCGGAAGCGGGCTCCAGGCTCCAGAGCTGTCAGCACAGAGCCCGATGCGGGGCTCGAACTCACGAACCATGAGATCATGATCTGAGTCGAAGCCGGACGCCCAACCCACGGAGCCACCCAGGTGCCCCTAGGTGCTTTAACTTCCGAAGCGTAGGGAATAAGGTTGGCCTAACCTGGAAGGCTTCCAGGGAAGTGACCGCAGGCTCCCGCCCCAGGGTCCTGGCATGTCAGTATCTTCAGCTCCGCCCTGGCCCCGCCCCCCCCCCCCCCCCAGTTTGGTAGGACCCGTTGGCCTGACTGCCCCCCAATTCTCCGTACTTATCCGCTCACACGACAGCAATGAGACCCCTTTGTTTCTCAAAAACGTCTCTTCTCAGTGCTCTCTGCCACCCTCTGCTTCCTCTATTCTTAGACTCTTAAATAATCGTGAATTGAACATGAACAGTGACCGCTTGCCTACAATGTGCCGCGGAGGAGAATCGATAACCCCACACCAGATGATCTTGTCGTTAACCGTCCCCCCGTCCCCCCCAAAAGCGTGTCTGCTCGCGATTCTCACATTTACAAAAGGCGGAGTCGGCGTTATCAATATCAAATTCATCGGCAACTCTAGCGGTGAGGCTGGGGGTGGGGGGGGGGGGTGGGGTTCCGGATGAATTTCCTGAGTTGAGTGCCATCCTGCCTAAAACACCGACAGCAGTTTTTTGATTGCCTGACCAACGCCAACGAGCCGCAAGCCTGAAATTTAGACATTTATTTCCAAGTAGCGAATTTGGGGTCAACCGTTTCCGTGCACTTTTCATTCCTAAGTACTTAGTCCTTTGTGCTGCGAGCCAGGAGCCCCTCAGGTCTGCCAAGGGGGGGACATCAGTCATTTCATCTGGCCTCGGTTTTGCAAATGTTCTAGAGCCTTGCTGTCCAACAGAGTAGCCACTGGCCTCACGTGGCTATTTAAATTAATCAAAACGTAATGAAATTAAAAATCCATTTCCTCCGCTGCCCCAGCTGCATTTTAAGTGGCTGGTGGTTACCGAACGAGACAGCACAGGCGTATAATATGCCCACCGTCACAAAAAGGGCCGCTGGAAAGCCCTAGTGAGGACCGCAGCCGAGATTTGTATTTTGTCCAGGGCTTAAGAGCAAATGTTCCGAATCAGGCGAGCCTGAGTTGAAATTGCGACTCTGTCCCGCTCATATTAGCTGTGTGACCCTGGGCCAAGTTGCTTACCTTTCCTGGGCTGGAAGGTCCTTATCTGTTATACGGAGATAGCGACACTTCTAGGGTAAACTGCGACATGTTTAGCCCCAGCCAGGCATCTGGGGACTATGCTTCCCCATCCGGCTGGCTTTCTTGGGCAAGTTAACTTGAGACCTTTCATTTCTGAAAGGTACACAGTACGGGAGGTCGGGAACGTGGCATTTCATCCCGGTAGGAGAGCCAGCACCGTGGGATTCGTGCAGGACATCCAAAGGAGTGTGAGCATAAAGAAAAAGCGATTAAAACTGGCCTATGGCCGTCTAGTTTGTGTTCCCTTTAAAAATATTTGACTTTCGGGGCGCCTGGGTGGCTCAGTCGGCTGAGCGTCCGACTTCGGCTCAGGTCACGATCCCACGGTTCCTGGGATCGACCCCCGCGTCGGGATCTGCACCACGGTCAGCGAGGAGCCTGCTTGGGATTCTCTGTTTCCCTCTCTCTCTCTCTGCCCCTCCCCTGCTTACACCCTCTTTCTCTCCGCCCCCCCCCAAGATAAAGAAATAAACAATTAAGAAAAAGGATATGATGGGAGCACCAATAAGAGTCAGCAGACCTACAGTTTGTTCCCTGAAATACGGTACCTTACCCTGGGGCCCCCAAAAGCATCCTTGGTGTCTTTATGTCATAGACAGGGATATCTATAAAGTGAGACTAATGATTTCTGTCCTGCCCACATCACAGGTTTATATTAAGAACCAAATGAACCCCTGCACGTGAGGTGCTTTGCGACTGTGGTGTTTCCCTCCACCAGTGCCCCCCCACCCCCCTCCCTCCGCCTCGGCCTCTAGACGACAAGTTCCTGAAGGCAAGTACCCTGACTCTTTCATTTAGGACTTTTGCAAATACTATTGTGCATCCAATCTTTCTTCCTTACGAACAGAAGCCCAAGAGGGCGCTCCACAACGTATCAGGACAAAGCCGATCACGGCAGCTCTGTCCCCTGTCCGGGTCCCCTTGTACCTTCGGGCCCGACCAGGCCCTTTATGTCTTGGCCAATGAGACATAAAGGGAATTTGGCTGAGAGCAAGTGACGTGGGGAAGTTTATGCTTTCTTGAGGAAAAGATCCCAACAGCACGCTTGGCCTTTCCTTCTTCCTGCCTTGACGGAGAAGTGATGGCTGGAAGTGCAGCAGCCACCTTGAGAGCGTGAGGAAGAGGCTTAGTGATAGCAGACGTATCAGCCCAAACATCATACAGCCTATTAGCTAATACCGTAAGTATCTGACTCCGGGCTTCTTGATATATAAGGAAAAAAAAAAAGCCCTTGTTTATTCAACACACTTTTGTTAGGTTTGTTGTTACTGGAACCAGTAACCAGTCTTAACTGACATAAAGCTCCAGCTGTGCACCTGCCAGTAACTGATCAGTAGCAGGTCCTCAAAAACGGTGTATGAATGACCCGACAAGCGCATGAATAAACACAGGGGTCATCAATCTTTACACCCTCTGCAGCACTTAGCTCTGAGCCTGGCATCTAATAAGCACGCGATAAATATCCGTTGAATTCAATTGCAGAACCAAAAGTGATCATTTAGCACACCGAGGAAAGGAGCCAGAAATACTTCTCTGAAAAACCCTACTGCCCTTTGAAAGAACACAACACAACCTGCCAGATCTCGGAGTTGAAGGAAATACGAAATTGAGAACATCTAGGACCCAGAAGCGGGGCTCCAATTTAGAAAAAGCCTAAAATAATACCACTCATCACTCTTGTCCCCTGGCAAAGTACAAATTACCGGCTTGGAAAATTCCTCCAAGCTTGAGGGTGACACAGACCTTAGCCTAAATAGGAAAAGCCCTCGTGGCCTGCTAGGCCTGCTTTCCAAGGACGGTTTACTGGGGCTCCACAAAGTCCAGAAAGTCCCACACAGGGCGCCTGATTTAAAGCGATCGCTGCCAAGAGTCAGAAAATGTAGCAATGCTCGGGAGCAGAGAACATTCCCAGGGCAGGCGGAGGCCGCTCCCTGCGGCTCCCCGGCTGCCAGCGCGGAGCACGAAGGGGTCCCTAAAGCAAAGACTGGCCTCTCCTCTAATCCCCCCTCCTCAGTCACTTCCCTACCTTCAGCAGAAGAGACCCAGGCCCACCTCGCCCTCCAAGGAGCTCGCTCTGCAGACAGCCTGGCCCTCCCTCCAGGAGGCATCGTGTCTGGTCCGCTTTGGGCCCCCCGGTGAGACGCGAGGATGGAAAAAAACAAAACAAAACAAAACAAAAAACAGCGGGCAGATTATGGAGCATGAATTATTAATTCCTATTAGCATATGAAAATGCCCTCAGCGGCTAGCACTGCCGAAATATTGCTCATGGCAGCTAGGCCCGCGTGCGTGGAGCCGTCTACACTCATGGGCCCGGACACTGAGCATATGCTCAAACAGCGCAGCGATGATTATGGAGTGGCCGCTCCGCCCCAGATGCTCACCGCGTAGGTAGAGAGGCAGCGCAGGTATTCGGGTCTGATCTTGCCCGGCTGATTCTGATGCCAGAGCATCTAGAAATGAATTCCTTTTCGTGAGCCAGCTTTCTCGTCGAGAAAATACCGTTTGGTAGCATTCGAGCCCAAAGACTAGACGCGGCTCTGAAGGGAAACCGCGCAGAGAAAATGCATCGCTGGGTGCAGCGCACTTGAGCGAGGGAGAAATCTACAGGCGCGGGCGCGCCCACGCTGATCCAGACGCGGTTCCTCCCCGCGCTCCCCGGAAAGGGGAAACGGAGGCTCGGAGGGGACATGCGCCAGCGACAAAGCCCGCAGGCTGCCAGACCTGGAGGTGCCCGGGTTCCTTCTCTGGGAGCCCTGTCAGGAGGTTGGGGTAGGGCAGAGAACCACGCCGGGAGGGGGTCGGACGGGTGCAGCGCTCTAGAACACCTCCGCCGCTCTCCCCACGGCCCTTCCTCGTCCCTAGCCCAAGCCTTAGTTCTGGATCTGACCCCTGAGTGCAGGAATGGCGTGCCTCTTCTGGGAGTCCTCGGGGTCTGCTGGCCCAAACGTCATCGAGAGCTAAAGAAAACCTGTCGTGAGGCTGAGCGCAGGCGCTCATGAGCTGCTTTTCTCTTTCCTTTGTGGCAGCCTTTTATAGGACCCTATGTCCGGAAAGTCCAGGGGCGGAGGCCGGGGCGGCTGCAGCCACCAGTGGGCTGTGTGGTCTGACGTACCTGCGTGAGATTGGGGCGGTCTTTAAAAAGAGCACGCTGGGACGCCTGGGTGGCCCAGCGGGCTAAGCGACTGATGTTGGCTCAGGTCACGATCTCTAGGTTTATGGGTTCAAGCCCCATGTCGGGCTCTGTGCTGACAGAGCCTGCTTGGGATTCTTTCTCTCTGTGCCCCTCCCCAACTCGTACTCTCTCTCTTTCTCTCTCAAAATAAAATAAACTTCAAACAAACAAAAAAAAAAGATGGAACACAGGTCACCAGGGCAAAGGTCATCTCTGAGATGATTGTGGCTGGTGATCATATATCCAACAAGAAAAGCATGAGTTTAGACTGTGGACAGGGGTGGGGGGAAGGGCGGGGGGGACGGCTTGGGAATGAACAGAAGAAAGAGAGACTTGGGTGGGAAGAAGAATCTAGCATGTATCATCCATCAACTCTCCAAATCAGCTTACGGATACTGGTCACTCCCTCCCCACCTGATCGCCACAACCATCGCCACTAAAAGACCCTCGAACCTCTTGAAGATCTTTAGACCAGGGAGTCCCGCATAGCGGACATTTGTGGAGTTTGGGGCTCTTTTGATATGGCGTCTTGGTTTCCTTTGGGGAAACCGCTTCCCTCCCGCGAGACAGCCACGAAGCAGGGACGCGCATCTGAGCCGGATCAATCAGACGCTTCGCAACAGAACGTGAGTCCTGAGCAGTGACGGTGGGCATGAAGGTGATACCCGCTCGGTTACTCCAGCAGCTGGGCTCTGGTGGGACTGGCAAAATCCATGCTACCTAGACCCTCGGGTGCCCTTGGTCCTCACTCTTCAATATTCCCTTCACTTCTTGGAGCTCTCCTTCCTCCAAATCGCCATAAACAATAAGCTAAAGCAGCTAATGATGCTATTGTCCACGATCATCTGGAATCTCACAATCCCCGTGGGCCAATCAGGCTGCTGCTAATACAGACACTATAAAGCGTACAAAGAAGTCAAGGACGGGAGGCTAGGGTGGCTACGACAAACAGGGGCTTGGAAGTTGGATGTTGATCTGACAACCTTTCAACAGGTTCACCCTGGCCGCTGTGTTAAGAATAGACGAGAGCAGGGCAAGAAGAGGAAGAGGCAGGCTTGTCAGGAGGACAAAGCGGTTGGGGGACTTTCCCACGGGCCTGAGAGTATTTGTAGCCAGTGTAAACGCTCACCGAAAGGCCCCTTTCACTGAGGATGGACCGATGGGCTCTTCCTTCAGTATCAGTCCCCCTCCTCTGCAAGTAGCCAAGTACCAACGACAAAAGCCAGTGGCCAAAGTGGCAGCTACGGGACTAGGGATGGAGGGGAGGAAGGCTCGGCGGTATGGACTTCCTCTCACCAAAGCTCTCTTGTCACCTGCTGCCACTCTCGACTGACCGGGATGCTGATATTTGTAACCAACCGTAGACATGAGGGACATCAATATGATAAAATACCTCGAGGAGGTCATCCAGCTGCCTGGTGGCAGGTTAATTGCACCGAGCCACTCCTGTCACCGGGGCCTCTGCAACTTGTCCTGATGGAACGGACCTTCATTCCGGGTTTGGTTTTGTTTCTTCTTCCTGGCCTGTCAGGCCTCTGCCAGCCCTGTCATCTGTCAAGTCACCGAATACATTATCCACTGTCTCACACAACATTGCTTCCGACCAAAGAATGTACTCCCGGGGCAGAGAAGAAAGGCAGTGAGCTGATGCCTGTGCGATCCACTCTGATCATGAATCCCATCACCCAGAAGCATCTGACTTTACAGCTTGGTGGAAAGGCTCCCGGATGGCTCAATCACAGCGCCGGCTGGAAGACAATACCTTCTAAGTGGGAGGCCGTCTTTCCGCAGGTCGGGCACCAGGGTCCAGAACGTGGCGTCTAGAGCGCACGGGCCCAGGAATGCGGAGGGGAAAGCGCCAAGGGCACCCCGCCCGGACGTACCCGAAGACCCGTTTGTAAACGCGTTTCTTCCGATAGCCTTGATTCTGACTCTCTTAGGACAGAGAGTGGAATTGGAAGCAGAGACTGCCCACCCAGCTATTTCCTGCTACTGATTTTACTGGGACGAAAGCGGTCACCCCGTTGGCGGGGACGATCAACTAGAGTAGTAAAGGGAAATGGGGCCGCTGGTACCAGTGGCGAGGAGGCAAAGTACAGACAGAGCTCTGTCTGGGACAGTCACACCTCTCTGACCTGGGGCAAAGGTTCACGGGCAATGGCAATAACTCTGCACAGGCAGATACACCACAGGCTAAGAGCCGTCAGGATGCAGAGTCGGGTGTTTGTAACCTGTCAAAGGGCCCCCCGTTGGCCGAGGTCCTGGGAAAAGGGGAGGGAAAGTAGAATGAATCCTAGAAGAGGGAAACATTATAGATTGGCGGGACATCAGCTACTGCCCCATGAGCAGTTCAAACATTCGTTCGTTCATTCATTCATTCCACAAGCGTTTATTGAGCATCTCCTATGTGCCAAGCACTGTCTGGGCCAAGGGGCAAAGTAATGAACGAAGCAGACAAAATTCCCTTTCTTCATGGAGTCTGTGTAGGTGACAAATCCCGTAAAGAAACGAAATGTGTATCATGCTACAAGGTGATAAGAAATACGCAGGCAAATAGACACAGAGAAACCGAACCGCATGTTGGAGGAGGACGTAGGCCTTGGGGTCAGGGCCGGCCTCCCTGAAAAGGTGACCCTTGAATAAGGACACCAAGGGCTTGCAGATGAACAAGCCGCGTGTGGAGATTTCCAAGTAGGAGAGGTGCCAGGTGCACGTGTGCTATGGTGGGGACAAGCCAGCCATATTGGGGGAGGACTGAAGAGGCCAGGGTGGTTGGAGTAGGGTTAAGTGTGAGGGATCGGGCCACGAGGTCAGGGAGTCATGGGGTCCAGATCATGGATGTCCCGCAGGCATGCTGAGGAGTCTGGCTTCTTGCAGAGCATACTGGAGGCCACTGGGCGTTAGGGCAAGATGGTGGATGTTGATCTGACAACCTTTCAACAGGTTCACCCTGGCCGCTGTGTTAAGAATAGACGAGAGCAGGGCAAGAAGAGGAAGAGGCAGGCTTGTCAGGAGGCTATGGCAGTAAACCTAGCAAGAGCCGGTGATGTTTGAAACGGGATTTTGTAACAGGGAAAGGAGGTGGAGTGCTTGGATTTCATACATGTAATTTTTTTTTTTTTAATTTTTTTTTTCAACGTTTATTTATTTTTGGAACAGAGAGAGACAGCATGAACGGGGGAGCGGCAGAGAGAGAGGGAGACACAGAATCAGAAACAGGCTCCAGGCTCTGAGCCATCAGCCCAGAGCCTGACGCGGGGCTCGAACTCCCGGACCGCGAGATCGTGACCTGGCTGAAGTCGGACGCTCAACCGACTGCGCCACCCAGGCGCCCCTCATATATGTAATTTTTAAGTTTATTTTTGAGGGAGAGAAAAACTGTGAGCAGGGGAGATGCAGAGAGAGAGAGAGAGAGAGAGAGAGAATCTCAAGGAGGCCCATGTGGGGCTCGAACCCATGAACCGCAAGATCATGACCTGAGCTGAAACCCAGAGGTGGACGCTTAACCGACTGAGCCACCCAGGCACCCCATGGATTCCATATGTATTTTTGAAAGTAAAACCAGTGAGACTTACAGACAGAGTGATATAGAATGAGAAAAAGAGGGGGTCAAGGATGTCCCCAAGGCTTCTGGCCAGACCCACAAAAATAGAAAAATTGTGCAGGTTGTGGGGACAGATCAAGAGTCACTTTGGACACCGAAAGGCAGACGTACAGAACCTACAATTGGAGATCGATACGGTGCGTACAGATAAGGTGCATGGCTGATGTCATATATGCATTTTTGTATTTTAAATAATTTCCCTTCTCTTTCCTCTTTTGTTTGCCTCACATGGCATGTAGGCTGGGTGGGTGGTAGTTAAATTAACCACCGACTTCACAGACCGCAAAATATTTAGGTGGGCTCTCGCAGGAGCCCAACCTACCGACTGTGGTCTATGTGTGGAGCTTTGCCTTTCTCTCTGGAATGGATTTAGCCTTCGTTTTCCCAATGGACAGAGCTCTCAGCCCTGAATCCAGTCTAGTTGCCTGTGGTCTTGTCCTTTTGACCTAATTCCAATAAAGCTTTTCCATCCAACCAACAGAGGATTAAACCTTGATTGCTCTTCTTTATTGGAGTTTGCTTTCTTGGAAGGGTCTCCAAGGATCAGAGTGAATGGAGACGTGGAATCGAAGCTTATACCTGGAAAGAGTCAGGCTGGGCAGACAAATATCCTGACACCTATGAAATCCAGACTATCATGAAAGCAAAGTAAGTCTGAGGTCAGTAGCAGAAGCCCAAGAATGGCCGAAGGACTCAAGATCCGGGGAGAATGAATAAGGGGTGTGCAGGACGATGGGCTCATGGGAGGGCAATGAAGATACATGCCAGAGGGAGAACGGACGTGTTGCTCTCAGCTGGCCTTGTTCTCTCTATACTGAGTCACATGGATAATCTGGATCCATTTAGCGCCCAGACACAATAAACCCCCATTGTCTCCACTGGAGTGGTTTTCCTGGGTCTACCATTTTGACCGCTCGCCATAAGCTTCAGGAGCCACATACGCCTTCCTCAGCTCTTTCAAGACTGCACCTAGACCACCACTGGCCATGTTCTTTGCACGTGAAGCCTTGAAAGCTTGGCACCGAAGGCTGGTGAGGCCAGCGTCTCCCTGTCCCTGTGCTGTCCTCCCTGTTCCCTCCCTCATCACCTTGGAAATGAACCACGGTTGTCAATTTCCTGTGCAGAGTGACTTTCGGAGACGTGCTGGGGAGCATTTTATTGAAGTCGGGAAATTGGAAAGCGTCTCAATTTCTCTTACACCGAGATTTTATTATTTCCTTTGAAGTGAATTTTCAAATACACCAGACAAGTCTCCGCTCAAATGGAAGCATGAAAATGCATGTAAAAATCAAAAAGAAGAGGTTTTTTTTTGGCTTCTCCCATTTTGTATCCTCTATGCCCTCGCTTGCCTGTCTTGCATGCGTTAATGGAAAGATCACCTCTGCATATCCATAAGCGACGGCCAAACAGCACCAATACCCCAGGGAAAAAATAACCATGAGAGTTTTAAGGTCTTACTTCACTCGCCAATTTTAGCTCTTTATCCTTCCGAGACTGTAGTCCTCTTCCGAAAATGTTGCTTTTTTTGATTAACATTTTTCTACATGTTCCACGGATCCGCGTGTATTACATTCGTAAGACAAAACAAGGAGCTACTGTAACTACAAACCGAAGGCCTTTGGTAGAATGGAATAAGGAAATGATAGTCTTGGACTTGGAAGTGACATTTTAGGTCGTCAAGAATCCTCTCGTAGCACCTGTGACAGATGAGGATCCTTCCAAAGGAAACTCCAGTAGGCCAGAGTCAGGGGAATTGTCTTTTGGCGTTACTAGCCTTCTGGAGCTAATTAGAAAATGTCTCCATGACAGGGTCAGGCCCACAGTCACCTCCCTGTGCTGGTGTTCCTCAGCCCCAACCACCTGGTGTACTGAGGGACACCGCAGGGGAAGCTAAGGTAGCTCTGGGTCTGATGGAGCCAGAATGCCCCTCGGCGGCCTCGGTCTCAGTGCCCAGTGGCACTTGGGACAAAAGAACCTGGTCTTCCGTGTACATCATGCCCCCTCTCGCGGAAGCTGGTACAGGTGTTACCCGTACAGATGCCTGCTCAACCGCAGCTGAGCCCGCCATCGCCTTTAAACACCGTGTCACAGCGTCTGGGGCACACTGCTGACGTCGGCTCAGCCTCTGTGACTTCTGAGGGCGGCCTGGTGATCAATCTTGGCCGCCCCTCTTCCCTCCTGACCCTCCGTGGCCCCCCATCCCAGGCATGCCGCGTGCACCCGTGAATCTTTACGGATACGTGTCAAGATCTGGGGAGAACAAGTAAGGGTGTGCAGGACGATGGGCACACAATCTGATCCAGCCTGGTCTTCGGTATTGACCCCAGGCACAGACAATCATGGATCTCCTGTTCCGTGGATGAACACAGAGCAGCAAGCCCTCCAAGATTTCAGGGGGGTGGGGGGGGGCTCATTTCTAAGCAATCCCAGACCTAATCCCTACCCAAGAAGGAGACAGCCTTCACCGTGCCTGGAATGGGGACTATCCACCCTCCGGCCGGGACATCGGAAGCCAGCCTTCGGCAAGGGTAACTGACTCATTTGTTGCAGTCAAACTCCCCACTCAGTCCACCTGCCATTATTTCTTGAGAAGTTAGCGTTTCAGCGCTGGCCTTGTTACTGCTCGCCCGAATGCAGAAAACTCCACCCCACACAAGAAAGGAAGCTACTTTTCAATGGAAGAAACACAGTCGTCCGGTTCCCTCGTAAGTACGTCCAGCTCAAATAAAATGAATGGAAGAAGGGCAGGGCAGAGTTTAGGAACACTTAGTCCGTGGGAGATCGTCTAGATAACGCTTTCTCTTTGGCCAGGATGGTTCAGAAATCCCACAGGGCCCTCCAGCCTAATGCGTGGGGAAGCCCCATGTCTTTGGAAAGAAGACCTTGTGTTCATTCTCCAAAAGAAAACTACAATTCAAGTCCCCATGGGGTCAACATCTTTCATACTCTCCGCAGCGGGTGTATTCTATTAAACGAGGTCTAGAAGTTGGCTGTCAGCTGCGCGGATCTACAGGCTCGGAAGCTCCAGTTCTCCGAGGTGGGTCTGATGAGCCAGCCCTGTGGGGTCAGGAGACCAGCAGGGCATAGTTCCGGGAAACTGACCCCAGGGACGTGACCATCTCAGCTTCCTGGATGCCTACTCAACACAGGCACTCACGATTAAAATTAGCCATTATCTTGTACGTAAAACGCTTTCAAATGGACGCCTTATATTATTATCTCTACCCTGCCTGGTTTATCTGCCTAGTCTTTGTGATAAAATCCCAACTTTTTTTTCTATCCGATAAGCTGCCTTTCAATCTAATCCATCAGTGGCCTGATTTAATGGGGAGCTAGCGAAAAGCCAGGTAAAACGATATGATAAAAAAGCGTCAACTCAAAACTCACCAGTGCTAAATATTGTCTCAAGCCCAGAGATCGTACGTCGGCGCCCACCGTTCAACGTGCGCTGTGATCCGTCTCTGGTCCAACGTTTCCAACCATGACTTCCGTACTCATATTTTGTATTTTGAGGCACCTCTTACTTTCTAGGTCCGCACTTTTCTTATTTTCTTCTGGGAAATAGGCTTCATATTTTATCCCCACCCCTCCTCTTCTTAGCACAAATGTTCTTTCCCAAGTCCGGAAGGCAGATTCACAAGTGATATCCTTATTCTTACAAATTCCGTGTTTTCGTATGACCCCTTACCCCCTTCACGGCCCTCACGACTGGTATGGGAGTGGACGTTCAACCTGAACTGGCCTCTCTCACAGGATTTTAGAACTTGAACCAGAATCCGGCGGGTATGCTAACGGGAGAGTGGCACCACGGTTCCCACCAGGAGGAGACAGAGAGTCTAGAAGAATACAAATGACAAGCTGAGAGAATCAGAGACGGAGGTGGTCACAGTGAGTCCTGGTGATTTTCAGGCCCCTTGTCCCATTTGCCCCTGCGACTAGCTATTCCCCTGCCAGTCTCACAACTCTGTGAGCCTCACTGTTAATCTCCATTTTACCTGAGCTGTGGCAAGTGGATTTTTCAGTCACTTGCACCCAACATAATCCCAACGAGCACAGGTGATAGGTGCTTTTTCGCCCATCCGCCGGCCTCCGTAGGTGCTGCTTCCTCTGCGAATCCACATTCCCTTATCACTAACACACAGAAGCCTACCTTTCTTTCAAGACCAAGTTTAAATGCCAAAACCTTAATCAAAAATGGCAGCTGATATTCTCAGCTGAAGCGACCACACTCTCCCTGCCCTACTATACTTACCATATCTTCATGGCCATTATAACCTCCCATATAATAAAGCCATGTATGTACTTGTCTGATTCCCCCCCACCCCCTGATCTTCCATTAGTTGCAAAGTTCCTTGAGGGCAGAGATTGTGTGGCCATTGGTTTGCTAGTCCTCATAATATTCAGCACTGGACAGTCACGTGAGAAGAAATACTCCCTTAGCTTTTTCCTTTTCTTTTCTTTTCTTTTCTTTTTGAGTCGTATCTACGTCCGATTCTTCCGGGCCTGGGAGCCGAGTTCTGGAAGCAGTTGCATTTCCTAATCAAGCAAATTCCCTCCGACAACACTGTGTTCTAAGCGTGAGTTTCAAGCTCCCAGAACTTTGCCCACCCCAAGACCACTTGACCTACAGACTCTCTTTGCTCAAAACAGATATGAAAGGGCGCCTGGCTGGCTCAGTCGGTGAGGCGTCTGATTCTTGGTTTCGGCTCAGGTCTCCAGCTCACGGTTGCCTGAGTTCGAGCCCCATATCAGGCTCCATGCTGACAGGGTGGATCCTATTTAGGATTCTCTGTCTCCCACTCTCTCTGCTCCTCCCCAACTCACGCTGGCTCTGTCTCTCTCAAAATAAATAAACTTGGGGCGCCTGGGTGGCGCAGTCGGTTGAGCGTCCGACTTCAGCCAGGTCACGATCTTGCGGTCCGTGAGTTCGAGCCCTGCGTCGGGCTCTGGGCTGATGGCTCAGAGCCTGGAGCCTGTTTCCGATTCTGTGTCTCCCTCTCTCTCTGCCCCTCCCCCGTTCATGCTCTGTCTCTCTCTGTCCCAAAAATAAAATAAACGTTGAAAAAAAAAATTAAAAAAAAAAAATAAAATAAATAAATAAATAAACTTAAAAAAAAAAAAAACAGGCATGCAAACATACCATTTCCGCAAAGCACCATTACCTAAGGGGACCTCCCTTCATTTTGAGCCACTATGATGATGGGATGATGGTGGCAGTTGGCCGTCCAAATAGTAACCCTCAGGAAAGTTTGAGCCAGGATCAGAGCATAGGATCAGCCTAGGATAGGGAAACAAGAATCAGAATCTACAGGAGTTGCTACCCTAAGAGCTCATCAAGATTGCAAACTTTGGAACATCAGCGGTGCAGTTTGAACACAGCTCATGCTTTTTTTAATTTAATTTAATTTTATTTAATTTTATTTTATTTTATTTTATTTTATTTTATTTTATTTTTTAAATGTCTATTTATTGTGAGAGAGAGAAAGCACGTGACCGCGAGTGCGAGAGAGGGTCAGCCAGAGTGGGGGAGAGAAGAGAGAGAGAGATTCCCAGGCAGGCTATGAGCTCTGTCAGCACAGAGCCTGATGCGGGGCTCGATCTCATGACCATGAGATCACGACCTGAGCTGAAATCAAGAGTCAGATGCTTAACCTACTGAGCCCCCCCCAGGAGCTCCGCAGCTCACGCCTTGAGCTGTCGTGTTACCTAGTCTTGGAATGACCGTTCCAATCCTTCTTCCTGGACTACTGAAATCGTTCCTATCTTTCGGGGTGGTCTCAAACCCCACGTCTCCCTTAGGCTCTCTCTCTCTGTCCCCACCACCTGGGGCATTTCACCCTCACCCACCCCTCCACGTACCCCCATTCCCCACTCTTGTAGCGCTTACTGATGAAAAGCATACATCTGTTTCGCTTTTCATTTGTGCTGCCCGAGTCTGTCTCCCCGAGTAACGCACAGGCTGGGGCCCGTTCTTTTTGGTGTCCTACTTCCCAGCATGGAGCCTGGCACAGATTAGGTTCTCAGTCAATATTTATTGTTGGTATCATCCCGTAATTAGACGATGACAACGGGAAATATTTACCTTCTTGCATCGAGGTAAAACTGAACCTGATTAAGCAAGGCAGATCGGTGTCTGGGCAACTCCTGTGGCCTTCCGGCAGAGGAAAAATTGATAACTGGTCTAAGCAAACACTTCCAACGCTAGCGCCGTTTGCTCAGTGACGATAAATATGTCGGCATTGTCATTTTGTCTGTCATCCGCTGTTTGTTTCTTTTTGCTGGATTGCGGTATCTCGAGATCCTGTCATTCCCTTCCGTGAAAACCAGCGCTGCCCGGAACGGAAGACAATAAGCAGACTGGACAAATAATACGTGATTGATTAGTTGATTGACTCAGTTAATAAACATTTCCTCAGCTTCCGCTGGCTGCCAACGATACATGAACTAGGATGATTTCTTGAAGGCTCTCAGCTCAGACGGTCGTATTGTATTACAGCTTGTCGTTCATGAATGCGAATTGCGACGGAGACATTTATCAGGCCGACATTGATCAAGTCAATATGGGAACAAAGCAAGGGGGTGAGGGCTTCTGCTCCAGCAAGCGCTTCACGCAGGAGGCGGTATCTGAGCTTCGTTTGGCAGGTGCATTGGCCGCCCAGAGGAGAAGAGACTTCAGGCGAAGGGTGTCGGGCGAAAATGTCATGATTTTATGCCTCAGTAGAGCATGGCTGTGTTCGCCCAGCAAAACCAGCCCATCTAATGCCTTACGTGCAACTGAATGGGTCCTGACCCTGAAGAGGGCACATAGGAGCGAGTGACAGCCAGCCACAACGCATCGCATCGACATGACGTGCGAGGCTCTGGTCCCAGGCCATACAGCTGCCAGAACGGCTCGTCCCCTCGCTGAGTCTGAGTGGCCCCACCTGCAAAACAGGTGTGATAATCCCATTCCAATGCGAATTCAAGTTTGAAAGGATTTTGCGCCTCTGGGATAGACCCTAAGTAGTTTCCTCCTTTCCTTCGCTCTGGTGCAATCACTCCAGTGTTCTTTTCAGATTTATCAAAAAGAGCCTCGCGTCCTTCGTCTCCTGCAAAGTGCTCCCTGCGTTCGTGTCGAAAGACATTCTAGAGCGCCACGCTGCTAACCCAAGGAGAGGACAGCGCAGGGGTGTGGAGGAAGCAGTTAAAATATAAAATAGTAGCAAGGGTCTGAGAGTGCCCCTGACTGCCCATTGCTGCTCTAGTTTTTATAGTCCATTAAAACCTACAATCACTGTAATGTTTATGCATTATTGGGGAGATAAATTGCATAATTTTCATTTTGCAATTTAAATGTAATTATGATCGTACTAACGACTAAAACCTGAATTTGCTAGACTATCCGTTTTTCTAACCCTTGCCAAAATTATAGGTAATTACTTAAGGCTTACAATAATTATAAGTCCATCTTTTAAATAATTAATGTGCACTTTCCTGGTACAAAACAGCTAGTAATCAAACGACCTCCACTTACACCGCAAACCCACGCAATTAGGCCTATTGTGTGGGGTCTGTGGAAATATACCCATTTGCGTAAGGGTCTCTTCGGTTGGCGCGCTGAAATGCAAGGTTGCCACGTTTTATGACATCAAATAAAGCAGAATTCCGCGGCAGGGATCCGCAAGATGTAGGAATTCAATACTGATCTGCACGTCGCTGGAGTAGCTGGTGGGAGGCTGGGGACAGGAGAGAAAGTGAGGCATTCTTTTCCTGCTGGACTTGGGGAAATGGGAAATGATCGTGGGGAACCTAAGTGGGTGAGTTTGGGAGGACGACCACCCACTTTTTCAGCCCCTCTTTTCTTCCCGAGGGGACACGCCCATCTGTCACATAACCAGGACATGACCGTGCTGGCCTTTGGAAGCACAGGGGTAAGTAAGGCAGGGTTTGGGGCCAGGAGGGTTTAAACCACTAATGTGTGTGTTATGAGACAGGCGAACAGAAACTGAGACTATATTCTGAGAAGTGTCACGATTTTCCCTATAGTTCTGACAGATATATAAGAGCCCTGAGACACGACCAGTGTTTTTCGCTGTTCATTATTCCACTCGCAAAGAGCTTTGAAGGTTCAGAAGGTGGGAGGGGGCCAGTAAGGAATATTCCAGAGCCCTGTGTTCCCTCACACACCCACTCCTGCCCCAGGGTTATGGTTTGTAGTGAACGTGTTGACACCGTGTTCACTGCTTTCCTCCTTAATTCTTCCTGTTCTAATGACACTCAGCTTCACTCCCGTCTCCTCCAAGAGCTTCTCCAAGCACCACAGAGCCCCTCGACTTTTCCCTCTTCACCCAATATTTGAGCTTATTTGAAGGGTGTTGCGTTCGTTAATTTTATGTGTCCACCCGGTTGGGCCACTGTGTCCAGATATGTGGTCAAACGTTACCCTGGATATTTCTGTGAGGATGTTTTTTTGGATGAGAGTAACATTTAAATCTGTGAACTTTGGAAAGCAGATTGCCCTTCCTCACGTGGGTGGGCCTCATCCAATCAGTTGAAGGTCTGAATACAACCAAGACCGATTGCCCTCGAACAAGAGGGAATTCCGAGGCACATGGTCTTTGGGCTTGAACTACAATGTCGTCTCTTACCTGGGTCTCTCCTGCAGATTTTGGACTTGCCAGCCTCCATAATAGCATGAGCCAATTCTTTAAAATCAATCTCTTTCTCTCTCTCTCTCTCTCTTCTTTCTCTCTCTCTCTCTCTCTCTCTCTGTATATTATATATATAAATATATTTCTTATTATTAATTATAATTATTTATAATTAACAACTCTGTATATTAATACATATTCAACTATTAATATTCATCAACATTACACAATATTTTATTTTATAACATAATTATAATATTAATATATTATTATATCTATATTATAATATCATATAAAGAATTATATAATTACATATATCCCATTGGTTCGGTTTTTCTGGAAAGCCTGCCTAATACAGGTCTCAGTTGAATGGCACTAAACTTAACCGTTAACTATAGTCTCCTGCTCTGGGAAGAAGCAGACACTGTACCTCTAAGGTCTTGCCCTCAGTCACTGGAACCCCCATCCCTTCAATAATGACAAGTATGTGCTAAAAGTGATGCCATCCCAGGCACACATACTCTGCAAAACCAAAATACTGTTAGGGTTCAAAGCTTGGGTTGAGTAATCCGCTCATTTAGAAGAGCAGTGAAAAACAGAGGCAGAAAGTCTTGTCTGGTGCCTGCATAGACTGGATTCGTACCCATGCTCTTGGACAACCCATACGCTGGCTTCACATAACCATGCTCTTGGAGAACTATGGCGTTCTTCCGTGTGGCACTCATCCCGGTGCATCAACTTTTAAGTATGATATTGGTCTCTTCTCTGTCTCCCAGGGAGTCTCTAATATTCCAAGAGTGTAGGGACCAGCCATATTTGTAGTCAGCTCAATGGCTCAATAAATACGAGCTATCTAAATGGTTAATCAATTTCATCATAATGGTGAGGCTGAAAATCTGTGATAACGACATTTCTTTGTAATGATCTGACTCAAGCCTCCAACCCACATCCACCACCATCACATCCCTCCACCCAACTCATTAAAACTCTGGCCATATAAAATAAGAACCCGGAACTTTAGTTCGGGAAGGGGCCACTCTCTTTACCAAGCCCATGTGTTGGGTGGAGTCCAGTCCATGGAGAACAGACTCCATGGGGGCGGAAGTGACCTGGGTCCTACATGTGAAAGATGCTCTTCCTGAAGCATTTCCAGTCAGATCTTCCCCATGCAAAAAGGACAACCATAGAAAACAGCAGTGGGGAACTGTCCAGTGAGGCGAGGTTTGGGGGCCCTAGCTAGAGTCCTGTCCTCCCCCTTCCTGATAAAACACTTTTCAGATGAGTTATTAAGACACAACTCTTCTCCATCCGGAGTGGGGAGGACCTATATGAAGACATATCTACCCATATTTTCCTGTTAGAATTTTTATCATTCCATCTGTGATTTAAGTAGTACCGTGTGCCAGGGGGGCTGGTGGGGTGTTATTAGTCCCCCCAGTCCTCTGGATTTCTGTTAGAATTTGTTCTTTTACGTCCTTGTCCTCTTATGTACCTGACTCAGGAGCAGAGTATGACAACAGAGGGTGGTTGTGGAAGAAGCTATAGTTTTCTTTGATTCTGCCTCTCCTGACAATGCATCCTCCAATGACAGGGAAGCGACAGTTACTCAAGGGCTGGCCCTGGAACCTTGACTCCAGCTTGACGTGAAGAGGACCCTGTGCTCAGCTTCCGGTAAAAGAGTGAGACCAGAAAGCCTCCTTCTTGGGACGCCCAAGTTGAAAGGCAGTCATTTCATCTTGACGTAAAGAAAGGAAAATCTAGGATCCTGTGGAGAAGTGACAGATCGCGGGATCCAGGCATGGAAATTCCATCCCGTTATTTCACCTTCCTCCTTTGGCGAATGTATAGAGCTCTTGATGGATGTGCCATGACATGGTACACCCTTTCTCTTAAGAAATTTTTTTTCACTGAGAGTCAGGGTGTTAAGAGATTGAATTTGAACCCATGTCCTCCACTCACTACCGGGTCCTCCCAGGAAAATAAGTTTCTCTCTCTGGTCTCCCTTTTGCAAGAGCGGGGAGTTGAAAAGCCCTCGTCCTCTGGCAGACCTGGATTCTAAGATCTGACTCTTCACATCCGTGAACGGAGAGAGGTTTGCATTTCTTTTTTTAGTGCATTTGTTTTTAATTTGGGAGAGGGAGAGACAGAGAGGGAGAGAGTGGGGGAGGGGCAGAGGGAGAGAGAATCTTCAGCAGGCTTCACGCTCAGTGTGGAGCCCAACATGGGGCTCGATCCCATGATCTTGGAATCACGACCTGAGCTGAAATCAGGCTCAACCAACTGGGCCACCTAGGCACCCCAAGAGAGATTTGTGTTTCTTAACTCTAATCAGCAGCTTAGTAGAGACACGGTGTCTTTGGTGGCAGGGAGATGTCGTATGTCCTGCCCTGGCACGTTGGGGATCTGTGGGATGTCGGCACGTAGGACTGCCTGAAATCTGCTCTTTCTGGAGAAGCCATCCCACGCCATCTCAAAATCCCCCAGAGTACCTTTGGATGCTTGTATCCCCGACCTCCCCAGCACAAACATCCCTGGAGCAGTGGTTCTCAAAGTAGGCTTGACGGAGTTTATCTCGGCTGACGATAGGGCTCCACACTGACCTCACTGAAGGTTAGGGATCTGTGCTTTCCCATTGACTTGCATGAAATGGTTTTCCCCCCTAACCAAGACTTTGGTCAGTTTAGTCTGGTTGCATCTCAACTCCAGAATCACCTTCGGATACTATCTTTTCAATCTTCCTTGACCCCTCTGTGGAATGGGCAGGCCAGCTACTCTCACCCACCCAAGCTTGGTTCCCAGACTCTAGTCCACTGGGAAGTTGGTCCCCCATCTGTTTCCCTCTTTCCGGGAGGGTTTTGTGGACGTCTCCCACTGTGACGCGCCCAGATCTGAACCTCAATCTTCTAGCACCTCTAACCAGGCCTTCTCCCCAGGAGGTGTGAGACTATTTCCTGTACCCCCGGTCGTGTCTATTGGTGCAGAGCAGATGCTGCCTCTTGCGTGACATCACCCCAAATAGCTGCCCGGCACAGAGGACCCTGTCGCAAAGGCCCACCAACTACAACAGATACTGTTTCTTACGAGCCTGAGCTAAAACCACGCGTGTGGACTGTTGGTCCCTCTCTCTGGGGAACCTGTTGGCTAGGTTGGGGCCAATCTATTCCCCTCCTTTTTAAACCCAGAATGCTGGGGCGCCTGGGTGGCGCAGTCGGTTAAGCGTCCGACTTCAGCCAGGTCACGATCTCGCGGTCCGTGAGTTCGAGCCCCGCGTCGGGCTCTGGGCTGATGGCTCAGAGCCTGGAGCCTGTTTCCGATTCTGTGTCTCCCTCTCTCTCTGCCCCTCCCCCGTTCATGCTCTGTCTCTCTCTGTCCCAAAAGTAAAAATTAAAAAACGTTGGAAAAAAAAAAATATTTAAACCCAGAATGCTGATGTTGTAGTTGCTATTTGTAAGCCCGGGAGAAATATGGCATCTCTCGGCTATGTAACTTCTCCGCGGTAGCTGCGTAAGAAGGCAGTCATGATTTCTTACCAGGGGAGACCAATTTGAAACCTCCACTGGCTTCTGCAACGAAGGAGCTGATGATTTCACCGTGCACCTCTATTTATTTCATAAAATAAGACATAGCGGACCGACTGGGGAAATCTCGTGGAATAGACTACTATTCATTATATAAATGGATGAGATTATTCTCATGCATACAGGGCTGGAAAACATGCCTCTCCTGTTCTCTGCGTCTGTTACAAACACCGTAACCCAAGCCACAACATTCTCTGAGAAATCCTTGTGTGAGTCTTCGAAGAATAAGAAAATATTTCTAGGGACATTGAACTCTAGGGCCTCTGCAGGTGAACCAGTCATTTTAAGTTTGTTTTTTTTTTTTAAATGTGTTATTTATGTTTGAGACACAGAGAGGCGGAGCATGAGCGGGAGAGGGGCAGGGAGAGAGGGAGACACAGAATCTGAAGCGGGCACCAGGCTCCGAGCTGGCAGCACAGAGCCCGATGCGGAGCTTGAACCCATGAACCGTGAGATCATGACCTGAGCCGAAGTCGGACGCTCGACCAACTGAGCCACCCAGGCACCCTGTGAACCAGTCATTTTAAACAGTATCTTTGGTTAACAGAATTAAAGGACTAGCTTCTCTCGCCCAGCCTCTCTGTCTGCCTCCTGGCTGGAGGCGCGAAGAGAACGCAGAATCCCTTTTCCGTGCAATGGAAGGCAGCTGGGATATGAAAGATAATTCAGGGAATGACTTTTTTAATTTTTTTTTCAACGTTTATTTATTTTTGGGACAGAGAGAGACAGAGCATGAACGGGGGAGGGGCAGAGAGAGAGGGAGACACAGAATCGGAAACAGGCTCCAGGCTCTGAGCCATCAGCCCAGAGCCCGACGCGGGGCTCGAACTCACGGACCGCGAGATCGTGACCTGGCTGAAGTCGGATGCTTAACCGACTGCGCCACCCAGGCGCCCCGGGAATGACTCTTTTAAATGGATGGATTGTCTGCATTGAAGACATCTGCTTTTTCTCTGGCCTCATTTCCCTTTTGCTTCTCTCCTGCAGCCCACTGCCCCATGCTAACCGACCTTTCTGAGATGCTCCTTCTTCGTGGCACTGGAGTAACTTCTCGTGACCTTGATGGAGGTCAAGCCTCTCCAGGCTTTGGTTTCCCTCTCAGATGCCTCAAAAAGCAGTGCTCATTCCGCTTTGTTATCACGGGCCTATGATGGGCACCATGGCAGGCCTCCCAGGGATGCGGACGGTCGGGAGCAGGTGTAGAGGCTCCCCGGTCCTATAGACCTGACCCCCAGCCAGAAGGAGGGTGTCATGTTCTACCGCATTTAATTAAACTTCACTCTACATTCGGTTTCTAAGTTGCGGCACTGAAAACCTTAAACTAGGTGTAGAGCATTGTAATTTTGCCATGGAAAGTGCCAATCTTTATAAGAAATAGAAACGCTCCCCCCCCACACCTCCGACCCCCCCCACCTGAACTCTGTAACTGTCCCTTTAATTAGGTGCTCATTAATAAATCTATCTCGTTCTCAAATCCCCCACGTACTTGGTACAGTAGTTCATTAGCGCAGGAAGAGGCAATTTAGATTTCCTCAGATAATAGCATCTGTCGCTAATCAAATCAAGGCAGGATGTGCAAATGTATCTAAAGCTGGACAAGCTGGGGTGGGGTGAGGTGGGGGGCGGGTCACGACAGGAAAGATTATCTTTAAAATTATAGTTCTGCATCCTCAGTGTACGAGGCAGTCCTCGTGTCAAGAATCATGCCTTGTTTTCCCAATGAAAGCACTTTTATTGACCGGAACGTCCATGTTGACATGGGGCTTGTCAAACCTTGTCACCACACCTAAAAGCAATAGAGTCACCACAAATGGACCCTCTGAAATCCATTGATTCATATATGTATGTTGAATATATATGTATTCATATGTATATTGTATATATGTATATGTATATTGTATACATACATATGTATATTGTATATATGTATATGTATATTGTATATATACATATGTATATTGTATATATACATATGTATATATGTATATGTATATTGTATATATATGTGTGTGTATGTGTATGTCTGTGAATACATGTGTGTGTATATGTGTATATACATGTGCATGTACACATAGAATAATACATATGTAATACATATATGTGTGTATATATGTATGTGTATACATAATAATACACATATACGTAATACATATATATGCATGTATATATATATACACTAATATATACAAATAGTATATATATAAATCGTATATATGTATATGTGCATAAAAGTGTATGTATGTGTGCATATACACATGCAAAATAATACATACATATATAATACATACATGTGTATATATGTATGTGTGTGTATATATATAATCATACACATATACATAATACATATATATGTATGTATATATACACACTAATATATACAAATAGTATATATATAAATCATATATATATGTATATGTATATGCACGTATATGTGTATATATGTGTGCATATACACATACAAAATAATACATACACATATATAATACATATATATGTGTATACGTGTGTGTGTATATATATATAATACAAATATATGTGTATATGTATATTTCGATGAATATCGATTGAACTTGCGCCAGGCTTTGGGACGTAGAAGGAGAAGAAAGACACGGGAATGCATTCCGAATTCTGTATCTGTCAACATGAATGCAGGTGGGACCATACATGTGAGGATAAAGAATAGAGTCAGGGCAAAAGGAATCCTGGGAAGTTACTGCCTAGAGTAGGGAGTCTTAGCAGGTCAACTTGGCATGTGGGATAGAAACTGAAAGAAGTTAAACTAGGAATAACAGATCTGAGTGAAATCTGAGGGCGAGAAATCAGTATCAAAGGAGGATCAAAAGTGCAACCGGGGACGCCCGGGTGGCTCAGTCGGTTGAGCGGCCGACTTCGGCTCAGGTCATCATCTCACACGCCCTACCCTTTCTTCCTTCTCCCCACCATGGATACACTCTTGGGCTCTCTCCTGCTGTCTCCTTCTGCGCACGAATACCAGAAATTATGTCTGTGTGTCCCCCCAAATCCTCCCGTATCTGAAGTTCTCTTGGCTACATCTGCCACCAGGAGGTGAAATGCCCACATTCAAGGTCCATTCTTTTGCACGGAGACACGCTACGGAAGCCCTTTAGAGAAAATGTGCGGTCGTCCCCAAAGGGCAATGTCATGATAGCATTCGCTAATTCATCAGCTGCCCATCAGTCACCTCACCTGAGCACCAAAGTTTGGAGGCCAGAGGACAGAAGCCGAGCGAGTGAACTGAGCTGGGCTCCGCGGGGCAGGCAGTGCCGGACCCTGGCCGGTCACGGCCAGAAAGAGCACCTGTTTTCTCCTCCGGATTGAGGAGACAAGTCCTAACCCCACCTCCATGTTAACCGTGGAACCACAAGTCGCCATCTCCTGGGTTCTTAGCCTCCTGGATTGTAAAATGAGATGTGAGAAACGGTTTCCGTCAAGTTCCAGAAGGATGGCTTTCGGAATACCAGGCAGAGGAGAACAGAGCGAGCGGGAAGAGAATAATGTAAGCAAATCTACCTCCCGGCTTTGCCCAAGGCCAGCCGTGCAGAAGCGCACGTTCCTCACAGACAGCAAATGGAGACAGTCTGGACAGACGCCTGGGATTCCAACTGAATTATGAGAAACGTCTCCTCTACTTTCAAAAGCACCACAGCGTGGATCAGAAATAATATGTTCGCCCATTCCCAGTCAACGTTCTCAGGGACTCAGAAGAGTGGGCACATCCTGTCTCTACCGTGAAGGCACTTTCCCATTTTTTCTTGATTGTTTTCTCAGCTGAAGCCAGTCACATCCAGCCCGCCTCATTTGACCAAGAGATGCCCTTGCCGAGCAGTTAGACAGCCATTGATTATCTCAAATCAAGAGCCCCAAATTCGTTCATCCAGAGCCCCATCTTTAGAGAGCTGGCATTGGCCACCGGGCTGCGAGCCTCAGGGCACCACAACATCCCAAAACGCCTCAAGCCAAAAAAGCTTTATGCTTTGAGACCACTGGGGATGTGCCATCAGCTTAGGGTAAACACGTTTAAAACAGAAAAGTGACAGAAAGTTTGCAACATCGGGTATTACTGTGGAAAAGCTGGAGGAACGTGTGGGGATTTCTTAACCCAAGCCCTGGTGACCAATCTGCAACAATGGCTGTCGTCCGTAAGGTGGCAAGTGGGGAGGGGCCGCCTGTCTGTCCTCCGGTAGCGGCCACGCCATCAGCCTCGTCACTGGTCCCCATGCAGGCGTCTTCCCGCCCCGTTCTCACTCCGAAGAACGCTTTTCCCCAGCAGGACAATAATTTCCTCGTCTCGGCTCTGCGAGACCCCCATTTTACGAGATCTTGGAGGCTCAAAGCAGCAATCTACCGTCCAAAACAGCCTGTACGTTCATCCTCAGGACATGATCTCCAGCCCTTTTTCAAACAAGCATTATTACAACCATTTTATAAAACCCAGACAGAGAGAGCTCCCTGATGCCTCTTTGTGGTGCAAGCCACACACAAGAACCTCTCCCTTCCTCCCCGCCCCCGCCCCCCACCTCCCACTGCTGGGAGGGGCCAGGAGGGCAAGAAACCCAGTGCCTGCAAGCCACAAAGCAGTCAGGAGAGAGCCGTAAAGGACAGGGGGGTACCCTAGATCATGGTCCCCGAAGCTCAGTCTACGTCTTGATCCCCAGAACCCACGAATGTTTCCTACAAAATGATCTTTGCTAAGCTAAGGAGGCAGACATGGGGAAGTTTTCTTGGATCATCTTGGTGGGCCCTAAATGTGATCATGTGTATCCTTATAAGACGGAAGCAGAGATACTGGGCACACACACACACACACACACACACACAGAGGGAAAGCCACAGAGGCAGATATTAGAACGATGTGACCACAAGCCAAGGAGCCTTGGCAACTAGGAGCTGGAAGAAGCCAGGGACCCATCCTTCCTTGGAGCCTCCAGTGGGAGCACAGCCCTGCCGACATCTTGATTTTGGCATGGCGAAACTGATTTCGGAATTTGGCGCCCAGAACGGTGAGAGAACAAACGTGCATTGCCTTAAACCACCCAGTATATGGTGATTTGGTACAGCAGCCACAGGAAGCTAACATAGGCGGTCACTGCAGGGCCCAGGGATGGGGAAGGGGAAGGGAAAGGGGAGAGGGACGGCACGGTCCGCCAGTGGGTGAGGGAGCCGGAATCAATCGCACCTTACAGGGACTGGCCCTGGCGCTGAACAGCAGTGAGTTCTACCCTGGCTTTGTCACTTTCCACCTGCTCATTGCTAGGCATCCCGGAGCCTTAGCCCCCGAGCTTTGAAAATAATAATGTCCCGGGCGCCTGGGTGGCTCAGTCGGTTGAGCGTCCAACTTCGGCTTGGGTCAGGATTTCACACTTGAGGGTTCGAGCCCTGCATCGGGTTCTGTGCTGACAGCTTGGACCCCAGAGCCTGCTTTGGATTCTGTGTCTCCCTCTGCCTCTCTGCCCCTCTCTGGCTTCTGTGCACACACTCTCTCTCTCTCTCTCTCTCTCTCTCTCCCTCTCAAAAATAAATAAACATTAAGAAAAAATAAAATGAAAAAAAAAAAGAAAATGATAATGTCCCATTTTCAGCATTGCGGTGACAAATTCGAGAGTCAGAAAGAAAAGAAAACGGACCCATGGCGGGTGCTTATTAAAGAGTAATGACTATCGATAAGTGGGAAACTGAACTTATTTTAAACAAGATTCCCATCCTAGGGAGGGAAGAGATTTTCTTTGGGAAAATACTGGAGGGTCTTTTTGGATGTCCCGGGTCCTGCTACCTGCCTTCTTTAATCCCCCCCGACCCCCATCACATAGTCCACTTGGCCCCAATGGCTTGGAGCACAAACATGCAAAACTAAACTTCTCGGCCCAATGAGGAAGGAAGGATTTAAAGTCTTCCAGAAGAGAGGAAATGTTGCACCCTCAAAAAAATAGGTGTGGGTATGAACCCCCAATACAGATGGATGTGCCCGTATTTGGAAATGGGGTCTTTGCAGATGTAATCAAGTCAAAATGAAGTCACGTTGGATGAAGGTGGGAACTAGTCCCACGACTCGCGTCCTGAGAAGACAAAGGAAATTGGGGGGCACAGACACACACAGAGGAAAGATGGACATGTGAAGCCAGAGGAGGCACACAGTGGACATGTGACGACAGAGGCATTGGATTGGAGTGGCAGCCACAAGCCCAGGAGACCCCAAAGAAGGACGGCCACCACCGAAGCTAGACAGAGGCAAGGAGGGATTCTCCCCTGCAGATTTTAGAGGGAACATGGCCCTGTGAACAGCTTGATCTCGGACTTGCACAGACAATAGATTTCTGTTGTTTAAGCCACCCAGTTCGTGGCACTTTGTTCCAACACCCCTGAGAGGCAAACATAGGAAGAGAAGGCAGGAAGACAGGAAATGATCTGCCCAGACGGGGGCACACATGGCTGGGGAACCAGGAGGGCTGCTGGCCTATGGGCAGTCCCTGCTGGTGGGGAGGGCCTGGGAAGTTTTTTTACTGCCACCACCCTGAGATGGGAGCAGGGACAGGATATCAGAACAAGAGGGGCCACAAGACACAGACATGTAGCCCCTCCAGAACCCCAGAGCTTTTGCAGGTGGGGTGTTTTGCATTTTCCTACTAGAGGGCAAGGTGACACATTGGGACCAGAAGACCCGGGGACCCTGCCAGGTGATGCTTAGCGTGAGCTACAGTCTTATTAATGTCGTGGCCTGAAGACAAACCCAAAGCAGGGGTCCAAACCACAGGGCTCAGGGCAATGTGTTGAGCAACGGTTCAGTTTGGCAAAGTCACCATATTTGTTCTTGCCCGCTGCCCCTCGCTGGTTGAAAAAGCCGCAGTGCTCCCGGCTTTAGCCTGGTGGGGCCAGCCCTGCCCCTGTCCCGTCCCCACCAGCCTTTTCTCCCCCTGGAGCGTGCCCCTGCTCACAAGGTGGTGCCCGCCTCTGGGAGCCCTTCTTGGAAATCCTCCTGCTCTGCTCCAGCGCCCCTGCCTGACCTTGGCCTTGCAGGGAGAACAGTGAGATCAAAGGAATCAGAGCGCTCCTTTCCGCGCACTTCAATCAGGGAGAGAAGCAATTAAAATATGAATTAATCTAAGTGAGATGAAAATGCAGTTGTAGAACAAGAACATCTCTATCACCTTGAACCTGCACTGAGCACAGTTTAGCTCCTGTGATTAAAGACATTTTCATGCCATTAAAAAACCCTCTCCTTTAATGTGGCAAACACTATGTCAGTCAAACCTCCCCGCAGCCTCGGCGAGGACTGCCCTCTCCCCCTTTCTGTCCTTTGATCTTTCCAGAGTACCGGGGGGCTCTGGGGGGGTGGGGGGCTCTTAAGAGGGGACATGGAGGGCTTGGGAGATTACAGGAGTACAGGATCCTGAGCCACATAGAAAGAGCCATCGCCTGTGTCCCCTCTCAAATAGGTCCCTGCTAGTTCTTGGACTGCGTTGTGCAGCCTGAGTCCTGGCTGTCCGGTGGCATTGGGAAGACAGAGCCATGTTCCCGGCTCTCCACCGTCCCTTCGGACCTTCTGGTTTCCCAGTGATTTCTTTGAACCGAGTGATATCTATAGTATTTACTTCCAGACTTTTTCTTCTGCTTCTCTATTGTCTTAAGGATCCTCTGCTGTCTCCCTGCCTGGAGGAACAAGGCTGTGACCCCAGAGGAAGGGATCCACGTGAGGGGGCAACTGGCCCTTCGGGCCATTGGATGTCCCGAGCCGGCCATTCATGCCGTGGTCTCGGGTTTGCTTCCTTCTGTTCGTTCAGAGCTTTAGTTCCCCCAGGGGAAGAGCATGCGACTCTTGATCTCAGGGTCACGGGTTCGAGCACAATCCTGGCTCTTTTCTCCCTTTTCTCCTGGTCACCGGCTGGCTTGGAAGGAGCTGGCATTCTAGAAACAGCGCGTGAAAGGTGCTAGCATCGCTGCAGTTGAGAACTTGCTTATCATTCGTCAACAAAAGCCACACCCAACGCCCATGGAGTCCTGGCAACGCAAGACCCTGGCCACCGCACCCGAAGTGCGTGTGTGTGTGTGTGTGTGTGTGTGTGTGTGTGCACGCGTGCTATCTGAAAGTGAGGAGTGAGCTGGATTGGGGGCCATCATCGATTTTCCATAGACAAATGCTTTACATTTTGGTAAACCCTTTGTAGCATCTCAGTCAAATTATACTGAGGCCCCTCAAGTCAGATTTATCGTCCATAGGATTCCACTTAACGGAGACAAGCAATGCAATTTAAGGGCCATTTAAAGGGTATTTCATTTGGAGACAGAACCAAACCTTATCAGGGCCCTGGAGGTAACAAGAAATCTTCTTCCTCTCATTTGCTTAGAAGCAGGTGCCTTCCAGTGCATGGGGGCGGAGCAGCCCCTGGAACATTGTCAGTGGCTCAGAGTAGTAGATTCTATGCCCCGTGTTCATTAAGGGGGAAATGATCAGAAGGAGGGGACTCAAAAGAAAGCAGGACCCACCTACGGCATTCAGAGCCTTTCGAAGACAGGAAGAGGTGTTCGTTCTGAGTGTACCAATTACTGTGAGACGCTTCTCCGGCCCCGGCTGCAGCCCCCGTCAGAGCACGAGACTCAGGATCCAGGCACTGGCTGGATTTCCATCCCCACTTGGCCCCCTGGAATAGCCTTTTTGAGCAAGGCACAACCTGTACAACCATACACGGCAGCCCTGGGAGAAAGACATCAGGAACTTCACATACACATGTTACCCCCCTTAATGCTCAACACGCTCAGAGGTTTTAATCACTGTCTCCATTTCTCACATGCAGATGGCTGGGAGAGAGTAAGCGCTATGTTCATATACAGGTAGATTCAGCTGGGGTTCTAATCCAGGACTATCTGATTCGAAATTCCAACCGCTAGGGGCGCCTGGCTGGCTCAGTCGGAAGAGCATGCGACGCCTGATCTCGGGGTCGTGAGTTCGAGCCCCACGTTGGGGGTAGAGATTACTTAAGTAAAATAATTTTTTTTGGAGAATTATATGTATTGTGACAGAATATTTGCTATTTACATTTTAAGTAAAATAATTTTTAAGATAAATGAATGAACGAACGAATGAATGAATGAATGAATCAATCAATCAATCAGTCTCATCCTCTCTTCTGATTCACCATGGAATGTGAGTCCAACTGGAGGGTTTGGGTAATCTCTTTCCAGGGAAAAAGGAAGGGCTGGCAGGTCTGAGCCTCAAGTCATCGGAGATGCTTTTGAAAAGGGGGTGCAGATACCCTCCGGTGGCCATCCAGCTTCGGCTACGAGGCTCCGGCAGTCACAGGGAGGCTCAGCTTTGTCTGTCTACAAAGTTCTGCCTGCTGTAACCTCCCTCCCACTGACCCAGAGGAAACAGGATTAGTGGGTGATGACTGCAGGTCCCTGCTTTCCAGGACCCACGGCAAGGCTGGAAAGGGACAGGAGACTGGTCGCTGCCCCATTCCCAGTCTCAGATCTGCTCCTGAAAATTGCAGCCAAAGCCCTTTCCTGCCTTTCTTCCAGGGCTGTGAGCATCAGAGATGAAGCAAGTTAAATGCGGAAATAAAGGGGCGTCTGGGGGGCTCAGCCGGTGAAACGTCTGACTCCCGATCTCAACTCTGGTCATGATCTCATGGGTCGTGAGTTCGAGCCCCACACTGGGCTCTGGGCTGACTGTGCAGAGCCTGCTTGGGATTCTCCCTCTCTCTCTAAATGAATAAATAAACTTTAAAAGATTATATAAAAAAAAGAATTGGCAAAGTAAAGAAAATATATTGAGTTTTTAACTCTCTAAGTTCCTGTGATTATATATTGTTCTGTAAGTAATACATTTATTTATGTAAGTTATACATGTATTACTTACATTCTGTAAGTTATACATTTATTTATGTAAGTTCTAACACAATGAGTTTTTAATATATGTTTTTAAGCAAAATTTATTCCATTTCAAGAAGTTTTATGGTGACACTAAAACTTTTTTACTGTTTTGTTTTTAAAATCCTTTGATTAAAAGGGTGCCTGGGTGGCTTAGTCAGTTAAGTGTTCGACTTTGGCTCAGGTCATGAGCTCACGGCTTGTGTGTTCGAGCCCCGCATCGGGCTCTGGGCTGACGGCTCAGAGCCTGGAGCCTGCTTTGGATTCCACGTCTCCCTCTCTTTCTGCCCCTAACCCAGACTTAGAGAATTAATGTTTACTGACTACCAGTCTTGTTATTTCATATGCACGACACCCTGCACGATTAATATTTCCGATTCAAGGGGACGCCGTTTCCCTAAGAATTTGTGTATCTTGTCCAATCTTTCGTAGTTACGGAGCTGAAGATCTGAATACGGGCTCCTCTGATCCCCAAACACCCACATCTTTCATTTGTTTGTGTTGCTGTTTTTTGCTTGACCACGTATTTAATACCTTCCTTTATTCCTGTAGTTCCACAGTGGGGTACTCAGAGGAAACTTGCTGGCTTCAAATATAATCAGTAAATTTTCATTAATTCTTTCCCGGGGTGTCCACAATATTGAATATATATGGCCGTGGAAACCATATCTGACCCAGTCAGACAGGTGTTTCGAGTCTGTAACTCAATGCATCCAAAAGAGAGCTATTAGCAAATTAAAACCCCATTCCGTGGGCTTCCTGGTTTGCTTAGATCAGTGATTCTTAAAATTTTTTAGGTCCACTGGAAATTAGACTCCACAAAGGCAGGTGTTTTGTCTTGTTTTATTCACTAGTATACTTTTTACACCTAGACCCGAATAAACACTCAGAGTATTTGTTGAATGAATGAATGAATGAATGAATGAACGAAGACAGACTCATTTGAGTATCTGATAAAAGCTATGGACTATCTTTCCAGAAAAAATGCACAGAGGTACACGGGCAAAACCGTGCATAGCATTTTCAGATTCAATGGACAACCCCCCAGCCTTGTCCCGAAAACGATCCAAAAGCTTAGACTTTTCTCATGGGGAAATGGCCCTTGACACTTTCCATGATGGATGGGATCAAGGCCCTTGGGCTCTGGACCCTTCTTCCATGCTGATGGTCACCTGGGCAGTGTGAGGCCATTGACACCTTGGATCACTCCACACTTCACCTATTTTTAAAAATTTTTTTTAATGTTTTTATTTATTTTTTTGAGACAGAGAGAGAGAGAGAGCATGAGCAGGGGAGGGGCAGAGAGAGAGGGAGACACAGAATCGGAAGCAGGCTCCAGGCTCTGAGCGGTCAGCACAGAGCCTGACACGGGGCTCGAACTCACGGACCATGAGATCATGACCTGAGCTGAAGTCGGACTCTCCACCGACTGAGCCACCCAGGCGCCCCATCACACTTCACCTGTTTCACCATGTTATGCATTTTACGTATAATTGATCTAGTCTTCATGTCAACCCTACCAAGTTGATATCGTGATCCCTGCTTTTCATCTTCTAAAACTTAATTTTCATTTTTGAGGTATGTTAGCCCAGTATACTAGTTTCAAGTGCACGATATAATGATCGGATATTTGTATGCATTGCAAAATGATCACCATAATAAGTCTGTTTAACATCTGTCACCAAACGTAGTTGCAAAAGGATTTTTTTTCTTGTTTTTCTTCTGATGAGGACTTTCAAGATCTACTCTCTTAGCAACTTTTAAACATGGCAATACCATTAATATTAGCTGTAGTCACCCCACTCTACCTTACATCCTCACGACTTACTTATTTAAAAAAAATTTTTTTTATGTTTTATTTTTTATATTTGAGAGAGAGACAGAGAGGCAGAGAGAGAGAGAAGGGGGGGCGGGCAGAGAGACAGAGGTAGAATCCAAAGCAGGCTCCAGGCTCTGAGCCATCAGCACAGAGCCCGATGCGGGGCTCGAACCCACAAACTGTGAGATCATGACCTGAGCTGAAGTCGGACGCTCAACAGACTAAGCCACCCAGGTGCCCCACGACTTACTTCTTTTATAACTGGAGGCTTGTACCTTTTGACCCCCTGCACCCATTCTGCCTCCCCTCCCCCACAAAAAAACCACCAATTGGAAGACGACAGCAAAGATTAAAAGGCAAGAGCATTTCACTTGCACATACATGATGGTCACACCCTGAAACAGTTGTTTCCACGGCTTGACAAAGTAGCAAAAGTGTAAGAACACCAGGGTCCAATGTTCTTTGTGAAACGGTGTCTCCTAACAGCCATTCTTTCATTCAAGAAAAAAAAAAAAACAAAAAAAAAACAAAAAAAAAAACCTCCCAAAGAGACACAGGGTAAGTCCCCAAATAAGATTTGGGTTCAAATCGGAGTTGATATGACTGCAGACTTACAAACGTTTCATCTTTATTAGGAAAAACTTCACACACACACACACACACACACACACACACACACACAAAGGCAGAGGCAACCATTCACGGAAGCACCATGTTGCATCAGCAACCATCAGAGTTCCGCCAATCTTGTTTCCTGCTCGTGGCAATATTTTTAGGTCATTTTTTCCTCGATGCCTCAACTGCATCCCAGCGAAGACATCCCAGCAGAGGCAACCTGACTCGTGCTTAACATCACCATCTGTTTTTGTGTTATATATATAGTCGAAAGATCAAGGGATTTGTGGGCAGCAAAATCCGCTCATCAAATGCAAAGAGAGTGCAATTTTGTGTCATGCCCGCGCGGAGGAGAGAAGCACCACCACTGGCATAACCAAGGAGGCTGAAAAAGTCCTTCTTTCAATCTGGCAAAGGCAGGTTCCCCGGGCCGTGTTGAATCAAGCTGTATTCCCCGAAGTACTTGGGTCTTTTATATTAGTTTCACTAGGGTAGTTCTGGTTCATACTTGTAGCGGAGCTTGGTAAATGAGAGGCCACCTGAGAAGCAATTAAACTAAACCAGAAAATCTTTCCTGTCCATTTCATCTTGTCCTTAAATAGTTTACACATCAATTGAACTGGGAGGTGGTTTATGGTGATTACTCCAGTAGGGGTCAGCGCCTAATGAGTTGGGTACTTATCTGTGACCCCAACAAGATGACTGTAAATGAGCAGATAAGAGGACCACTGAGACTCGTTCTCGAAGCTGCCCATGGAATGAAGATAACGGGGGCTGACGGAATTAGGTAGACGGAAAAGCAGAGCTGGTGAAGCTAGGTGGATTGGAACACCTTGGGTTCTCGTAGTGAGAAAAATCAGGGGCTTACCTTACCCAGGACAACTTACGAAATGCCTACACAACCCGCTCTTTCTCCTGGGTCCCGCCACACTTCCTCGTCTTTCTGGTAAACTTGCGGTTCCCGTCAAGAGATTCCACGGAGGAGGACGCCTTCACTTATCACAGGAGACGTATCGGTTTAGTGGAACGCACAGTGAAGTGAAGAGCACGTGCCATCACAGCAACACCCTGAAAACGGCAGGACAAAACAAAAGAAAATCTTAGGAAAAGTGCACTTGTGGAGTAAATGATAAAATTGTAGCCACACACTGTGTGGCATAATCAAAATGCTCAATGATTTGCAGAGTCGAACCAGTAACCTCGTCCCCCTCCCCGATTTACTAGCTATATTATCTAGGTGTTCTTGGGGTTTTTTGTTTGTTTCATTTTGTGTTTGTTTTTGTTTTTCTGTGAGCTGTTGTAAGCCACCAACCAAATCTCAGGGCCTCGCAGCAACAGATATTTGTTTCAAGCTTAGGGGTTGAGGTTTGGCTGTGGTTCGGCCGATCTTAGCTGGGCTCGGTGGGGCTGCCTTAGATCCGAGCTTGTTCCCCACACGTTCATCCCGAGACCCAGGCTGAAGGACCAACAGCTTCCGGGGGTCTATGTCTATCTATTTTGCTCGCTACAGAGGGCAGATGCTCAGTAGGGCTGGTGGAAATTTGCTAACTTCTTTAACCCTCAGCACCTTATGAAAGCGAATTGCACGGTCGAGTCCAAAGTTGGCTGGAGGCATAGACTCCCCGGACTCTAGTGGAAGGTATTTCAAAGTCCTAGGGAAAGAGGCACGGAGACAGAAATTCTCTTCTGAGAATGAAGAGTTGGGAAGGTTAATTCAACCTCCCACACACAAAAAAAAAAAAACCCACACAAGCAGCCAACTTCTGCCAAACTTGGCAGAAACGTCCGTTGGTGTCTCGACACAACTTGACCGATCTGCTGACTTGTGGCCACTTTGGCAAGACAGAACGGTCTCCGGTTCTTTAACAGTGGCACCAGTGACCCCATTTACACGCCATTGGCATTCAGTAAGGCATGGGATTCTTCTCTTCTCCAACCAAACGTCACTCACTGCTCTCGTGGAGAGGAATAAGTCACTTAGCAAGCACACCGGAGTTAAAAAAAAAAAAAGCTCCGTACATTATTTGGATGAGGACTACTGGCTCCCTCCTAAGTGGTTTAATAGAAAGGGTGTTATTTTAGTTGAAAAGTTTGATTGAGTGATTTACTTACTAACTTAAATGTTTATTTATTTTTGAGGGAGAAAGAGAGACACAGAGCGTGAGCAGGCGAGGGGCAGAGAGAGAGGGAGACACAGAATCGGAAGCAGGCTCCAGGCTCGGAGCTGTCAGCACAGAGCCCGACGTGGGGCTCGAACTCACAAACGGCGAGATCATGGCCTGAGCTGAAGTCAGACGTTTAAACCAGCCGAGCCACCCAAGCGCCCCTGAGAAGTTTCAACATACAGGGGACTCCTGTGGCAGTTAACTTTCAAGGTTAATATTTTTCTTCTCCCTGGGTTGCTTGAGAGAAGCTGGAAAGTTCCATGGCCTTGGCAGGGGACCCAGAGCCTTTCCATCTCATGCTGCACTCACTGGTGCCCCAGCAGGGAGAAGGCACGAGGCAGGTGGACCATGGGGACGGGCTGGAGTGACGTCTCGCGCATTCTTCCTCCCACCCTGGGTGGTCCGCATCATCGGAGATGGGGCTCACACACCCAGACGCCTCTGCTGCTGGATCTATAACAGGACTGAGAGGCGCTGCCCAGGAGTCAGGAAAACAAGTGCATAGGCGTGATGATGGGTGGTAACTGACACTCAGCCTTGGTGTCCGGGAGGCGAGAGAGTGTGTGGTGAAGATTGAGATCACGTGGACGGCACGGGCCCGTCTAGGAGAGAAGCCGTTCCCTAATTAGCTTCAGCTAACCGCCAAGGGCAAGTGTGGGGCTTACGTTGGCGGATATTAGAGTTTTTCAGGAGACACCAGACATCTAGACATAATCTCCTCATTTTTGAAATGTTGACAAGGATAATAAAAGCCGTAGAAAGAAAGGGAGGGAGGGAGGAAGGGAGGGAAGAACAGAGGGGAGGGCGGGAGGGAGGAAGGAAGGAAGGAAGGAAGGAAGAAGAAAATCACTTAGCAGACTCACCCTGTAAGTCAACAGAAGCCCTTCACAAGCTAAGGACAGCCAGGATGGCCAATCTGTGACTTCAGTGTATGAGATGACATCTGTGCCCCCATGGGAGCTGGAAACAGAAAGACACTGAGGAGGGAGCGATACAGTTGCTCCCAGCTTCTCCTGAGTCAGACCATCAGGCCATAGCTTCCTTATTTTGTAAGAAGTGACATGAACCCCATAAATAACAAATCCATACTCAAACATAAATACACAAATGCATTTTTTAGATGTCTATTTATTTTGGGGATAGATAGAGACACATGAGTGGGGGAGGAGAAGGAAGAGGGGGAGACACAGAATCGGAAGCAGGCTCCAGGCTCTGAGCTGTCAGCACAGAGCCCGACGTGGGGCTCGAACTCACCAACTATGAGATCCTGACCTGAGCCGAAGTCGGAAGCTGAACCAACTGAGCCACCCAGGCGCCCGACAAATGCATTTTTAAAGCAAAGCATCCAGGATTAAGTAACTATACAGTCCTTTGAATTACCCATGTTATTACTCCCAGGAATGTGGATAACGGAATTTGAAATCCGGATTTAATTTAGGATCTACTAACGCAATAAAAAAGAATGAGGGGGCCCCTGGGTGGCTCAGTCGGTTGAGCATCGGACTTCAGCTCAGGTCATGATCTCACGGTTGTGGGTTCGGGCCCCGCGTCGGGCTCTGTGCTGACCGCTCAGAGTCTGGAGCCTGCTTCGGATTCTGTGTCTCCCCCTCTCTCTCTGCCCCTCCCCCACTCACGCTCTGTCTCTGTCTCTCTAAAATAAATAAATGTTAAAAAAAAATTTTTTTTAATGAGCAGGTGCTTATGGAATGTGTATTGTGGGTTAACACCATGCTAGGCACTGCATGGACTGTAGCATAAAGGCAGCCTCTCAATGTCCAGAGGGGACACTGGTATTAAGAGTCATAGCTGTGGGGACAGCCAGCCGTGATTCCACCTATGTTGTCTCCTCGCAACCCGTGTGCCTTCACGAGGGCTTAATTTCCTAAACCTGCCTTTCATCATGGAAAGCTGAGTACCTCTCAGAGTTGCAGAATGAATTTGTGATAGATTACTTAAAATCCTAAGCTCGTAGCTGGTGAAATTCCCCGGGAGAACTTTTTAACACTTCTGTGCCTCAGTTTCCTCCTCTACGTAAGGGGATAACAGCAGGTCCTGGCTCAGAAAAATGATATGAGGAGTAAATGAGATCATGTGTATACAGGGCTTAGAATGTAGCTCAATACTGAGTACTTACCCCATATATATAAAAATAGTGACTATTTTCTTCAATACTTATTACTATTATTATGTAGACTCATTATTAGAAAAAATGTATCAAGATTGTAATGGTCTTTGTTGTCCCCAAAAAGGTATTTTTCATAAACAGAATGCTCTTTATAATCCCAGGAACTTACTGGCCCTTTGGCTCACACCTTTCCTGTGGGCGGAAGTGGTAACTAAATGCTTTGGTTTACAAGAGAGAAAATGAGACCCCTCTGGCCGTGTCAGTATACAGATGGAGGTGGGCACGGTATTAGCATGGGACTTGCTGCCAGCTCCAGGGGACAGAAGCCACGTGTGTGTTGTCTTCTGTCGTATCCGTAGGGTCAGACCCACGGGAGATGTTTCACGTGTCCCAACAAGCATGCGCACACACGCAAGATGGATGGATTAAGCTAAGGTAGGAACAAATCTCGGGGAGGCCATTTCCTGCCTGGCCTCTACAATGACCTTCCTGCCCCTGTTTTCCTGGAGCCCAGCTCTCCGCCAGAATTGCACGAGGGCAGGATCCTTGGACGCTCAGTGCATGCAGACCCTTGGGAGGAGGAGGAGAAGCTGGTACGGGAAGAAAGGCAGTCAAGGAGAGAAGAAGAAAATGAGCTCCGGGGTTTTGTGATACCCTCACTTCCCAGCTTGTAAATTGCATTCTTTCAGAAGAATTGAGAGGAGAGGAGCAGGTGGGCTGGATTGTTCACATCCTCAGCCATGTGTCTCGGAGGAAAAGGCTTAATTTACTTAGTCCTCAGTTTCCCCATTTGCAACCATAACATTTAAGTGTCTGAAAGGTACTTGGAGATCCTCGAAAGAAAGGCACTCCATAAAGGCAAATGGTTCTCATTATCCCGTGGGCTCTTCGCTCCTGGCATCCAGGCAGCTCGTGCCGTAGATGTCGCAGATGTCTGGGATGGATGTCGCCTGGGAGAGCAGTTAAGGAGAAGGATGCAGGGAGGCGACGTGGGCTGCTGAGGAACGGAGAGAGCAGACTGGCCGTTTTCTGGTGGTTGCTTGATTGAGAGCCCCCTCCTGCTCGGAAGGGAAACCTGGCGGAGAGCTTTGTTTGATATGAACAGAGTCCCCAGAACGGTGAGTGGAGACAAGAAGCAGGCCTACGTGGGGCTCTAGTGTGGGGGAGGGTTCAGCGGAGAAACAGAGATGCCATCTGCCACCTCCCTCCCTGGTTACCTAGTGGAGAGAGGGCTCCCCGCGGTGCACGGCTTGTTCTGGAACTTGAATCATGAGAAACAGCAGTGTTCCACCCTCCTGAGGTATCCGGTCAGCTCCTTTTCCCGGGGCCCTAAGAACTGTATAAGCTTCCCCGCAGGGTGATGGCACAGGGCATGTCGAGTGGTCAGGGTGGGTCAGGTACTGAGTTGCTGAAGGCTCGGCAAGTCTGCCTCCAAAGAGCATGCGGGCCAGTGGACCTAAAGCGAACGCGGACAGAGAGGTGGATTCCAAACACAGGCACACTCGTGCACACGCACTCTGGCGTGTGTGTCTCCCCAAACACGAGCCCGCGGAGGCGCACAGACTGCGAGAACGCATCCGTGTGCGGAGTTGCAGAAGGTTACGTCCCCGAGAAAGGGAGAGATGTTTCAGTATGTGCGAGGTACAGTGTTATTGACCCTAAACAAAAAGGAACGTGTTGAAAGTAAACGTTTTTTTCAAGTTTCTGTGGTTATTGAGAGAGAGAGAGAGAGAGAGAGAGAGAAAATGGGCGTGCGAGTGGGGGAGGGGCAGAGAGCGAGGAAGACCGAGAATTCCAAGCAGGGTCCACAACAGGGCGGATCCCGATACGGGGCTCGATCTCACGAAACGTGAGATCATGGCCTGAGCCGAAATCAAGAGTCAGATGCTTAATCTACTGAACCCCCCCCCCCAGGTGCCCCCTAAACAGACATTTTCCAATCAAGGCCCCGTACCAAGGCACCTCACACACAGTTGAAACTCAGTATTTATTGTACGGATAAATGGAAGCAAAGAAGGAAGAAAGGGAAAGAGAGAGGGACAGGGGAAGTCTGGCTAATTTCGAAGCAGGAGAAATTCCAGACGACATGACAATGGCTCACCTCAACTCACCACAAAGCGCCGTCCCATCTGTAGAAATATTTCAGAGGGGGCCTCTGGGTCCAGGATGGCTTGGACACAACATTTCCTCTTATGTCCTGCTCTCTTCCAGAATGGTCTCTTTCTTTTTGGGGAGTTGGCTGGGGAGAGCGGGGTTAGAACCCTTCCTCTTAAGACTTCGCCGGGAAACCAGCTCCTCGCGATGAGGTCATAGCAGAGGGAGGAAGCCTGGCCCTGAAGGGGGAAAGGACCCAGAGAAGGAGCCAGAACTCTGGGATGAGAGCGTTAAGCACCTGTCCCGGAGCTCTGGACGGGTTCTCTGCTTCTATTACTTTGTTTCTCTTTTGCTTTTCCTCGCTGTTTTGTGAAGTTCTTTTTAACCTTCCTGGCTGTGCTAAGGAAAACAAGGGAAAGTTGTTTCCCTGTGCGTGTGCACACACGCGCGCACACACGCACATCAATGGATTAAAAAAAGATGCGAACGCCCTCGGGAAGGAAGGGTGGTGGAAGCAGCAGGAATCCAAACAGAACCCCTCCACCTGGAAGGAGGGCAAACCTCAGGAAACAGAGCCATCTGGACCCACGTTGTTCCCTTCCCTGAGAGTTTCCTTCCCGGGCTAAATAAAGCCTCGGACACTCTGGCTCTCTCTTAAATAAGGGTGGCAGTGCGCATTCGAGGAGGCCCAGAAAATAAGGGGGTGCTGGCAAGGAGCAGCAAGGAAACGCAGGGCTAGATCGATGAAAAGCGACCCTCAAAGAGTCCGCGCCACTCGTAACCCAGCCCGCGAGCACCGACTGCAAAGGCACAGATACAAGCCAGAGGACACGCTCCTTCCGACAGCCGTAGAGCCAAGAGGTGATGGTGAGGATGCGGGCCAGACGGCGTGTGCCTTTTTGGCAAACGTCCCCTGGGAATAACAGGCCCAGGCAGAAGTGGACAGTTATTTTCTAGGAGATGAGGAGTCAAGCCTCTGCCAGCATTGTCCTGGTCCCCGGGGGGCACCTGTTGCCACAGCAACCGCCGCTTGGGGAGAACACCGCCTTCCAGTTCACTATCCCAGGAAGATTTTCAGTCCGGGCTCGCAACTCTGGGTGGGCAGAAAAGGGTCCAGAACACGAGTCACAAACCTCGCCGGGGCTTAGGGGAGGTTGAGGAAACAGGTTCTGTGGTCAGCGTCCCGAGGCGGCTGTCAGCACCCGTGTGGCCGCTCCACCCCAGGTGACTTTCTGCTCAGTTCCTGCAGGTCCTGTCCCCCATGACCCTGGGTCCTCACCCTGGCAATCCGATGCCGACGATGGCAATGACGAGGGTGATGATTAACAAGGACGGCATCGTGGCCAAGATGGGGACAGAACAGAAACGAACACTGACTGCTAAATGCCTCACAAGCCTTCTCTTATCCTGCCCACAAAAGCTCTATGAAGTACGTGCGATTCCTGAGCCCCTTTCCTGATGAGGGAACAGCAGCTCAGAGAGGTTCCGCAACCTGTCTGGAGGCACACAGCCACGAAGAAGGAGCTGATACATGAACTCGGCTCTGCACAACTCCAAAGTCACTTTTTTTTTTCAGGAGCAGGAAGGCTTAAAAGCTCAGATTCTGGGGGTGCCTGGGTGGCCCAGTCACTTAAGCATCTGCCACTTGATTTCAGCTCAGGTCATGACCTCACGGTTCGGGAGCTCGAGCCCTGTGTCAGCGTGGAACCTGCTTGGGATCCCCCCTCTCCCTCTCAGAATGGATAAATAAACTTAAAAAAAAAAAAAAAGAGCTCAGATGCTGCAACAAAACCGGTCACCCCCTCCCAGCTGTGGGACCTTCCACAAATCACAGAACCTCTCTGTGCCCGAATGTCATCATCTGTAAAACTGGAATAACAACGGCCCCTCCCTCCTAGGGCTTTCGGTGAGAATGTCAAGGGTGAATATATGGAAGGCGGTACGTTGCAAACCTTAATGAGCTTGTAAAGTACCTGGGGATCTCGTTAAAATGGGCTTTCCTGGGGGGGGTCTGGGTGAAGCCTGAGGGTCCGCATTTCTGATGAGCTCCCAAGGGGCGTAGAGGGCAGCCCACCCTCTGGGTGGCAAAACCCTAAAGCGCTCAGAAGGGGTCACGGTAATCAACAACGAGGTGCGGGCTACGACTATTCGCATTTTAGACTATTCGCATTTTAGCATCTTGTAGCCACTGCCCTGACTTGTTCTGAGGGTTGTATCCTGGCACCGCCCCAGCCCCTTTATGCAAATGTAAAGACCGAGGAGCCACAAATTTGGCATAAGCTTCAACAGCACCCCCCCCCCCCCCAACAGCCTTCCTCTTCTCTATCTGCACGAATGCAAGGCTTCACATCTGCCGGAACCTTCCCGAACATGCTTTTGCCCCCAAAAGAGAACAAGGGGACAGGTCTCCTTTTGGTTACTTCTGACCCAAGCGGGGGGTGGGACGGGGTTCTCACGCCAACTTGAGTGCCCTGTGGGCTGTAACGCACAGATGCCCCTTCCGGTAAGCCGGGGTCACAGCCGGCGGGCAGGCCTTACGGGGGGGGGGGGGGGGGGGGCATTTCCCCTGCAGCAGCATTGGCTGGGGGAGACAGGGGTATGAAGGCCGGGCCTGATCACAGACAGCCCTGGAGGGTTCGCTCACTACAGGGTTCCCTGGACAGTCGGTCAAGGCCGCCCTTGAGACCTGAGTATCTCTGCGGGACTTGCCTCTCGCCCCACACCTGCTTCCTCGCCCTCCCCAGGGCACTGCATTAGTTTCCAAGGGCTGTTGTCGCCAAAGACCACCAACGCGGTGGTTTCGAACAGCGCACATAGCTCTGGAAGCTTCCCTGGGCTAAAATTAAGATGCCGGCGGGGCTATAGGCCTTCCGAAGGCTCTATGGGAAAATCTATGCTTTTTCTGGCTTCTTGAGACGGGTTTCTTGGTTGGCTCCTGGCTTCTTCCTTCCTCTTCAAAGCCGGCAACTTCGCAAACATCTTCAGATCCCCCCCCCCCCCCCCCGCCCTTGAAGACCTCTGCTTCTACTGTTACACTTCCTTCTTGTTTTCCCACCCCTCCTGACTTCTGACCCTCCCTGCTGTGTGAGCCCTTGTGATTGTGTTGGACGCGTCCAGATAATCCAGGCTAACCTCCCCATCTCAAGATCCCTAGCTTATTCACAGCTGCGAAGCCCCTTTGACCGTGCAAGGTAACACATTCACAGGTTACAGGGATCTTAAGGTAGGCATTTGTGGGGCTAACATTCTCCTGCCCACAGATACCCCTTAATAAATATGGCGCACATCTGACTCCATTCCAGAAATTCCTCTCCGGGGAGCTCTGCTTGCAACACTACTATTTCGAAACGCTGCTTTCATAAGGCCTGTGTTGTTTTCAGGTCTGGATTGTTCGCACTCAAAAGGGGTGGGAAAGGGGGACAGCCGTGTAGAGTCCCTGAATATGCAACAATCCAAACGATCCCTTCATACCCAATGACAGCACGTAGAGCATCTGAGTATGTCTGTCTGTGTAGTGAAGAATTAACTTTACCCAGGGGCACCCGGGGGGCTCAGCTGGTTAAGCGTCCGACTCTTGGGTTTCGGCTCAGGTCATGATCTCACAGTTTGTGAGTTTGAGCCCCGCGTCAGGCTCTGCCTGCTTGGGATTTCTCTCTCTCCCTCTCTGCCTCTCTCTTTCGCTCAAAAAATAAATCAATAAACATAAAAAAAAAAAAAAAGAATTAACAGGGTGCCTGGGTGGCTCAGTCGGTTGAGCACCCATCTTCCGCTCAGGTCACGATCTCTGGGTTTGTGAGTTCAAGTCCCGCCTCGGGCTCTTTGCTGATGGCTCAGAGCGGAGCCTGTTTTGGATTCTGTGTCTCCCTCTCTGTCTCTGCCCCTCCCTCACTTGCACTCTGTCTCTCCCTGTCTCTTTCAAAAATAAATAAACATTAAAAAAAAGAAAAAAAGAATTAACTTTACCCAAAGAGAGATCTGGCCTTTTCTCTAATCCCTATAGGGGAGGTAATCCCTAAAACCTTAGAATGACCTGCATCTTTGTTTACGTGGGGGCCTTGAGCCACACTGTCACTGTATGTGATTCACAGGCAGGGCCTTGGGCCCGGCAGCATGAGGTCAAACTCTAGAGGGGCCCCAGACCGTGGTCAAGCCACGTGGGTGGTCACACATGTCCACGTGCTGAAGCCCTGATGAAAACTCTGGACTTCAGGGTTTGGGTGAGCTTTCCTGGTTGGCAATACTCCAAGCGCATTGTCACACGTTGTCGCCGGGAGAAGGCAGTGCTGCTGTGATTCCACCGGAAGGTGATGACCGGAAGCCCCACGTGTGGAATGCTCCGCCACTCGGGCTGATTTTAATCGTCATCTTTTTACCATAATAAACTGTAACATCGCATCTAGCGACTGTCAGTGACTCTATGAGTCCTTCTAGCAAATGGTCAAATCTTAGGGTGGACTTGGGGGACCCTGAACTTGCCTTCCATGTCACAAGTAATGGCCGTCTTGGGGACTCATGAACTCAGCGCTGTCTCCTGCCCTGTGTTCAGAAAATTTCCTCCCACACACTGCCCCACAGATATCCTACGTCTTCTCGATTTTTGCCATTCAGGCTGTCCTGTCGGTTATTCTCCGTACCCACCTTCAGAGCAGGGACAAACATTTTTTCCTCTCTGGTTGCTGCAAAGTGCCCGTTCAGGGCAACGCTGAGCCTCCTTGGGACCTGGGAGGACAGAGAAATGTCTCGATTCAACAGCTTACACGCAGGTATAGTAAATGTCAGAAAGAGCTCAGTCCAACCTGTTTTTTATTGCGCCACTCTCAGAAACCGAACCAGAAATCGAGAGACAAGGACGCCTTCTAGAAAGGCAGTGCGCCCGCAAGCGACAGACGAACACAGCGTCGTGCGAAGTGACATACCTCAGTAGGTGCTGGTTACAAACAGAAAGAAGTGCCCGTTGTGGCTTTTCCTTGTGCCTGCCAGTAAGCTCGGGAGAACAACCTCGGATCAACGGCGTTTACCTGCTGGGCAGCGAATCTTCGCTTCTCCTTTGTTTTTGGCCCTGCATTTCTATTTCTATCCTTAGTTTATGAAATTTTGTGTGGATTTACATGGACCTCGGCTGTCCAGGAATAGATTAATCATAATTCTGGCTTACGACACACCTTGACCATTGCTCCCCGCAAGTAAGTCCTTGCTTACTTTGTTTGTATATTGACTTATTTATTTTTAACAATGTCGTAAGCACCTATGAACCCATCCCCAAGCCAAAATCTAGATTCTCTTGCGTTTTTCAGCTCCATTTCCAGACATAGAAAATAATTTGTACATTCTTTTTTTTTGAGAGCAAAATTAATAAGCTGTTATTTAGAACGTTCTCCAAACAAAGGCCAACATTAAGAGAAAAATATTACCTGTAATTCATTCCCTCACCCTTACCTACTTCATCAACAGCAGTTAATATTCTAGTCGGGCGAATTCACATTTAAATGTTTTTTTGGGGCACCTGGGGGGGCTCAGTCAGTTGAGCATCTGACTCTTGATTTCAGCTCCGGTCATGATCTCAGGGTTCATGGGTTTGAGCCCCACACTGGGCAAAGCGCTGACAGCACGGAGCCTGCTTGGGATTCTCTCTCTCTCCTCCTCTCTCTACGCCCTCCCCTGCTGGCTCACGTGCATTCACTCTCTCTCTCAAAGTAAATAAACTTAAAAAAAATACGTATCTTTTCTATACCTCCAGTGATGTATGGAAAATTTCACATCTTGATCTATTTTTTTTTAATTACCGCTCTCCATTACGTACAAAAACACTTCACTTAAATCTGTCACCTGACATTATATATTAAATAACTTATTGTTATTTTTGACACTGAACATCGTCGGACTTATTTGGATGGTACCATGAATAACTTAGTAACCGACTTATTGTTAGACATTTAGGCTGTGGGGTTCTTTTGGGGGGTGAGGGGTAATGATACATCACACTACCAAACAATATTTTAGATATAGGTATTAATTCACTTTTTTGTTTAGTGTTCTGTATAGAGTTCTAATTAAAGATTGGGTGTCTGGATCAAAGACTATTCACATTTTTAATTTGTGGAAGCATATTGTTTAGTTGTTTCCTAGAGAGATAATACCATCACTATTGACCCTGGTAAGAAGAGTCCCTGTCCTGGTCCCACACTTTCCTGGGCCCTTCTTTGACCTTCCTCGGGTCATGGTATTTCCCATTGACTAAGGGTTCCATGGGCCAAGGAGATAATGCATTGGGAATCATGACCCTTGACTCCTAGACTCTTCCTAGGAGTCCTAGAAATGCCTGTCTCAGTTTCTCACGCCTGCTTCCAGGGCTCCGGCGTCTCTTCCCTGGGGCCATTTTCTCAAGAGCAGACCTCAACTGCCATGTCCATACCCCTAGCCCTGCTGTCTGTGGGGTGGGTAGGCACCTGGAAAGATCTTGAAGGTGCTTTTAGGGTGTCCACATACACACGCACAAAACCCCTCACGATGCAGATGGAGCTGGGGTGGGAAAAATATGGAGGACAGGCCAAGGGCTGGGGGCCTAGGGCTCACTCTCCCCATCCAAAGTTCTTGAAAGAAGTCTTGGGAATCCAGGAGTTAAAGTTCATCCAACTCATTGGGAAGGCGTTATTTGTCAAGGTGGGAAGACTGAAAATATTTAACAGTTCATTAGCTTTGTTTGTGACTTTGACCTGTGTAGACACATGACATGTGGGCCTCCAGTTGGACCCTTGTTCTGGGCCCTGAGCTTGTTGGTGGAGGGCCTGATACCCATATCTACTCTTATCGGCCCATCTGAATGTGCCCGTTCACCAACATTCTGAACTACGATGATCCCGCTGTTAAATAGGTGAAAAATAGTATCTCATGCTTGTTTTCGTCTGTATTTTAAACATGTTTGGTCGTTCATATCATTGACATTTGCTTTTTTTTTTAATTAAAGTACAGTTGAGTTGATATGTTATATTAGTTTCAGGTATACAACATAATACGATGAATAGACCATAATTCAACAGGTCTATACTCGACTCAGCGCTCCTCATTCTTAATCCCCTTCCCCTCCCCCACCCCCGTCGGGGGAACTGGGAGTTTGTTCTTTGTATTTGAGTCTGGCGTTTTGGTCGGTTTCTTCTTTATTCTGTTCATTTGTTTTGTTTCTGAGACATTCGTATTTTCATGTTGTTAAGGATTTATGTCTTTGTTTATCTACTGGGGCCTCAGTGTTCTTCTTATAGGTTTGTAACTGCGGTCTCTGCATTAAGGATGGTGACTTCCATAGTCTGTGTAATAGCTAACCTAGCGCTAGGTGAGTATCTGGCTAAGTCCTACCCCCAGGTATCTAGGAGGATACAAGAGAGGGCCACTAAGTGCGGGGCAAATAGAATCTGAGAGAATTCTGGGGGGGGGGGGTGCCCATTTGATTACAGTCATTAAGTGGGGGATCATTAACACATCAAGGAAATTGGAACCAACCCAACCAGGAGAATGAGAGCAAAGGGGGAAAGGCCACGGTACAGCATCCTGAGAAAATCCTGAGAGTGTGGGTCCCCACCCGTGCTTGGGTTTGCCATTCACACGTTCCGAGACTGGTGATTCACATCAGGGTCCTGCTCCCGGGCACGGACCCGCAGTCAATACATCCGTGAAGAACCGAATTCTCGAACTAAGCTGGCATCCAGCTAACTCGATATCCCAGAGCGCAGCCAACTCCTCCCCCCAGAGTCGTACCCAACCAATGAGGAGTCCATCTTGTTCAACTACAAAGGCACCCGTTACCACCTCAGGGGCCTTCATCCTATTTTCTTCTGCAAACACCTAAGCAGATTTTCCTCATTTCTTCCGGATAGTTGGCCAGCAAATGCTTTAATTGCAAGTTGAAAGGAATAAAATAAAATCATCTGGTGGGATGGATTTTAATTAGAATTTAGTGAGTCGGGCCAGCAATTAGCGCATCTATGAATGGAGACTCTACACACATATTTGTCTCCGTTGAACTTCACTGATTTAAGTGAACACTTGACTCCGATTCCTCCAGTTAAACAAAGGCCATTGTAATGGTACCACCAGTAATAACGTTGCCCGAGCCAACGGAAAATGGTACAAGCCGTCACTTGACTCTAGGTCTTCCCTGGTCCCAACACGGGATTTCCACCAAACTTAGTTTTAAACACAGCCGTGGAATTCGTAATATTCTTTTTTTTTTTTTTCAATTTTTTTTCAACGTTTTTATTTATTTTTGGGACAGAGAGAGACAGAGCATGAACGGGCGAGGGGCAGAGAGAGAGGGAGACACAGAATCGGAAACAGGCTCCAGGCTCCGAGCCGTCAGCCCAGAGCCTGACGTGGGGCTCGAACTCACGGACCACGAGATCGTGACCTGGCTGAAGTCGGACGCTTAACCGACTGCGCCACCCAGGCGCCCCTGGAATTCGTAATATTCTTAAGATTATTGATTCATTTTAAATTAGGCCTAGGGGAGAAGAGGGACCTGTGAAGGAAGAGTAAAGGGACAGCGTCGTGTTTGAGTACCTGCTATACAGCAAGTACTGAACAAGGAAGGTGTGTCCATTTCCTTCCCTTCCTCTGCGCACCAGCCTGTGCAGAGGGCATGATTATAGACGCAGTTACAAAAAATGAAGCAAAACAAAACAACGCTGCAGACCAGAGATGCAGTCGTCCCCCAGTCTGGACAGCCATAAGGGCAGAACGTTGGATAGTCCAAACCCAAAGTTCTGGCCCCTGCCGAAGGATTTGGAATCCCTTAAATACACATATTTAAGGTGTGATCTCACGCTCCAAGGCGAAGGTGAGGGCTACAGTTTCTCAGAGCGAAGCGGGTCCTTCCCACAGGCCAAGCAAGTGCCCCATGCCGCTGGTTCGCAATCTCGACTCCACATTAGAATCACTGGGGGGCTTCAAAAAAAAAAACCCGAATACCGGGCACCCACCCCAGAAGTTCTGATCTCACTGGGGTGGGGGCACAGACTGACTGGGGCATTCTATGACATTCCACGGGTGTTGCTGCTGTCTGGTCAAGGTTGGGCACCACTGACCTCTGAAAGCTGTGGAAGTCCCATTGAAGAGTGAAACTATGGCTACCCTGAGCTTTGCAAGCCTGTGCCCACGATGCTCCTGTGAGGTCTATTTCGGTCCCTGCAGGGCGTCTGGCAGAGAGCAGCCAAGCATTGGAGTGAAAGAGCCCAGGTGGGGATCCAGGCTCAGTCTCGTACTGGCATTGTGATCTTGACCAGGCAGGCTAATCTGACTCTTAGTTATCTAGAAAATGAAGATGAGAACTATCTGGTCAGGCTGGCGTAGAGATTTAAAAACTGCCTTCCTGGGCACCTGGGGGGCTCAGTGAGTTAGGTGTCTTCCTCTTGATTTCGGCTCAGGTCATGATCTCACCATTCAGGGGTTTGAGCCCCGCGTCGGGCTCCGGCAGCCTGGAGGCTGCTTGGGATTCTTTCTGTCCCTCCGCCTCTCCCCCACTCGCCCTGTCTCTATCTCAAAATTAATAAATAAACCCAAAAAAAAAAAAAGTGTTCCATTCAAGGCTTGAATCTGCCAACAGGCCTTGTGATTCTCCAAAACAGATTCTCCAAAATCTCCTTGTGATTACCAAACGGCATTTGATAGCACACGACGTGCCATAAACCTACTGGCTTTGGTTTTCTGGATGCTATCTTAACAGGGATACACGGGACCAAGATGTTAATGAGTGGCACTGATATTTACTGCATTTTAAGAGATACAGACCATGAACTCCTGTCCTGCAGTGGCTCTGGCACAGGAAAATTCAGGGATGGTGGTATTCATTATATCATACACCGAGTTTGTGCTATTTTCTCGGTACAGCAGGTGGAGAGACTCACACAGCCACAGGCTCTGCCTTCAAGCTATTGGTAAATATCATGTGCTAGTCACCGAGCCACCCAGGCGCCCCAGTGGGACGCTTTTTGGTATCGAACGGAACTAACATTCTATGGGACCCTTGTCTGGGAAACCTCATGCTGGTTGGAACGGCGTCGTAAAAAGACATTCACAGGAAAGAGGCCAGCAAAGCGACCAGCCACGTGGGCAAGACCCTGCAAGGCAACCAGCTTTCAGGTTGGGACGCTC